>NC_134780.1:32190422-32287922 GCF_046742065.1 Oratosquilla oratoria
ATTACTTGATCAATTGTTGCCTTGAGTTTCACTAAATGGAAAACATACAGCCCAACAGTGGCTGGAAACAGTCCATGGAACTTCCTATAGATTTCTCTGGGACAAAACTGGACCATTGTCTGTGTTGTATCAAAGTGGAACTGTTATTGAGGTAGGGTGGGGAGAGTAGTTGCTGGCTGTCAGCTCTCCATGTGTGAAAAAGTCTAAGAAATACAATTGAAGTTGATAAAAAGAGATCTTGGTTCCAGTCCAGAGGGTGAGTGTCAACCACTCAGGGCTCTTGATAGAGGTAAAGGGGTTGATTGGTTTTGAAAATGGGTAGCTTTGCTGTCCATCTTGCAGGATAACCACATGTACGCACCTGTCACTAGTCCCTAGCATATTACTTAATTCTTAAATCACAGGAGTCTTACTAGTGGGAATGGAAAACTTAGACCAATGTCTTACTGATAAGACAAGAGCAATTTTTTAATTTGTGCTATAAATATTTGATCACTAGTGTTTCTAAACATTGCTGGCAAAGGTTCCTACACAAGTCACAAAGACTACATCAGATGCTAGCTGAAGGTATATTTTTTCTACTGGTACCTTATTTATGTCTTTCTAATAAATATTTGGGATTTATAGATTGAATAATTTTTCCAGCAGCAGAATATTCAGGTTGGAAGGAGGTGATTAGTGGAGTCCCACAAGGATCTGTATTGGCTCCAATAATGCTCACTATTCATGTGAATGACATGAGCTTCTATGCAGACCATGCTAAATTGTTGAGGAAAGTGCAAACCAAAATGGATTACAAATCACTACAGGGAGACCTGAATAAGGTTTGGAAATGGAGTAAGAAATGGGAAGTGGACTTCAACATTAAGTGTAGCATAATGGATTTCGGAAAAAGTAAAAGTAGAACATCAGGACAATACACAATTGGAACTAAGGAGGTAAAGAAAGTGGGATCTGAAAGAGATTTGGGGGTAATTATCTCAAGTGACTTGTCCTCTGATAAACAAATAAACAAAATTGTTGGAGAATCCTATTACTTGCAAATATCAATAAAAGTGGCATTTACCTATTTGGACGAAGAAATTATAAATATATATATATATATATATATATATATATATATATATGTATATATATATATATATATATATATATAAATATATATATTAGCTACAATAGTAAGGCCTAGACTGGAATATGTGGTGACATTATGGTCACTCAGTACAAAAAATAATATAAAGAAAATTGAAATAATACAGACAGCAACCACAAAAATGGCTCCAGCACTTTCAAACTTGTCATATGAAGAGAGACTGGCTAAATTGAAGTTACCGACTTTGGAGCAAAGAAGAGAGGTGACCTACTGACCATTTATAGAATCATGAAGGGCATGAAAATACTTGATAGAGAGGACTTGTTAAATTGGGACAAGAGAAACACAAGAGGACATGAAAAGAAAAACTCAAAAAAAGATAGTTATAGAAGAGATCTGAAGAAGAACCATTTTCCATACAGAGTGGTACTTGGAACAAACTGGACAAAAAAATAGTGTGCAAAAACCATACGCAAATCTAAGGGCAAACTAGACACTGCGAGATACAAAGATGGGACACCATGAGCGTAGCTCCCCTTCCTGTAAGATACAACTGGGTAAACTAGGTAAATACATAGATTGTCCAAACTCAAACTACCAACCCTAGGACAAAGATGTGAAAGAGGTGAGCTGGTGAGCTACTGACCATCTACAGAATTATGAAAGGGATGGAAGTCCTTGATAGAGATGATTTACTAAAGTGGGATAAAAGAAAAACAAGAGGACATGAAAAGAAACTTAAAAAAGAGTTATAGAAGAGATCTGAAAAAAGAATAGTTGACCACACAGTGGTGGATATCTAGAATAAATTGGATGAGGAAACAGTGAGTGCAAAAACTATACAAGAATTTAAGAAAAAACTTGATGCTGAAAGATACAAAGAAGGGTCACTACAAGCATAGCTCTCTTCCCATAAAATACAACTAGGTAAATACATCACAAAACAAACACCCAAAGGCAGATCTAACTCAACTCCATTAAATTCTATAGACTGCATTCAGGTCACAACCCAATACTCTAATAGTAACAGCACAAAACGGGGTAAGAATTTCACAACTGTATTCCCACGTGTTGGAATATGCAACTTACTTGGGTGGAGTAAGTAGGATGGAGATTTCCCAAACTTTATCTCACACAAAGACTCAAGACACATTTGACTTGCGCACCCCTTCTTACAATGGGGTCATGGGTATGCATACACATTCACAAAGTACCTATTTCCACTAAATAGCTACATAATTAAATTGGGTAAAGTCTGGTTATACTAGGATATATTTCATTATCTATTGTTATGGATTTTCAAAAATTAGTGATAATGATTTATCACCAATGGGCTATGGAACTGGTATAAAACACATGGTATATTACTTGTATCAGGATGGTTTTCCACTACAAACTGCCAGAGCAATGTCAATATCATTACCAAGATTTCTTAATAAAATTAATCAAGGAAACCCTATGACGCCCCAATCAGATACATTTAGATTAAAAAAAAAATCTAGGTATTTCAATGACTGACAATTTTTTTTTATTATTTGAACTCTCAATTAACATAGGAGTTAGAAATACACTACATAAACATAAAATATTCTAACAAGTCCAATTAAGAGATCGAAGATAAAACATTATTTTTTTTTCTTTTTTAAGTGCACACCTACATGATATAATAGAAAATTGAATATTGATTTTGTAAATTATAATACATCAACATATGTTTTTCTTGGCAGAAGTCAATAACAAAAAATGTTGCTAACAGCAATACAGAAATGAATGGAGTCACGACTCCTTGAGACACTATCTCTGTTTTGATAGATTTGGAGTTCAAAGACTATGACCTCTAGAATCAGAGGTACTGGATTACTAAATGCAGGTTAGGTAGGTTAGGTTAGAATAGACGAATTTATCATACTTTAATTTCTTTGACCTCTGCATCTACCAAAACAAAGATGGCATCTCAAGCAGCCACAGCCAGTCCTACTAAATAACGCCCGGTAGCGACCGGCGATTTCCTATGGTGCCCGGGCGTTGTGTAAGCCTATTTTTTTCAGTTCCAATGGTCCATATCATATGAATGATTCATCTACTAGTACATACATACATACATATAACAAAGGCTTTTTTCCCCTTACACGGGGGGTAGCCAAAAAGAAAAAGGCATAGAAATCACTCCCACCCATTTCATTTCCCAAATATTCCACTCCCCTCCACCCTCCTCCCTCCCTCCTATCTTGGCACCTCCTGGATGACAGGTCATCCCTGCATCTTGTCCACTGCCCTGGGTCAGAAGCAGTGTCGCAAGACACAGCACATCCACTGCAAGGCCGCTTCATAAATTCAGCAACCCCCCCTCTCTGTCCCCTCATGCAGGAAAGGAGAAGATGGGGAGAAATCCCTTCGGGCTGCGTCAAATTTTTTCTCATACATACTTCCTCACCCCCCATCCCCCACCCACTCCCCCTCATGCATCACAGCCTCATCTATACACAACCCTTCTCCATTCACCCCTATATTCTGCCCTCTCCCATCCTTCCTCTACAGACATTCCTCTCTTTTGTAAAGCCCCTTTCACCCCATCCATCCATTTCATCCTATGATGCCCCCTCATATTCACTCCTTCCACTTCCGGCTTCCACATTTCTTTTACTAATCTTTCTTCACTCATTCTTTCCATGTGTCCAAACCATCCTAATACTCTTTCATCAATCCTATCTCCCAGCTCCCTTTCCACCCCTGTTCTCCTCCTCACCTCCTCATTTCTCACTCTATCTAGCCTAGTAACCCCCATCATACTTCTCAGACATTTCATCTCAAACACATTCAAACTCCTTCTCTCTTCCTCCCTCATGTTCCATGTTTCTGCCCCGTACAATGCTGTTGGCACAATCACTCCTTCATATAACCTCCTCTATCCATTCCCAGATGTCTATTTCTCATTATACTTTTTAATCCACCAAGGCATTTACTCGCTTCTCTCAATCTACATTCTACCTCCATCCCCACTCCTCCCTTTCCTGTCACATTCACACCCAAGTATCTGCAACTATCCACTTCCTTGAGATTCTCACCCTTAGTGCTCACTTCCAGCCTACTGTCACTCTCTTCCCTTGTACATCTCATCACCTTACTTTTGCCCACATTTATCTTCAGCTTCCTTCTTTCACACACCTCAAACTCTGTCACTAACTTCCTCAATCCCTCCTCTGATCCTGCTACAAGCGCAGTGTTGTCCGCAAACAACAGCTGGCTCACCTCCCACTTTTCTCCATTTTCTTTAATCATCTCCAGCCCCTGACCCACTACCCTTGCATTCACTTCTCGCACCACCCCATCCATGTAAAGATTGAACAGCCAAGGCGACATAACACATTCCTGACGAAGTCCCACCTTTACCTCAAACCATTCACTCTCTCCATTTCTAATCCTAACACAAGCTCTACTACTCTCATAAAAACTCTTGACAGCTCAACAGCTTTCCTCCTATCCCATATATCTGCAGTACCTCCCACAGTGCCTTCCTGTCTACCCTGTCGTAAACCTTTTCCAGATCCATAAAAGCCCAAAAAACATCCTTACCTTTTCTTATAGCTTTCTCACATATCTGTCTTACCACAAAAATCTGATCTACATATCCCCTACCTGTCCTAAAACCACACTGTTCCTCACCAATTACTCCCTCTGTTCCTCTCCTAATCCTCTCAATCAAGATCCTCCCATAAGCCTTCCCAACTACACTCAACAAGCTGATCCCTCTGTAACTACTACACACACACTTGTCCCCCTTTCCTTTGTAAAGCGGAACTATACAGGCACTCTTCCAGTCCTCTGGCACTCTACCCTCTCTTAAACAAACATAGAATAACCTCACCAGCCAGTCCACCATAACTGTACCTACTCTCTTCAGACATTCTGCATGGCATCCATCCAGACCAGGTGCCTTACCTGCTCTCATCATCTTAACAGCTGCTTTCACTTCATCCTTCCTTATTTCTCCTCCATTTTCCTCACTCACCACTCTCATTTTCTTAGCGCTTCCCACTGCAACTACCTTTCCCTCCCTATCCTCCTTCACATTTAGCAACTCCCTAAAATACTCTGCCCACCTTCCTCTCACTGCATTCTCTTCCATTATCATCTCTCCATCTGCACCTTTTGCCTTTTCTTCTCTACTTGATTTGCCTCCTCTTCCTCTTTTAATTTCCTTCCAAAACATCTTTTTATTACTTTCAAAATTTTCTGTCATACTCTTTCCCCATTTCACATCTGCTCTCCTCTTTGCTTTCTTTATCTTATGTTTAACTTCCTTTCTCTTTACTTTGTACCTCTCATACAATTCCCTCATCCTAATTTGTAGCCAATCTATGAATGCCTGCTTCTCTTCTACACCCTTCTTTGCTTCCTCATCCCACCACTCACTACCCTTCTTTCTATTTCCTCCTGCCCTCCTTGTTCCACACACCATCTTTGCACACCTTATGACTCCCTCCTTGAACCATCCCCATTCCTCCTCCATTCCTAGTTCTACTCTATCCTTTACTCTCTCCCACTCCTCTCTCAACTTCTTCTTATACTCATTCTCCTTTTTTTCCTCATTTAAGCAGTTCACTCTAAGTACCTCCCTACCTTCTGCCCTTTTCCTCTTTCTCCACTCTCAATTTACCTTCCACCAGGATATGATCTGATATTCCCCCACTCTCTCCCCTTAGAACATGTACATCCTTAACTCTTCCTACCATGCTCCTGGTCACCACTATATAGTCCATTAACGCTCTATCTGCCACCCTTCCATCCACCACCCTCTCCCAAGTGTACTTATGCTTGACTTTCTTCTTAAACACTGTATTTGCTATCATCAACTCTCTTTCAAGACACATCACCATCAATTCTCCACTACGTTTTTTGCATTGAACTCCATACTTCCCAATCACTCCGTCAATTGGTTCATGTCCTACCCTAGCATTTAGGTCTCCCAATACGACTACATTGACATTTCTCCCTAATCCCTCTATGCACTCATTTATATCTACCCAAAATGCCTCTCTTTTATCTACGCTCTTCTCACTACCAGGCCCATATGCACTTATAAAAACCCACATCTCCTTTCCCAGCTTCACCTTCATCCACATCAACCTTGATGACACCTCCTTCCACTCCACTACCTGCTTACTTATCTCTTCACTTACTAGTATAGCCACCCCTTCTCTCCTTCATCCCCTCTTCACTCCTGAGTACCTCCCAGCTACACTCCCAAACTCACAGTTGCCCTTTCCTTTCATTTTAGTTTCACTAAAAGCCAGTACATCCATCATTCTTCTCACAAACATACTACCTATCTCTTCCCTTTTACTCTCATCTGTACCACATCCACACACATTAAAAGACCCAAACCTTAGGGTACTGGTTGGAAAGCTCCCAGACCCTCTTATGCCTTAACTTTCTTTTTTAGGAATGTCCCCTTTTGGGGTAGAAGGACTCCTAATCCCATCCCCCATCCCTTTTTTGTCGCCTTTTACAACTCAAGTGGAAATACTTGTTTGCTGTATTCTTTTCCCCCACCACAGGGTAGGTAGGCAAAAAAAGGAAATGAATATTCAGAGAAATGGTACAGGACAGTAACAAGGTGTTGGGGGATAGCATAATGGAGGAACAGTCATAGTATAAAAGTGTCATCACTTCTCTATGTATAGTTTTCCTTTATCACAGACAAAATGATGTGTGGCTCTAGTCCGTAAGGGCGCCCCATATAGACCCTAAAGTATCAACTGCATGCTACTTTGCCACAATAACATGCAGCCAATACCCCAGACGGGGTAAAAAAAAAAATTAATTTAGCAGGAGAAACGATGCACAAATCGGAAAATCCTTTGCTGAATTTAGCACCCGGACTGTGGCAGTGCCTCCGTCTTTGTTTATGTCCGGTCGTTGGAAAATGTGGAATGGCTAAATTACTGGTGGTTAGGTTAGTTTAGGACCTAACCAAACCTAAACCACCGCCATGGTCCGGGTGCTAAATTCAGCAAAGGATTTTCTGCTTTGTGCATCGATTCTCCTGCTAAATTCAGCAATTATTTCATGAATTCACTAGAAGATGAATCATTCATATGATATGATCCATTGGAACTGGAAAAAAAAAAAAAATACACACACACACAACGCCTGACCACAGGAAATCACTGGTCACTACTGGCTGTTAATTAGTACGACCCGTCACAACAGCTACATTTGTTTGAGTATCACTTTTGGCAACTTTTTCTGTTACTAATATTTGCCATAAGAAATGTATATTATGATGATGTATTATAATTTACAAAGTTAATATTTAATTTTCTATTACTATATTACGTAAGTGTGCACTTCTAAAAAATTACCAAAAATTGTAAACCGTGATATGCTTCCAGCTCTTAGACTTAGAAATTGAATACTAAAACAAAATATATACATGTACACATATTTCTATCAGAAGGGAGCTATGATCAAGAACTGAAAATAATGAATCATGAATACAAACTGAGACAAGATTGTTTACACATCAGCAACAAGCAAACGAGGCTGCTTGAATACATCGATATCCTCGAAAGAAAACAGCAATGAAATTTCAAGAAGTATGAAGCTGAAGATAAATCCATTCTCCAATCACAACTGGGTGACAATCTTAACTAGGCTGCTTGGCAGGCTGTAATTAGTAATTACCAAATGATTAAAACAGACCAGTTTTAAATCACAGTATGGTGAAAACAGCCCTCTCCTTTCATTTTACACTGCACTGGTCTTCTACAAGGCTCCTGAATTAATGAATTTGAGTTAATTCTGTGTAACTTCCCTAGTGCATTTGGCTTTGCTTAGGAAAGTAAACAAAAATAGATCACTGTAATCTAATAACAGAACTTATATTTGCAGTTACATGGTTCATCTCAGGCTCTATCCAACAAGATTAACTTTCCCTGAATTTAGGAGCAAAGTGGCACAACATGCATCACAAAGTATATAAAAAACAATCATGATCATCTATGCAATTCCACCAAACTTTTAATTTCTACTTTTTCGTCCCTACAACTCGACCACTTTGATAACTTCAATATCATTATTACAAAATATTACAAAACTTGTTGAAATTGTAGTTGGTGGAATAATCTGTACATAAATCGGGTATGAAACTTACTTATGTCTTGGCTAATTTAATTTATACGTCAAGTTCTCACATCTAAAGGTACGTACCACATATGTACTTCCATTTTCTTCCTTACAATCCTGTGTGTCTGGTATTGAGAAGTGCATCTTTACATCTAGACCCGTTATCTAACATCTACATTAGTATAATGTACGGTGGGACTTATGACTTTGCTTTAAATGGATGTGGTGATATCAATGGCTCTCAACAATTCTACATCACAAGTTTGTTGACATCCGCTAGTGACATCTGTAGGAGCTTTCAATAACTAATGACTGCCGGCCTGCATGGGATGTAAAACAAGTTGTTGAATAAATAAGGAAACGTACAGTACATATGATTTGATATAAGATATTCTTGTTGAGGTAAAAAATAAATAGGCATCTTGCATGGTCTCAGGTAACTGTAAACATTTTATAACATCTCCAAAGCTAAATTGAAATGTGTCGCGAACTATAAATGTTGAAGTAGCAAAGAATATAAGTGTTACGGAAACCTATGTACTTCTAAAATAAGTTCAGAAAATGAGCTTTGAGCTTAATAAAGGATCGAAACTAGCTGTGAGTCCGAGATAAAAGAAAGTTAGATCCTCATGTTTATACTATTATATAAGTTATTACCACCGTATCCACAGTACCGCAGACGAACCAAAATTTGGAAGAGGGTATAAGGTGAAACTGCAAGGATGGCACCAAAAACTGAGGTACAGCTTGAACCAGAGCTTGGCTCTGGTTCAGGGAGTAAGCTAGGAATCAATGCCATCCTTATAGGACCACCAGGAGCTGGCAAGGGGACGCAGGTAAAATATTACACATTGTCATATTTTTAGTTAGTCAGTGGCAAATTAGCATAGCATACAACCGTAACGAGGTTCATTGTGGAAGAAAGTTAACCGAAGTTGTATAATTCAAGTAATCACGATAAGACTGATGACAAAATAAAGACTCATTGTAAAGATGGAAAGGCATCATAATCCAGTGATAATGAAACGAAAAATCAGACCATGCTAAAGGACCTTTAGCCTAAGCATGGTCGATTTTCTTTTCAAAAGGAAATTGTTTGATGAAAATCAAAATGTATAGACTAGTCACTGTTTAAGCCCTTCAACGTAGTGACATACATTATGGAACTTGGTCTGGTTAATGGCCTGCTCTATTAATAATTAAGGTGAAAGGCAGATTAGGGACAATGAGTTATGACCAGTTGTTATATTCTATGGTAAGTGGAGGCAACTTTAAACTACCATGTCCATGGCATCATTAGGGATGAAAGGTCATAGTTTCACTTTCAAGATGTTTCATGTTCACACTTTCTTTGGTAAAATAATACTCTTTGAGGCTAGGTGGTTTTCCTCTGTAAGATGCATTGGCCAAAATAATGAAGTATTTACTGAAATTAGTAAATTTTTAGAAGTGCACACCTATGTGATATGGAAATAGAAAATTACATATTTTATTAGCTAGGTCAACATAAGAATGGAATTCCTGATATTTGAGCTGAAGTAGTTCTCATGGGATGCAGAGTGTTGCTATGAGTACAATGCAATTTGAATTATTCATCAAGCTGTCGTAGTTCCAAAGATATCGCATTTTGAAGGGTACAAAATCAGGCCTATTTTGTCCCAGAAAATCAGGCCAAAATGTGTGTAGGTTATAGCATGCTTCAACAGACACATCTGCATCGGCAGTTGAAATGTCGCAATATGTTTGATGTTATCCGATAGTCCGACCCAATAGGAAAAAAAACTAATTTGTTCTTAAGATTTCTCAGCTCTCCTGTAATACCCTGCCCTGGTTTTGGTATTAGAATAATCTGTGAGACTAGTGCTGTAGTTTCGTTTATTTGGGTCTGTTGCCCATTTAATGGAGTTTTTAGCTCATTTTTCACATTGAAACAAATTTTTTTTCAATTAACTGCTGAAAGCAGGCCGCCATGTTTATCTTATGTTTTTATGTACCGACATATAACTGATTATGTGATTGGTTGAAATTTACTACAATCGTAGTAAATACACTCACGTGACATTATTATGAATTAAATTTCCTACGGTATGTAAATTTGGCCGTTTGAATGGCATGCGCATAAAATGATGCGCTATTGGCAGATGTCATAGACGATGGCACCTCTAGGGTGTTTGACCTAGCTAATTATATAAATTAATACATTATGTATTTACATTTTTCTTGGCAGAAATCAATAACAGCCACAGTGACTGCTTGAGACTCCATCTTTGTTTTGATAGATGCATAGGTTCAAGAAATTAAAGTATTATAAATTTGTCTAACCTAACCTATATAACCTCTATTTAATAATACAGTAACTGTACTTCTAGAAGTCATCAGGGTCATCATCGTCAGGGATGTTGACGGCTGGTTTTAGCATCTGATCAAACTGCGGAGTGTAGAGAAGTTTCATAGCTTGAAGAAAAGCATGAAGCTCAGCTCCATAGCTCTGTTTTAAAAATACATAGTCTGGTGATGTTACTTGGAGTGAGAGAATACTTGTTACACAACATCAATACCATTGACAAGACTGGACAGACAACAACTTGGTGTCTCAAACCAATCATCACAGCTCCTTTTGGTAATATATTTACTTTTAGCAAAGTTTTTTATTCTGCCAAGAAAAATGAATATTACATTGATGTAATTTACAAAATAGATATTTGATAGTTTATTGCTCTATCATGTAGGGGTGCACATTTAAAAAAGACATTGACAGACTGGAAAAAGTACAACAGCGAGCCACAAAACTGATTCCAAATAACAAAAATAAATCATACGAAAATGGACTAAAACATATGAATCTGTTTTCCCTAAAAAAAACGTAGACTCAGAGGTGACTTGATACAAGTCTTTAACCCCTTCCATACGGTGCCGCACACGTAGGCGTCATGGACTTAGATCTCGGTGGCAGCAGCCAATGCCAGCCGTACGACGTGTCGTAATAATACTCACATCATAAAATATAGTCACCGCTTATATCGATCGTTCTCTCTTCACCCGTGAATTTTGATAACCATAGAAAATGCGATTACAAAAGAATTAGAAAGAATGTCATTATGGAGGGGCGACTACAATAAATATAATCAAGACGCCGATATGGCAGCCTCGCGAATACACTCGCTCCCCATGACGCCTACGTGTGCGGCACCGTATGGAAGGGGTTAAGATTCTAAAGGGAATTGACAACATCAAAAGTGACAAAATTTTCACACTGAATGAGAATCAGACAAGAAACAATGGTCTCAAACTGTCCAGAAATAGGTTTAATTTGGAAGTTGGTAGAAACAACTGTGCCAACTGTGTAGTTAATGAATGGAATAAACTTCCTGCAGAGGCAGTGCAATGTAGTTCATTTCGAAGCTTTAAGAATCATTTAGATAAACATCTAAGCAAGATGCTGTAATGACTATCATTTATTTTATATTATTTGTTTTGTTATCATTTGTCCGTTTGTTTATTATTATATGCTTGATTCTCATTTATCATTAGGTAAATTTATTATTATTTACTATTTACCTGTTTGTTTATTATTTAACTATACCTAAGTATTTATTTATGTATTTGATTTATTATTTACATTATTATAGTTTTTATTTATTAATTTATTTATCATTATTATGATTTGTTCCCCATCTCACCTAGATATGGACCAAAAGGTCTCCTGTCGGCATGCTCCACCTTTGTAATCCCTTGTACTCCACAATTCTCCAAGTCTATCATGTCACTACATCATGGCTCTATCTAGTCAAAATTATCCCATTAAATTTCTTGTATAGTTATGTTAACCAAATTTTTAATTATTGGTATATCATAAAGCATGTCTTATAAACAATCCATGCCTTGACAGCAGCCAGTGTAAATAAATCAATGTTAGGGACATTGTAAAGTTCTGTAACCCAAAAGCACCTGAGGGTTTTATCTTTACAAGCTAATATTTGTTGTGGCTGATCTTCACAAGCTCATTCTGAAGTTAGATTAGATAAAGTTATCTTTAATTAAATGGCCATCATAGGGCAATTTATATTTACAAGATCATATCTAGGGTAACTTATCTTTACATAGATATGCTGGGGTTACTAATCTTTACATAAATACTCTGGGGTTACTAATCTTTACAACATCCAATGTTGGGGTAATCCTCTCTCTTGTTGGTAGGGCTTTTATTGATAAACATATTGCTATTTCTCTCTCTCTCTCTTTCTATCTCTCTTTTTTCTAAGTAATAGTAGTAGTAGAATCTTCATTTCTTTCTCCACATTTTCCACTGCTTCCTTTAGTGGAAACTACCAAAAGTTTTGAAGCATTCAAACCACCCAAAACAAAAGTGGTTCAAATGTAGTTAGATACTGGTTTTGTCTGGAGCCAAGAGGTTGTACCCGTGGGTGGAGATGAGGATTTTGATAGGTTTTTGAAAATGGGTTGTGGGGAGGCACTTCTCTATCTCAAGCATTCATCATGAATCAGACTGTCGCTACATCAGTAATGATTGTTGCCTCGAGTTTCCCTGACTGGAAAACTGTGGCCGGGTAGGCCTTCCCATAGATTGCTTTGTTAAGGTATTTTGGACTGTTGTATTAAAGTGTGGACCTGTCTTTTTCACTGGCTCAAATTAGCTGGAAGTGGGTGATATTAGTCACCTGTGAAATGAAAATAGATTCGAAGTGTGAAAGGTATTAAAAATTAGTGCTCCATACAGAATTATTGATTCATGGAATAATTTGGGCTAAGTAATAGTAAAGTATATAAAAAAAGACAATTTAAGGTCAAGATTGACCATTATGAACACTGAAGCACAATCCTATGAGTATAGCTGTTATCTTGTGCTGTATAATACAGCTAAGTATAGCTAGGTGAAGTGAAGTGGGGTAGTATGTGTGAGTAAATTTTGACGCAGCCCGAAGGGATTTCTCCCCATCCTCTCCTTATATGCAAGGGGAGACAGAGAGGGGGGGTCGCCGATTAAATGAAGCGGCCTTGCTGTGGATGTGCTGTGTCTTGCGACACTGCTTCTGACCCAGGGCGGTGGGCAGGGTGCAGGGATGACCCGTCATCCAGGAGGTGCTCAGATGAGAGGGAGGGTGGGAGGGGTGTGGAGTGTATTTAGGGATGAAATGGGTGGGAATGTTTTTATGCCTTTCCCTTTTTGGCTACCTCCCTTGTAAGGGGGAAAAAGCCTTGGTATATGTATGTATGTATGTATAGCTAGGTAAACCCATATATTCATAACAAAAGGCCTTTTTCCTCCCTTATAAAGGGGTTGCTTAAGTCAAAAGGTACATCTGCCTCACATCCATTCCCCTCATTCAAAGCCCATTTATCATCCCTCCCATTTTAGCACCTCATGAATGATGAATCATCTCTGTCCCTTGCCATACTGCTTCAGTCAAAGGAAATGTAGCACTTCCATAGTAGGGCCCAATAACCTAAGCTGGTTTACTTAGCTTTATTACATGGGAGCCCCCCCCCCCCTCCATCACCTACATGAAAATTGCTATGAAGCAGACAAAAACATCCCATTTGATCACATAATTTCTTCTTCCATTTGCAACCCATTTCCACGCACTCATGCCTTTTGAATGATCTCTTCATTGCTTGGCAGATGTTTGTCTTGCATCCAATACCTCCTTAACCCCATACATCTACTTTTTTGGTGTTCCTCTCAGGTTTACTCCTTCCACTTCTGCTGTCCACATTTTTTGCCAGTCTTTCCTCATTCTTTCCATGTGCCCAAACCACCTCAGCACTTCTTTATCAACCCCATCCTGTGGCTCTCTTTCCACCTCAGTTCACTGCCATACCTCCACATTTCTGTCTCCATTCTTGTAAACCTACCATATTTCTCACACACATTTAGGCTCTTGCTACCTCCCCAAATTAAAAATCCATGCCCCAGGCTTTGTCACTTGGAAAATTAACTTTAAAAAAGGGTGCAAAACTGTTCACCTTCCCAAATAGTGCAATTGGTAGAATACACATCCAGAGATGGGTAATGCACAAAACAGAAATTAATTAAAAACTAGTTATTTTTGGCTACCTCCCTTGAAAGGGGGAAAAAGCCTTGGTATATGTATGTATGTATGTATGTAGTTATGACAAGAAGATGGAAAGTAGTGTAACCACAAAATACCAAAAGTGTGTGTATTAGCTGTGCAATACAGAATGCTAATTTTCTAATGATTATGATTGCTTATATTTACAGGCCCCTTTACTTAAGGAAAAATACTGTGTGTGCCATCTAGCAACAGGTGACATGTTGAGAGCGGAGGTTTCTTCAGGGTCGGAGTTAGGAAAGGAACTCAAATCTATTATGGATCAAGGTAATGTAACTAAGCAGAATCAACGTAATAAATTGTTTTCTTGCTACCATATGTGTATCCTCCAAAGATCTTATTTTAGTTATTTTTGTTTTTAGTGTGTGGCTGGTTTCTTGTAAAGTTTATATATGTTATGTACACCTTTATTGCCATTCTTTTGATTAAAATTTTATTATTAAAATATAATTTGGAATTGTATACTTGAAGATTAAGAGGAATGAAAATGAGTGAAGCAGAGGTTGATAAAAATTTTATGTTGATGTGTGTCAGGGAAACTAGTTAGTGATGATCTGGTGGTGGGAATGATTCGACAGAACTTGGACAAGCCCGAGTGCAGAAATGGCTTTATCCTCGATGGTTTTCCACGGACAGTTCCCCAGGCTGAGAAGGTTAGAGAATGGTTCCTTTTCAATTTTTAGCATGTTCATGTTTGCTTTAAGAATGAAGATGTATGATATTAATTTTAAGCATCATTGAAGGACCAGTGATAGGTCCCTCTTTGTGGTGATTGTGTAAGATGGATATTGGAGAAAAACATCTCAGTCCATCTTAAACTATTAATACCCTCACCTCAATCTTGACTTACAACTTGATGTCAGGACCAGGCCTTAGCTGTATCCAACTCTCCCTCCTCCCTCTCACCCCTTCTTTCTCACTCTTGTTCACACCCTCTCCCCTCTCTATTGACCCTTACTCTTATTGCCCTCTCTCTCCTTCCTTCTCTGCCTCTCATCCCTTCTCTTGTCCACTCCCTTTCCCCGTCACTCTTACTTACTGCCCACCCTCTCTCTCCATCCTTCCCCCCAATAGTGTCCTTGTCCTATTATCCTCCAATTTTTCACATGAGGTGAATTAACAATTGTTGATTGCCACCCCCTTTCCTTCCCATCCTCTTCCTTCTGTTCCTCTTCCTCCTCCAGGTAGGTGATGATATACTGTAGAGACAAAACCATACTAATACAACTCTGACATCCCATAGTTTCTTCCCATAAAGATGTACAAGAGGACTTAAAGACTGGTGCAGGCTATTTGTGGAAAGCAGCAGGTGTCTAGTTACTGAAAATTGCTGAAACGTTTGTTTAAAAATATTATTATTAGTTTGAATTAGAACTTGAAGTTTAATGTATTCCACATCAACTTTTTGTTAGTAATAATCCTTTGGTCAAAGTGTTTTATATGGCCACCCCTTTTGGTATGTGTATGTTGTTTTAATCAAACTTGAATAAGTGTTGATCAATGTTCCTGTTCAAAAAATGCACAAATTGAAAGCTAAATGGCAATCAATCCTTCAGTCTGTTGCTCCTGGTGTCTTGCAGAAGACTTACAGCCTACAAGAAACCAGTAGCAAAGTGGCAAAAATACACAAAAAAATGTAAGAATTTTTTTTTTTTTTTTTTTTTTTTTTCCAGTATTTTTCCATAGGCAAAGCAGCAGAGATCATAAGCACTATAGTGAAAACTAGCAAGAAAGTTTCAGAGGCAAAAGGAATACATTCAACCCTAACTATACACCAGAGATAGCTCACCTTTATGAAAAAAGGAGATAAATGAACTCGAAATGAAACCCATGGAACAATAAAAACTAAAACTAAATGGAATCATAAAACACTAAAGTATAAGAAAACTGGGTGAAACACACAAAAAATATAGATGGGAAAATAAATTACGAACGTGAAGTATGATAAAAATATAATTAAAATAATAGAAATAGGTAAAATTAAATGAGGCAGCTGTGCTGTGTTTTGCTGCATTGGTTCTGACCCAGGGAAGTGAACAAGATGTAGGGATGACCCCTAGTCCAGGAGGAGCCAAGAAAAGAGGGAGGAAGGGGTGGTGAATGGGAGTGGAGTGTGTGGGGATGAAATGGGTGGGAGTGGATTTATACTTTTGACTTTGGCTACCTCCCATGTAAGGGGGAAAAGCCCTTGGTATATGTAATAGTAGGTAGAGAAGTATTTGAGGAGTCCTCACCACAGGCAGAAATAATGATTAAAAGTTACCATTCTGTCTTCACAAAAGAGACCAGTATATTGGAGAAGTGAGGTAATCAAGAATTTTGGTTTGGGAGATATAAACATGGAAGTGAGGGCAGTATCTTGAAGAGATAAATGTTCTGACCGACTGTCAGTTTGGCTTCAGATGTGGAAGATCCTGTATATACGTAATTGTAGTATACAGGAAAGGATTATTGCTACTTGGGGTCCCATTTCCTATTCACTTTTTATATATTTTATCATACCTAGGTTCATGTACACTTCCAACTTAATATATATCCTTAATTTCCAATTATCATATTCAGATTTGAACTCGTGTATTGTCTGAGCTTAGGCTATATTATTTCCTAACCTATTCCAAGATTTTATGCATCCATATGAAAAACTTTATTTCTTCACATCCTTCAGACAAATGGTCTTTCTTGATTTGATCCCATGACGTATTAAAGCCCTCCCATCTTTAGTCAGATCTCTTCTATTAGTGCAATCTATCACCCTTAGTGACCTGAACACTGTAATCATATCACCTCTTTCTCTTCAATCTTTCAAAGTTGGCAGACCCATTGCTTTTAGTCATTCCTCATTTGGTTTATCTGCCAGGCTAGGGACCAGTTTGGTTGCTGTCATTTGTTTTCTCTCAATCTTGTTTATATCCTCCACTGTGTGGGGACAATACTGCTGGTGCATATTCCAGTCTTGGACGGATCAGGGTTTCAGTGAGTTTTTTCATCTCTTCATCCATATAGTGAAATGCCTCTTTGTGATCTGCAGTAATCAGTGTGTCGCTCCCACAATCTTGCTGATATCGCTTGTTTGCGAAAACGTCGTCATAACTCAAAATATCAAATTTTTCAGGAGAGGCATTTTAAAGTTTCAAAACGCTCTCAATATTATAAAAAGCCCTCAAACACCATAGGTGGAAAAAATTTTGGAGCATCAAATACGCCTCTAAAGTTTATAGAAGTTGAAACAATCATAATCTTTACTAAGTCTAAAATATTTGTTGGAACAAGTTGGAACATGTAAGGTTATGTCGTTGGGACATTTAGCACTCCCTAGCGGTCAATTTTTGAGCTACAGATATGACACTGTTACCAAAAAAAATCTGTGTTTGAAGATGAATATGTCTGTATAGATAACTCAAAAATTCAGTTTTTTGAGTTATGACAACGTTTTCGCAAACAAGCGATATGTCTGTCAGGTGACAGGCTGTCTTTAATCAATACACCCAAATCTTTATCTTCTTTTGCATTGTAATGGGTTCACTTCCCAAAGAATAATTTAAGGATGCTCTTTTGCCCTTATTGCTCATTTCCAGTACTTAGCATTTTTTTGGTATTGAACTTCATTTCCCATTCTCGGCTCCATGCAAAAAGTAATGTCTTGATCGTTTTTGCAATAGTCTACTGTCCTCCTCATTTTTCACTCTTCTCTTGATTTTTGCATCATGTGCAAACATGTTGGCATAGCTTGTAGTTCCTTCCATCATGACATTGACAGATAAGAAACATTATTGGTGCAAACACTGAACCTTGTGGAACTTCGCTCATTACTGTTCTCCATCTTGACATCTTATCCTTTACTAATGTCCTCATGTATCTCTCCTTCAAAAAGTCTTTCATCCATTCTAGTAGTTTGCCACTCAGTCCTCCAACATGCTCCAATTTCCACATAGTTGATTGTGAGATACTTTTAAACCTTTCAAGCTACTTGAGAGTGATCAATTTCCTGCAAGAGAGGGAGGGCCAGGTGGACTGTGTGTACCTTGACCAAGAGAAGGCTTTTGAAAGTACATCACAATTAACTTTAGTGAAAATTGGAGCATATTGAAGGACAAATAGGCAAAGCACTCAAATGGATGATGGATTTTTTTGAAGGGAAGGTACATGAGTTCAGTAGTAAAAGATATGTCGGAATGAAGAGCAGTTACCAACAGTGTTCCACAAGGTTCAATGCTAGCACCAATAATGTTTCATATCTATGTCTGTGATGTGACGGATACAACAAGGCAAGCTAACATCCAGTATTTTTGCTGATGCAAAAATCATAAGAGTGAAAACCACGGATCTGTATGTTAAAGCAAAAAGATCTATACACAGGTGGTCATTTATCTGTTTTTGTAAATATTATTTGTCTGTTTCTTTATTATTTATATATATTTATTTCTTTCCTTATTATTATTATTTTATTTTGTTTATTTTTTGTATCTTTTTCTGGAGTTATCATTCAATTGATTCATTACTCCAGATCTCTCTTGCAGGAGACCCACAAGTCTCAAGTAACTGGCAGTAGCCACCAGTGGTCCATAAGTCACTCACAGAAGAAATATTGTGTTGTTGCCTGAGTTTAGCTAGGGTGGGACAGATGTGAGGTGAGTTGTCTTGGGTGTGAAAATACATCTGAGATAGTTTCTGTAGCCAGGGCTATTCTGTGTTGGTACTCTCTTGATGCTGGATGGTGACCAGAAATTAGTTATGCCAGTAAGGTTGTTGCCTCTTCAATGGAATTTTTCTGTGGGGCTTATGTCTAAAGGTGTTTGATGTAATTGGGTTTTTGGCGTGCTTGTTTTGTGATCTAAATGTGAATGTATTGTTGTATGGTGTGTTGCAGGTGGTGAGTTATTGTAGATGACTGAGTAGTATTTTGCTGGTGTATGTGTTTTGTTGCATGCAATTAGTAATGCTTGTGTGAAGTAATTATATGGGTGAATAGGGTTGAGGGATTTTGCATAGAACTATGTACCCATCATTTTCTGTGTGTAGATATTCTGTTGAGGTGGTTTTGGTTCATCCTGTTACCATTCTCATTTTGTACATTTTTGTAGGGTTTTCCTAATCATTGGTAACCATGCTGTGTAAGCATAGTTCAGTGTGGTTCTCAAGAATTGTTTGTACACTAATTAGTTTTCTTCCGTCCAAAGCTCTTCCCATCAATTACAGTAGATTTTCACTGACTTCTGGACCAATTCAGTGGCCATCGCTGGTTACCCAAGGCCTATCGTTCTCTTGCAAGAGAGACATTGGGCAGCAGTGAATTTTTTTTTTTTTTTTTTAATTGTGTAGCAGGCAGAAACTTGTATTTCTTGTACTAGTGGTGATTGAATAGGTATAAGTGTAACCTAAACAGTTGTATTATTGACAGCTGGATGAGTTGCTGGATCTAAGGAAACAAGATTTGGATGCTGTAATTGAATTCAACATTGATGACAGTTTACTGGTACGTCGTATTACAGGACGGTTATTCCATCCTACATCAGGACGCTCATATCATGAAGAATTCCATCCACCCAAGGAGCACATGAAAGATGATGTAAGTAACAAGTTTGGAAGTAGCACTACAGATAGCACATACATGTGGAAGAGTTGTCTAGCAATGATTACCCAAGCTGGTGGGGGACAAGATCATCCCGCATTCCTAAGATTCTGAGATAATAGGAGGAGTGGTTGGTTGAGTTTTATTTACAAGTGTGTGTTTTGACATGACATGATATTCTTATAAGGAGGGAAAAGGCCTTTGATACATATATACATACATATATGGCTGGGTCAAAGGAGGGTTTAAAGCAGCTAATGACAGAGTTTAGGTGGGTAATTAGAGAAGAAAGCTGAAAATAAATATGGGCAAAAGTAAGGTAATGAGATGCACAAGGGGAGAGGGTGGGAGTGAGTTGGAGGAAAGTCTAAAAGGAGAAAAGCTAGTGGAAACGAATATTTTTAAGTCAAGGATCACATGTAGCAGGGAACAGAGGAATAGGAGTGGAGGTAAATTATAGAGTAAGGGAAGTAAGTGTGGTGGTGTGTGAATGAAAAATGTCATGAGCATATCTGGGGATGAATGCTTAGAGAAGGCTGTAAGAATGGGTGATTGAGCTTACAACACTGTACGGGGCTGAGACTTTGAATTTAAAGGAGACCAAATAGACGAGTCTAAATGTGTTTGAGATGGTGTTTACAAGAACTATAGTGGGGATTACAGGGACAAATAAAGTGAGAAATGAGATGATGAGAAAGGTAGGGGATGGAAAGGTAGCTGGTAGATGTGGTCATTGAAAGAATAATGGGATAGTTTGGGTATATGGAAAAATGAGTGAAGAAAGACTACTGAAAAGAGTGTTGAAATGATAGGTGAATGGAAGGAACTTGAGGGGAAGACTGAGGATGAGATGGATTGATACAGTGAAGGGGGCCTTGGGCAAAAGAGAAATATCTGTTTACAAGAGGGAAAATGTAAAAGATAGGTCCAAGTGGAGAGTGGTTGTGAATGATAAAGTGACAAGGCCCAAAGGAATTTCTTCATGACTTATATAATTACTTGAGTGTACAAAGAGAGAGAGTCACCAAAAATTAAGTGTGGGTAAACCAGCCTTGCTGTGAAGGTGCTGTCTTCATCCATAATGAGCTAAGATAAAAGTGGAAACAAATGGGCATTGGATGAGTGTGGGATGAATGAAGGGTGGCTTTGGTAAAGGGGAAGAGGCCTTATGGCACATGCATGTTTGTTTTTTAATGGATGTATTTTGCAGGGTACTGGGGACAGATTACTTTATATGTTTGTAGCATTGTTGGGATTGTTTGGGTTGAACTCTTCTTTGTTTGGATGATGTGGGTAGGATATTGTACATCTTAGAATGTAGTACTATTTTCATGCAATAGCCTTATTTTCATTAGATGTTGAATACAAGTTTGAAAACCATTGGCTCCAGTTTTGACACTTGTCATAGATTAAGAAACAAGTTGTGAGGACTTGTATTTTTAAATTAGAACTACATATTATTTTACTGTTGTGACCCTTTCCATGCAATATATGCTTGTAATTTAATCCAGTCACTTTATTTGTTTCAAGATAACTGGTGAACCACTGATAAGACGGAATGATGACAATCCAGAAACTTTAATGCGTCGTCTGACTGGCTACCATAAGCAGACCACACCTCTAATTGAATACTACAGCCGTAAAGGTTGGTACAATGTATATAGATATAACCATACTATCTACCAGTCATTGTATCCATTAAGACATACCACATACCAAGATTTAATTAAGAATTTGCATTATTGTAAAATCCTGTATATTTAGCCCAAAGCTTTGACTGCTAACCTGCCAAGTCTTGTTCTTGTTTGTACCTCCGAGATGAACCCAACTGTAGCTTAGTGAACAACACGCATGACCACAATGAAGTGCAACAATTCATACACATTCACCCTCTCCTCTCCTCACTCTTCACTCACATTGCTCTCAGCTAGAACAATGTGGCAGGAGACAAGGATGACCTTCCCTTTGTTTGAAAGGGGTGCATTAGATTGTTGTAACTAGTATAACATGGATGTTATTGATCATCATTTAACTTATAAGTGGTAAAGATTTTTTGGTTTCCATGTACTTTGACTTGGCTTTCCTCTTACAAGGGAGAAAAGAGCCTGAATATTTATGTGTGTTCAGAATATTGATAAATATTGTGAATAACTATTGTCCCCGTCTGGGGTATTGGCTGCATGTTATTGTGGGGTTAAAAGCTGCTCAGTAGCATGCAGCTGAAACTTTAGGGTATATGGGGTGCCCTATTGACCAGAGCCACACATCATTTTGTGAGAGGAAATCTCTATTCATAGAGAAATGATGGTACATTGTTATACTGCAACTGTCCCTCTGTTATGGTGTTGTTGCACCCCCCACTCTAAATACTGTTCTGTACCACTTCTTTGAATGTTCATTTCCATTTTTTCACCAAACCCTGTGATGGGTGAGAATACTACTGCCGAGAGTTCCCACTTGAGTCTTAAAAGGGGACAAAAACAGGACAGGGGTAGGGACCACCCCCTCTCCCTCCCCAAAAAAAAGAAAAGGAAAAAAAAAAAGAGCAAAGGCATATGAGGGTATGGGAGGAGTTTTCCAACCAGAACCCTAAAGTTTGGGTCTTTTAATGTTCGTAGGTGTACAGATGAGAGTAAAATAGAAGAAATAGGGTGTTGGCATTGAGTGAAGTTGAAAGGGAGAGCCAAGTTTTAGTTTGGAAGTGTAGTTGGGAGGATGTTAGGAGTGGAGAGAGGACGAGGGAGAGGAGTGGCTCTACTGGTAAGTGAATGTGTTGTGGAGTGGAAGGAGGTTTCTTCAAGGTCAATGTGGATAAAGGTGAAACTGTGAATGGAGATATGGGTTTTGTAAGTGCATATGGGCCTAGTAGTGAGGTGTAGAGGAAAAGAAAGCTTTTTGGATAGATTTAAATGAGTGCATAGAGGGATTAGGGAGAAATGTCAATGTAGTGGTATTGGGAGATCTTAATGCTAGGGTAGGAAATGAACCAATAGACAGAGTGGTTAGGAAGTGTGGAGTTCCAGGAAAAAATCATAGTGGAGAGTTGATGGAGATATGTCTAGAGAGTTGATGATAGCAAATACAGTGTTTAGGAAGAAAGACCAGCATAAGTACACATGGGAGAGGGTGGTGGATGGAAAGGTGGAAGATAGGGTTTTAATGGACTACATAGCGGTAACTAGGAGAAGAGTAGGAAGAGTTTTGGATGTACATGTTCAAGGGAGAGAGTGGGGGAATATCAGATAATGTTTTGGTGGAAGGTAATTTTAGAATAGAGAAAGAGGAAAAGGACAGAAGGTAGGGAGGTACTTAGAGTAAATTGCTTAAATGAGAAAGAAAAGGAGGAGTACAAGAAGAAGCTGTGAGATGAGTGGGGGGGAGTGAAGGATAGAGTAGAACTAGGAGTGGAGGAGGAATGGGAATGGTTCAAAGAGGAAGTCACAAGGTGTGCAAATTTGTGTTGAACAAGGAATGGTAGTGAGTGGTAGGATGATGAAACAAAGGAGGTTGCAGAAGAGAAGAAATGAACATTCACAGATTAGTTACAAAAGGATGAGAGAATCACATGAGAAGTACAAAGAAAAGAGAAGTAAAGGATAAGATTAAGGAGGCAAAGCAGAGTGGATGTGAAATGGGGTAAGAGTATGACAAAATATTGAAAGTAATAAAAAAAAAATTGGAAGGAAATTAAGGGAAGAAGAGGAGGCGAATCAAGTAGAAAAGAAAAGGTAAAAGGTGCAGATGAATTAAGGGAAGAAGAGGAGGCGAATCAAGTAGAAAAGAAAAGGTAAAAGGTGCAGATGGAGAGATGATAATGGAAGAGACAGTAAGAGGAAGATGGGAAGTGTATTTTAGGGAGTTCCTAAATGTGAAGAAGGATAGGGAGGGAAAGGTAGTTGCAGTGGGAAGCACTAAGAAAATGACAGTGATAGATGAGGAAAATGGAGGAGAAATAAGGAAAGATGAGATGAAAGCAGTTATTAAAATGATGAGAGCAGGTAAGGATGGATGTCATGTTGAGTGTCTAAAAAAGGGAGGTACAGTGATGGTGGACTGGCTGGTGAGGTTGTTTAATGTTCGTCTAAAAGAGGGTAGAGTGCCAGAAGACTGGGGCAGTGCTTGTATAGTTCCACTTTACAAGGGAAAGGTTTAAATGTGAGTGTAGTAGTTTCAAAGGGATCAGTTTGTTAAGTGTGGTTGGGAAGGCTTCTGGGAGGATTTTGGTTGAGAGGATCAGGTGAGAAACATTGTGGGTTTAGGACAAGTAGGGGTTGCATGGGTTAGATTTTTGTGGGAAGACATATATGTGAGAAAGCTTTAGGAAAATGTAAGGATAATTTTTGGATTTGGAAAAAGGCTTATTTAGTAACCAAATTTTTTACCTGCAGGTTTGCACACAGCCATAGATGCATCTCGGCCAGCAGGAGAGGTCTTTAGTACCATCACCACCATCTTTGAGAATGCTAAGAGTAAGGACATTGTCATGTTTGTCTAAGGACTAGATTCTTCCCATTCTTTGATCAGCTATCCTGCAAGGTATTCTTGCATTTTTAGTTCATTCTATGTTCATTTGCTTTACCAGATAGTCTTCTCGTCAAGGTTGATTTGTGCCTAACCTTGTTTGTATTAGTTAACATTTTATTTTTGACTTGTATAAATTAACTAAAGACTTAACCCTTTTTATTGCCAACACTTTTTTTAGACAAAAGCCGAGGTGGAGTAGCTGTCCAATTTTGGAGTAGGCATTTAGGGCAGCATAAATGATAAGTTTGTGTAGAGTGCCATTTTTGCTGTTTGTTAGGCTTTCTCCCTTGTAAGGGAGAAAAAGCCTTTGGTATATGTATCATATTTGTCAAGTAATCTTGTTGTATGAAATTTAAAACAGATTTGCTTCCCAAGATACTTTATTTGTACTAGTATACAGTATGAAAATGTACTATTTAAAAATGAGATCATTATTCTCAAGTACCTACCTGGCATATATTTGAAAGACTATCTTCAAGCAAATGGATTTTGATGAGACTGGTCAATATTGCAGATTTGTATTTTTCATGATCTGCAGAATTAAATATGCCAGTTCTTGGTTCCTTAAGTTTGGCAGAATTATTTGAAATATGATTTCACTTACTATTGATGAAGAGATGAGAAGAATGCTATGAAGTACTTGGAATATCTACATTGTAATTAATAAATATGTTGTATCATTGATTTTATTCAGTATTTCATGTTCTTGTGTTACAGAATTTGCAGCAAGTCTAGGATCACAATAAAACCATGGCAAGGTAGCAGGTGTGCAAGAGGGGGCGTTAGTGGACTACAGCCACACAAAAACCATTTGTAGTTTGGGTAAGGAATGGATCTGGGGCCTTTGTGCTTTGATCCCAACCAGCAGTCAGGACTGCCATTACTGCTTAGGAAGGTTAGGGTTGTTCTTTTGTGGAAATTCTAAGAGCTGTCAGTAGTGTAAGGAGATGTTATTTTGTGAAGAAAAGTGTCCATTGAAACTGACCTTGTGACTATCACAAGACCAGTGATATGACAGTTTATTTTTATAATCTGATGTAAATAAAAAGAAGGACCCTGTTTTCATGCATGTATAATTGGCTGTAGACAAAATTAGAGGTGTGAGGTTGCTTGGCCCAGTGATGTGAGGTTTGCCCGCTGGGAGTCTGAATTTTTTGGGAAAAAAAATTAAAAAAGTAAAAGCCCCACTGTGCCTAGTGCTTCTGTATTATTGTGATGGTGGTGAGACTTTTGAACCTAAATTGCAAGGCTGAAGTGAAGAATTTCTTATAGTAAAGTTTAGATGAGTAGTACAAACATCCTTGAATCACTCAAGCATTTGACTTTGGGGGAGTTTCCATTTATATGATTGACAGCCATGTTCCTTTAATACACAGTTCACTCATCGAGTTGGTTTTGTACAGATATGCTTTATATATATATATATATATGCTCATGCCTTTGTGTACAGTATTTGATCTTTGAGATTGCTCACAAGCAAACGAAGGACAATCACAGATATTCTGTGAAGTGATGTCAACTTCATTCCTTTCACCCTTCCAATAGTCAAGGGTTCCCGCATTATGATAAAATTGGCTGATGGCAGCCATAAAAAAAAAAAAAAAAAAAGTTACAAGAGTTACCATGGATAGATTAATTAGGGAAAGTGCCCTTCTGGTAAGCATATGATTTCCCTCAGCTTAATAGGATTGTTTGTCAGCATCCAGAAAATGTATACAAGATGACAACTGTCATAGATGAGTTCATTTTATATTTTTGTTAGCAAAATGATGCATGCAGTAACATATGCCAATATTTAGCTCATAATTGTGTAAATAGACTGTTGCACAATGTATCACAGTTTTATAGGCCAATAATTTCAAACATGTGATCTACACAATGTGGATTTAAGCCTTTGAAGATTCATGGGTGATAAATAGCTTTTACATGCTAGTGTATATGAATTGTTGCACTTCATTGTGGTCATGCGTGGTTGTTCACTAAGCTACAGTTGGGTTCATCTCAGAAGTACAAACAGTAATGAGACTAGGCAGGTTAGCCATCAAAGCTTTGGGCTAAATATAGAGGATTTTCCAGTATTGCAAATTTGTAATTAAATCTTGGTATGTGGTGTGTTTTAATGGATATGATGACTGGTAGATAGTAAGGTTTTAGTGGAAAAAAGGAATTTTAAGCCCTTATGATGTAAGTCATTATTTGCCCTTTGGAAATGCAGCAAATTGGTATTTTATTCAATTATTGATGAATGTAGATTTCATTGTTATTTGAAATAAAAAGATAATACCAAATTTGCCTTGTAGTTCAAATTAATCCTGGAAGATTCCATTTTGTATTTATACTAAAAAGTATGAAGGTGTTGTCAAAGTGTACAATTACAGACTATGCAGAACTGTGGTGGTTGGAAGTGCCATGCATCCAATTTTTTGGATTTGCTTTAGAACTGGACTCTTCAGAAAAGGGGAGCTAGCAATGGTTAATGCTCAGGTGATTCACCATGTGCCAGTGTTTTTTGCTTCATGTTCTGACCAGTTCAGTGTGTGGGAGGTTGTTATTGACAACAGTTAACCAGCACAAATATACTTTAGGACAGTGGGAGGTAGGTGACATGACAGAAATTGTAACAACACTATCCATCATTGTTCATGTTTGAGGGAGGTGGGCTACGCTTTCCTTAGAAGACTGTTACCTGCTGATGCTTCTCTGCCTGGTGGTAGTCCCTGGGACTCATTCCCACCCCTGAAGTCTGCTAACTGTGAGGTAGCAACTGAGACCAACATAATCAGTTGCTACCTCTCATCCAACTATCTAGCAATTTAACGGTTATCTTGAATCAAGACTGTACAAAGGAGTTTCTTGTAGAGCAATACTTTCATCTCCACTATTTGACCCCTTCACAAGTGATCTTACTCCAAACCCAGGGCATAACATAAAGCTCTCACCTATGTAGACATAATAATAATCCAGAACAGCAACTATGAAATGGCTGCAAAGAACCCTAAACAAATGCACATAGACAAACTAGGACAATGGCTGAGGCCACACAGAATGGAGGACTCCTTCAAATATCAACAGTGATGCTGTTCACCCCCAGGCAACCACAAAGCTGAGAAATATCCAATAGAGTGAATACTCGACTCCTTACATTGAACAAGTCTTAAGACCCTTGGCCTCACTTTTGATATACAAATATCCCATTCATCAAGGACCCAGTGGTGCAAAAATATAATAAACCTGAATATCTTTTCCAAGCACAAATTTTGGTCAGCAGAAAAAAAAAAAAAAAAACACCAGGAAAGGGCCTTTTGGTGTATGTACGCATAGTTACACAGTTCCCTGCAATCAGGAAAATAATTAACTCCCTCATACAACCTTGTTTTTATGTTCAGCCTGATACTTATTTCTTGTAACTTTTTTTTGTTTATTCCCGTACTCAACAAATTACCAGCTCCACTCCTTGCTTTTACTCAAGGAAGAAATACTGTTGTTCTGGTATTGTTAGTGTGGGGCATCATATAATAGTGTTTCAGTTTCTTCTGTGTGGTGGTTGCATCTGTGGCCAGGCCTATTCTGTGTTGATATTCGAAGTACTGGGTTTGGTGGTCTGTTTTGAAGAGCTTATGATTAGGTGTGAATGTGTTTTTGTATAGATGCATTGCATGGTTGTGAATGAATGACCAATTGATATGGTCCAATGGGATTACTCTTTGTCTTCTCTAATTACTCATTAGTGGACAAAAAGGGAGATATGCCATGTAAATGAATTGGTGGAAGTAAACCAGCTTTAGCTGTCAGATGCTGTTATGACTTGCTGCATTGCTACTGTCCCTGGCAGTAGGTGGGATGCAAGAATGGCCCTTCATCCACAAGGAGCCGAGATAAAAGGGAAAACATATGGGTGGAGGGTGTGTGTAAATCTTGGCTGGCTACCTCCCATGTAAGGGGGAAGAGGGTTTTTTGGTATATAGAGTATTGTGAGGTACTGGTTGTAAGTTCTCCATGCTCGAGTCGAATGCTGCTGGGGTGCATTTTTTTGTTGCATTCAGTTGGTAGAGCTGGTATGATATAATGAGATGGGTGTGTGGAGTTGGTGCTATAATGGCAGGGACAATGGATAGGTGTATGTTTTGACTTTGCCAACACCCCCCACCACACACACATAAAAGGAAGAAAAGGCCTTGTGGTATTTATAAATATACATAAGCATAAGTGTATGAATTTATAAAGACATCATAATTAAAACTAAACAAGACTCCTGAGCAGCAATATTACACTTGGTATTTGAACAGGACGCTCATAAATATATTTGATGCAACTGAACTGTGCTCACATTTGCCTGTTCAGCAGCAAGAATTATGACAAATATTTTCAATGGGTCACAGTCATGTGAAGCAACCAAACAGATTTTGGCAATGCCTGTCACAATATCACTCCTTGTTGAGGTAGGCGATCAAATGGTTTAAGCCAAAGAGGTAGTTCTCGTCAGGGACCCCCCGAGAATGGTACACGTGAGCAAAGTCTATCATGCGTAGTCGCACCTCCATAGCCAACTCCCCTGGCACAGCGGCTGCTAGCTTCTCTGACTGATATTCCTGAGGACAAGGCCAGCAGACAGCATTTGGCTGCTGGCAAGAAGCAGGTGTTGAGTGGGTGTCTGCCTCTTTAGTTGGACCATTACCACTCCCTTTCTCTTGGTTCATATGCAGATGTAGATTTGAAGTAACTTGGCTGCATGTTGGAGGCACCTGACAGTGTGAATTCAGGACATCAGGTGAGTTTGTATTGGGCTGGTCTTTTTGGTTCACAGACTCCACTGATGAAGAGGTTCTGTGGGGCTTTTTGTGGGCATCGGCCCAAGTTGAAGTTTCACAGTGGGTATTACTTACTACAGGGACATCATTTCCCTGTTCTTCATCATGCAATTTACCCTCATTTGTATTTCCAGTGGTTTCACCTATGATGACCTCAGGTGACTTCATGAACTGCAGAGCATCATAGGCCACAAATAGAGAGCTCCGAAGGAACAGGAAACTCTTCTGACTTTGAAACCATTTCAGGATATCAAGCACTTTCTCAAGGATCTGCTTCCGCAGCAAGGAACTCTTTGGGTGGCCCTTCTGCAGGAATTTGTCCATATCTATAAATACAAAACAGCAATAATTATCTACACCAGATGGACTTGAGCAGTGTGATGGTATATGTGTTGTCTACTGCAAACATTAAACTGAAATATATTTGTGTTAGGAAATATATTCTATGTGGGCAAAGATGAAAGCTAATAAAAATGCAATGTCATAAAACACTTAACATTCAGTCAAAGATCATTACTGAACAAATGTGGACAGATTGTAGATTAATTGTGCATGTGTGTGTACATGCTTGATAGTCTTTAAATTTATGTTCCAGATATCAAAATCAAGCAGTACTACCTCTTAAATCCTAGAATTTTTAGTTTAACTATAGAAAAATTTAATTTAGTTCTCTTGGAGATTGGACTACCTCATACAAGTAGAGGAGATAACTTACACTGAAGGACTTGGCTGCTGTCAAGATGTGTGCCTGTCTGGGGTCGAATTGATGTAGTGACATGACCGGACCCAGGGTCACATATTTGCATCCCAGCAATACAAAAGCCTAAGTCATCCTTGCTTAGATACTTGGCCTGTTTGTCACAGATACATAGGGAAGTAGAAATAATAAGTTGTCATTAAAAAGCTGCAGTTAGAAATTTAACTTTCATTTTGTTGTAGTTAATATTAATTTTTTGCTAATGTCATTCAGCTGAGGGATGAATTCCACACTTTAAGGATTCTCAATTCATACATACCATGAAACCTTTTCATATCAGGGGGTGGCCAAGTCAAAGCAATCACCCACTCTACACCAATCATTCAAAACAGTATCTCATGAATAAAGGGTTGTCCTTATCCACCACACTGCTAGGGTCAAAGGTAACGAAGTGAGGCATGGCAGGGCCAAACAGCTACAGTTGGTTTATTCCACCACTTCATCATACAGATCCCCTCTCATCCCTTCAGAAAGTTTACAGAGCAGACAAGAAGAAAATCCCTTCTATCCATGTCATTTCTTCTTCCATTTACATTTTATAACCACTCTCCATTCATTTCTATCTCTTGCCTTTTCTCTTCCTTGCTTGATAGATTTCCTTTTGTATCCAATGACCCTTTTCCCTGTCTATCCACTTAATTTTGGTTTTCCTAAAGTTTCTTCATGAAGTTTCCACTTCTGTTTTCAATCCTTTTTTTTTGCCAGTCTTTCTTCACTCTTTCTTTACATATATCCAAACCACTCTAGCACATTGTGATTGTGATTGCATGAGGAGGACTGGGCGGGGTAGTGTGTGTGAGTAAATTTTGACGCAGCCCGAAGGGATTTCTCCCCATCCTCTCCTTATATGCAAGGGGGGACGGAGAGGGGGGGTCGCCGATTAAATGAAGCGGCCTTGCTGTGGATGTGCTGTGTCTTGCGACACTGCTTCTGACCCAGGGCGGTGGGCAAGGTGCAGGGATGACCCGTCATCCAGGAGGTGCTCAGATGAGAGGGAGGGTGGGAGGGGTGTGGAGTGTATTTAGGGATGAAATGGGTGGGAGTGTTTTTATGCCTTTCCCTTTTTGGCTACCTCCCTTGAAAGGGGGAAAAAGCCTTGGTATATGTATGTATGTACTCTAGCACATTGATGTATTCTGCCAAACAGCTCTCTTCCAACCCCTTATAAAAAAAAGAGGGGGATGTCAACCATTTAGAAAACAAGACTGACAGACAGTTATGCCATTGTGGAAGTTAAGTTGAGAGAAAGAGAAAAAGGACAGAAGGTAAGGTGTTTGGAGTAAAGTGTTTAAATAAGCATGAAAAAGAGCAGGAGTACAACGAAAAGTTGAGAAGTGTGAGAGGTGGTGAAGGATAGAATGGAGGAGGAACAAAGGTGTTTCATGGAGGGAGTAATAAGGTGTGCAAAGATAACATGTGAAACAAGGAGGATGGGAGGAAATAAAAGGAAGGGTAGCGAGTGTTGGGGTGATGAAGTGAAGAGGGTTATAGAAGAAAAGAAGTGAGCATTCATGGACTGGTTGCAAAATAGGACAAGAGAAACATATGAGAGGTACAAAGGAAAAAGAAGAGGAGCAAAAAGGAGGGCAGATGTAAAATGGGGAGGAGTATGACAGAAAACATCTAAAGTAATAAAAAGATTGTTTTGAAAGGAAAATAAAAAAGAAAGAGGAGGCGCGTCAAGTGGAGAAGAAAAGGTAAAAGGTGTAGATGGAGAGATGATAATGGAAGAAGAGGCGGTAAGGGGAAGATGGGCAGATTATTTTAGGGAGCTGCTAAATGTGGAAGAGGATAGGAAGGGACTGGTGGTAGCAGTGGGAGGTGCTAAGAGAATGACAGTGATGGGTGAGAAAAACGGAGAAGAAATAAAAGATGAGGTGCAAGTAGTTATTAAAATGATGAGAGCACATACAGCACCTGGGTTTGATGGGTGTCTTGCAGTGTCTGAAGAGAGGACATACAGTTATAGTGGACTGTCTAATGAGATTGTTTAATGTGTATCTAAGAAAGGGTAGAGTGCCACAGGACTGAAGAAACACCTACATAATTCTACTTTACAAGGGAAAAGGGGACAAACGTGAGTGTAGTAATTTCAGAGAGATCACTTTGAGTATAGTTTGAAAGGCTTATGGAAGGGGTTTAACTGAAAAGATTAGGAGAGGAACAGAAGGAGCATTTGGTGAGGAACTGTGGGTTTAGGAAAGGTTGGAGTTGTGTGGATCAGATTTTTGTGCTAAGACATATGTGAGAAAGCTTTAGCAAAAGGTAAGGATGTTTTTCGGGCCTTTGTGGATTTGGAAAAGGATTATGACTGGATGGACATGCATGAAGGCACTGTGGGAGGATTTACAGGTATATGGGACTGGGTGAGAGCTGTTAAGGGCAATCAAGAGTTTTTATGAGAGTAGTGCCTGAGTTAAAATTAGAAATGGATAGAACAAGTGGTTTGAGGTAAATGTGGGATTGCATCAGAAATGTGTCATGTCACCATGGATGTTCAATGTGTACAGAGGTAAATGGATTTGGAAAAGGCTTATGACTGGGTGGACATGAAGGCACTGTGGGAGGATTTGCAGATATATGGGACTGGGGGAAAGCTGTTAAGGGCAGTCAAGTGTTTTTATGAGAGTAGTAGAGCCCAAGTTATAATTAGAAATGGAGAACAAGTGGTTTGAGGTAAAGGTGGGACTGCATCACAGATGTGTCATTTCACCATGGCTGTTCAATGTGTACATAGATGGGGTGATGTGGGAGGTAAATGAGAGGGTAATGAGCAGGGGACTGGAGATGGTTAAAGAAAATGGAGAAAAGCAGGAGGTGAGCCAGTTGTTGTTTGGTGACAACATGGCACTTGGGGCAGGGCCAGAGGGGGGGGGGGATTAAAGGAGATAGTGACAGTTTAGGAATGTATGCAATTGAAGAAAGCTGAAGGTAAATGTGGGTAAAAGTAAGGTGATGAGATGTACAAGAGGAGAGGATGGCAGCAATTTGTAAGTCTTAAAGGAGAGGGGCTAGAGGAAATGGATAGCTTTAGGTACAGTAAGTCCTCGTTATACGGTACATATGCATTCCTGAAAACCTTACTGCAAATTTAAATTACCATATACCGAATGCGGGAAGAGACTGATTGTTGTGGTGGCCGCACTGCATGGTGGTGCTACGGTACAGTGTAAACAAAACACGAGTGGATACAATATCTGAATTTTTCTTACCGTAAATAGAATCGAGGGTATTAATTACCAAATATCATAACTGTGAATTCACCGGATAAAGAATTACCATACAAGGAGGACTCACTGTACTTGGGGTTGCATGTGACTGGAAAGGGAGGAATGTAGGTGGAGATAAATTGTAGATTGAGAGAAGCGAGTAAATGCCTTGGGGATTAAAAAGTATAATGAGAAATAGGCATTTGGGAATGAATAAGATTATATTTACCTAGCTGTATTTTCCTAGTTGTATTTTGCATGAAGGGGAGCTACGCTCGTGGTGTCCCACCTTTGTATCTTGCAGTGTCTAGTTTGCTCTTAAACTCATGAATGGTTTTTGCGCACACTATTTCATTGTCCAGTTTGTTCCAAGTGTCCACCACTCTATGTGGAAAACTGTTTTTCTTCAGATCTCTTCTGTAGCTATGTTTTTTATTTTCTTTCCATGTCCTCTTGTGCTCCTCTTGTCCCAGTTTAACAAGTCCTCTCTATTGAGTATTTCTGTGCCCTTCATGATTCTGTAGATGGTCAGTAGGTCACCTCTCTCTCTTCTTTGCTCCAAAGTCGGTAACTCCAGTTTAGCCAATCTCTCCTCATATGACAAGTTTGCAAGTGCAGGTGCCATTTTTGTTGCTGCTCTCTGGATTCTTTCTATTTTTTTTTTTCTAATATTCTTTTTGGTACTGGGTGACCACAATGTCGCCGCATATTCTAAACTAGGCCTTATCAGTGTGACCAATATTTTTTTAATAATTTCTTGATCTTAGCAAGTTGTAGGATTCTCCGACAATTTTGTTTATCTGTTATAAAGGGGTGATTGTGCTGACAGCATTGTATAGGGCAGAGACATGGAATTTATGAGAGAGGAAAAATTTATGTGTTTGAGATGAAATATCTAAGAAGTATGTTAGGGGTTATAAATTTGAATAGAGTGAGAAATAAGGTGAGGAGGAGAGCAGAGTTGGAAAAGGAGATGGGAGATATGGTTAATAAAAGAGTAAGGGGATGGTTTGGACACATGAAAAGAATGAGTAAAGAAATATTAGTAAAAGAGATGTGGAAGGCAAAGGTGGATGAAGTAAACATGAGGAGGTAACCAAGGATGAGATGGATAGATAGGGTGAAAGGGGTGTTAAGCAGAAGGGGGATGTCTGTTGAGAAGGGAAAGTAGGGAAAGGGGAAGGCGAGAGAGAGAGGTGAGTGGAGAATGGCTGTGTATGGATGATATTATGATGCAAGGGAGTGGGTTGAGGATGGGGTGGCGAGGGTTAGGGAATGGTTATGCGTGAACGATATTTTGATGCAGTCCTAAGGGATTTCTCCCTATCTTTTTCTGCATGAGGGGGCAGAGGGTGGGGTCGCCAATTAAGTGATGCAGCCTTGCTATGGATATGCGGTGTTTTGCTGCATTGCTTCTGACCCAGGGCAATGAGCAGGATACAGAGATGACCCCTCATCCATAAGGAACTAAGATGAGAGGGAGGAAAGTGTGGTGGGTGAGGATGAAATGAGTGAGGGTGAGTATATTCCTTTTGACGTTGGCTACCTCCCAGGTACGGGAGAAAAAGCCCTTGGTATATAGATACAGTGACAGACCCAGGGAGGGCTGAAGCTCCCCCAAAATTTGTTCTTTCATTACCTCATTGCAGAAGTTGAGAAACCTGCCCTGTGTACACTGGTACTTATCAGTAAGCAGTAATACAGTGGCAGATTTGTTTTCCCAGCATTTAATAAAACACTTCAGTAAGAATAATTGTAAGGGTATTCAACACATTATTGAGGGTAAATCTTTAAAAATGTAAGATTAAGTATTACTTCTGCCACAAAAGTAATACTTAATCTTACATTTAAAGATTTACCCTTAATAATGTGTTGAATATTATTTCAATTATTCTGACTAAAGTGGTTTATTAAATACATTCATATACCAAAGGCTTTTTCCCCCTTACACGGGGGGGGTAGCCAAAAAGAAAAAGGCACAGAAATCACTCCCACCCAAAAAATTCTGCCACTGTATCACTGCTTTCCGAGATGTATCGGTGTATACAAGGCAGGTTTCTCAACCTCTGCAATGAGTTAATGGAAGAACAAATTTGGAGGGGGCCTCTGTCCCCTTAGCCCCCCTTGATCCATCACTGAGCTAAATTGATACTATGTTCACTATGTTATACACAATTTGTTTTCTCTATGTTCCGAGATATTGAATTTTTAATGCAAAAATCATAAAATCTAATCAAATTCATTATATTCAAAATAATATATTGGAAATATAAATTTGAGGATATTTAAATGTAAAATTTTTATGATGTATGTATAGCATTTCTAAAACCAGGGAAAAACATTGATTATGGTACTGTGTTGTTTACTTATAATTTATTTTGAAATCATGTTATGATGTTATTACAAAGGAAGAGCATGCCAACAGGAGACCTTTTGGTTATGATATTTATTTCTCAAGAACAATTTACTAATTCTAATTAATTCAAAGAGACATTTAAAGTACATACATATACATATACCAAGGCTTCTTCCCCCTTACAAGGGAGGTAGCCAAAATGAAAAGGCATAAAATCATTCCCACCCATTCCATCCCTGAATACACTCCACACCCCTCCCTCTCATCTTAGCACCTCCTGGATGACGGGTCATCCCTGCACCTTGTCCACTGCCCTGGGTCAGAAGCAGTGTCGCAAGACACAGCACATCCACAGCAAGGCTGCTTCATTAAATCGGCGACCCCCCCCTCTCCGTCCCCCCGTGCATAAAGGAGAAGACATTTAAAGTAATCTGAATTAATCTTTATTGTTTAGTTTTGGCTTAATTCCTACACATTCAACAATTTAGAATAAATTCCTAGAGAAGTTTTTCCCACTATTTGAACTCATTGACTGGAACCATGAAATTATATATGCCCCAATAGCATTATTCAGTACTTTTCCAGTGATTTTCAAGAACTTGTAAAGATTGATGCATATAGGAATACTACCCATGTCTCCCTTATATGAAGGGAGCTTCTAAGATGACAGCAAGACTGCTTTGCAGACATGGGGTCAATGTGTCACATAAACCAGGTAACACCATGCACAGTGCTCTCAAGAATAATGTACTAATTCTAATTAATTCAAATAGACATTAAAAGTAATCTGGAGGACCAAGCAGGGACAGTCTACAAAGTGAAGATTATGGACTGCAAAGTGCACTACATTGGAGAGACAGGGAAAAAGCTGACCATGAGACTAAGAACACTGCAGAGCAGTAAACAGGAGGGGCCAGAATTCAATGATATTCAAACACTGTGACAAGTATCAGCATGAGTTTGATTGGTAGGGCATGAATGTTTTGTACAAAAGCAACAAGAAGAGTAGTAGGCTGTTTTTGGAAGTATGGGCTAGTGACAAAAAGAGCATAAACAGATCCACCACACTTTAATCCATTTTCAGAAGGGTAAGGGTAAGTGTGAATGGAACAACCTGACAGCAGGTGAGAACCTAGGAAAGGTTATGACCAGGAGCAGGAGGGGAACTTTTCATCTACATCCATGCCAGGACAAAATCCTAGACATTTGGTCACTTAGGTAAACTGTGACAGGAGAATGAGAGCCCATGAGGTGACCTTGCCGAGCGTACCACATGTATTGCTTTTTTGTATACAAAGAAGGATTAACTGCCTTTCCATTATAACCCCTGAGGACAACTCCAGGACAGGGTTTGAAATGTCAGGATTAAATTACCTGTTTCTGAGTCCGGTGCTTTTTACTTTTCCCATATATATATATGTATATGTGTAAAGACAGACTAATATGGAGGTAAAGTGGCAAAATGAAACATTAAGGCTAGAGTATGGAGCTTTATTTAGAACCAGACATTTCGACCTCTTGGGCCTTCCTCAGTGGACTGAATACAGAATAAGAATCAAAGTCTGTCAACAGCTTACATTGTGATCTGATGACCCTGCATGACCTCATCCCAGTCTCATTGGTGAGTGTGGGGGGACAACAACACCGGGATAAGGTCACGCAGGGTCATCAGATCACAATGTAAGCTGTTAACGGACTTTGATTCTTATTCTGTATTCAGTCCACTGAGGAAGGCCCAAGAGGTCGAAATGTGTGGTTCTGAATAAAGCTCCATACTCTAGCCTTAACGTTTCATTTTGTCAACTCACCTCCATATATATATATATATACACATACAGTATATAAATTTTTTCAAACCATAGCAATCAGATGCTCCTTCTATTATTCATGCCTAAAGTACAAAGAAATCTGAAATAATGAATAAATTCAGAAAACACAGAGGGAGGAATTCAGGTTAGCATCCCCCCCCCCTCCCCCCAATCCTGGATCCTCAGGTAGACTGAGGGGATTCATGAAGGAATGGAAATCAATAATGATGCAGTGGATATATAAACCTATACAAAGCTCAGATACTGGTCCAATTACTAAATGCTAAATGAATATATCATGCCATAATAGATAGAAATTTCTTAACAAATGCATTCATCACCTTATTTCAAAGGACAAGAACACCTCCACCATGTTTCTCTGTACGCTGGATGAAGTGACTAAATGGGGTATGGTAAAGGGACTGGGAGATCCTCTTTTTTGCATTTTTCTCCTATAGAGTCAAGGCTAAAATATGCTTTGACTTGGCTATTCCCTTTATATGGGTAACTGAGGCCTTTGTATATAGAAAGACTAAGTGAAACACCAAGACTTAGTCTTCAGATTTTAGGTTTAAAATATATATAACAATTTACTATACATGAGAGAATCATATGAGAGGTACAAAGAAAAGGTAAGTAAAGCATAAGATAAAGGAGGCAAAGAGGACAGCAATGTGAAATGGTGTAAGAGTGTGACAGAAAATTTTGAAAGTAATAAAAAGATATTTTGGAAAGAAATCAAGAGAGGAAGAGGAGGCAAACCAAGTAGAGAAGAAAAGGTAAAAGGTCCAGATGGAGAGATGATAATGGAAGAGATGGCAGTAAGAGCAAGATGGGCAGAGTATTTTAGGGAGTTGCTAAATGTGAAGGAGGATAGGGAGGGAAAGGTAGTTGCAGTGGGAAGTGCTAAGAAAATGACAATAATGAGTGAGGAAAATGGAGGAGAAATAAGGAAAGATGAGTTGAAGGTAGTTGTGAAGATGAGAGCAGGTAAGGCACCTGGGTTGGATGGGTGTCATGTAGAATGTCCAAAAAAGGAGGTACAGTGATGGTGGACTGGCTGGTGAGGTCACTTAATGTTTGTTTAAGGGAGAGTGGAGTGCCGGAGGACTGGAGGAGTGCCTGTATAGCTCCACTTTACAAGGGAAAAGGGGACAATTGTGAGTAGTAATTTCAGAGGGATCAGTTTATTAAGTGTAGTTGGGAAGGCTTATGGAGGGTTTTGATTGAGAGGATTAGGAGAGGAACAGAGAGAGTACCTGGTAAGGAAAAGTGTGAGTTTAGGACAGGTAGGGTTGCATGGATCAGCTTTTTGTGGTAAGACAGATATGTGAAAAAGCTTTAGGAAAACGTAAGGATGTTTTTTTGGGCCCTTATGGATTTGGAACAGATTTATGATAAGGTAGACAGGAAGGCACTGTGGAAGGTATTGCAGATATATGGGATACGAGGAAAGCTTTTAAGAGCAGTCAAGAGTTTTTACGAGAGGAGAGAGTAAGTGGTTTGAGCTAAAGGTGGGACTTTGCCATGGATGTGTCAGGGCGCCTTGGCTGTTCAATTTATACATGGATGGGGTGGTGCAAGAGGTAAATACAAGGGTAATGGGTCAGGTATTGGAGATGGTTAAAAGAAATGGAGAAAAGTGAGAGATAAGCCAGTTGTTGTTTGCTGACAACACTACAATTGTAGCAGGATCAGAAGAGGGATTGAGGAAGAGTGACAGTTTGGGAAGGTGTGTGAAAGAAGGAAGTTGAAGATAAATATGGGTAAAAGTTAGGTGATGAGATGTACAAGGGGAGAAAGTGGCAGCAGACTGGAAATGAGTATTAAGGGAGAGAGACTGGAGGAAATGGATCGTTTTAAATACTTGGGTGCAAATGTGGTGAGAAAGGGAGGAGTGGAGGTGAATGTAGAATGTAGATTGAGAAAAGCATGTAAGTGCCTTGGGGGACTAAAAAGTGTAATGAGAAATAGACATTTGGGAATGGATGTTTAGAGGAGATTGTATGGAATGATTTTGCCTATAGCACTGTATGGGGCAGAAACATGGAACATGAGAGAAGAAGAGAGGAGTTTGAATGTATTTACCTAGTTTGAATGTGTTTGAGATGAGGTGCCCGAGAAGTATGACAGGGATTACTAGGCTGGATAGAATGAAAAATGAGGAAAAGAGGTGGAGAACAGGGGTGGAAAGGGAGTTGAGAGATAGGGTTGGTGAAAGAGTATTGGGATGGTTCGGATACATGGAAAGAATGAGCAAAGAAAGATTAGTAAAAGAGGTGTGGAAGGCAGAGGTAGAAGGAGTGAATATGAGGGGGCGAATAAGGATGAGATGGATGGATGGGGTAAAAGGGGTATTGGGAAAGAAGGGAATGTCTGTTGAGGAAGGACGGGAGAGGACAGAAGATAGGGGTGAATGGAGAATGGTTGTGTATGGATGATACTGTGATGCATGAGGGGGAGTGGGTTGGGGATAGGGTGTGAGGGAGTATGTGTGAAAAATAAATTGATGCAGCCTGAAGGGATTTCTCCCCATCTTCTCCATTTCTGCATGAGGGGACAGAGAGAGGGGTCAACAATTTAATGAAGTGGTCTTGCAACACTGCTTCTGACCCAGGGCAGTGGATGAGATGCAGGGATGACCTGTCATCTAGTAGAAGCCAAGAGGGAGGGAGGAGGGGTGGATGGGAGTGGAGTATGTGGGGATGGAATGGTTGGGAGTGGATTTTATGCCTTTGTTTTTTGACTACTTCCCTTGTAAGGGGGGAAAAGCCTTCGGTATGTATGTATGTACTATATAGTACTGCAGTTCCTCATATTACCTTGATAAGTTTAAAATTCTGGCGACATTTGGCATCTTTTCCCCAAGTGTGTTCTCCCTTATCCTCTCATATAACCTGTACATGACTACCCTCCTTTCCCACCCACTACTGACCAAAAAGATGAAGATCCCTTGGGCCATACCTTGGACCGCTCAACTGCAGTATCACCTTCAAAATAGTGCCGACGTCCCATCTTGAGATCAAGGAGGCATGGGGCTGTTAGGCCCCAAGTCTCATCCTTCAGTATGATGCACCGCATACCTACAATACATGCACATCACCATGACATGACAATGTACAGGTACAGCAAGTAAATGACATTCATCTACCCATTCACTACAACAGATGCTTGTGAAATTTCCAGATTAGTTAAATTACACATAGAACACACAGTTCAAATGAACCCTGACTTTATAATCCCATACTAGTAGCTAGTAGTACCCCTACTAGTAGCTTACTCTGAAGAATGAAGAATAATACAAAAATGTAGCCTAATTCTTCTTTTGATTCCTCTCAGGAGTCTGAAAATCAAGGGGAGCTTTGCCATTCTACCATTTCCCATTTTTTATAATCATAATATTGCCTCAAATTTCCCTGATTAGAAACCTGCAGCCCCAGAGAAACTGGCAATTGTCCTCAGGCCCTCCCATAGATCTCTCAAGGTAGAAATGTTGGACTGTTGTCAGTGTTGTATTAGTGATGGACTGTGTCACTAGCTTATAGTAGTAGAAGAAAATCTGTTGCCAGTTGTTTACTCTCCTCATCACAAAAAAAGGAGGAAGCTCTTGGGACTGCACCACCAGTTAGAGGTCAGGGTGTGGACAAATTCTAAGGATAGGTGGCGGGAAGATGACTATCTCTGATATCCATCTTGTAAGCCTATCCCTTGCAGTTACCTATTATTGGTCCCTTTCAGTGTTGCAGTGCTGCCAGAACTCACTGGACCACCATTCCAGCACCTCTCCAACTGGGTGGTTCTTTTTTCATTTGCTTGATAATTATATATATATTTCATGACAATTAGAATTAGAATAAATACAAAATACTTAATCATCATGTGACATACAGTGGGCCCACTGTATAAAGGAACATGATAGGGAATCAATAAAGAGAAGTTCTCACCTTGGCCATTCTTGTTGACAGTAGTATGCCCAAGGAAGGACGGCATTAGGGGTCGCAAAAACTTAAGGTCAGCTTGGGCAGAGGGCAGCACCAAGTTCCCAAACACCATCTCATAGAAGCTTAGTTCATCGACTGCAGCTGGAGGGGGTAATATATATAGTGAACAGTAGGTTCAGCATGGTTGCAACCTTATGACAAGAACCATCATATGACATTGATTTAATTTCCCTCTCCACATAATTCCTTCCCAGATGCATTAAAAATACATGTAAACATGACAATAAACACCATAAAAGGGCCATTAATGCAATCTAAGTGATTTTCAAAAAGGCAAGTTTGTTAGTCTAAGGAAGTGGTTGTTTTAAGCATTAATTTGAGGGGGGGGAGAGTGTGTTGGGAGAAAAAATAAATAAATAAAGGGGGCCACAACAATGGAGTGAAAAAGGTTGAGAACCACAGACTCTAAGGCATACTGTGCGAACATATATCCCACAGCCCATGAATAAAACTTGTTGCAATGTATTTCCCATCTAAAGATACCCATACATCTATATACTCCACAAGATAAAAAAAAATGAAGCTATCTAAGCAGGCTATATTTTCAGGTGACATTCTACTGTAAGAAATAGAAAATTAAATATTTCCATATATTTCTTAAGAGGAAATATAATGAAGCAATTGGAATTAAATTGCCTCTGGCTATTTGACTCTGTTGTGGTATTGCTGTGTCTTGCTGCACTACCTCTGACTTGAACAGTGTGGCAGGGAACAGGGATGACCCTTCATCAAACGAAGTGCTAAAGTGGGAGGGACAATGAATGAGTTTTTGGATGGGAGTAGGATGAATGTAGGGTGGATGTATGCTTGGACTTTGACCTCCACCTTATAAGGGGGAAAAGACTTTTTGGTGTATGTATGTATATATGTATTTTGTTTCATTGACTTAATTCACTTTCCCATTTTCTTTTATTTCTGAGCTTAAGTCTAAAAAGGATATAAAAGCGACATAATTGGGTGTTAGATGGGTGAAGGGTGGGTGCTCTCTGTGGCTTCTACCTCCCTTATAAGGGGGAAAAGCCTTTTGGCATTTAGATATAGTATATAGATGTATGCAGGGATGACACGTCATCCATGAGGAGCCAAGAAAAGAGTGAGGGAGGGATGGTGAATGGGAGTGGAGTATGTGGGGATGGAATGGATGAGAGTGGATTTATACCTTTGACTTTGGCTACTTCCCTTGTAAGGGGAAAAAAGCCCTTGATATGTGTAAGTATGTATATAGATGTATGCACAATGAGGTAAAACATCCACACAAAGTGACTTGCCTTGTTTGTAATTGGGTATAGTTTTGTAATTGACAGCTTCTTTCACAGGCTTGAATACATAGTGTCCACACTCAGATCGCATCATAACTGAAATTAGACTTGACACCATCAGCAGGCATACCCAGATTCCATGTATAAATGAATGAATAACATATGTATCTACATACTTGTAACCATGCTGCCTAAGAAGTTACTTGCCAAGATTTGGGTTTTTGTGTTGACCTCCCATCTGGTACTCCATTTCCCGGACATGGTCCAAAGCTTCAGATAGTAGGTGCGAACTCTTCCTCATCTTGTCCTCCAAAGGTTCTAGAACCTTGGCCTCCATGTCTCCTGTTTTGCCACTGCTGTCCCGATGGACATTAATGTGCCTGCAGAATTAGAAGAAATGCTACAATAAAGAATTTGAGATTATGAATTATGCATGAAAACTATAAAATACAGTGATGATGTGAAGACAGTAGAAAGCCTGCCTGAGAAGAATGTACTGAGCTTTGAAAGAGGGCAACAAATGAATTCCAGCAAATAACAAGAAGTACTCAGAAAGCACAGACATCTACAAAAAAAAAAAAAAAAAAAAAAAAAAAAAAATTAAATCTAATGTTGTTACTTGGTCTATAAATATGTTAATAAATAAAAATATGTTAATAACTTTTGCATAAAGTTGCTAACAATTTAACATGACCAAAAACACAACACCTTGTCAGAGGTAACAAGATTAAGACCCATGATATACCAGAACTATGTAAACATGTTTTCTGTTGTTAACTATTTAATGTGCTGAAATGTAGTTATTCCCTTGTGACCAAAGTAACTTTACAGCAAAATCAGAGAGGCAACAACATAGTTTTGATGTACAGATAGCCAGGACAAGTGACAGTCATCTGGAACCGTTAAGAATCGACCCTGATCCCACATGCAGGCACCAACCTCATGACAAAAACCCAATCTGCATAGCAGACAAAACCCAAATAGGGGAATTGGAGGGGGAGGACATAACCTAACCTAGAGTAATGTGCACAGACATTGCGAGGGGCAGATGCTTTGGGCAGGAAATTGGGCACTTCACTCTTTTATAGTATTCGTATTTGGCAACTATCCGGTAGGGTGCAACACCATTTTCCACATTATAATTTCTGAATGGTAAGAAAATGGAAAAAGCCTGTGAGAAATAATGTTTCATTCATTTTTACATATATTTGTGAGGGGCACTTTTGGGGCACAGAGCAAAGGGGCAGGGGCACACACACACCCTCTGCACGGGCCTGCTAACCTAACCTACCGATTGGGATTTTGTCCGTTTGAGTGTTGTCCTTTCACCGCAGGTACCAACGCACAACTGCGGGCATCCGAAACTAATCCATTATATATACCCTCAATCTTTGCTGCGTTTTCTTCCGGTCGTTGAATTGAAATGCCGTCCGACGATTTAATTCAGCCGAGTGAAACCCATCCTTCCGCACTGAAGGGTTTGATAATTGATGATTGAATTCACACTTGTGCCGTCACGTACTTCAGCCTCGTCGCCAAAGAACTAAATTATACTGGAATATTCTAGTTACGTGGTCGCTGTCACAACGAACACATTAAAACCTCCAATATCAATTTTGAAAATCCTGTTTTGACAAGAAGTGAGCATCGGTGCCCAACAGCTCTGAGGTCAGGAATTAAATACGAGTGAAACCCTCGAGAAAGACAACACCGTCTTCTATTGACGTTATGTCGCGCGGGAAACCAGAAACATGCAGGGCTTCAGGGCTGTACTAACTGTATTTTTAAACATTTTCGCCAACCATAGCGAACACTTTTTACCATTAGAATGTAGAATTTTACCTGGTTTCTAGTTGGTTGGTTGTTACGGAATGCAGTAACGGCGCTTCTATCCTTGTGGACAAACACGTGCCACCATCCTCGTACTAGTTTCTAGTTATCTAGAAAAACTACTTGTACTTTTCCTAAGTTTGACCAATGAAATTCGCAAAATTCTACTTTCTGATGGTAGAAAGCAATCCTACATTTCCACGTTGACATAAATCAACTGGTATCTTTGATCATCAATTTATGAAGACCATTCAATAATGCTACTTCATATCTTCAGCTTCCACTGAACTGGGGCACTTTTCTAAGAAATTCACATAATATCACAACCCTAAATAAAACTATTACTTTATTTTTTGTTTTGTTTTGTTACAGAGGCGTCCGCACGAATTCTTGTAGTGGGGCGGCAAAATTAAAGATATTATGTAAAAAAACAAATGTGTTTTGCTACATGCAATGGCGATTTGCGGGTGAGGTAGAGTATCTGCTGGACATTGTTCGTTTTATTCAGGTACGAAGATTTTGTACAACTAGGGTCCTTGACCTTAAGCACTCCTCATGCCGGGCCGTAACCTCGGCACTGTCTCCTGCCAGGTTCGTGACCTCGGGCAGCTCCTCCTGCCAGGTCGGTGACCTCGGTAATTCGATCTGCGGTACAGCCGTTTAATAAAGTGGGTTGGTCGGTTGCCGTATCTAAGACGTGTTAGTTATCAAATATAGGGATGGGTGTTAGTTCCGTTATATATGGGTTAGTTGTATGGTTGCTGGGTGTGGTTAGATATGGTGTATATACATTACGTTATGGTAATGTAATTGGGGGTAAATATAAGAAAGGGTTCAATGGGTCTGTCTGGTGACATTAGGCATCTCGTGTTGGCGACACTGTGGGAGCATCCTGTTATGATCTTATGTAGGTGATTAGGCATGTGTTTGAGATGGGGAAATCTGTGAAGTCTGCAAGATTAGAGGGCTTGCCAAAGACGAGTACCATGTTGCATGTGTGTGTATCAAGTACGTGGTTGATGATTGTTAGTGACGGTTACAATTATACATTATGGTTAATGGTTTAGGGTTATATCAAGATACTTCAAATTGGCTGCATAGGCATACATATGCATTATCTACAGGAATTATTTTTTATTTTCAGCAATCATATAATGATATTCTATAACTTAAAATATTAATGAAATTATATGTGACCGGCAAAGTTTAAAACACACCCTGAATTTCTAGGGGGTGGGGACAGCTGTCCCCTCCCCCCTCCGGACGCCCGTGTCCGCGCAAACACCCGACAACTCGGGTGCTAGATTTGATTTGATTTCCGTCCAATAGTCGTTATAAACAAAGTGGGTTGCCCGAAGTGGCAAATTTTCCAATGTGGTCTTATTTTTTATATTTTTATTTATTTATTTTGTGGGGATTCCATACACCTCCACAATTGGTCAATAACGGGAAGCCAACACAGCAAATCATGGTGACCACATTAGGTACAAAAACTCTCCACATGATCTCAATAGTATGTCGTACCTGCGGTGTATGCATGTGGCGATGCAGTTGTAGTAGTATTTGGTTCGGAACAACGGCAGGACAAATGAAAAACAAAATATCTAATCTCTTTCTTTTGGTAATTAGCCACAAGGTGCGACACTAGAAGGGTCACATGAGAAATGTAGGTGAAGCTCGGACTAAGGCCACAGCTTAGTGGAGCTTATGGTTGTAGCTGGACGTGGAGCCTAACGTCAGCGAGGCGGTAGCAGATGATGACGGCGAGGCTCGATGGGACGGCTAGAAGATTGGACGAGGAGATGTGTGCGCTGGTCGGTACTGTTCTTCCCATCTCGGCGAAACGCCGACCTTTTAAAGGAGGCTGGCGGGAACGTGAGGAGCTTTTCAAGTTCCTGATTGGCTGACCGCTGGCTGGTCGGGACGTCCTTGCGAACTACGCACTACGGGGACTTGCAAAGGCTAGCTCCGAAGATTTCTTTGTTCAGTGTGTGACGGGTCGTAGGGTGCGTCACGTCACTACACAGTGACGGAGGAAAATGCAAAGAATTGTAAAGGAATTATGCGAAGATGCAGGATACAAAGCCACATGAACCGTATGCTCAGAGGATATACGACCTTGCGATGGATTTTTGGATTCCACATGTACATGAAGCATAGCATACCTGACACATCAGAACAATGTACAAGTATATATATATATATATATATATATATATATATATATATATATATATATATATATATATATATTTTTTTTTTTTTTTTTTTTTTTTTTCGCCGTTGTTGCATTAATTCAACTTACCCATAAGTCACAGTTATTGTAAGAGGACGACAGTATCCATAAATTTATTAAATACTCAAAAACGAAAAAAAAAATCTGAATAGTTCCCATCTATCAAAGATTAGATTCGGGTATCAATTGTCTGTGACAAGTCTCCAATTGTACTACGTCCGATATGAATTGAGGACCATTCTCTAGGACTTTTATTTACCAAACCAACGGCATGTGAACAATGAGTTACGAAGTACGAATCCACTACGCCCGCGAAGCTTCTGTTTGTTGTGATGTTTCAAAACTGACAGAAAATCGAAGTGCGCATTTTACCTAATTGTAGTATACAGCAAAGGAGCAACGCTCGTTGGGTCCCTTCTCATATTCTCTAATTTTCTAACATACCTAAACCCAATCTTATGTAGAGTTCCAACTTAATCTATATCCTTGATTTCCAATTATCATATCTAGATTTGAACTCGTGTAGTGTGTAAGCTTGGGCTGTCACCTAAGCCATTCCACATATGTATGCATCTATATGGAAAACTGTATTTCCTCACATCCTTTAGACATGTGGTCTTTCTTAATCTACTCCCATGACCTCTTAAAACTATCCTATTTTTTAATTATGTCTCTTCTGTCAGTGCGATCTATCTTCTTTAGTGAGCTGAATACTATAAAAATATCGGCTCTTTCTCTTCGATCTTTCAAAGCTGGCAAATTTGCTTTCAGTCTTATCTCATATGGTTTATCTGCCAGGCTGGGGACTAGTTTGGTTGCTAACCTTAGTATTCTCTCGATCTTGCTTATATCCTTCACTTTGTATTGGGACCATGCTATTGACGTATCAGGGTTTCGATTTTTTTTTTATCCTCCATTCATACAATGAACCATCACCATTCGTTTGCAATCCTTAAACTTGACATTTCCTACATTACTTTGTGTGTGTACGCACTTATCTAATTTCATTTTTGTAAATGCAATATAAGTGGATGGGGTTACACTAAAAAATCCGTCTCTTTTTATTTGTCCTCCAAGAAACAGATTCTCGGTATTTTTCAGATGTCATATCCCCCACTCCCTTTGTTTTTAAATAATTGTTTGGTCTTAGATTTGACTGCGTCATCTCCAGGGTTATTCCAGTTGTCACTGCCGGACGGAAAACAGATTACAAAGGATTACGAAGGCAGAGCATGCCGACAGGAGACCTTTTAGTCCTTAAAGTTCGGATGCGAAAAAAATTATAATAATGATAATAAATAAATGAATAAGATATGATAATGGAAATAATAATGAATAAAATAAATGCATAGGGTATTGTTAACTAATAAACAAGCAGGTAAATAGTAAATAGCAATAAATTGACATATAGCTAATTATGAATGAGAATCAAGCAAATCATAATAAACAGACAAACAATAACAAAACAAATAATTATCGGTATTTTTCAAGTATGTAATATCCTCCACTCCCTGACTTCTTATCTGTGTCTTGGTTGTATCCCGTCTCCTACACTCCGTTTCTTTTTTATACTTAAATTCACGCACAGTTCTTGCTTAATCTATGTTTAATTTCCGATTGCCATATTCAGATTTGGATTCATGTATTGTTCCAGCTTGAGCTATATCACTTTCTTATTCCTTAAATTTGTTCTCATAACCTCCTAAAGCGCTCCTGTCCTTCAACAAGAGACCTCTTCTGTCAATGGAGTTATCACCTTTAGTGACATGAATACTTTAACCATATCACCTCTTTCTCTTCGATCTTTCAAAGTTGGCAGACCCATTGCTTTTAGTCATTCCTCATATGGTTTATTTGCCAAGCTGGAAACCATGTCCTTTGTGTCCTCTCGACCTTGCTTATACCCTTCACTCATATTCCAGTCTTGGACGGATCAGGGTTTTGATTTTTTTTTTCATCTCTTCATCCATATTGTGAAACGCCACTTTAATCTTCTGCAGCACTCCATATGTCTCCCCCACAATCCTGCTGAAATCTTTGTCAGGTGACAGGTTGTCTTTTATCAGCACTCCCAAATACGTGCTTACGCGCGTTTCACCACGGCCTTGGATCACGTGTTGGACTTGTGATAGACAGCTATCGTTCTCCCGAGTGAGAACTCATATATGGCCCGATCTATGGATTATACTGTGATATTTCACTCACTCACACCCACACACATACACGCACGTACTCACACATGCACTCCTTGCTCACCAGAGTTGGAGTACCGGCTCGCAGTGCTGTGGTGCTGGTTTTTTTCAGCCATAGGACTCGAACTCGGATCGCTCAATTAGTGGTCGAGAAAATTACCACTCCACCGTCGAGCCGTGTATGTGTGTGTGTATTTACGTAGCTGAAACTATACTCATAGGACCCCGTCTCTATGTCTCAACTTATCATTTTTTTGTCTTAAATTGAAATATGTTGCTGACCTGGACGATTTCTTCTAATTTGTGTCACCTAGGCCTATTGACGCGTCTGTGTGGAAAGCTATTCTTCTTAATATGTAAAGGCAATCTTTCTTCTTTAATTTTGCTGTGACCTCTTCTCCTCTTGAGCCCTTGACCTATGACCTCTATTCCTCTCTGTTTTAAAGATAACAATGAATCTTGTGTGTGTGTGTGTGTGTGTGTGTGTTCATAAGAGTACAATGCTCTAAACACAATAATATATTGTCCGACTCAAGCTCTCCCCATCGACATGAAAAGCTTTCACTACCGTTACTACCCCCATCTGAGCAAGGGAATGGGTGTATGCTCACAATATTACCCACAGATCGGCCTATACAAATTATAGGCTCTCATCCAGGGATGGAGGTGGGGTTAGTGCCTCGATCACGAGCCCAGCTCGTGATCCGAGACAGACGCCGTCCATATCGAATTGCATAGGAGAGCGTGTTTCCCGAGTGGAACCGAACCCTGCCTCACTTCGTGCAATATCGATTGCGTCAATGATTCAGTCCGACACAACTCAACCTTCCACAGAACCATTTTCTATTGATTGATACACTGAGCAATCTCGTGTCTACCCAATAAATTAAACTGGAATATTGATCTCGGTTGTTGCTACAGCAGATTCAGTTATATTGGGTATTCTGCACCAATTTCAATACTTGTAAAGTGTTGCTCGTCCTGGTAAAAAACAGGCATTTTAAAATTTTGTATGACTCACTAAACATTGCTCCTCTAGAAATTAGCTTATCCACAATTGCATATACCTCGTTTCTACGTTTATTATTATTATCGTTATTATTACTACTACTATTATCCTTATAATTATCATCATCGTTTTACTGCACATCCATTTGTCATATGAAATTCAAACACTGCATGGTCACCTCTTCTATTGGGCTTATGTACATTAGTCACTAATATCAAATCCTTCAGTAAACAACAATTCCAGTCTCGCAGATGTGTCGCCTCTCCATTTTACCTTTGAACCACTGGATCATTATTCATTTATTAATTATTATAATTCTATATGTTTATCTCTATTATTTATTATTATAAATTGTTACTATTTATCTATTCATTTATTATCATTTATCATTTATAGGTTTGTTTATTTAAATTTTTCTATTAATTTATTTTACTTATTATTAATATTATTATCTTACTATTTCCCCACACCCGACCTAGTTATGAACGAAAAAGGTTTCCTGTCGGCATGCTCTTCCTTTAACACTGTAATTATATTATATATCGCAACACTCAGAGTACTGTGGCAAGAATCTTCATATTCACTTACCGGTACTTCCCAATCACCACAATTCACCTTTTAACTATATATATATATATATATATATATATATATATATAGATATTTATATATATATATATATATTTATATATCTATATATATATATATTTATATATATATATACATGTATATATGTATATCAGCATTACCTTCAAACAATATCGCGCCATCCTGAAGCTATGTGTTTTAAATGTGATTTCAAACTGTTATTAAAGGTAATGGTTTCCAAAACCAGTATCAAATTTATTATTCATTATATGGATGAGTGTCACTGAAAAATGAAATTCAGACTAGCGATGCACGTTTTCCTGTATGTGGTAAGGAATGCCACTCTTCACACAAACGAACACTACTTTTATTCCCTCCTAATGTGTTCAATTTCGTGATTAATTCAACGATCAGGGGGGTTGGGAATATAATCCTAGCGTACTTCTTGAACACCCTAGTCATGACACAGGAAATAACGGATGTTACGTACTTACAAAACAATTTGAATAGAAATAAAAATTGTTCGAGTCCCCAGCGAGATAACAGAGTACGTTCACCTTTCAAAATTTTGTTTTATTATATAAGGATCGTGTACGTGGTAGCCAGCATTTCCCGTTATAATAGCCGTTCTGTACTGTTATAATCTGAGAACATCTCTATAGAAAAATATCCAGAAAATATTATGACTACCATCGTACGCAATTGAATATAAAAGATAACTATATGCTATGCAATCCAAAGTTTTATACACACTCATCCTCTTTTGAAACAATTGTACAGATTCCATTCAACGCGATTCTAAAGAACCCATGATAACATTATATATGGATGCGAACGAACATTGTTCACACGTGGGTGCCTCTGCCAGAGGAGTAAACAAACATGACTGACTATATACTCGAAATGTGACAACACACATTATGGGCATTTGAATATATCTGCATATATTCAAAATGCACAATTAAAGTACAAATTGCATGATTTTCAATAACATGGGAGATGACCTTTAGTTCAGAACTATACGATGGGGTCTACGTACATACGAACACAGCCAACTCTCGCAAGCCTGACATCATAGCACTACAGATCAGCATCTACGTGTTTAGTTGCATACGCATCTGCCTGATCTAACCATTCGCAATTATTTTTTAATCCAAGTTATGTTTACATCAATCTTGAATCACAAAAGTACACTGCTATGTACTTACTAGTGTGTATTCGATGCAGTGCCAGTTACTGCGGCTGGATGTGTAGTGCTGGAACGGTCCACATCCTCGGAGGTGTCCGTGTTACTTTCACGAGATTCACTGAATTTTGAAATCATCAGACTACCTCACGCTCCATTTTAAACCGTTTCACCTGGTAGTGACATCACATGAATGTTAGGACGTTGTTCAGTCGTGCTTTATCAACAGGATGTGAAGATTAGACTGTGAATTTCCATAGAGGGTTTGACAATAAGGATCAAAGTTGCTTGAGGCAGTGTTATGCGATCAGCTGACTGATGACGTCATAGAAGGGATGAGAAGAGTTCTTTCAGATGCAACAAAAAGTCTATTTATAAAATGATCAATGAAGAGGAACAAAGTAGTATTTTTGTGAAGGCTCCAGAAGATTTTTGTAGTTGAAAGTTTCTCTTTGTGGTCAGCATCATACATACAGTTGAAGGAATTGCATGCACTAAAAGGTAGGACGTAGTTAATTTCTAAAATAGGCTAATTTGAATAAAGGTTTGAGATGAAACAAAGTGTCGAACAAGAAGTATGCTTCGATTGTGAGTAATAATCATGCCATGATTGAATGGTTACTGAAAACCTGAGAGATTTAAGAAATGACTGATTCATCAAATACATGACCGATAAGTGACGTAGTCCGCACTCCTTTAATCGTTTAAAATTGATGAGCTTTAAAGTTTAATGATATTCTGTCGTATAGTATATCTTAGAAGCTATGTCTGGGAAATAGTTTTGAATGGTGAATACATTCTTTTATACCGTAAACGTGGAGTGTGCACTCTTAACAAAACAGTATTTTTATAAGTGTAGGGAGAATGACAGTTGTTGAAACCAGAAAGTTTTAGATTTGTTTTGATGATAAATGAAAAAGTATTTTTGCATAAAGTAAATGAATTCTTTTTACAAAAGAAAGTTGGGTTTACCTTTGGGTTTTGTAGGCCAAAGATGCATGTTTTGGAAGCCACATACTATTGGATAGCACAATTCTTTCTTTAATATTTGCTAATAGTCATCATCAAACCAAGGGCACAATTTCTTTTCTGTGTTTGTATGACTAAACTGCAGTTACACTGACTTGGAAGAAATTTGTATTTTGAGATAAACATGATTGTGTGGAAACTGTATAAGTTGGTTGGTCTTGTTACAGGTAAGTTCTGCTCTCACATCTCATATTGGACCATGTAAGATTGGAGGCTTATCTGGGATGTTGGCCAGGAAATTGTCGAGTCTCCTCTTGAAAGCCTCTGTGCTGACTCCTGTTTTAGGTCCCTTAGACTTATCTCTTATGAGAGACATTTGAAGAGTATGGGGCCAGCCCAGATGAAGCTGTCCTCCTGGATCATCTTCAGTTGCTGGGAACAGCTGCTTATGGACCCTCTTTTGCAGGTCGTATCAAACCTGGGGTGGTGTTTCCCTTTCATGCCACCTCCCTTTTGTGATGGGTTTGGCGTTGTGCCCTCCAGAACTTGCAGTGAAAAGAGATTGAGGAAGTCCTTGACCAATCTCCTTGTGAATACCCTCTGGACCTGCTCAAGTTCTCGTACCTCCTTGACTTTGTGTGGAGACCATAGCTGACATACATACTCCAGGTTTGATACTAATAGGGTCTTCCACATAGGTAGCAAATGATTTGGCTTCCTGTTCTTAAAGGTCTGGAGGATCCACCAACTCAATTTATGAGCAGCAATAGTGGTGTGGGTTATATGTGCTTTGAAGCCAGTCATTACTCATCCACACCCATAGGTCTCTCAATGTTTGTATTTCCTTTGCACCTGCTGTGTACCAGTGCTCTTTTAGATTTTTGTTTGTCCCATGTCTTATCAGTTCAAATCCCTTGTTGTTGAACACCATAGATACTGCCTCCAGATCTTTTTGTAGTCTTTTGGAACCCTATCTGGTTATGATTTCTTGGGAAATCTTTGTATCATCCACTAACAAGAACCCTTTGGATGATGTAACCCCCTTGTCTGTTTCACTTATCATGACCAGGAAGAGCAGTGGGCCAAGCACCAAGCCTTGTGGCACTCCACTGATTACCATTGAGCTTTTTCACTGGGCTCTGTCTACTATTACTTTCTGCATCCTATCTCCTTGGAATTCATTGAGCCATATTCCTAGTTTTCCAGTGATGCCCATGTTTTTAACTTTGTGTAGTAGCTTTTCATGATCTTCCTTATCAAATGCTATGATGAATTATAGATATACCACATCAACATTTATTCCTCTACTCACATTGTTTATAATGTCATGATGGTTTAGGAGTTGGGAAAGATATGACCGTCCTTTCCGAAAACCATGTTGTCCTTAATTGAACCACCCTGTCCTCTCTATGGAGTTCACTAGGTTCTTCCTAACTACTCTCTTGAACATATTTGCGAGTTACCTGCTTGTGATATATCTGCAAAATTATCAGAGAACCACCTCCTGTCTGGTTCATCTCCAAATCCATCGCCATAGTGATGCAAAAGAGGCAAGAGAATCTGCTTGTAAGGGGTGCCTTTTCTCAATTTTCTGTCAGTTTTAAATTGGGCACACTTGTTATTAAACATATTGACACTGGTATTATTGAAAACATCCTTACTAAATGTTGTACTTGTTTATTATCATTTTAGTATCAAATGACTTGTTTCGTAAGTTCTGCCTCACCAGACTGGTGTACCATCAGGTCCATTCCATCCATGCACAGAGGCTTTGTGATATGGTTTCACCAACTTCACACAATGCCCTCATCTCCAGGTGTCATTCAAGAGACCAGTTGAAGGTACTCTTCACCAGCCTTATCAACACCCTTACCATTGGAGTTGCATATTCAATAGCAGTCAGCTTTTGACAAATAGTAAGCAGAAGGATGACTTTTTTTATTAATTGTTTTGACTCCAAGCTCGGTTATAATGAGATTTATTTTGAGCCACTGGTTGACATTGTTTCCCACTTTATGAAATTTGCCCATATATCAAAATGGAGAAACATTCCAAACACTAGATTCAGATAGTTTGATTGACCCGTTATGTGCTTCTAATGTTTCTCTAGGGAACTTGTGGAATTGTGGGAGTTAAGTTCTCTTTTTGGATATTTCATGTGGTGTGTGTGTGGGAGAGAGATTATTAGACTGGTTACTTTTTCATGTGTTTTTTGGTTAGACTAATTGTGTATTATCTTTTCAGTGGGAGTTTGTCAAACACTTGTGAAGCTTTGGCAAAGTCTTCTGTAGAGCAAGTCTTCCATTCCTTTTATCTCATTGTGAGCTGCAGGGAAAAGTCTCGCAATGTCACTTTTCTTACAGCAAAGCAAGGTAAGTGTTATGTAAGGCCCATTATTATTTAGAGCATTGGACTTTCTATTACCTTACCTGTATCTGTGTGTGTATATATATATATATATATATATATATATATATATATATATATATATATATATATATATATATATATATATATATATATATATATATATATATATATATATATATATATATATATATATATATACACATATGCACACACAGGGTATTCGGGATAAATTTGAGACTTTTTTGGAAAGGAAAGAAAAACATCATATCTCAGCCAAAGAATTTTGTATTCTCAAAATTCAAAGGCCATCTCTTAGAGGATCTTTTGCCAAATACAGCTCACTCGAAGAAGCCACCCTGAGCCTCCACCACGACCTCCAGGTGGGACCTGAACCTGCTGCACACAGCCTTCACAGTGTCCTTCAAGAGATGCCTGAACACCAGTTTGATCCTGGCAATCAGCTTGTCCTTGGTGTTGCAGGCAGTACAATTGGTGTCAACTGTGCCCCACACATAATAGTCCATGGGGTTGCAATCAGGCGAGTTGGGGGGCCAGATGTTGGGACTGGTGAAGTTGTAGAAGTTCTCAGACAGCCACTTCTGGGTTTTCCCGGAGGTGTGACATGGAGCAAAGTCCTGCTGCCACACATATGGTCTCCCCACAGCCACCCTTTCAACCCAGTGCTTAACAACAGTGGACAGCAACTCAAAGTGGCTATCTGAAGTGAGTTTGAGTCCCTCTTCAAAGCTGTGGGGCGGCATAATGTGGCCTTCACTGGAAACACACCCAAAGATCATCACAGTTTGATGGAACTTGGTCTTCATAAACCACAGGACTTGGTGTGAACTTTAGGCTAGCCACCTGTTGTTCTGTGAATTGTGCAACTGGTCCTGGCCAAATTTCTTCTAGTCTGAGAAGAACCAGAGCACCCCTGGTTCGACTGGCTGTTTAACCTTGTTGAGAAGTTTCTTGGCTTTTGTAAGGCAGTTCACTTGGGCCTTGGTGGTGAGTAGTTGTTCCTTGCCCCTCTTGCATGAGAAGTAGTGAAGATCCTCATTCAGTGCTTTCTTCACAGTCGCCACTCCAATGCCTATCTCTCTTGCCAAGGCTGCATTGCCTTGCATGGATCTTGCAGCATTTTTTTAAGCTTCTCAAAGAATTTTGTTTTGTGGACAGAGTCAGAATGCCTGCTATGATCCTTCCTGCTAGCCAGTGCTTCCACGTCTCCATCGCAACTCTCCAGCTCACATCTCACAGCCTTCACAGTATTGAAGGAGCACTGAGCAGCAGCTAAGGTTTCCAATTTTTTTAATCCAGCACAAATATTCATGATGCAGGTCACTCTCTTCCAATATTCCAGTGCTTTCCAACCGTCCATGCTGTCTAGCTCTCACACCCACCAATAGTACACAGAATCAGCTATCCATTGCACTTTACTGCTATTAAATCCTTCAAATGGTTCTGAAATGACATATATCAATGGCTTTTTCCCCCTTACAATGGAGATAGCCAAAGGCATAAATTCACTCCCATCCATTTCATCCCTACATATTCTACTTCCATTCACCATCCCTCCCTTCCTCTTTTTTGGCTCCTCCTGGATGATGGATCATCTGTGCATCTTGCCTACTTCTCTGGGTCAGAGGCGATGTAGCAAAACACAGCACATCCACAGCAAGACTGCTTCATTTAATTGGCAACCCTCCCCTCTCCATCACCTCATGCAGAAAAAGAGAGGACAGGGAGAAATTCTTTCAGGCTACGTCAAAATATCATTCACATATACTCCCTCACCCCCCCCACCTCCCCTACCCTTACCCTTCCATGTATCACAGCATCATCCATACAAAACCATTCTCCACTCACCCGTATCTTCTGTGTTTTCCCTTCTTTCCTCAACAGACATTCCCCTCTTTTCCAATGCCCCTTTTACCCTATCCATCCATCTCATCCTTGGTCATCCCCTCATGTTCACTCCTTCCACCTCTGCCTTCCATACTTCTTTTACTAATCTTTCTTCACTCATTCTTTCCATGTGTCCAAGCCATCCTAATACTCTTTCATCAGTCTTATCTCCCAACTCCCATTCCACCCCCGCTCTTCTCCTCCCCTCCTCATTTCTCACTCAGTCTAGCCTAGTAACCCCTACCATACTTCAGAGGCATTTCATCTCAAACACATTTAAACTCTTCCTCTCTTATATTCCAAGTTTCTGCCCCATATAGTGCTGTCAGCACAATTACTCCTTCATACAATATCCTCTCAGCATCCATCCCCAAATGTCTATTTCTCATTACACTTTTTAATCCCCAAGGCATTTACTTGCTTCTCTCAGTCTACATTCTGCCTCCACCTCCATGCCTCCCTTTCCTGCCACATTTGCAACCAAATATCTAAACCTATCCACTTCCTCCAGTCTCTCTCCATTAATACTAATTTCCAATTTGCTGCCATCCTCTCTCCTTGTACATCTCATCACCTTACTTTTACCCACATTTATCTTCAACTTTCTTCTTTTGCACACCATCCTAAACTCTGTCACTAACTACCTTAATCCCTCCTCTGATCCTGCAACAAGTGCAGTGTCATCAGCAAACAACAACTGGTTTATCTCTCATTTTTCTCCATTTTCTTTAACCATTTCCAATCTCTGACCCATTACCCATGCATTTACCTCTCACCACCCCATCCATGTATAAATTGAACAGCCAAGGCGACATAACACACCCCTGGTGAAGTCCCACATTTACCTCAAACCACTCTCTCCATTTCTAATTCTAACACATGCTCTACTACTCTAGTAAAAACTCTTAACTGCTCTTAACAGCTTTTCTCCTATCCCATGTATATGCAGTACTTCCCTCAGTGCCTTCCTGTCTACCCTGCCATAAGCCTTTTCCCAAATCCATAAAAGCCCAAAAAACATCCTTACCGTTTCCTAAAGCTTTCTCACATATCTGCTTTACCACACAAATCTGATGTACGCAACCCCTACCTTTCCTAAACCCACACTGCTCCTTACCAATTACTCCCACTGTTCCTCTCTTAATCCTATCAATCAAAACCCTCCCATAAGCCTTACCAACTATACTCAACAAACTTATCCCTCTGAAACTACTACACTCACACTTGTCCCCTTTTCCCTTGAAAAGCGGAACTATACAGGCACTCCTCCAGTCCTGAGGTACTCTACCCACTTTTAGACGAACATTAAACAACCTCACCAGCCAGTCCACTATCACTGTACCTCCCTTTTTTTAGACACTCCACATGGCACCCATCCAACCCAGGTGCCTTACCTGCTCTCATCATTTTAATGACTGCTTTCACATCATCTTTCCTTATTTCTTCTCCATTTTCCTCATTCATTACTATCATTTTCTTAGTACTTCCCATTGCAACTACCTTTCCCTCCCTATCCTCCATCATATTTAGCAATTCCCTAAAATACTCTTCCCATCTTCCTCTCACTGCCTTCTCTTCCATTATCATCTCTCCATCTGCATCTTTTACCTTTTCTTCTGTATTTGATTCACCTCCCCTTCTTCTCGTAATTTTCTTCCAAAATATCCTTTTATTATTTTCAATTTTTTCTTTCATACTTATACCCCATTTCACATCTCTCCTCTTTGCCTCCTTTATCTTATGCTTTACCTCTCTTCTCTTTTCTTTGTACCTCTCATATGATTCTTGTCCTATTTTATAACCAATCTGTGAATTCTCATTTCTTCTCTTCTACAACCTTCTTTGATTCATCATTCCACCACTCACTACCCTTCCTTCTATTTCCTCCTATCCTCCTTGTTCCACACCATTTTTGCACACCTTGTGACTCCCTCCTTGAAACATCCCCATTCCTCCTCCACTCCTAGTTCTACTCTATCCTTCACTCCTTTCCAATCTTCTCTCAGCTTCATGTACTCCTCCCTTTCTCATTTAAGCAGTTTACTCTAAGCATATGCCTACCTTCTGTCCTTTCCTCGTTCTCCACCTATCCTTCACTCTCAGCTTAACTTCCACCAAAAAATGATCTATATACCCTCACTCTCTCCCCTTAGAACATGTACAGCCAAAATTCTTCCTACACTTCTGGTTACCATTATGTAGTCCTTTAAAGCCCTATCTACCACCCTTCCATCCACCACCCTCTCCTAAACACTGTATTTGCTATCATCAACTCTCTAGACACGTCTCCACCATCATCTCTCCACTATGATTTTTTCCTGGCACTCCACACTTCCCAACCATTCCGTCTATTGGTTCATCTCCTACCCTAGCATTGAGATCTACCAATACTATTACATTAACATTTCTCCCTAAACCCTCTGTGTACTCTTTTAAATCTATCCATAAAGCCTCCCTTTCCTCTACACTCTTCTTACTACCAGGCCCATATACACTTACAAAAACCCACATTTCCCTTCCCAGTTTCATCTTCATCCACATTAACCTTGAAGAAACCTTCTTCCACTCCACCACACACTTACCAATCTCTTTACTTACTAGTATAGGAACCCCTTCTCTCCCTTGTTCTTTCTTCACTCCTGAGACCCTCCCAACTACACTCCCAGACTCAAACTTACCCCTCCCTTTCAATTTAGTTTCACTCTATGTTAACACATCCATCTTTCTTCTCACAAACATGCTTATCTCTTTCCTTTTACTCTCATCTACACCATGTCCATGCACATTAAAATACCCACACCTTTGGGCTCTGGTGTTATTAAGAGTGGGAGGACAGCATAACAGGGCTAAAGTCACAGTATAATAAAGTGGCATAATTTCTCTATGAATAGAGATTTTCTCTATCACAGACAAAATGATGTGTGGCTGTGGTCTGTAGGGGCACCCCATATATACTCTAAAGTATCAGTTGCATGCTACTGAGTTGCTTTTAACCCCAGAATAACATGCAGCCAATACTCCAGGTAGGGTGTGTGTGTGTATGTATATATATATATATATATATATATATATATATATGTATATATATATATATATATATATATATATATATATATATGTATATATATATACACAAACACACACTGCACAGGAAAGGAAACTAGATTTGATGGTGATAGTGAAGACTGCATTGATTGGTGGTTATGGACAACCAATTAAACAGTCAATCTATTGCACTAGTTCTCGAGCAGGAGACCCATGGCTCAGGAAACTGGCCACAGCCATTAGTTGAGCTCAGTCACTAAATGAAGAAATTGTAGTATAGCATGCTCTGTCTCCTGGGTGGTGGTTGTATTTGGAGCAGTTGAAGTCTTTTGCCTGGCAAAATTTTTATAGGTATTGTTTCAATAGTATGGTGGCCTAAACATATGTATGCAAGTGCAATTCTTTGCTTACCTTGGGAGTAATTTCTCTGATTGGTTGATTCTGGAGGAATTTGTTAATGTATGGAGATTGGTGGTCTATTTAGCTGTGTATTTTGTGATTTGTGTGTCCAGGAGGTGCCAAGACAAGAGGGAGGGTAGAGGGGAGTGGAGTATATTGGGGATGGAATGGGTGAGAATGGTTTTTATGTCTTTGTTTTTTGGCTACCTCCCTTGTATTTGTATTTGTCCCTTTTTCCTCTATGTTGTAGAACTATACATGCATTCCTCTAATCCACAGGCACACTTTCTTGTCTTATTCATTCATTAAACAATCTCATGAGCCAATCCACTACAACTGCTCCTCCTTTCATCAAACTCTCCACATGACACCCATCTAACTCAGGTGCCTTACCAACATTCATTGTTTTCTTTTCACTTTGTATCCACTTTTCATATACCTCTACCATTCTTGTCCCCCATCACAGTCAGTTTCTTGGCATCTTCTACTGCCACAATCAAACCCTCCTGTTCTCCTCAGCATTGAACAAATCCATGGAATACTGTACCCATCTTCCCTTTACTAGGCTACCCTCAGTTCCTTTAGTATCCGTCTATCTGCATTCTTTACCTTTTTCTCTACCTGATTCACCCTCTTTTTTTTTTTTTTTTTTTTTAATTACATCCCAAAACATTTTTATTCTTTTCAAAATTCTCTGTCAAACACCTACCCCACCTTACATCTGCTCTCCTGTTTGCCTCCCTCACCTTACATTTTGCTTCTTTCTTCTGTGCCTCTCATATGCTCTTCTAGTTTTACTTTGCTCCCAATTTTGTTATGCTTCTTTTCTTTCACCACTGTCTTCACCTTCTCAACCCACCATTCACTACTCCTTCTGTTACCTCCCTTCCTTCACATCCCACATACCATTTTGCACTTCTTTCTTGAAACGCACTCATTCTTCCTCTGTTCCTGTTTCTTATATTTCAGTACCTCCCATACATCTCTCAATTCTCCTGGTATTATTTCTTTTTTACTTTTTACAGAATTTGCTCACCTTCAGCACATCTCTGCCTCCTTCCTCTTTCTTCCCCCTCCACTTTATCTCCACATTTAATTTCCCTTATACCAGATAATGGTCACACTATCCACTGCTCTCTTCCCTGAATATATTTATATCCAGAATTCTTTTAGTCCTCCTTCTGGATACCATTACATAGTCCATTAATGCCCTCTTGACCATCTTCCCTTCCACCTTAGTCCACTTATGCTTATGTTTGCCACTGTTTTTAAACACCATGTTTGCTCTCATTTTCTCTCGAAAATATTTCTTACCAACATCCTCTACACCTAGGTCTTGTAATCCAACACTCACCAACCACCACTTGTGCAGACATTTGGGCCCAGGACACAAACCCACTTTGGGAATTGGTGGTGTTTTATGTCCTGGGCCCAGATGCCCCCCACAAGTGGCATTTGGCTTAAGAGGCATGGGTGTACCTCCCAACTACATTTATCAGGTCATCTCCCACTCTAGCTTTGAGATTCCCTGACACCACATTTGCACTCCTGAACCTCTGTATACACTCATTTACATCAATTTAAAAATCCTCAATTTCCTCTTCACTTTTCTTAATACATACATACATACATATACCAAGGCTTTTTCCCCCTTACAAGGGAGGTAGCCAAAAAGGAAAAGGCATAAAATCATTCTCACCCATTCCATCCCTGAATACACTCCACACCCCTCCACCCTCCCTCTCATCTTAGCACTTCCTGGATGACGGGTCATCCCTGCACCTTGTCCACTGCCCTGGGTCAGAAGCAGTGTCGCAAGACACAGCACATCCACAGCAAGGCCGCTTCATTAAATCGGCGACCCCCCTCTCCGTCCCCCCATGCATAAAAGGAGTAGACGGGGAGAAATCCCTCCGGGCTGTGTCAAATTTTGCTCACACATACTACCTCCCCCCTCATCCCCCCCCCCCCATTCCACCACATGCATCACAACATCATCCATATACAACCATTCACCCCTGTCTTCTGTCCTCTCCCGTCCTTCCTCAACAGACATTCCCCTCTTCCCCAAAGCCCCCTTCACCCCATCCATCCACCTCATCCTAAGATGTCCCCTCATGTTCACTCCCTCCACATCTGCCTTCCATACCTCTTTTACTAGTCTTTCTTCACTCATTCTTTCCATGTGTCCAAACCATCCTAATATTCTTTCATCAACCCTATCTTCCAACTCCCTTTCCACCCCTGTTCACTCCTTCATACAGTCTCCTCTTAGCATCCATTCCCAAATGTCTATTCCTTATTACACTCTTCAATCCACCAAGGCATTTACTCGCTTCTCAATCTACATTCTACCTCCACCTTCACTCCACCTTTTCCTGCCACATTTGCACCCAAGTATCTAAAACTATCCACTTCCTCCAGTAGCTCTCCCTTAATGCTCACTTCCAGTCTACTGCCACTTTCACCCCTTGTACATCTCATCACCTTACTTTTACCCACATTTATCTTTAGCTTTCTTCTATCACACACTCTCCCAAACTCTGTCACCAACTTCCTCAGTCCCTCCTCCGATCCTGCCACAAGCGCAGTGTCGTCAGCAAACAACAGCTGGCTCACCTCCCACTTTTCTCCATTTTCTTTAACCATCTCCAATCCCTGACCCACTACCCTTGCATTTACCTCTTGCACTACCCCATCCATGTATAAGTTGAACAGCCAGGGTGGAATAATGCATCCTTGACGAAGTCCCACCTTTACCTCGAACCACTCACTCTCTCCATTTCTAATCCTAACACAAGCTCTACCACTCTCATAAAAACTCTTGACAGCTCCTAGAAGCTTTCCTCCTATCTTCATAACCTCCCACATATATAACAAAAGAAAAAATTAAAAGGTGTATAAATAAACTCAAAGTTAATAAAACACCAGTGCCTGACGGTTGGCATCCAAGAATCTTAAAGGAAATGAAAAATGAGATTGTTGTTCCATTAGAATATATTTTCAAGAAATCCATCATATCTGGAGATGTCCCAAGAGAATGGAAGCCAGCTAACGTTACTCCCATATTCAAAAAAGGTGACAAAAAGAAACCAAATAACTATAGGCCTATAAGTTTGACTTCAATCGTAGGAAAAATAATGGAAACTATCATCAGAGATGCTATCGAACATCATTTAGAAAGTAACCGTTTGATAAATGATAGCTAGCATGGTTTCAGACGGAAACGTTCTTGCGTGACTAACTTACTCGAATTGTACAACACAGTTATCTCGAATTATGACAAAAGAAACAATATAGATTTAATATATCTAGACTTTGCAAAACCTTTTGATACCGTCCCACATGAAAGACTACTTACTAAATTAGCTTTACACGGAATAAGTGGTAGGCTATTAAGTTGGACTAGTAATTGGTTGAATGGTCGGAAACAGAGAGTTGTTTTAAATGGAAAAACTTCTAGATGGAAAACTGTTACAAGTGGAGTTCCTCAGGGTTCCGTTCTTGGGCCACTTCTATTCATAGTATATATAAATGATATAGACCATGGACTAAAATCTACTGTTTCCAAATTTGCTGATGATACAAAACTGTGCGGAGTGGCAAATGATCACTTTAACCAATTAGATATTCAAGAAGATTTAGATAAATTACAGCAATGGTCTGAAAAGTGGCTAATGAAATTTAACACAAGGTAATGCACATAGGTAAAAATAACAGTAAGTACAATTATAAGTTATTTGGAAATTCGTTAACAAAAGTGGATAGTGAAAAAGATCTCGGCGTAATTATTAGTAACGACCTCAAATCATCCAAGCAATGTATTTCAGCCTCTGAGAAAGCAAATAAGATTCTAGGACTGATTGCGCGATCTTTTGATTTCAAAAGTCCATCACTCATTAACAAGCTATATATATAAATCGTTAGTTCGTCCACATTTGGAATATGCTGTTTCCATTAAAGACATTGACAGACTGGAAAAAGTACAACGGCGAGCCACAAAACTGATTCCAAATATCAAAAATAAATAATGCGAAAATCGACTAAAACATATGAATCTGTTTTCCCTAAAAAAAGCGTAGACTCAGAGGTGACTTGATACAGGTCTTTAAAATTCTAAAGGGAATTGACAACATCAAAAGTGACATAATTTTCACATTGAATGAGAATCAGACAAGAAACAATGGTCTCAAACTGTCCAGAAATAGATTCAATTTGGAAGTACAGGAGTCCCTCAAATAATGCGGATTCGAATAACACAGATTCAATGATACGCAGATTTTATTTCAAAACCATCTCAAATGTAGAGAACCGTTTTAAAATTAGTACCGAGTCAGGCACGCATACGCACACATGCGGCAACATCGCAAACATTTGTGGTGACTGCTTTCTATTTTACCATATACAGTCGATCCTCATATAACGCAGTCATTATGTACACTGGGAACTGCTCAAACAAGGGTGTGGGGCGAGGGGATAGCCGTGGGTGGCTGCCTGCGGTTACGTGTCAACCTCCGGGTACTGATGCAGGAGGGAGGGAGGGGAGGAGAGGGGGAGTAGGGGGGTAGCCAACAAGCTTTAGCTTGTCGCTTCCACCACCTGCGCTGTGCTATCGTGAAATTTTACCACCCTAACCTGTTGAAGTGTAATGTTTCTTTCGTTTGGAACACAACTAATAAGTCTGATAATGACTGCGCTTGTCGTGTCTTAATTTCTCTTATGAGGTTCTTGTTGTTACTGGCGGTGGTGGTTTGGGAGATCAAAAGCAGACATATACACACTTACACACGTGTAGACACGCACACGTAGACACGTGTTAGACAACCAGTGTATGTTGTGAATGTGCGTGCGTGTACACACAAATACGAACACAGACACACACACGTACATGCTTACTTGTACATGTGAACACAGACACACGCACGCACACACACACACGCCACACACACATACATATGCCACATACACACGCATATACATACGCCACACACACATACATACGCCACATACACACACACACATGTGTATACGCCACATACACACACATGTATATACACACAAACACATACATACACCACAAAACACCACATACATACACCACATACACGCGCACACACACATATGGATGATAGAAATACAAGAGGACACGGAAAGAAAATCAAGAAAGACAGTTATAGAAGAGATCTGAAAAAGAACAGCTTTCCTCACAGAGTAATAGACAGTTGGAACAAGTTAGATGAGAAAGTAGTGTGTGCAAAAACAATACATGAATTTAAAAATAGTTTAAATAAAATGAGATATGAAGACGGGACACCACGAGCATAGCTCCCCTTCCCGTAAAATACAACTAGGTAAATACACACTGACGTACACAAACACATTCATACGATTCTTGGTATTTAATATGGAAAGTCAGCATACGTGGATTTGGTCATACGCGGTAATTTCAGGAACCTAACCCCCGCGTTATTTGAGGGACTCCTGTAGGTAGAAACAACTTTGCCAACTGTGTAGCTAATGAATGGAATAAACTTCCTGCACATGTAGTGCAGTGTAGTTCAGTTCGAAGCTTAAAGAATCATTTAGATAAACACCTAAGCAAGATGCTATAATGATTATGATTTATTTTATATTATTTGTTTTTGTTTTGTTATCATTTGTCTGTTTGATTTTCATTTATTATTAGTTATATGTCAATTTATTATTATTTACTATTTACCTGTTTGTTTATTATTTAACTATACCTATGCATTTATTTATGTATTTTATTTGTTATTTACATTATTATAGTTTTTATTTATTATTTTATCATTATTATGATTTTTCACATCCGACCTAGATATGGACCAAAAGGTCTCCTGTCGGCATGCTCCGCCTTTGTAATCCTTTGTAATCAGTGCCCACATCCACACACATGCAATTATCCAATTATTAGGGTTCTACTTGGAGTCCCTTCCAGATATTCTTATGTCTTGACTTTTCATGTGAGGAACCAATGACGAGTACCCAATTGTGGTGGTTGTACAAGATGGGCATCAGAATCATCCCACTGCTTTCTATTTTCAAATCCTGTCAATCCCTTCTCCCATCTGGAGGTGCAACCCAGAAGGGGTGGCTCTCAACCTCTAAACCAGTCCCACAATAATTCTCTATCAATTTAACCTTTTCGATACGAGTCAAATATTCACATGAAAGTGTTAGGTTGCCTAATGTACAATAATTCTATGATGCATCACAATACATGCATTATAAGATATAAATTTACAGCTGTAATATTTTCCTTTCTCATTAGCTTTCAGCCTGAATGTGGATAACTACAGAAAACACAATCAAACCTACATACATACATATACCAAGGCTTTTTCCCCCTTCCAAGGGAGGTAGCCAAAAAGGGAAAGGCATAAAAACACTCCCACCCATTTCATCCCTAAATACACTCCACACCTCTCCCACCCTTCCTCTCATCTGAGCACCTCCTGGATGACGGGTCATCCCTGCACCCTGCCCACCGCCCAATCAAACCTATTCACAGAATATGGGGCACACAGCTACAACTTTTAGATAGGTATAATCAGGACGCCTATGCCAGTGTCTTTGTATACCCACTCATGCCTCAGGATGTTAATGTCAGCATCCTTGTATGCTAAGGGTTAAGATATATTTTTTCCTCCATTTCATATATAAGGAGCTGACAACTGTCAACTGTCAGTGAGTAATACAGAAACATTCCTACACAAATACAATGCAGACAGCAGTCCAAAGTTTCTTCCCAGAGAGATTTGTATAATACAATTGCCTGCCACCATAGGACTATGGTTTTCCAGTCATTGAAAGTCAAGGCCTTAATTATTATTATTATTAATATGGGTGGAATGAGATTGAGCACATTGAAATATCTGGAGAAGTCATTTGTTGGTTGGGTTAGGGGGCTGTCTTGAAGAGTTTGCTGATATTTGGTATGGTTATGTTGGGGAGTTGGTTGATGATTTTGTTTCTTCTTTGGTCAGCTGATAGTGTGTAGCTTGTGGAGTGGATTGTGTTGAAGTCACTTCCTAGTATAATTTACCTAATTGTATATACATATACCAGAAGGCCATTTCCCCCATATAAGGGGTGTGGCTAAATCAAAGTACACCTAGGTCTCTTAATCCAACACTCATTAAGCACTACATGTGTGGATGTTTGGGCCTAGAATATAAACCCACTTTGGGAGTTGGCCCAGAACATACAACACCCCTAATTCCCAAAGAAGTTTTATGTCCTGGGCCAAAACATATGTACAAGTGTCAGTTGGCAAGTGGATTAAGAGACCTAGGTGTATACACATATTCCAAAACACCAATTGGAAAGAGTGACCATATATTAATAGAATTTGAATTAAAAGAACAGAACAATGTAGATAGGAATGATAAACATAGAGAAGGAAGATTTATGTACAACAAAACGGATTTTGTAAAACTAAGAAAAAAATTCTAAAACACAAATTGGGATAAATTCTCTAAATAGGAAACAAAGATGGAAGACAAATGGAACATATTCAAAGAAAAGTACAAAGAAGTAATTAATAAACATGTACCAAAAAAGAAACAAAAAAAGATTTATATAAAATGTTGGTTCAATAAAAGGTGTAGTGAGGCTAGGGCCAGGAGAGACAAAGCCTGGAAAAAAGATAGAAAAACATCTAAATGGCAAACATATATAAAACCTAGGAACGAATATGTGAATATACGCTGGAAAGAAAAAAGGGATATCATAGACAAATGTAAGGATCAACCTAGATTCTTTTACGGATATATAAATGACAAACTAAAGGATAAGCATGAAATAGTGAAACTGTGTGAAGGAGATAAAGAATACATAGATGACACAGAGATGACAGATGTTATGATCAGACATTTCAGGTCTGTTTTTACAATTGAGAGTTCACAATCTTGGGAAGATGGACAACAAGAAAGATCACCCATGATGAAAGAAATAAAGGTAACACAAAAAGAAATAAAAGACCAAATAAAAAGCCTAGATGTCAGAAAATTGCACGGACCAAATGGAATTGCAAATTGGATACTGAAAGAGTGTATAGATCAACTGACAGACAAACTATACAAGATAATTGACTTCTCACTCAAAGAGGGAAAGGTGCCGCAAGATTGCAAAGATGCAAACATAGTACCAATATATAAAGGAGGAAATAGGGAAGATCCTACAAACTTCAGACCAGTATCCCTCAAGCACAGTAGCAAAAATATGCAAAAAGGTCATCAGAAACAAATGGACCAAACACTTGGAAGATAACAAAATAATAAACCCTAAACAATTTGGCTTTAGAAGTGGAAGATCGTGCACCACAAACCTAATCTGCTTTTACTCGAGATTAATTGAGATAATACAAGAAAGGGATGTATTTACCTAGTTGTATTTACCTAGTTATATTTTGCGGGAAGGGGAGCTATGCTCGTGTTGTCCCGCCTTTGTATCTTGCAGTGTCTAGTTTGTTTTTAAACTCATGAATGGTTTTTGCACATACTATTTCATTGTCCAGTTTGTTCCAAGTGTCCAAAACTCTATGAGGAAAACTGTTTTTCTTCAGTTCTCTGGGTGGGCAGATTGTGCCTTCTTGGGTTTGCAGAAAGCACTTGACAAAGTATCACACAAAAAATTAATAAGTAAAATTGAAAAAATAGGAGGAATTCAAGGCAAACTGTTGGAATGGGTGAAGGATTTCTTAACTGGGAGAAAAATGAGAGTAGTACTTAGAGACAAAAATTTGAAATGGGAAGATGTGAAAAGTGGCATCCCACAAGGCTCTGTTTTGGCTTCTTTAATGTTTGCCATATACATAAATGATATGGATGAAGGAGTAAATTGTTACATGAACTTTTTTGCTGATGATGCCAAATTATTCAAGAGAATGAGAACAGAAGAAGATTGCAGATTGCTGCAAGATGACCTGGATGGGAATGGAGTTGGAGATATGAGATGAACTTCAACATAAAAAAATGTAGCATAATGGAATTTGGAAAAAGTAAAAATAGAGTTTCGGGACAATATAAAATTGGAAACAAAGAAGTCAAAAAAGTAAACTCAGAGAGGGACCTAGGAGTAATCATCTCAAGTGACTTGACACCTGACAAACATGTAAATAAATTATTTGGAGAGACTTACAACTTATTAAGATCAATGAAAGTGGCCTTCGACTACATAGATGAGGAGATGGTTAAAAAATAATTGTTACACTGATAAGACCGAAATTAGAATATGCTGTATCAATGTGGGCACCTAGCACAAAAAAAAAAAAAAAAAAATTAGAAAGAATCCAAAGAGCAGCGACAAAAATGGCACCCACACTGTCAAATCTGACATATGAACAAAGATTGGAGAAATTACAGTTGTCAACACTAGAACAGAGAAGGGAAAGAGGCGATTTGTTGACCATTTTCAGAATTATGAAAGGGATGGAAGTTCTCGATAAGATGACTTATTAAAGTGGGACAGAAGAGAAACAAGAGGACACGAAAAGAAACTAAAGAAAGACAGTTACAGAAGAGACCTGAAAAAAAAATAGCTTCCCACATAGAGTGATCGATGTCTGGAACAAACTGAACAGAGAAACAGTGAATGCCAGAACTATACACGATTTTAAGAACAAACTGGATGTGGAGAGATATGAAAATGGGTCACTACGAGCATAGCTCTCGTCCCATAAAATACAACTAGGTAAATAAATACATTTATTGTCCCTCTCATCTTAGCACCTCATGGATGAAGGTCATCTCTGTCCCTGCCTCATTCTTTGGGTCAAAGGAAGTTTAACAAGACACAGTGTTTCCATAGCAAGGCCCAACAGACAAAGCTGGTTTATTCTTGTCTTTTCATTACGTGGTGACTCCCCTTCCTTCATTTATTCTGGAAATTTAGAGAACAGATAAGAACATTCTGCACCACATTTCTCCATCCATTTACAAGCACTCTTCATTCACTTTTGCCTTTTGCACTTTCCTTCTCAACAGACATTCCTCATGAATGCAATGCCTCCTTCACCTCATTCACTCCACTTTCAGTATTTCACACTCTTTTTCACAAGTCATTCATCATTCATTCTTTCCATATGCCCAAACCATTTCAGTGTTCTTAGATCTACCCCAGTGCCAGCTCTATTTCCACCCCAACTTTCCATCCAACCTTCACATTTTTCACTTTATCCATCCTCATATCACTTACTTTATTTCTTAAACATTTCATCTTTCACATTTGGCTCTTCCATTCAGTGTCTATCAAATTCCAAATCTTGCTCCATACATTGCCATGGGCCACTCCTTTGTACAGTTTTTTTCTTTGCATTCATCCCTAGATATCTATTTCTTGTAACACTTCTCATTACTCCAAGACATTTGATTGATTTCCTTTACTCTAGAATTTATCTCCACCCCTCCATTTACAGCCACATTTGACCTCAAAGAGTATCGACCTTATTATAGCATACAGGAATAAAGCTACACTTGCAGGGTCTTGTCTTTTATTCTCCAATTGTCATACCTCATTTTAAGTTTGTGTCCAGGTTGTGCTATATTGTCTTCTAGGCTATTTCAGGAGCTTACACATGTGTATGGAAAACTGTATTTCTTTGTATCTTTAAGACATGTGATCTTTTTTAACTTGTTCCCCTTATCTCATGATGTCCTCGTATCCCAAATCAAGAGATCTTCTCCTTCAGTGATCTCAACACCACAATCAAGAGCCTTCTTCCTATTTGATCCTTTCGTGGTGGCAGGGGTAATGCTCCTAGTGTCTCTTTATATTATTTATCTGCAAGGCTGGGAATCATTTTGGCTACTGCATATTCTTTTGCTTGCTTATTTGTGTCACTTTGTCATGTATGTTGATTATGTCCCATGTGTTTGTTGTAAGATATGTGAGAAATTTTTGACAAAGACTAAGGATGTCTTTTGGGTACTCATGGATTTGGAGAAAGCATAAGACAGGATTGACAGAAAAGCATTATTGAGTTGTGGTGAATATATGGAATATGGGGAAGTTTATTATAGACAGTCTAAAGTTCTTACATGAGTAGTAGAGTTTGTGTGAGGGTTCATAATGGAGAATGAGTGGTTTTAAATGAATGTGAGGTTGTGCCGGGATAGTGAAATGTCACCATGATTGATGTGTACATTGATGGGGAGGCGAGACAGGTAAGCATGAGGGTGGTAGGGAGAGGTTTGGAGTAGATGAGTGAGAGTGAAGGGATTTAGGAGGTGAGCCAGTTCTTATTTATATAACACAGTGCTTGCAGCTGAGTGTGAGGATAGACTGAAGTGGTTAGTGATGGAGTTTGGGAGGGTATGTGAGAGGAAGAAGGCTGAAAGTAAATGATTGTGTACTGAAGGGGAAGGACAAATTTGACAGATCTCTTGACTTGGAATGGGAGGATTTTATGAGGTCATGGTAAAAAAATTGAAAAAAGACTAAATTTCAAAAATATGTGAACAAATGCAGTTTTCCATACAAATACATTAACTCTTGGAATTGCTTAGGTGAGATATTCCAAGCTAGAACATCACATGAATTGAAGTCTATGTATCAATAAGTCAATTGGGAGCATATGCCAGGGGGCACTATGCTTTACTTACATTCCATTGGTTTGAATGGTATTTCCAAGCAAGCTTCCATGCAGCCACACTTCCCATTCCAAACAGCTCTTGACAGATTTGATCCATCTACCACAACCATGAGTTCTGTGGGTGTCCTGTTTGTCTCCTCCATCAAGAATTGTCTCTTATATAGACAATCTTGTGGGTAGGATTAACATCAGGGAAATGAGCCGCATGCCCAAATAGCTGGAGTTGACATTCACAAGTTATTCTGGTAACAGACCTAGACTGAGCCTCATAGTAGTCTTCCGTATGATACACAGTCATTCCAGTGATACCCCATGATTCTCCAAAGGCATTTAGTACCAAAGACATCAAGATGCCTCTTCAACTCAACAATGTCCATGTCTCACACCCATATAGCAAGACAGATAGCACAAGTGACTTGAAGATTCAGATCTTAGTCCTGCTGCATGAATATTGACAATGCCATATACTCTGGTTGAGCATTTCCATAACACCATAGGCAATGCCAATCCTTGAAAGTACTTCCTGACATGACCCACCACTGTTATGCACTACACTGTTGGAGTATGTGAAGCTTTCCAAGACTGCAATGTCCTTACCACATGCATGGATGGACTGAATTATGTCATCCAGTTAACTAGTCAAGTTACCTCTTTCTCTTTGAACCTTTAATGTTGGTAAGTCTATTGCTTTTAGTCTCTCTGCATATGGGGAAGAAGGGAATGTCTGTTGAGGAAGGATGGGAGAGGACAGAAGACGGGTGAATGGAGAATGGTTGTATATGGATGATGTTGTGATGCATGAGGTGGAATGGGTGGGGGGGATGGTGGGTGAGGTAGTATGTGTGAGCAATTTTTGACGCAGCCCGAAGGGATTTCTCCCCGTCTTCTCCTTTATGCATGGGGGGACGGAAAGGGGGGGTCACCGATTTAATGAAGTGGCCTTGCTGTGGATTTGCTGTGTCTTGCGACACTGCTTCTGACCCAGGGCAGTGGACAAGGTGTAGGGATGACCCGTCATCCAGGAGGTGCTAAGATGAGAGGGAGGGTGGAGGGGTGTGGAGTGTTTTCAGGGATGGAATGGGTGGGAGTGATTTTATGCCTTTTCCTTTTTGGCTACCTCCCATGTAAGGGGGAAAAAGCTTTGGTATATGTATGAATGTATGTATGCATTTGGTTTATCCATCATGTTGGGAACCAGTTTGTTTGGTGCTCTTTGTATTTTCTCAATCATGCATATATTTTTCATTTTGTACAGGGGCCAAACCACTGATGCATGTTCTGTTGTTAAGTAGATTTTGGTCTAATTTTTTTCATCTCTATCCATGCATTGAAAATCTACCTTTATGTTCACCAGCAATACATATGTCTCTTCGACAATCTTACTGATATATCTGTTGGGTGACAGGTTTTTCATCAGCACTCTCTCTTCTTTTGCTTTTGTAATTATTTCACTTCCCAGTGATGGCCTTTTAGAGTTATTGTTAGTTTCCTGCAATTGTTTTGCCCCATTATTGTTAGTTCATCTGTTTGAGTATGCCATGATGCTGAATTTTAGGTTTCGTTAAGGGAGATCACACATGGAGAGGATGAAAAGTGTTGAGATAATATTATAGCCATTTGCTGTTTTTGTTTATGCTATTTCCTAAGACATGTGATAGGGCCAATAATGGATTGTATAAGGTTGTCTCATGAGAGGGATATCATCTTCATCTTCATGCTGTCCACTTTGAAATCCTGTTAACATCTTTACGTCCAGCTGGAGGTGTAGTTCAGGGCTTCTGGCCCAAGAACTCCTCCTCCTCTTCCTCTGCAACACAGACGACATTGTTCCTTCCTTCAGGGATCTATGGGAGGCTCTGCCTGAAGACTTTTGCTGGTTACTGTGGGGCAATGGGTTTCAGTGAGTAGAACTTGAGGCAATAATTATTATATTCTGATAGTATATGTTGTCAATAAATAATATATATATATATATATATATATATATATACATATATATATATTACAAAGGATTACAAAGGTGGAGCATGCCGACAGGAGACCTTTTGATCCATATCTAGGTCGGATGCGAAAAAAAAATCATATTAATAATAAAATAATAAATAAAAACTATGATAATGTAAATAACAAATAAAATACATAAATAAATGCATAGGTATAGTTGAATAATAAACAAACAGGTAAATAGTAAATAATAATAAATTGACATATAACTAATAATAAATGAAAATCAGACAGACAAATGATAGCAAAACAAAAACAAATAATATAAGATAAATTATAATCATTACAGCATCTTACTTAGATATTTATCTAAATGATTCTTAAAGCTTCGAACTGAACTACATGTGCAGGAAGTTTATTCCATTCATTAACTACACAGTTGGCAAAGTTGTTTCTACCTACTTCCAAATTTAATCTATTTCTGGACAGTTTGAGACCATTGTTTCTTGTCTGATTCTTATTCAATGTGAAAATTTTGTCACTTTTGATGTTGTCAATTCCCTTTAAAATCTTAAAGACCTGTATCAAGTCACCTCTGAGTCTACGCTTTTTTAGGGAAAACAGATTCATGTGTTTTAGTCAATTTTTGTACGATTTATTTTTTATATTTGGAATCAGTTTTGTGGCTCACCGTTGTACTTTTTCCAGTCTGTCAATGTCTTTAATGAGATTCGGTGACCATACGGAAACAGCATATTCCAAATGTGGACGAACTAACGATTTATATAGCTTGTTAATGAGTGATGGACTTTTGAAATTAAAAGATCGCACAATCAGTCCCAGAATCTTATTTGCTTTCTCAGAGGCTGAAATACACTACTTGGATATATATATATATATATATATATATATACTATCAGAAGATAGTGAAGAAAGATTAGCAAAAAGTATCTGGAAAGCAGAGGTGGAGTGAGCTTTAGGGGAAGACCAAGAATGAGATGGGGTGAAAGGGGCTTTGAGTAAAAGGGGAATGTCTGTTGAGCAAGTAAGGGAGACAGTAGGGAATAGGTGCAAGTGGAGAATGGTTGTGAACAGACTATAAATCAATGTAATCCAAAGGGATTTCTCCAATATCTTCCCTATTTTTTGCATGAGGGGACAAGAAGGGAGGGTTACCATGTAAATGAATTAACTAGCCATGCTGTAGATGTACTGTGTCTTGCTGCATTGCTTCTTATCCAGACATTAGGCAGGAGACAGGGATGACCCTTCATCCATAGGGAGCTAAGGTGAGAGGGAAACAAATAGGTGATGGGTGGGGGCAGATGAATGCTTTGGCTAGCTGCCTCCCTTATAAGAGGGAAGAAGGCCTTGGTATATAGATAGTGTATATCTTGGTACTGTGTCATATACATTTTCACAACCATTGGGACTATTAATGTTCTTTCAGGAGTTTTTTTTTTGTTAGATCTATTTAGTATTTGCTATGTTAGTTTTTGGAGCTATCCATTAGTGGAGTGGACCTTTTTGAAGTCATGTTGGCTTGGTGATGTTAGTATGTTTGGCTTTAGTAATTGTAACACCAGCTTCTCTATATATTCAAAGATGATAAAGAATGAGGAAGATAGATCTGTAAGATGTTAGTTGTTCTGGCAGTTTGTTTGATTTCAAGATAGAGATTGTGTGTGTTCTTTTCCATGTTAGTGATATTTTGTCATTGGTCTAGATGCTGAAGGTTTCAGCCCTAGTATGGCTTTTGAGCTCAAGCATTTCAGATGATAGATACTATATGTTTTCATAGGTAAGGTGGCACTTGATACATATAAAGAAGGGAGTGTCCTACAGGCCAGACACTGTATTAGATCATCTTGCACTCTATCTTTCCAGAGTGCAAATTAAGGTGCATAAGTCTGTCTTCATATGATAAATTTCTAAGCCCTTGTATCACTTTAATCATTCTTCTCTGTACTCGTTATAGTGAATTAGTATCCTTTCTATAGCATGGAGACCAAAACTGTACCACATAGTCAAGAATGGTTCTAACTATTGCCAGATAAATATGGTGTTTACCTTAGTATAAGCCTTACAAATGACACCCAAAATTCAGATGATTCATAGGTTAAGGTATTTCTATAACTGAAAATACATGTAGGATATTTTTATTAAGGCTTCTTCCCTCTTACAAGAGAAGAAGACAGCCAAAGCCTTTACTTCCCCCCTCCACCCACCTCATACCCATCCAACACTCATTTGTTTTCCCTTTTACCTTAGTTCCTTGTGGATGAAGGGCTATCCCTGTCCCCCCCACCCTCTGCCTAGGTCAGAAGCAATGCAGCAAAAAACAGCAATAAATACATTTAAATTTCTCCTTTCTGCCTTCCTTAAATTCAGTTTCTCTGCCCTATACAGTGTTGTAGGCACAAGCCCTCCTTCATATGATCTCTTTGCATCCACCCCTTACTCACAGGTTTACCTCCACCCCAACTCTACCATTTCCTGCTTCATGTGAATCCAAATGATTAAAACTGTCCCCTTCCTCTAACCTCTTTCCTTTAAGACTTACTTCCAATTTACTGCCACCCTCAAAGCATTTACATCTCATCACCTTGCTTTTACCCACATTTACTCTCAACTTCTTCCTATCAGATACCTTCCTGTACTCTATCACTAACTGCCTAAGGCCCTCCTCTAACCCAGCCACAAATGCAGTGTTAGCAAATAACAACTGGCTCACCTCCCATTTCCCTTCACTCTAACCATCTCCAATCCTCTGTCAACCACCCTCACATTTACCTCCTGTACCACCTTGTCCATGTGCACTTTGATCAGCCATGGTGGCATAATACATCCTTGGTGCATCCCCATTTTCACATCCCATTTCCATCCATAACCCAAGCTCTAACACTCATGTTTTTACTGCCCTCAGCAGCTTTCCCCCTATCTCATATATCTGCAATACCTCCCACAGTACCTTGTTTATCTTGTCATAAGCTCTCTTCAAATTTATAAAAGGAAAAAAAAAAAAGACTTCCTTACCTTTGCCAAAAAAATTCTCACAAATCTGCTTTAGCACAAACTTTTTAGCCACACATCCTCTACTTTTTTTAAACCCACACTATTTCACCAGTTATTCTCTCTGTTCCTCTCCTGATCTTCTCAACACCCTCCCATATGCCTTTCCAACTACTTTCAACAAACAGATCACTAAAACTACTACATTCACATTTGTTCCCTTTCCCTTTGTACATACATACATTTACCAAGGGTTTTTTCCTCCTTACAAGGGAAGTAACCAAAAGTCAGAGGCATAAATCCACTCCCACCCATTTTATCCCCACATACTCCACTCCCATTCACCATCCCTCCCTCTTTTCTTGGCTCTTCCTAAATGATAAGTCATCCTTGCATCTCACCCATTGCTCTGGGTCAGAAGCAATGTAGTAAGACATAGCACATCTACAGCAAGGCCACTTCATTTAATTGGCAAACCCCCCCCCCCCTTCATGCAGAAAAAGACAGGAAGAAATCCCTTCGGGCTGCATCAAAATATTCACACATACTCCCTCACCCACCCATCATCTACCCACTCCCTTCCATGCATCACAGCATTATTTATACACAACTATTCTCCACTCACCCCTATCTTCTTCCTTCCTCAACAGACATTCCCCTCTTTCCCACTGCCCCTTTTACCCCATCCATGCATCCTATCCTTGGTCACCCCCTCATGTTCACTTCCTCCACCTCTTTCTTCACTCATTCTTTCCATGTGTTCAGACCATCCCAATACTCTTTCATCAACCTTTTCCACCCCCTATTGTCCTCCTCACCTCCTCATTTCTCACTTAATCAAGCCAAGTAACCCTTACCATACTTCTCAGGCATTTCATCTCAAACACATTTAAACTCTTCCTCTCTTATTTTCCATGTTCCTGCCCCACACAGTGCTGTTGGCACAATCACCCCTTCATACAATCTCCTCTTAGTATCCATTACTGAATGTCTATTTCTCATGACACTTTTTCAGTCCCTCAAGGCATTTACTTGCTTCTCTCAATCTACATTACATCTATATAAATTGTAAATATTGGCTACTCTCATTGGATACAATTACTGTAGCTATTGATATCTGTGATTAAATTTCCTTTTCTGTGAAAAATATTGTAAATGCTTTAATGCTTGTATATAAACTATTAGGGGAGAGTATTTTATAAGCTATTGCTTCCACTCTCTCCTTTTCAACAAATTGATATTTAAATGTATGTATATATATATACATTTTCAACATGAAAATGTAATGTGTGATATTTTGTTGAATAGACTGTTAAATTGAATTGAAATTAAATTGAATTGAATACATTCTGCCTCCACTTCCACTCCCTTTCTTGCTATGTTCCCCCCCAAGTATCTAAAGTTATCCACTTCCTCCAGTCTCTCTCCCTTAATACTCCCAATTTGCTGCCATCCTCTCCCCTTGTACATCTCATCAACTCACTTTTCCCCATATTTATCTTCATTTTCCTTCTCCCGCTCACCTTCCCAAACTCCGTCACTAACTCCCTTAATCCCTCCTCTGATCCTGCTACAAACACAGTGTCGTCAGCAAATGATGAATGGCTTATCTTCAATTTTTCTCAATTTTTTTTTATCCTCTTCCATACAATGAAGCCTAAGTAAGCATCATGAAGTGTGAGTGAGTACATGAAGATACTGGTGTTGGTTTCCTGATTTTATCTACCATGTAGTTGTAGGTGAGTGACTCCTGGATTCCCTAACCTGGCTTGATTGCATTTTCTGTGTTTATTATTACTCAGAGTGAAAGAGAATAAGTAAATCAGCAGTGACTTTATATTTTATAATACAAATATTGTAATGTATCATTGTACATCAAGCATCCAATGCTGTGTGCAAGAATTTGACTCATATTGAAGAGGTTAACCATCTCCAATCCCTGGCCAATTATTGTTACATTTACCTTTTGCAACACTCCATCCATGTATAAATTGAACAGCCATGGCAACATGACACATCCCTGGTGAAGTACCACCTTTACCTCAAACCATTCACTCTCTCCATTTCTAATTGTAACATAGGCTCTACTAATCTTGTAAAACCTCTTAACTGCTCTTAACAGCTTACCTCCTATCCCATATATCTGCAATACCTCCCACAGTGCTTTCCTGTCTACCCTGTCATAAGCTTTTTCCAAATCCATAAAGACCCAAAAAAACATCTTTATATTTTCCTACAATTTATCTCTACCTCTGTTCCTCCCTTTCCTGCCACATGCAACCCCAAATACCCAAAGCTGTACTAGTGCTATGTATATATTATGTTTATGTAGGAATTGAAGTAACTCTGTCTCTTTGTTTATGATATTGTTGTAGTTTGTTTTTATGTGGATGTGATGATGTGTGGTGTCTCCAGCTGCACTTTTTTGTGCAATGGATTGTGTTGATGGGTGTGATGCATGCGAGTTGGACCCATGTATAGCATGTACATTACTTGATAGATATTTATTAGAAATTTGTAGGTTTTGTACATATGGGAAAAGTGTTTTGGCATAGGTTGGTTTCTGTGGCTCTGGCGAGGAGTGGGAATGGAGGTACTAGAGTACTGATCTATTTGAAGAAAGGAGTGATATTGGTAAGGAGTGAAAGGGAGAATTGAGTAGGTGTCTGGGCCTCATCTGGAGACCAGGTATTGGCCTTTGGGGCTATGCCTCCATTTGGAGGTGGGAATGGGGTGTTGCTTTGTGACAGGGTGTCAGTGAGGTCTTGTTGAAGGGTAGGGTCCTCCATCCATCCTCAGTCTTCTCAGCAGAGTAGCCTCTTGTGGGCACAATGCAGCAGCTCTGCCACACAACACATCTATACAAAAACAAACACCTATATCACAAAATAAGCACTTCAAGACCAACCACCAAACTCTGTTCTTCTTCAGACCCACCATACATTCCAAGTTTGCCTCATACAGTGTTGTAGGCACAATCACCCTTTTTGTAAAGTGGTGTAATCCATACACAGTGTCATTGGTGTGGTTCTCTCACAGAGTGAAGGATATAAGCAAGATTGAGAGAATGTATATGGCAGCAACCAAAAATGGTTCCCAGCCTAACAGATAAACCATATGAGAAGAGACTAAAACTACTGGGTCTGCCAGCATTGGAAGATCAAGTAGAGAGAAGTGATATGATTACCCTATTCAGATTACTAAAGGGTATAGAGTACATTAACAGGAGAGGTCTTCTGATTAGGGATAGGAGGGCTTTAAGAGGTCATGAGAACAAATTAAGAAAGACATGTCTTAAGGATGTAAAAAAATAATAATAATAATAAAAATAAAATTTCCATATAGGTGCATAAATACTGGAATAGCTTAAAAGGTCAGAAAGCCCAAGCTGGAACAATACATGAATTCAAATTTACAAATAATTAGAAATTAAGGATATAAACCAAGTTGGAACCATATAAGAATTTAAGGCTAGGTATGATGAATTATAGAGTAGGAGACAGGACCCCATGAGCATTGCTCCTTTCCTGCATACTACAATTAGGTAAATACAGTTCATCCTCAGATAGCCATTTCTCATGACAATTTCCATCTGCCTAAGACATTTACTTGTTTCCTTCACTCTACAATTTACCTCCACTCCCACTCCTCCATACTAACTCTCCACTTCCTCCAATCTTTCCTTGACTTATCTCCAACTCATTTCCACCCTCATTCCTTATACATCTCATCACCTTATTTCAGCCCACATTAACCTCCTCAATACAAGTCAAATATTTGTGTGCACATCAGGTTGCCTGATGTACGATGATGTATCACAATATGCACATTACAAAATATTAAATTACTGCTGTTATACTTTTTCTCTTTCACCCTGAATGAATATAATGTCACAGAAAACATGATCAAGCACGTTCACAGAATACAGAGGTCAGCTGCAACTACAAAATAAATATCAGGAAGCCAATGCCAACATCCTTGTATACCCCACTTGCGGCTCATGACACATACATAGGTATCATATTCAAGAGGTTAACTTTCAGTTATCTGCTCTCATTAACCCTCCTGATCTCTGCCATTAGCTGTGTTAGATACTCCTTTAATCCAGCCATAAATGCAGTTATTCACAAACAACAACTGGTTCACCTCCCATTTCCTTCCACTCTCACTTTCCACCTCCAACCATCCTACCTATCACCTTCACATTCACCACCTGCAGTACCCCATCCATGTACATATTAAACAACTATGGTGACATTACACAACCCTGGTGCAACCCTATCTTCACCTCAAACCACTCACTTTCTCTCTACTTTCTACACTAACACAAGCTACTATTCATGAAAAAACCCTCATTAGCCTTTCCCCTATTCCAAATACTGGCATCACACCACCGTGCCTTCCTATCAACCTTATCATATGGGCTATCCAGACCCATTTACATACATACATACATACATATACCAAGGCTTTTTCCCCCTTACCAGGGAGGTAGCCAAAAAGAAAAAGGCATAAAATCATTCCCACCCATTCCATCCCTGAAAACACTCCACACCCCTCCACCCTCCCTCTTATCTGAGCACCTCCTGAATGACGGGTCATCCCTGCACCTTGTCCACTGCCCTAGGTCAGAAGCAGTGTCGCATGACACAGCACATCCACAGCAAGGCCGCTTCATTAAATCGGCGACCCTCCCCCTCTCCGTCCCCCCATTGCTTAAAAGGAGAGGACGGGGAGAAATCCCTTCGGGCTGTGTCAAAAATTTGCTCACACATACTACCTCACCCCCCATCCATTCCACCTCATGCAATCACAACATCATCCATATACAACCATACTCCATTCACCCCTGTCTTCTGTCCTCTCCCGTCCTTCCTCAACAGACATTCCCCTCTTCCCCAGAGCCCCCTTCACCCCATCCATCCACCTCATCCTAGGACGTCCCCTCATGTTCACTCCCTCCACATCTGCCTTCCATACCTCTTTTACTAGTCTTTCTTCACTCATTCTTTCCATGTGTCCAAACCATCCTAATGTTCTTTCATCAACCCTATCTCCCAGCTCCTTTTCCACCCCTGTTCTCCTCACCTCCTCATTTCTCACACTATCTAGCCTAGTAACCCCCATCATACTTCTCAGACACCTCATCTCAAACACATTCAAACTCCTTCTCTCTTCCTCTCTTATGTTCCATGTTTCTGCCCCATACAGTGCTGTTGGCACAATCACTCCTTCATACAGTCTCCTCTTAGCATCCATTCCCAAATGTCTATTCCTCATTACACTCTTTAATCCACCAAGGCATTTACTCGCTTCTCTCAATCTACATTCTACCTCCACTTTCACTCCACCTTTCCCTGCCACGTTTGCACCCAAGTATCTAAAACTATCCACTTCCTCCAGATGCTCTCCCTTAATGCTCACTTCCAGTCTACTGCCACTTTCACCCCTTGTACATCTCATCACCTTACTTTTACCCACATTTATCTTTAGCTTTCTTCTATCACATACTCTCCCAAACTCTGCCACCAACTTTCTCAATCCCTCCTCTGATCCTGCCACAAGCACAGTGTCGTCCGCAAACAACAGCTGGCTCATTTAAGCCCTTTTTTTCCATATATGCCTATCAAAAGTTTATCCATGTATCTGCCTTCTTGAATCCACACTGTTTTTTCTTCAATTGCTTCTATTCCCCAAGTAATCCTCTCAGTTAACACTCTCCCATATACCTTACTAACTACACTTAACAAACTGACCCTTCCAAAATTACATTCATACTTGTCCTCATTTCCTTTACAAAGTGTAATCGTACAACCACTCTTCCAGTCCTTAGGCACACTCCCCTTCCTTGGGTACACATTAAACAATCTCATTAGACAATCTACTTAATCAGTGGGTGGGGGTGGGGGGGATTTTAGGCCTTACTTTTGATGTTCATATGACCTTCAGCACTTACATGAAAGATAGAGTAAAAGTAAAAAAGAATATTTAAGATAAATTGCAATCACGGGTTTTAGACAATAGAAAGGAAACAAATCACAATCTGGAAACTATTCACAAGAAACAAATTTGACTATGCTTCTCAACAGTCAGTAAAACATGGTCACTTTACAATCTGTATTGAATAAAGCATTAAGAATGATAATAGGATGCACCAAACCATTCCATCAGAACACCTACACTCAGAAACCAAAATTATCCCCATGAAATATTAAAATTATAGGTACACAGTTCTAAAGCCCTCAACCCCACTCACCCATCCCACTACATCACTCAAGCACAACCAGCTGAATGACAAAAAAAGTACTAAACAGTACATTGACACCCAGAACACAAGACAAGCTCTTAAAGATGGATCACCAGGCATAATATTCCACAATACCTTACTCTGACATCAGTCCCACAAACAAGTCCTCCTCAAGAGAAACAAGAACCACACTAGCACATTTATCTTCAAGACACCAACCAACTATGCAATACCTGCACAAAATAGGCCTGGTCACAGAATCAAACTGCCCCAGATGCAACCAGTACACATAGGACACTGGGCACCTTATTCTATACTGTCCCACAGTATCTCTAGACAACAACACAATATGAGTGATTATGGCTCTGTCTAATGGATATTACCAGGTACATGGAGCCGTGGGTCTCCTGCGAGAAAGACCTGGGGCAACAGAATGATCAGTAAATCAGCACTAAAGCAGTACCAATACAGAATAGGCCTGGCCATAGAAACAAAGTGTCCCAGATGCAGCCATCACACTTAAAACACCAGTGTCCACCTTAGCTCTACCTAGACAATAGTATTTCTTCCTAAGGTGACACAAGGGCCAATCCAGTGGTTATTACCTGGGAGCTAGTGGTCTATATATGTGTAGACACACACACAGGTCATGGGAACAAACTAGGAAAGACATGTCCAAAAGATGTGAGGAAATACAGTTTCCCATATAGATGCATAAATACTTAAAATAGCTTTGAGCCCAAGCTCAGACAATATATGAATTAAAGTCTAAACATAATAATTGGAAATCAATATATAGATGAAGTTGGAACTGTACGTGAATTTGAGGCTAGGTATGATAAAGTAAAAGTTGGAGGCTAGGAGACAGGACCCAGCAAGTATCGTTCCTTTCCTGTCTTGGAACTGTCACAGATGTGTTTACCTTGTATTATTCCATATAAAAATATCCCCCCCCCCAAATAATCAGGATATTAAGTGTGCCAAAGCGATGGCTCTTGACCGCACACTGTATCAAATAGTCTAGTGATAGCTGGCAGCTGAACTGTGAGCGACTGCTCCCAAAGATCATGAAAAGATTATATTTTTGACATTTCTTCGTCCTGTTTATTTCCTACATAGTATGCTAATTAGCGTGCACAATTTGCTTATTTATGTACTAAGTATTATAGTAATTAATAGTAATTAAATAATGAGTTAAGGTTAGGGTCACTAACTTTTGTACAATGTTTATTAATTGGTAGTTTGAGTTAATTGCGTTACATTAGTGTTTAGCAAAAATAGCAAAATCCTTTTAGAACTAAAAGGACACTTCTGCAAATTTTGAATAATTTGTGCATACATTTCCCCATTTAGGGAATATATATATTTATTAAATTGACACTTATCCAGTTTGAATATAAATAACATTTTTTTGCAACTTTTATTGAAAAAAAGTTATTCTGTTCCTTTGTTTCCTATCCGCGTAGAAACAAGGCCTATCGATGCCAACTACAACAATCCAGAGGTTAACAATGTATTGTTTGATGAAAATCGTCCTATTTGTATTGTATGTCTGAATGTTTAGGGCATATTGTGGTCGTTCTCATTTTGTGCATGATGGGCATGACATATACATAATATAATGTTGTTCCCGCTAGCGTTTTGGTGAGACGCAATATCGCAGCAGTAAAGACCGATTTCAGACTTTAAAATTGAAAAAAAGTGATCGTACTGCAGTGAGAACACATATACTAGATACACCACACTAATGATGTTTATTATTTTGAGCATTTTATAGTCATTAACATGCAGTGTCACTTTCCTGTTTAGGTATAAGAACCAGAATTACAAATATCATAGATTCTCCCTTGACTCCCTGTCTTGATGTCAGTATGCGCAGAACCGGTGCGCAGTCTGACGAAAACAAACAAAATGAAGTCGCAAGAGAGCAAACTAATGTTAAGTCCTCAGACAGAAAAGCCGCCCCATTATTCGTAGGTGTTTGTGATAACAAGTGTTATTGATGTTACTGGAAAGCAAAATATGTGCACAGCTTTGATAGGTGGCAGAATAGTGTGTGAAAGTGTCTTTTTTTCCAGGTATTTGAAGGAATTCAGAGTGGAGCAATGCCCACTATTCCTTCAGCACAAATGTACTCAACACCGACCATTTACGTGTTTTTATTGGCACTTCATGAACCAACGTAGAAGAAGACCTATACGGAGGCGGGATGGTACATTTAACTATTCACCAGATGCCTACTGTACCAAATTTGATGAAAATACAGGCATTTGTCCTGACGGCGACGAGTAAGTAACTTCCCTTCGTCCTGGTTCTTCACTTAGGCTTAGTTTTACCATTAGTTTGTTGCCGTGCGCGTGAAATTATATCGACACGCTTACAGGTGTCATATTAGCTCTTTATTTGCTACATATCTGCATGTACCGTGTATGCAAAATATTTAAAATTGCCGAGAAATTGTGAAGGAGAGAGTTGAACAAAGGAAAGCGAGGGGGCGGGGAGTGTTTGTAAACAATGCCGATCTGAGGTGACGCACGCTTGGGAGTCGTCCATTCTTAACCCGGGAACGAGACAGGTGAATTTACATTGCTCAAAATATAGCGAATGGGTGAGTTTAGACACGGCATGCATTGCGAAACGCGTAGCTCATAGAGTTGGTGGTAGGTGACAGTAGCGACTTTGTCAGTTTATAGTGTTTACCTTCGTTTTCACACGTAGGACGCGACATACACTTTTTCTCAAGGAATGTCAAGGGCAGTTTTATTGGCAGTAAGACCTAGTATTTATTTTGCACAGTACGTGCAGATGTTATATATCCAATATCAGAGATGTTATAAAATATAGCTGTCAGAACATATATTATATATGTTCTGACATCTATGATCATTGGTGGTATGGATCAACCTACATTCCATTAAGTTTCTTACTATTGTGTTATTAGTGTAATAGATTGCATATAGTTGAATTATTTGAACTATTTTCTTTAAAATGTCTGATTTTCATGTAATTTGACCAAGGAGAAGTTATGTTTTCAGCATCTGCAAAATGACTGACCACAGCTACGAATGCAGTAACAAATTAGCAAATGGTTGCATTATTTGAACTGGAGTATATGGGGATGATCCATATCACCAGTGATCATAGATGGTGGGCTGGACGGTATTCATAGCTGTGGTCAGTAATATTGCAGAGGCTAATAACGTAATTTCTCTTTGATCAAATTACATGAAAATCGCACATTTTAAAGAAAATGGGTCAAATAATGCAACCATATGCTCCTTTTTTACGGTATTTGTAGCTGTGGTCAGTCATTTTGCAGAAGCTAAAAACATAACTTCTCTTTGATCGAATTACATGAAAATCAGATATTTTAAAGAAAATAGTTCAAATAATTCAACTACATGCAATCTATTACACTGATAACACAATAGTAAGATACTTAATAGTGTAGTTTGATCCATACCTCCAGTGATCATAGATGGCGGGCTGTACGGTGTTCGTAGCTGTGGTCAGTAATTTTGCAGAAGCTAAAAACATAACATCTTTGGTCAAATTACATGAAAATCACACATTTTAAAGAAAATAGTTAAAATAATGTAACCATATGCTAATTTTTTACATAAAATTATGCATTTGAGCAAAAACCGTCCTTGGTCAGTTTTGGTCAGTAATTAGTGAGATGGGTGATATTTGTAGCTGTGGTCAGTAATTTTGCAGAGGATAAAAACATAACTTCTCTTTGATCAAATTATATGAAAATCACACATTTTAAAGAAAATAGGTCAAATGATGCAACCATATGCTAATTTTTTGTATAGAATTGTGCATTTGAGCAAAAACTGTCCTTGGTTGGTGAAAATCAGACATTTTGAAGAAAACCATTCAAATAATTCAACTATATGCAATCTATTACACTAATAACACAATAGTAAGAAACAATAGATTAATAGAATGTAGTTTGATCCATACCACCAGTGATCATAGATGGCGGGCTGGACGGTATTCGTAGCAGTGGTCAGTAATTTTGCAGAGGATAAAAACGTAACTTCTCTTTGATCTGATTACATGAAAATCACACATTTAAAGAAAATAGTTCAAACAATGCAACCATATGCTAATTTTATTTAAAATTGTACATTTGAGCAAAAACTGTCCTTGGTCAGAAATAAGTGAGACTGTAAACAATTTATTATGGTTATGATACTGGTCATAATACACTAAGATGGATTTTCAAATGGAGTTTAAATTCAGATTTCACATTGTTTTGCTTATACAGCATTACAACTGTACACGGGACTGCTCAGACAGACAGTCTAGGGAACCACAACAACAACTGTACATGAAAAACACAAATTCTAAAGAAGAAAATAATACATATACAAGGGAAGTATCCATGATAAGACTATATATATACATACATACATACATACATATGATGTGGTTGGTTACCACATCATGGTAGAGAGAATCATCCTTAGGTGAAGGATTAATGAAAGTTTAAGTCTCTTCAGGACTAGCTATTGAAATTCTTGTCCGCCATCACATAAACCACACACAATCAGTATTTTACAATTCTGTACAATCTATAGAATTGTCACACTCAAGATGATTTTTATATTACAAGGGCTATCCTTAATTTGGCAACATTATTTACAACATACAGTATTGCCTAAAATTGATATAATGATTTGACGAGTTCAGGGGACACTGCAGCAGTGGCGGCGTGTTGCTACACATGTATATACCAAAGGCTTTTCCCCCTTACAAGGGAGGTAGCCAAAAACAAAGGCATGAAACCACTCCCATCCATTCCGTCCCCATACACACACATACACATATACACACACTCACTCAATGGTGCAGTGGTTATCTTTCACGTCAGCCACTACAGCAGTCCGGGTTCAAATCCCACCCAGGGCTGAAAAAAATTCAGTATTGCTACACTGCAAGTTGTTATTCCAACTCTTAAGGGTGGGGAGTTAGGGGTGTGTTTACCCAAAGATCGGTCATATATGAGCTCTGGGATCTCTTCCAGGAGGGAGATAGCTGTGAATCATGAGTCCAACATGTGATCCAAGACCATGGTGAATAACACACATATGTATAAAAGTTCCTACCAAACACTACAGCTATATCAGATAGAAATTCAAGGTGGAGTGTATGCCACTGATGACATCACTATGTGAGGAAAGTATTGTAAGCTATCAGTGATTGCTTGATGATATTGAGCTGTGATTAAGAGGTATTCCAAGTCACATTAGAATAGTTGGCATGCCATTAGGTGCACAATACCTCCATATATCCAAAGATACTTTACAGTGGAATTTTCTCTTTTAGGTAGCACATCATGTCAGCAGACAAAAATCTTCACATTATACTTTCATTTAAAGGATCCTCAACCTGTGCTCAAATGTATTAATTAACAGTGAATACAGACCATGAAGATACGTCACACTGACAAATTTATACATACAAATATCAATGGTCTTTTCCCCCTATAAGGGAGGTAGCCAAAGTCAGTCATAAATCCACTCTGATCCATTTCATCCCCACATAATCCACTCCCATTCACCACCCCTCCCTCCCTCCCTTCCTCTTTTCTTGGCTCCTCTTGGATGACAGGTTATCCCTGCATCTCGCCCACTGCCCTGGGTCAGAAACAATGTAGCAAGGCCATTTCATTTAATTGGTGACTCTCCCCACTTTGTCCCCTCATGCAGCGAAAGAGAAAATTTATAAACTCGTATCTAATACAACCTTCAACGGTCATCAGCTGTATATCCTTATCACCCTTGAGAAACGCATCATTCCCTACATGATTGATCGGATCAATAGAATAGACAAAACAAAGTATGGCAAGCAACTTGTTTTAAACATTGCATATGCAGAACAACCAAAAACTGTGTGCATGTGGAAAAAATGTATATGACAGTATCATTAAAGTATTTATTTTCAGGAATGGTGCAAAAACTCGTATATGCTTTACATTCAAAATCAGTGATGCCAAATGCTAAGATTACTAATTGCTCACACTCTGTTCTAGGTTAGAAGCAATGCATCAAGACACACCACACCCACAGCATGGGATGTGCAAAGCACAGCACATCCCTTGCTGTGGATGTGCTGTCTGGTTGCATTGCTTCTGACCCAGGGCAGTAGGTGAGATGCAGGGATGACACGTCATCCAGGGGAGCTCAAGAAAAGAGGGAGGGATTGGTGGTGAATGGGAGTAGAGTATGTGTGCATGAAATGGGTGGGAGTGGATTTATGCCTTTGACTTTAACTACTTCCCTTGTGAGAGGGGAAGAACAAAAGTGTGTGATATTTTTCCACAAGACTTTGGATTTCAACCATGCCATGGGCTCTATCTAGGTTGACTGGAGGATTTTTATAAAAAAAAAAATTATTTATTTACGAATGACAGGGTAGACAGGTAGGCACTGTGGGAGGTACTGCAGATATATGGGATAGGAGGAAAGCTGTCACTTCGTTACTGACCCGTCAACCTTATATAAACAAATGTTTCAAACCGTCCCACGAATGGCTGAAGCCTTATGTTTGTAAACACAGACACTTGCCACCACGTGGGTAGAAATAACCCAGAAACCGAGGCCTTGAGAGCCCTCAATACACACAGCTTATAACTGTGACACGTGCGTGTCACGGGGAGCACGCTCGTTTCCTGGCGGGTGCACTTATCCGTGACAAGAAGGTGTCACAAAACACGCATCCGGTACTCAAGGGGTTAAGAGCAGTCAAGAGTTTTCATGAGAGTAGTAGAGCTTGCATTAGGATTAGAAATGGAGAGAGTGAATGGTTTGAGGTAAAGGTGGGACTTTGTCAGGGGTGTGTCATGTCGCCCTGGGTGTTCAATCTTTAGAGGTGAATGCAAGGGTAGTGGGTCAGGGGTTGGAGATGGTTAAAGAAAATGGAGAAAAGTGGGAGGTGAACCATCTGTTGTTTGCAGACGACACTGAGCTTGTAGCAGGATCAGAGGAGGGATTGAAGAAGTTAGTGACAGAGTTTGAGAAGGTGTGTGAAAGAAAGAAGCTGAAGATAAATGTGGGTAAAAGTAAGGTGATGAGATGTACAAGGGGAGAGAGTGACAGTGGGCTGGAAGTGAGCATTAAGGGTGAGAAACTGGAGGAAGTGGATAGTTTCAGATACTTGGGTGCGAATGTGACAGGAAAGGGAGGAGTGGGGGGTGGAGATAGAATGTAGATTGAGAGAAGTGAGTAAATGCCTTGGTGGATTAACCACTTCAATACGGGACTTAAATCTCGCGGGCAGCAGCCAATGCCAGCCGTACGACGTAACGAAATAATATTCGCATCATAAAATATAGTCGCCGCTTATATCGATCGTTCTCTCTTTCACCCGCGAATTTTGAAAACCACAGAGAATGGGATTAAGGGCGCATTTGGGAGAATGTAAAAACACAGGGGCGACTACAATAAATATAATCAAGACGCCGATATGGCAGCGTCGCGAATCCACTTGCTCCTCATGACGCCTACGTGTGCGGCACCGTATGGAAGGGGTTAAAAAGTGTAATGAGAAATAGACATTTGGGAATGGATGTTAAGAGGAGGTTATATGAAGGAGTGATTGTGCCAACAGCAATGTACGGGGCAGAAACATGGAACATGAGAGAGGAAGAGAGAAGGAGTTTGAATGTGTATGAGATGAAATGTCTGAGAAGTATGATGGGGGTTACTAGGCTAGATAGAGTGAGAAATGAGGAGATGAGGAGGAGAACAGGGGTGGAAAGGGAGCTGGGAGATAGGGTTGATGAAAGCATATTAGGATGGTTTGGACACATGGAAAGAATGAGTGAAGAAAGATTAGTAAAAGAAGTGTGGAAGGAGTGAATATGAGGGGGCGTTCCTAGGATGAGATGGATGGATGGGGTGAGAGGGGCTTTACAAAAGAGGAATGTCTGTTGAGGAAGGATGGGAGAGGACAGAAAATAGGGGTGAATGGAGAAGGGTCGTGTATAGATGAGGCTGTGATGCATGAGTGGGAGTGGGTGAGGGATGGGGGTTGAGGAAGTATGTATGAGAAAAAATTGACGCAGCCCGAAGGGATTTCTCCCCGTCGTCTCCTTTCCTGTATGAGGGGATGGAGAGGAGGGGTCGACGAATTTATGAAGCGGCCTTGCTGTGGATGTGCTGTGTCTTGCAACACTGCTTCTGACCCAGGGCAGTTGACAGGATGCAGGGTTGACCCGTCATCCAGGAGGTCCCAAGATAGGAGGGTGGAGGGGAGTGGAATATATGGGAAATGAAATGGGTGGGAGTGATTTCTATGCCTTTTTCTTTTTGGCTACCCCCGTGTAAGGGGGAAAAAGCCTTTGGTATATGTATGTATTTTATTGTTATTTTATATATATATGTATATATATATTGAGGTGTGAAGACAGAACGAGTGGTAGGGTGGTCAGTTTTAATGCCAAGAATCTGTTGAAGTTTTATTGCTGACGTTTTGTCCAACTAGGACTTCTTCAGAGTGTACACATATAAGACATTGACAGCTTGTATATTCACATAGCTCACCCCGTTCCTCCCCGGTCAATGTTGTCATCTTGTTTTCGCCTGTCTTTGTGGAGAATTAGGCTGATTGCTACCCTAGCTAACTTGACAAAACCGCCCCAATGGTTGCTACATGGGAGTGAAGTAATGCACGCTGCCTCAATTGTCCTCCTTTCCTTTTTATCAAGTCTATTATGGAGCACCTCTGTATATATGTGTATATATGTTTATATATGTGTATATATATATGTATATATGTGTATATATTTGTATATATGTGTATATATATATGTATATATATTTGCATATATGTGTATATATATATGTATATATATTTGCATATATATCTATATATATGTATATATATATGTGTATATATATATATGTGTATATATATATATATATGTATATAATTATGTATATATATATATGTATGTGTATATATGTGTATAAATATGCAACAGTAATCACATAAAACACGTGAATAAAGATTTTTGCTTGTAACCACGAGGAAATTAAAGATCGGAATACTGAACGTTTTCGTCTATTAAGACATTTTCAAAGTACATAGTGTCACAACAAAGAATAACTTAAATATAATAATATAGAAAACAGGAGAGGTCACACAACGTACATACTATATTATTATATTTAAGTTATTCTTTGTTGTGACACTATGTACTTTGAAAATGTCTTAATAGACGAAAACGTTCAGTATTCCGATCTTTAATTTCCTCGTGGTTACAAGCAAAAAAAAAAAGTGTATAAATATATATGTATGTGTATATATATATATGTGTGTATATTTATATCTATATATGTGTATATATATATATATGTAATATATATATATATATGTATATATGTGTGTGTGTTTGTGTATGATATATAATGTATGGATATGTGTGTATTTACCTAGTTGTATTTTGTGGGAAGGGGAGCTATGCTTGTGGTGTCCCGCCTTTGTATCTCGCAGTGTCTAGTTTACTTTTAAACTCATGACTGGTTTTTGCGCATACTATATCATTGTCCAGTTTGTTGCAAGTGTCCACTACTCTATGTGGAAAACTGTTTTTCTTTAGTTCTCTTCTGTAGCTATGTTTTTTGATTTTCTTTCCATGTCCTCTTGTGTTTCTCTTGTCCCGGTTTAGTAAGTCCTCTCTATCGAGTATCTCTGCCTTTCATGATTCTGTAGATGGTCAGTAGGTCATCTCTCTCTCTTCTTTGCTCCAAAGTCGGTAACTTCAGTTTAGCCAACCTCTCCTCATATGATAGGTTTGCAAGGGCAGGTGCCATTTTTGTTGCTGCTCTCTGGATTCTTTCTATTTTCTTTATAGTCTTCTTGGTACTGGGTGACCACAATGTCACCGCATACTCTAGTCTAGGCCTTATCAATGTAACCAATATTTTTTTTATCATGTCTTCGTCGAAGTATGCAAATGCCACTTTTATTGATCTTAGTAAGTTGTAAGCCTCCCTGACAATTTTGTTAATCTGTTTATCATAGGACAAGTTGTTTGTGATAATTACCCCCAAATCTTTTTCGGATCCTGCCTTCTTTACCTCCTTGGTTCCAATTGTATATTTTCCTGATATTCTGTTTTTGCTTTTTCCAAACTCCATTATGCTATGCTTCTTAGTATTAAAGTCCACTTCCCATTTCTGACTCCAGTTCCATACCTTATTCAGGTCTTCCTGCAGTGCTTCACAGTCGTATATATATGTATGTGTGTGTATATACCTACCTAGGTGTATTTACCTAGTTGTATTTTACGGGAAGGGTAGCTATGCTCGTGGTGTCCCGTCTTTGTATCTCATTTTATCTAAACTATTTTTGAATTCATGTATTGTTTTTGCACACACTACTTTCTCATCTAACTTGTTCCAACTGTCTATTACTCTGTGAGGAAAGCTGTTCTTTTTCAGATCTCTTCTATAGCTGTCTTTCTTGATTTTCTTTCCGTGTCATCTTGTATTTCTCTCATCCCAATTTATTAGATCTTCTCTATCAATAATTTCTATGCCTTTCATGATTCTGTAAATAGCTATCAAATCTCCTCTCTCTCTTCTTTGCTCTAGTGTCTGTAGTTCAAGTTTTGCTAGTCTCTCTTCAATTTTGTAATTGCTCTTTGTATTCTTTCAAGTTTTGTTATACATTTTTTTGTATTAGGTGACCACATCATTGCTGCATATTCCAATCTTGGTCTTATCAAAGTGATTAATATTTTCCTCACCATTTCTTCATCCAGGTATGTAAATGCCACTTTGATTGTTCTTATTAGATTATAAGTTTCTCCAAAAATCTTGTTTATGTTTCTCAGGTGACATATTATTCATAATAATGACTCCCAGGTCCTTCTCATTTTCTACTTTTTTTTATTCCTTCTTCTCCCAATTTATATTGTCCTTCTATTCTTTTTTTGCTTTTTCCAAATTCCATTATACTACACTTTTTGGTATTGAACTCCATCTCCCACTTCCTACTCCATTCACATACTTTATTGAGATCACTCTGTAGTGACTCACAATCTTCTTCCGTGTTCACTTTTTTTTAACAGTTTTGCATCATCTGCAAAGAAGCTCATGTAACTTTCAATTTCTTTATCCATATTAATATATATAGCAAACATTATTGGGGCCAAAACTGTTCCTTGGGGAACACCGCTTATTACTTCACCCCAGTTAGTGTGTTTGTCACTTATCACTACTCTCATTTTTCTTTCTTGCAAAAAGTCTTCCATCCATTTAAGCAGTTTGCCCTGTATTCCTCCTTCAGTTTCTAATTTCTTAAGTAACTTCTTATGTAGTACTTTGTCAAAAGCTTTTTTTAGGTCTAGAAATGTACAATCAGCCCATCCATCTCTTGTATTATATCTATTAGCCTTGAATAGAAACATATTAAATTGGTGACGCATGATCGTCCCTGTCTGAATCCAAACTGCCTTGGATTTAGTACTTTGTTTTTTTTTCTAAATACTTTACCCATCTACTTTTGATAATTCTTTCACAGATTTTTGCTATTGTACTTATTAGAGAGACTGGTCTATAGTTTGTAGGGTCCTCTTTATTTCCTCCCTTGTATATAGGTACTATATTTGCTCTTTTCCAATCTTTTGGAACTTTTGCTTCTTTCAAGAAACTGTTTATTATGCTTTGTATTTTGTCTGCCAGTTCATTCTTGCCTTTTCTTAATCCAGTTTGGTATTTCAACTGGTCCATGCGATTTTCTGACATCAAGATTACTCAAGTGTTTCATTATTACATTTTTGTTACTTCTATTTCTTTCATAGGGGGGACTTGCTCTTCCCATTCGATCTCTCGAGGTTGTATGTTCTCCCATGTAAACACCGATTTAAAATGCTTGTTCATAATTTCTGCCATTTCCATTTCCTCTGTGTATTCAACTCCTTGTCGTATTTTTTCTAATTCTTGTTTGTTTTTCAGTTTTACAAATCTGTAAAATAGTTTTGGTTGATCTTTACATTTTTCTATTACATTTTTTTCATATTTTCTTTTTTCGTCTCTGCACACTTGTACATATTCATTTCTATAACTAGTATATATTATCCATTTTTCAGGTCTTTTGTATTTCTTCAATTTGGTCCAAGCTTTATCTCTTTTGTCTTTTAACTTCCTACAACTTTTGTTGTACCAGCACTTTACATATTCTTTGTCTTGTTTTTGTCTTGGGACATACTTTTCCACTCCTTTTTTTATAAATTTTTGTCAATATTCCATTTCTCTTCTACTGTTGTATCTTCTTTGTGTATTCTTTCCCAGTTTTCTTTTTGAATCCATTGTGTGGTCAATAATCATCTCGAGTAGAACATTTCCCCATGAGTCTTCTCCACCCTTTACTGTCATCTCTTCCCAGCAGACTTCTTTGCAATTAAAGTTGCCCATCGTAACTATTCTTCCTCCGTCTTCCATTATCTTGTTTAACCTCTTCAGTATGGGCCTTAAATCTCGCGGGCAGCAGCCGCTGCCAGCCGTACGACGCGTCGTAATAATACTCGCATCATAAAATATAGTCACCGCTTATATTGATCGTTCTCTCTTTCACCTGTGAGTTTTGATAACCATAGAAAATGTGATTAAAGACAGTTTAGAGAGTGTCATTACGCAGGGGCAACTACAATAAATATAATCAAGACGCCGATATGGCAGCCTCGCGTATCCACTTGCTCCTCATGCTGCCTATGTATGCGGCACCATATGGAAGGGGTTAATGTTATTCTTGTGTCTTCTAACATACTTTTATGTTCCCTCTCTTCCCACGAGGTTGTTTTTGGGGGCACGTAGTTTATTACAAACTTTCTGCTCTTCTTATCTCTGTCTTCTACTTCTATCACAATCATCTCTACTCTATTCTTTCCATATGTGACACACTTCACGTTTATATCCTTCTTAGTCAGGAACATAACTCCACCCCCTTGTTTTATCTCTCTGTTTCTAATCCAATAATTATATGCATTGTGTCCTATGCTGTTGGGTGGTAGTGGACCTTTTAATTTTGTCTCTACAATTCCCATTATGTCCGGTACTTTTTCCTTCAGATACTCGTTCAGCTCATTCAGTCCTGTTATTAATCCATCTATATTTGTGTAGGACACTCTTAACTTTCTGTTATTTCCATTGTATTTTCTGTTTCTTTTTTGTTTCTCTCTGTTATGGTCCATTTCCTCATTTTGATATTCACTACTCTCCAATAGAATTCTTCTTTTTCTGACTCCATTCTGTTCTCGTTTTTTTTCTTTAGCTTCTTGCCTTTTCATTTTTTCTTCCTCTCTTTCCTCATTATTCATTTCTCTTTGTATCCATACCTTTCTATATTGTTCACTTGCTGCTAGCTTCCCTGTTTTTGCTAAGATTTTCTCTGCTGTTGTTTGTGACCTGAATTTAATCTTAATTGGTCTGGTCTTATCTGTACTATATTTTCCGAGTTTAAACATTTGTTTAATGATTTCAGGTTCATCTTCCTGAACTAATTCTAGTAAACTGTTTAATTTTTCTTTTTCCTCTTTAATTTTTGTGGTTCTATTTTGGTTAAATTTCTCTTCCATTCCTAATATAATTATACATTCCTTTTTGTCTGCTAAGTCTCATACTATATTCTCCTTCTGTCTCATCACTTTAATAACTGAGTCTTCAGTTTGGTCTTTCATTTGTTGCTTGATTATATCAGTAAATGCAACTTTACTGTCTTCTTAGATTTTTTTCCAGCCCTGTGCTTCCTTTGCTATGGCCTCTTTGTCTTTATTATTCCTCTTTAATTCCTCATTCTCTTCTTTAACTTCTTTTAACTGTCTTTTTAATTCTATTTCTAAAGTTAAGTTTTTGTTCGCCTTCGAGTTCTTCCAATCTTTCAACTCTCTGCGCAATCTTGGCTACGTTACCGAACCTATTTTCCCAGAGCATGAATGGTAAGAGCGAGTGCACAGACTACTACAAGAAAGGTGTCATTAGAGCATATCACTCATTTATTTCAACACTGACATAACTCAAAAAATGCTACTTTTCAGGTGAAGCAAAATAAACTTTTAATTATGTAATACAGTCTCCCATGGAACTTTTAAACGAGGTATTTAGCAATGAATTTTTATTTCATGATTAAATGTAGTACATGACATCTCATATTAAAAAATACCTTTATCATAAACATGCTTTGTGCCTATTTGAAAAATAAATTTGGAATTATGACATTATTGCCTTGAGCGACATCTAGCGGCCAGTTTTGCTACTAGAGTTATGGCATTCTTACCACAAGTAAATATAGAAAATGGCAAATTCAGTGGTATAAATAACTCAAAATCTTCAAT
>NC_134780.1:32292922-32347922 GCF_046742065.1 Oratosquilla oratoria
AGGGAGTGAACATGAGGGGACGTCCTAGGATGAGGTGTATGGATGGGGTGAAGGGGGCTTTGGGGAAGAGAGGAATATCTGTTGAGGAAGCACGGGAGAGGACAGAAGACGGGTGAATGGAGAATGGTTGTATATGGATGATGATGTGATTGCATGAGGTGGAATGGGCAGGGGGATGGGGGTGAGGTAGTATGTGTGAGAAAAATTTGACGCAGCCCGAAGGGATTTCTCCCCATCCTCTCCTTTTATGCAATGAGGGTACGGAGAGGGGGTGTCGCCGATTTAATGAAGCGGCCTTGCTGTGGATGTGCTGTATCTTGCAACACTGCTTCTGACCCAGGACAGTGGACAAGGTGCAGGGATGACCCGTCATCCAGGAGGTGCTCAGATAAGAGGGAGGATGGAGGGGTGTGGAGTGTATTCAGGGATGGAATGGGTGGAAATGATTTTATGCCTTTCCCTTTTTGGCTACCTCCCTTGTAAGGGAGAAATAGCCTTGGTATATGTATGTATGTGATGTATATGTATATATGTATGTATGAACATGTATATATGTATGTATATGTATATATATATCTACATATATATGCAGAAACACCAAGGAAAAATAGAAACTGATGACCAAGCGCTTTCCTCTATTCAGACATCCTCAGGGTATATGTATGTATGTGATGTATATGTATAGTATGTATGAACATGTATATATGTATGTATATGTATATATCTACATATATATGCAGAAACACCAAGGAAAAAGATAAACTGATGACCAAGTGCTTTCCTCTATTCAGACATCCTCAGGATACTCTGAGGATGGTTGAATAGATGAAAGTGCTTGGTCATCAGTTTATCTTTGTCCTTGGTGGGTTTTCCACATATTTAGAATCACAAGTTTATGTGATTTCTCATGCATATATATATATATATATATATATATATGTACACACACCTTACTAGGGTAATGATGGGATGGTGACATGCTGTCAATGTTTTAGGGATTTGATGCTCCCTTACGGTGTTTTAGTCGATCAATCCAGTCCCCTTGGTCTCTCTTCCAGAAGACCTGTAGCCCTCAGGTAACAAGCATCATCCTCAGGGCAAGTCCACAAATCATTTAGGGAAGATATTTTATGTTTGCCTAAGGATTGTTATTTTGGAGTATTGTAGTAAGAGGTGTTCTGTGTCTTCTCTGTGGTGGTTCCATCTGAGGCAATTTGAATTTGTGGTCAGGCCTATTCTGTGTTGGTATAGTTTCAATGCTGATTGGTGTCCTGGGTACGGGTGGTAGGTTGTTGTGAATGTTTGATTAGTATGCTTGCTAAAGTGTCATGAGTGTGGTGTTTGAAGTTGTGGCATAGAATTATGTTCCTTCATTTTCATGTGTTCTATGGGGAGTATTTCAGTTTCTGTATACAGGTATCCAATTGGTGCAGTTTTGCTGCTTCCTGTAATTACTCTTGGTGCTCCATTCTGTAAAGGCTGTAAGTTGTTTTATGTGGCTTACTAACTGTTGGGATCCATGCTGTGGAGGCATAGTTGACGGTGGTTCTTATGAATTGCTTGAAGATGGAAGAAGTACTTGAATCACAGCTTTTCCTCCTATATGCTATTCCCTTGAAACTGTCCTTTACCATTTTTATGACTAAATCTTCTGGATCCTCATACTAAGTGGGGATAGTGATGAGACGAGGGGTCATAATCACTGTATTTTTAGCCTACAAAAAGTCGAGGCATAAGAGGGTCTGGAAGGTGGAATTCAGACATAAATAGAACTCCAATAATTAGGTCATTAACTCTTCAGGGTTGTGGTACAGATGAGGGTAAAAGGGATTAGTAGTTTGTGAGAAGGAAGACAGGTGTGTTAGTGTTAGATAAGATTAGTTGAAAGGAAAGGGAAAATTTAAGCTTGGTAGTGGGGTGGGGAGGGTGTCAGGAGTGATGAGAGGGTGAGGGAGGAAAGGAGTGCCTCTGCTGGTAAGTGATGGTATAGTAACATTCTTGCTGGAGTAAAGGGAAGTGTCTTTGAGATTAATGTGGGTGAAGATGAAATTGAGATGGGAGATAGGTGTTTTTGCGAGTGAAAAGGAAAGGTAGTTTTTTTTTTTTTTTTTTTTTATAGATTTAAACATTTTTGGAATTGTTGTGTTGGGGAATCTCAATGCTAGAGTAGATGGGCCAATAGATGTAGTAGGAAGCTTTGAGGTGCCAGGTAAGAATCTTAGCAGAGAGATGATGTTGAAGGTGTGTTTAGAGAGTTGATGGTAGCAAACAATGTTTAAGGGGACCCCGCCCCCAGATTTAAGAAAAATTCGAAAAAAAAAAAATTGTTTTATTGCATAAATACATAGTAGGGATCTTGCTCTAGATGCTGGTAAAGTGTTTTTATCGTACCCCCATTTTTAAAGGGTTTAAAGGGCATACCCTCCCTCCCCCCAGCAGCCACATGCTGTGCACAACCATTGTTTACATATGTTTTGACCATATTTTACTCTCTTTTTTTTTTTTTGCGTTTGATGCACTCCTAAAGTTTTCTCTTATGTCCGGCATGCACGTGAGTATGTGGTGTGAGGAAGTTCAGCCTGCACGACTTGCAGTGGCCTGAGCTTTACAAAGTAAAGGACATGTACACGTTAGCTTGCCGCGTTCACTAATTTGCCGTGTGAAATTCGCATATATTTTTTTGTGAAGAGATATTTGAAGATATTAGCCATGCCTAAGCTATCCAAACAAAAGGCACACTTGCAGAAGATGTGAACGTCTACATTAGCAACTCGAGGGGAGAAAGAAAGAACCCCAGCATCAACTTTGTTATCACCACTTCCGCCACCACCACTAGTACTCCCTCCAGCAGCTCTCTCCCTGCCATCTACATCCACATCCTCAGCACCTGATCCTCTGTCCTCTACACCTATATCAGACACGTTGTCTCTACGCAAACAACTGTTTGCTAACAAGTGGCAACAAGGATGCCTCCTTGTTGCAACACCTTTGGTTTAGAGTCTCAAACCTCACAGTGATGTCCCTGATGCAGCAAGAGCCTGTTCCAACACCAGAAAGGAAACCCAAGAAAAGAAAGAGAGCTGAATCCCAGCAATCAGACTACCTTGCTGGGTCATTCTAGACCAAGAACTCAAACTTTGCGACAAAGAGTGAGGTGGTGGCTTATGAGACCCTCACTTTGAGTGAATAATATCCTACACTGTAGGAGGGTACAAAGTGCCTGAGTTACTTGAAAGATGCAAAATAATTATGAAAATACAATGGAACCTATTTTCAATGGGTCTTAGGAGGTCCAATGTAAAATTTAGTCAAACTAAGGAAAAAAAACTTTAACACTTGTTTCTGAAAAATGTAAGTTTTTGATAGACAAAGTCTATCTCCTCCCTCAATCTTCAACCAATTTTTGCATATGAGGTCTCTATCAATAGCTAGATAAATGACAAAAAATGAAATAGAGAGTTTTTTTTTATATTTTAAATAGAAATATTTTAATAACGTGTCAGTCAAAATTTTGCGTTTTTATATTTTTTCCTCGGCATTAAACAAAGATATTTAAAAACTTTCTATTTTGTTTTTCTATATATGTAGAAGATTCTTTTGCTGTAAAATGGAAGACATCGAATAAAAATTGTAAGAGGAGATAGGATTTGAAAGAAGCCCAAAAATATGGTGTTTTTTACGTTTTTTATTAAAAAATAAAAGAATACTAGTCAGATCTGAATAAAACTCAAGCTGTGAAGGTTTCCTCATACCTAGATGTCACAAAGAAAAAATCAGCAAGATCCTTCAGAAAAAAAGATTTTGGGCGGGGTCCCCTTAAGAAGAGAACCAAGCATAAGGTGTGAATGGAGAATGGTTGTAAATAGATGATAGATTGACACAGCCAGAAGAGATTTATCCTTGTCTTCACTATTTACACATGAGGGGATAAGGAGGAAGGGTCACCGTGTAAATGAAGCAGTGTATGATGTCAGGCCCCTGCTGTGGACGTGTTGTGTGTTGCTGCATTGTTTTTCACCTGGGCAGGTGGAGGGCAGCATGGGTGGCCCTTCATCCTCAAGGAACTAAGATAAAAGGAAAACAAACAGAAGGGGGCTGGGTGGATGCCTTGGCTGGCTACCTCCCTTATTAGGGGGAAGAAGCCTTTTGTGTATGTTTATTGTAGATGTGTGGTAAAGGGGGAAGGTGGTTGAAACTTCAAACTTTGAACATGAGTAGCAGGGCTACCTTTCTTTTGTCATACTGGGGTTGTTCTTGCTAGTTTTTTTTTTTGTCATACTGGAGTTGTTCTTGCTTCTTTTTGAGCAATTTCTATCTTTGACTGGAGTTACTTAGAAACTGAATAAGATTATTTGGTTGGTCAGTCAGGCAGGCTCGTTAGTCACTTATGGAAGAAGTATTTCATCAAAGAATTGTTAGTGTGGGGCATTGTAGAATGAGGTGCTGTGTCTTCTGTTTGGTGGTTGCATCTCGGAGATATTTCTGTTGGGCTAATATGTTGGGGGAGTATAGAATTTGATTGCCTATCTTGGAGAGCTTGTTTAGTGATCCAAGTGTAAATCTTTGGATGTGTTGTATAGTGCAACACAAAATTGAGTACTGTACCTAGCATTTTCATGCGATGTTCAGTGGTGAGGAATTTAGCTTCTCCATGGAGGTGTCCTATTGGGGTGACTTCGGTGTATCCTGGTTTTACTCTTAGTACATTGTTCTTTAATAATTTTAAAGTGTTTTGTTTTGTTGATAATTAGAAGCCATGCTGTATTATCTGATGTTTACGAGAAAATCAAAGATATGTCATTGTAGTGAAGAGATTGCCTGTGCCCCTTCGGTATGTGGTCATTACCTAATTAAAATTATTTGGCATTTTGAACAAAATCAGAGAAGTGTCATTGTAGTGAATTGGATGTATAAATGTGCCTAGGAGTGCAGTAGTGTTGACACATACCAACATGCTATTTTGCAGAGTTCTTATTAAGTACATTTATTCCTATTTTATAATACATACTAGTTTATTTGTTGTATCAGTGCAGTATTATTTCAGATTTTGAATGTTGCATTTATAACAAATCTTATAATTAATGTGTATTGATGTATTGTTTTGCTTTACAGCTGCCCATATCTACATAGAACAGCTGGTGATACAGAAAGAAGATATCACCTTAGGTATTATAAGACGGGTATGTGTGTACATGACACAGATACTCGGGGAATGTGTGTAAAGAATGGTCCACATTGTGCATTTGCCCATGGTATAGATGATGTTAGGTAAGTTATCTGCTCAGTTGTGTACATTTATATTAGCATAGTCATTATAATGTATACCTACATACCAAAAGCAGGGTGCTCACTGGCCAAGTGGACTAGAGCGTCGCTACTTGCAACAGAGCTTGAGGTGATGGCAGTTCGAGCTCTACCACAGCAAATTGAATTAAGGGCATGGTTCATCGAATTCCACGCTACAAGATCCTCTATAAGGGGCACCATCCCAGCCTCCTGATAGGGGAGAGTTCATGACATTAAACCAAATCACATACCAAAAGACCTTTTCCTCCTTGGAAGGGGATGGCAGAGTCAAAACATATGCCCACCCCATACCCATGCTGATGATATATCCCAGCCACTTCTTGGGTCTTAAAGTAATGCTGCAAGACACAGCACCTCCACATCAGGAGGGCCACCAGCCAGAACTGGTTTATTTTCATTATTTAATTGTATAGTACCCCCCCATTGATAAAGAAATAAAATACAAAGCCAACAAAAGGACATCCCTTTGGGTTCTTCATCCATTTACAACCCCTCTCCATTCATGCTTATATTTTGAATTCTGTTGTTGCTTGTTATGTTCCTCTTGCCTTCATTACCCCTTTACACTGACCATCCACCTCATTCTCAGTATTCCTCTAAGTTCACTCCATCTACTTTTGCTGCCACTTTTTTTTTTTCTTCTTCTTCTTCATCCTTTCCAAATGTCTAAACCACCTGAGCATTCTTTGATCTACCCTGTCCATCTCCTCTCTTTCTACCCCTGATGTTTTCTTCACCTCGTATTTCTCACCAATTCCATCCTCATGATGTGTACCATACATCCCAAATGTGTTTACCATATTTTCCGGCGTATAGTGCGTGACTTTTTTCCGTTGGAAGGGCCTAAAAATGGGGGGTGCGCGATATCACATGATATAAATACCGAGGTAAAACTGCGTTATAGACAAATGCGATCGGGCATGCGCATTATACGTCGGTGTGCGCCATCTGTGTACTGAGATAACGAAGTGCATGGGTGCACATTAAAACCCGATGCGCATTTTAAGCCGGAAAATACGGTAGGTTCTTCTTATCTCCTTCCATGCAGTACATTGGTTTCAGTCAATCCCACATACAACCTTCTCTTTGCATTCATCTCCAGATAGCAAATTTTCATAGCACTTCATCACTCCCAGACATTTGTTTGCCTACACCTGCACTCCACCTAGTGTCACATGCTACCCTAACATTTAAAACTCCCCAGTCCTTCTGCATATCATCACCACTGGCCAGTATCTATTTTTAGTTGTGACCTCCCACGCACTCTTGTACTTGTAGATTCCATTAACTACTTTAGTCTATCTTCAGCCTCAACCACAGTTTGAGTGTCATCCTCAAACAACAAGTGACATGCCTCCTTTTCCAACTTACAAGCCTCCCCTAGTATTCATGTGTTTGCCACCTTTACCACCCTTCCATATACAGTGAACAACATTGTAACATCAGGCAACCCTGGCACAGTGTCACCTTCACCTCGGACAATTCACTCTCCATTCCCTTCCCTCGTACAAATTCTACTACTTAGAAAAAAAAATGGACAGCTACAAGCTGATTTTTCTGTATTGCTGTCATACACTTCAAATCCATGAGAGCCCAAAAGACATCTTTGTCCTTTACCAAATGCCGTTTGCATATGTCTCACTATAAGTACTTGATCTAAGCACTCTTTTCTCCTAAAACCATACTGTTCTTTCCCAGTTACTCCCTCTTCTTCAAATCCTCTCAGTCAACACCCTTTCATATGGACTTCATCCTTAACTTTTTCTTTGCCATTTTCTCCTCTCTCTCTCTCTCTCTCTCATCTCTTTCCTTCTCTCTCTCTCTTTCTTTTCCTCTTCTTCCCCTCTCTCTCTCTCTTCTTTCTCTCTCTCTCTCTCTCTCTCTCTCTCTCCTCTCTCTCCCTCTCTTCTTCCTCTCTCTTTCCACTCTTCTCCTCTCTCACTCCTCTCCCCCCCCCCCCCTTCCTCTCTCCTCTCCCTCTCTCTCCTCTCCCCTCCCCTCTCTCTCCTTCTCCCCCCCTCTCTCTCCTTCTCCCCCCTCTCTCTCTCCTCTCCCCCGCCTCTCTCCTCTCCCCCGCCTCTCTCCTCTCCCCCGCCTCTCTCCTCTCCCCCCCCGCCTCTCTCCTCTCCCCCCCGCCTCTCTCCTCTCCCCCCCCTCTCTCTCTCTCCCTCCCTCCTTCCCTCCTCTCTTCCCCCCTCTCTCTCCTCTTCCCCCCTCTCTCTCCTCTCCCCCCTCTCTCTCCTCTCCCCCCTCTCTCTCTCCTCTCCCCCCTCTCTCTCCTCTCCCCCCTCTCTCTCTCCTCTCCCCCCTCTCTCTCTCCTCTCCCCCCTCTCTCTCTCCTCTCCCCCCCCCTCTCTCTCTCCTCTCCCCCCATCTCTCTCTCTCTCTCCCCCCCCCCCCTCTCTCTCTCTCTCTCTCTCTCTCTCTCTCACCCCTTCTCCTTATTTGTTTGCAAGGATTAATCCCTTCGGTAATCACCATCAGCATTGTACGCCAAATTATGATGCAAAATTATAATTTGTTATTTTCTTACCTAGATATCCTGTTTCTTTGTTTAGTATAATTTTGGGTTTAATTTCAGACCAGCTGTATATGATTTACGTGAAATTCAAGCATTAGAATTATCTGAACACGAAGGAACAAATGGGAACGGGCCCAACAATTTAGACAAAGAAAGAAATATGGTTAATGATGACCCTAAATGGCAAGGTAAGGTTGTTTTCAGTATGTTTCTTCTTTTAGAGCTGTATTAATTTCATGGAACATTGAAAGCATTAAGAGTTGGTAAGGTAACTGGATCAAATGGGCATCAAGTGGATTGTCCAATGAAGAGAGGACCAGTTTTAGTGGATTGGCTAGTGAGGCCTTGATCAGTGCTTGTGTAGGTCCACTTTACAAGTGAAAATGGGACAAATATGAATGTAGTCGCTTCAGAGGGAGTCTGTTATGTCTTGTTGGCTAGACATACGTTAAATTGTTAGAGAATTAGTAGAGTAATTGGGGAAGAACTGTGTGGGTTTAGGAAAGGAAGAGGATGTATGGGTCAGATATCTGTAGTAAGACCAATAAGCAAGAAGTTTTTTCTGAAGTTAAAAACATCTTTTTGGGCTTTTATTGATCTGGAGAAAGCATATGACAAGATCAGTAGGAATATATTGTGTGTTGCAGATATTGGGGGAAGGCTGTTGAGGGCAGTTGAGAGTTTGTGTGAGGAGTAGAGTACTAAGAAGTGTTTTTGGGGCACCCCTACAGACCAGTCACACTTGGTTTGTCTATATTAAGAAATAAAGCTCAACTCGTAGAGGAATGATGATACTTTTGTACAGTCCCTATCAGAGTTGTGACCTAGATTGGTTCTGACCAACCAGTCTTAGTAAGTTGGATTGGTCGTAATTCGGATCCCATTCAAAATGGCCAACACAAGGGTTGTACTCTAGGATACAGGATATCAATCTGTTGCATTTTTAAGTAACTTTTTCAATTGAATACTATTGTATACAAGCTGTTTACTGGTTATTAATTTTATGCCTTTTAGTTTCATTTTTATCATTTTAACTCTTCAATTGTTATATGCACTCTAAATATATGTGTATTTTAAGATCTTTCTCATCCATTTTAATCCATTTTAAGTGTGAGATATAAGTACAGTACATTTATCTTTGCATACAGCATTGAGTAAAAGCAGCAACGGCTGCAACAGCACTGTAGGAGAGAAGCCAAACACAGAGTATGGGATCCAATGTATTTAATGTTTTACCCAGCAGGGCTTCTTCAGAAACAACATAGTGGACAAACCTCTGACTCCTTATATAACCTGAGCTTGCGGGGAGAAACGAACATGAAACTGCTGTAAACAAAATTTGCGTAACTTATTACATACATACATACACCAAGGCTTTTTTCCCCCTTACAAGGGAGGTAGCCAAAAAGGAAAGGCATTCCCAACCATTCCATCCCTGAATACACTCCACACCCCTCCACCCTCCCTCTCATCTTAGCACCTCCTGGATGACGGGTCATCCCTGCACCCTGTCCACTGCCCTGGGTTAGAAGCAGTGTCGCAAGACACAGCACATCCACAGCAAGGCCACTTCATTAAATCGGCGACCCCCCCTCTCCGTCCCCCCATGCGTAACTTATTGCTTTATAAAAATTGCTAAAGGTTTATTTATTGTAAAAAATCCATTGTCTTGATTTCTATTATCAATGAGAGATATAAAAGCAGTTTCAAAACATCTACATTTCATAGTATGGTTTTCATATTTAATAATCTTAGAATTATTCCAGTGAGCATTGTGGTCTGTAATGTAACTATGTCTAACAATGGCATTATTCATATTGTAAATTTCCATATCATATTTATGTTCCGATATTCTTTTATCAACACCACGGAAACTTTCACCAATGTAGACCTTTTTACAACCTAAACATGGCACACAGTAAACACCTGCTTGACAAACATTTTCCCTACTTTTATTTCGGTTTTTTATAAGATTGTCAACTGTTACCGAGCTGGTTTTCACAACATTAACACCAGCTCAGTAACAGTTGGTAATCTTATAAAAAGCCGAAATAAAAGTAGGGAAAATGTTCGTCAAACAGGTGTTTACTGTGTGCCATGTTTAGGTTGTAAAAAGGTCTACAGTGGTAAAAGTTTCCATGGTATTGATAAAAGAATATCGGAACATAAATATGATATGAATAATGCCATTGTTAGACATAGATATGATACAGGCCACAATGCTGACTGGAATAATTCCAAGATTATTGAATATGAAAACCATACTATGAAAAGTAGATGTTTTGAATCTGCTTTTATATCTCTCATAATGTAAATCAAGTCAATGTATTTTTTACAATAAATAAACCTTTAGCAATTTTAGCAACAAAGTAATAAGCAATTTACACATTGTGTTTACACCAGTTTCATGTTCATTTCTTCCTGCAAGCTCAGGTTATATAAGGAGTCGGATGTTTGTCCACTATGTTATTTCTGAAGAAGCCCTGCTGGGCAAAATGTTAAACACATTGGATCCCATACTCTGCATTTGGCTTCTCTCCTACAGTTGTATACAGTATTGTTTTCAGTTGCTTAGTTGTTAATATGATGTGGTAGGTTAAAGAAAGAGAATACTTATTATAGAGTATTCTTATTAGTAAACTCGTAATAGGCATCTGCTAGACTTGGTCGTATGTAAATATCCTTCATCCTTAATTTATCAAACTCTTCCACAAATGCCTTAGCTGCAGGCACATCACTGCTAGCAGCCCCACCTTTTGACAACATGTGGTGAACCTGGTAATGCTCTCGAAAGCGACAAAACTACCTAACACTCGCTGTGAATTCACGTTCTTTCAACATGCGAAATTAACTTGTAGCCTTACATTGCACTGCTTGCTACATCATTTTCACATTTCTTTACCTATTATCTTCCAACCATGTGTATAGCAACTTTTCCATCTCTGCCATAACTGTCATATGCGATGCCGGGTTGCCACAACTATCTTGCACGCTATGCTGCCAGACATAAACAGTAAACTCATAATAGGCATCTGCTAGACGTGGTCGTAACTCGGATAGTGACTGTATATAGGTAGACCACAGCTGGGCATGACAGCGTAAGCTGGTTTACCCTGACTGATTCATTAAAAGGTGACCCTCCCCCCCATCAAATCATCTGCTCAAAGGTTTAAAGAACAGACAAATACCTATAGGTTACTCTCATCTATTCACAACCATTTTCCACACACCTGTCTCTAGCCCCTTTCATTTCTCTGCTTGACAAACATTACTCCTGTACCCAGTGCCCTTGTCACCATGACCATCCATCTCATTCTTGGAATTGCCCTTGTGGCTATTCCATTCCCCTCAACATTTCACAATGTTATCGCTATTTTTTTACTGATGCCCAACCCACCCCATTATCCTTTGATCAACCTGTTTGCCAACTTTCTTCCAGTCCCCACCCAGCCTTGCCTCTATATTTTTCACAATCCATCCTTGGATTCTCTACCCCACTTCTTGAACATTTCATCTCAGGCCCTCCTGTGGAGGTGTTGTGTCTCACTGCATTACCTCTGACCTGAACAGTGGGTAGTGGAGAGAGGGATTACTTTTTATCGATTAGATAGGAGGGACAGCAAATGGATTTGGATGAGTGTAGGATAGGTGGAGGCTTTGATTTGGCCACCCCCTTTTGGTATATGTAGGAACATGTTTCATCCACAAGGGTGCTAAGATGGGAGGGAAATAGTGGGTGGAGGATAGGAGTGGGTGTGTGCCTTGGTATGTAAATAGGTGTACATCAATGCATAATTTAAAATAAAATAATAATACTTATTCCTGATCTCTTTCAGATACAAATTATGTTTTAGCGAATTACAAAACTGAACAATGTAAGAGACCACCTAGATTATGTAGGCAAGGTTATGCATGTCCTCAGTATCATAATTCTAGAGATAGAAGAAGATCGCCAAAAAAAATTAAATATAGGTAAGACTTCAGTTGTTTGAATATATTTTTGAGATTTGTCTTGTTACTCAGAATTGCATGAATTTTTGTGACTGACAAAACTCTCTCTCTCTTTATATATATATATATATATATATATATATATATATATATATATATATATATATATATATATATATATATATATATATATATATATATATATATATATATATATATATATATCCCTCCCTACCTTTAAGTATTGACATTAAATTTGTTTTCAGTATCCTATTCACATTTCACACTAGGAGAGCTGGTATCTGCTGCCCTCCTACTGCAAGTAAGTGTCCCACACTTATAAGGATCTGGCCAAGTCAAATAATATATCCCCCTTCACATACTTTTATACAGGTCAACAGCTTGCCCGAATGTGAAACACGGGGATGAATGGGGTGAACCTAGCAATTGTGAAAATGGGGATGCTTGTCAATACTGCCACACTCGGACGGAGCAACAGTTCCATCCAGAAATATATAAGTCAACCAAGTGCAATGACATGCAGCAAAATAATTACTGCCCACGTGGTGCTTTCTGCGCATTTGCTCATGTAGACCGTAAGTATTTGGACTGTGATATACAGTACATATTGTTTAGGCATATAGACTGGTAGCAGTAAATCCCACTTGCAATACTGTGCTGCCTTAAGGGCTATAATCTTTATGCTGATGCAACGTATTCTAGTGAAATTTTATTTCTTATTTTTCTGCAGAAGAAATGGCTTTGGTTCGAGAAACAGCTGCAAATGAAAATTGCACTGGTACAAGTTTAGCAGATATCCTACAGTCAGCATTACCCCCTGATAATCCTCCTAGCAGCAGTAGCTCTAGCTCCTCCACATCGGCTAACAATGGCTCTTGTACAAACAATGGCACCAATTCAACACAAGGGTTAAGGGAATCTTCTAAAAATGGCCAGGTGGGAACCTCAATTTATTGCAATGAATGTATGAAGTAGCTTGGGGAATCTGTTGGACCATTGCCATCTCTTGCATTGACTGACATCTCCCATGTAATAGGAAATGACCCATAGTTTGGCCTGTAAGTCCCTCATGGAAGAGATATTGTGTTGATTTAGTAAGTCTAGGGTGAGGCAATGTAGGATGAGGTGTTCACTGTCTTCATGGAGGTGATTCTATTTAATCCAATTTGATTCAAGTGCTTGTTTTGTGATGTGAGCATGGATATATTTTTTATATAAATGTTGTATGGTGTAGGCAGTAGGTTGTGGATATTTGAGGAGTATTCTTTTTTTCTTTCTCCCTCAATAATAACCCTACATAGTAAATACAAAATAGCAGCAAAGAACACTCGAGCCTACATAAACTAGAGCAATGGCCCAAGAATAACAGTGAAAGCCTCACCCCAGAAACCAACAGTGATGTCACTCACATTGTACAACTTTGAATAATAATAATAATTATAATGATGATCATCATGATAGCCAAGTCAAAGACATGCAACTGCTCTTACCCATTCCTCTCCCATTTATCACTCTTATCTTAGCTCCTCATGGATGAAAGGACATCCCATTCTCTCCACTGCCTGGGTCTGAAGCAATGCAGCAAGACACAGCACATCCACAGCAGAGCCAATTCACTTATATGGCAACCCCCACCCCCCTTCCCATCCCCTCAAGCAGAAAATTGAGAAGACATGGAGGAATCCCCTTAGGCTGCATCAAAATATCCAAACACAGCCATCCTCCATTAACCCCTATCCCATGCCTTCACTATTGTGAGATATAATAGCCATACCCTTCCATTGGAAAAGAACTCTAAAATTCTAGGACTCACATTTGATACTATAACTGTCAGCCTAGATATCAAAGATCCAACAGTATAAACCAACAACAAAATAAACCTCTGAAATCCATCACAAGTACTGACAGCAGAATGAAATTTATAACCATCCTCAAGCAATTTATAGAAACCACCCTCAACTACTCCATAGCATGTTGGGAAAAAGGATTGTGGTACTCCCCAAAGCAGGCGTAGCTCCTCTTGGGGATCAGTGCCACCTGCGTAGAGCTGATGGCCAGGGGTGGTTGCTGCTGTTTGGCCCCCAACTCTTGGGGTTGGGGGGTGGTCCCATGACGTAGACGCTGCAGCTCCAGGATGTAACACTTCACCCCATACCATACAACACATAATGGAAGACTGCATTATACACAATCATGCATGCAAACAACACAACATACACTCTATAAAGGATTTGTGGGAAAACCCAGTTTCGGCTGTAGCATTCCTTGGGGAGACGGGACTGCTCGGACAGACAGTCTAGGGAACGACAACAACTCCATAGCATGGCAATTTTGATTTGTTTTTTCTAAAGTCACTTCATCTGTCTATCCATCACTTTGGATATGGTGGATAGTTGGAAGGTTCTATAGGATACTGTTTTATGGTTGTTTGTATTCTGTAAAGGAGTAGGGTATATATTGGGGGGGGGGGGTAATGTGAGGTATCTGGTGAGGAATTCAGATTGCTTGAGTGTGATTGTGCCCATCACACAATGTGGAGCAGAAATTCAGAATATGAAGGAGGCAGAAAAGAGCTTGGGCATTTTTTTATAAGATTTAAAAAAAAAATGTGGGGGTAGCTAAGATGGATGAAGTGAGAGGTTGAAGGGTGGGGTGGAGAGCAGGGTTGGAGGTAGAGCTGACAGGTGGGTTTGATCAAGGAATGCTGGGGTTGTTTGGGGGTGCAAGATAGGTCTCTGTCAAGCAGGGAGGGAAGGGCATAAGTGATGGTTGTAAATGAATGAGGAATTAATGGGTCATGAAGGGATTTCATCCTGTCTGCTCTCTAAAGACTTGAGTGGATAAAAAGTGGGGTGGGGGTGGGGGCACCATGTAATGAAATGTTAAAGGTGAACCGGCTTCTGTTGGACCTTGTTTTGGAGGTGTTGTATCTCCTGTAGGTCTTTGCCTTGAGCAATAGGTGAGGGACAGGGTCTTTATCTACAAGGAGCGCAGATGGAAGGAACAACAAATGGGTATTGGTGTATGTGTTTGTGTGGGTATATGCTTTGACTTTGCATCTTTTTATATAGGTTTGAAAAGATGGGAATATTCTGTGCTCTTGTAGTTTATTGGAATAAGTTATGCATCCAGGAATAGTTGGAGTTCTGTCAATACCTTTGTTACTTTTGAGTTGGGTCATTTAGATATAGTTTTGAAATTTTGTCTGGGCCCATCTGCATGTGAAGATTTTGTCTTTATTGTATATTCAACAACTGTTGAAAAAGAAAGGAGTGACCTCTGCATCTGGTTTTATTTTGTATATCTTCTTGGCTGGTATCCTATTTTCAGGAGTTTTGGCTCCATAATTATTATTGTCAGTATTTTTAGGTTCCTCATTTACACTCACTGGTCCAGAGGCATACAGCATTCTTTTATTTTTATTTATATATATATATATATTATTATTATTATTATTAAATTTTTTTTTTTTTTTTTTTTTTTTTTTTTTTTCACTTTAAAGAAATAAATATGATGCTGTATTTTCTCCCTTATTAAAAGCTGAAAATAGTGAAGTGCATGAGTGAGATTGAGTTGAAAAAGGTGATTTCTTTGCTCCAAGCTTAACCACCACCTTTTCTGGGAAAGGGCACACTATAGGTTAGAAAATATAATTGGTTTTATTTTTTGTGTCTCCATTAGTTTGGCATCAGACCTAGTTATCTTCTTGATGGTTTGCTGCTTCAGGCAACGAGCAGTAATTCTTCAACTAGTAACCACATCAATAGGGCACCTGGAGCTCATTTATCACAAAATAAGAGTAATTCTTTAGTTCCTACGGTATGTACCTTTGATTGAATGTGTTGTTTGTATACAAACATTGAAGGCACTGTTGGCAAACATTTTGAAAATATGGGTTTAGTGGTGGACCCATTATAATTATTGTTGAACTAATTTTCATGTTTTCTTTTCCATTCTACAGCCAACTAGTAGTGTAACTGATTCAATATTCACCAAGGCCCCTCCACCTAATCATCCCATCGCCCCCATCGGCAGCAAACCAAGACATCTTAGTGGAAATAATTCTTTGTCTAATAATAGTGTATTATCATCATCTAGTAGTGTTCTCTCAGGCAACAGTGAATCTCTACCTTCATTAGGCCTTGCAATGCCTGGTCATAGTATGTATATGAAAGCTCCTGGCTCAGAAAGAGAGGACAGGGAAACTAATATTAAGAAGACTTTATCAGCAATAGATAATGATCCAAAATTAGATCCACTAGAAAAGGCTAAGAGAAAGCAATCCTTCTTAATAGCAAATAATTTAATTTCAACGTCGTCGACTATGGTGACGTTACCCTCAACTTTATCCTCTACCTTCGTGTCATCTCTTCAGACGTCGATGACCTCCAGTTTATCCTCCACTGTATCTCCACTAGCTCCACCATTTTATCCAACAAGTGATACTGTTGAATCAGTTGTAGGTAAGTTTTTGGACTTTGCACTTGTCTTCTTGTATCCAAAGTACACCTCGTGATCAACATTTGTGTTACCCTAAGTTTTTGTCTTGAGTTGCTGTTTCCTGATTCTCCACACACATGCTTTCACACACACACACACACACACACACACATATTATATACATATATATAGTTAAGTATAAAATCAGAAAACAGTGAAGTTGGAGCTGTGCAAGGATTGTGTTATGTCATCATGGTTGTTCAAAGTGTACATGATGGGGGTGGTACAGGAGGTAAATGTTAAGATGATGGGTAGGGGATTGGAGGTGGTTAGTGAGAGTAGAAGGAAGTGGGAGATGAGCCAGCTGTTATTTAATGATGAATTTGTACTTGAGGCGGGGTTCAGAGGAGAGTCTAAGGCAGAGTTTGGGAAAGTATGTGATTAAAGGAAGTTGAAAGGACAAGGGATGAGGGTGGAGGAGAGAGGTTAATTTTAAATATTTAGGGTCACATTTAGCTGGGAATGGAGGAGTAGGGGTGAAAGTGGACTGAAGAGTGTAAGAAGCAAGTAAGTGGATTGGGGTATTCAAAATTGGTTTCTCGAGACAGACACAAAGAAAAGACTTCAAAGGAATAGTTGTGCTTACAACACTGTACGGTGCAGAGCATTGGAATGTGAAGCCAAAATGAGAAATTTAAATGTTTGAGAGGTTATGGTGGGGGTTTCATGGATGGATAGAATGAGAAATTGGGAGGTGGGAGAAGGGGTGGAAACAGAACCTGGCAGATAGGGTGAATGAAAGAATAATTGTAGTTTGAGCAAATGGAAAGAATGAATAAAGGCTAGCAAAAAGAATGTGAAATACAGCAGTGGATGGAATAAACTTGAGGGGAAGACAGAGAGTGAGATGGTTGGAATGAAGGGAGCTTTGGGTAAAAAGGAAATGTCATTTGAACAGGGAAGGTAGAAGGCAAGAGATAGGTGTGAATGAAGAATGGTTGTGAATGGACAATAAATTTATGTGGCCTGAAAGGGTGTCTTCTCATCTTCTCTGTTTACACATGAAGGGATAAGGAGGGAGGGCTACCATGTAAGTGAAGCTGTGGTGTGTCTTGCTGCAATGAAGGGATGGCCCTTCATCCACAAGGAGCTAAGATACAAAGGAAACAAACGAGTGATGAATGTTTTGGGGGAGGGTGCTTGCCTTAGCTGGCTACCTTATAAATGGAAAGAAGCCATTTGGTGTGTGTGTAAATATAAGAGGGAGGGTGGAGGGGTGTGGAGTGTATTCAGGGATGGAATGGGTGGGAATGGTTTCATGCCATTTCCTTTTTGGCTACCTCCCTTGTAAGGGGGAAAAAAGCCTTGGTATATGTATGTATATATATGAATATATATATATATATAAATATTTATATAAATATATTTATATATATATATATAAATATATTTATATATATATATATATATATAAATATATTTATATAAATATATATATGTATAAATATATTTATATAAATATATATATATATATATATATACATAGGTATAAGATATATATATATATGTGTGTGTGTAGAAATATATATATATATATATATATGTGTGTGTGTAGAAATATATATATATAATATATGTGACGACATCTTGACAGGTGAGAGAGGCAGAGGGGAAAACACACAAATAGAATGAGAGTTTATTCATTAACTAGTTTCGCACTATTGTGCTGCTTCAGAAGAAGCACCATAGTGCGAAACTAGTTAAAAAATAAACTCGTTCTATGTGTGTTTTCCCCTCTGCCTCTCTCATATATAATATATATATATATATATATATATATATATATATATATATATATATATATATATATATATATATATATATATACTTTATATATATACATATATATATATATACATATATATATATATATATATATATATATATATACATCCATATACCAAGGCTTTTTCCCCCTTACAAGGGAGGTAGCCAAAAAGGAAAAGGCATAAAATCATTCCCACCCATTCAATCCCTGAATACACTCCACACCCCTCCACCCTCCCTCTTATCTTAGCACCTCCTGGATGACAGGTCATCTCTGCACCTTGTCCACTGCCCTGGGTCAGAAGCAGTGTTGCAAGACATAGCACATCCACAGCAAGGCCGCTTCATTAAATCGGCGACCCCCCCCCCTCTCCGTCCCCCCATGCATAAAAGGAGAAGACGGGGAGAAATCCCTTCAGGCTGTGTCAAATTTTTCTCACTCGTACTACCTCACCCCTCATCCCCCCACCCATTCCACCTCATGCATCACAACATCATCCATATACAACCATTCTCCATTCACCCCTGTCTTCTGTCCTCTCCCGTCCTTCCTCAACAGACATTCCCCTCTTCCCCAAAGCCCCTTTCACCCCATCCATCCATCCATCTCATTCTAGGTCGCCCCCACATGTTCACTCCCTCCACTTCTGCCTTCCACACCTTTTACTAATCTTTCTGCACTCATTCTTTCCATGTGTCCAAACTGTCCCAATATTCTTTCATCCACCCTATCTTCCAACTCCCTTTCCACCCCTGTTCTCCTCCTCACCTCCTCATTTCTCACCCTATCCAGCCTAGTAACCCCCATCATACTTCTCAGACACCTCATCCCAAACACGTTCAAACTCCTTTTCTCCTCTCTTATGTTCCATGTTTCTGCCCCATACAGTGCTGTTTGGACAATCGCTCTTTCATACAATCTTCTCTTAGCATCCAATACCAAATGTATTCCTCGTTACACTTTCTAATTCACCAAGGCATTTACTCACTTCTCCCAATCTACATTCTACCTCCACCACTCCCTTTCCTGCCACATTCACACCCAAGTATCTAAAACTATCCACTTCCTCCAGTCACTCTCCCTTAATGCTCACTTCCAGTCTACTGCCATTTTCACCCCTTGTACATCTCATCGCCTTACTTTAACCCACATTTATCTTCAAATTTCTTTTTGCACACACACTCCCAAACTGTCACCAACTCCCTCAATCTCTCCTCTGATCCTGCTACAAGCTCAATGTCATCCGCAAACAACAGCTTGCCCCCATCCCCCACCCACTCCCCCTCATGCATCACAGCATTGTCCATACACAACCATTCTCCATTCACTCTTATCTTCTGTCCTCTCCTATCCTTTCTTAACAGACATTCCCCTCTTTCCCAATGCCCCTTTTACCCTATCCATCCATTTCATCCTAGGTCTCCCCTTCACTCCTCCCATCTCTGCCTTCCATCTTTTACTAATCTTTCTTCACTCATTCTTTCCATGTGTCCAAACCATCTCAATACTCTTTCAACTCAATCTCCCAACTCCCTTTCCACCTCCATTCTCCTCCTCACCTCCTTGTTTCTCACTATCGAGCCTAGTAACCCCTATCATACTTCTCAGGAACCTCATCTCAAACACATTCAAACTCCTCCCTTATGTTCCATGTTTCTGCCCCAAACAGTGCTGTCGGTACAATCACTCCTTCATACAATCTCCTCTTAGCATCCATTCCCAAAAGTATTTCTCATTATACTTTTTATTCCTGCAGGGCATTTACTTGCTTCTCTCAATCTACATTCTACCTCCACCTTCACTCCTCCCTTTCCCGCCATATTTCCACCTAAGTATCTAAAACTATCCACTTCCTCCAGTCTCCCTTAATACTCACTTCCAGTCTGCTGCCAATTTCTCCCTTAGTACATCTCATCACCTAACTTTTACCCACATTTATCTTCAACTTCCTTCTTTTGCACACCTTCCCTTCAGATTCCTTCTTTTGCACACCTTCCCAAATATATGTCACTAACTTCCTCAATCTCTCCTGATCCTGCTACAAGCCCAGTGTCATCAGCAAATAACAACTGACTTAACTCCCACTTTTCTCCATTTTCTTTAACCATCTCCAATCCCCAGCCCACTACATCTCGTACCACCCCATCCATGTATAAATTTAACAACCAAGACAACATAATGCATCCCTGACAAAGTCCCACCATTATCTCAAACCATTCACTCTACCCATTTCTAATCCTAACACAAGCTCTACTACTCTTATAAAAACTTTTGACTGCTCTTAAAAGCTTTCCTCCTATCTCATATATCTGCAATACTTCCCATGGTACCTTCATGTCTACCCTGTCATAAGCCTTTCCTAAATCCATAAAAGCCCCAAAAAAACATCCTTACCTTTTCCTACAGCTTTCTCACATATACCACAAAAATTTGAGCTACACTACCCCTACCTGTCCTAAACCCACACTGTTCCTCACCAGTTACTCCCTCTGTTCCTCTACTAATCCTCTCAATCAAGACCCTCCCATAAGCCTTCCCAACTACACTTAACAAGCTGATCCCTCTGAAACTACTACACTCATGCTTGTCCCCTTTTCCCTTGTAAAGTGGAACTATGTAGGCATTCCTCCAGTCCTCCAGCACTCTACCCTCTCTTAAACATTAAGTAACCTCACTAGCCAGTCCATCACTGTACCTCCTTTTTTCAGACATTCTGCATGACATCCATCTAACCCAAGTGCCTTACCTGCTCTCATCATCACCTTAAGAACTGCCTTCACTTCATCTTTCTATATTTCTCCTCCATTTTCCCCACTCAGCATGGTCATTTTCTTAGCACTTCCCACTGCAACTATCTTTCCCTCCCTATCCTCCTTCACATTTAGCAACTCCCTAAAATACTCTGCCCATCTTCCTCTTACTATTTTCTCTTCCATTATCATCTCTCCATCTGCACATTTTACCTTTTCTTCTCTACTTGATTCGCCTCCTCCTCTTCTCTTAATTTCCTTCCAAAACATATTTTACCGTGCCAACACACTTTTAAAGTTTTGTGTCATACTTTTACCCCATTTCACATCTTTGTCTCCTTTATCTTATGCTTTACTTCTCTTATCTTTGTACATCTTATATGATTCTTTTGTCTTATTTTGTAACCAATCTGTGAAAGCTCGCTTCTTCTCTTCTACAACCTTCTTTGCTCCCTTATCCCACCACTCTACCTCTTCTATTTCCTCCTGTCCTCTTTGTTCCATACCATCTTTGCACTGCAAGACCAAATGTAAACATGGACAAGGGGGATTTACCTCTATTACTGTTTTGTAAATAGGTCTTGGCTTGAAGGAAAAAAACCCACGATTTGGTATAATAGTTTTCACGAGACATTTTTGGATGCACTTAGTAGTACCCTAGAAGCTTTGGTATAAGATATATTTTTCTTTTCTTTGCAAGACATAGGTATTTAATAGAAATATTTTAAGTACTATGAAGGGGATTTTGCAGTACTTCAGGTACTAAGATTAGACAGTTAGGTTTGTAGTAACCTTGTTGTAATGGGGCTAAAGAAAGTCCTCCCAATTCTTTGCAGGAAGTGCATTAGAAGACTTGAATCTAGATGAACCTTTAAATATAGCTGCATCTATAGACAGAGACCTAGATGGTGAGAACAATGCTCTTAGTAATTCTATATCAACAGGCCTAGCTAACTCAGGTGAGACTGTGGAAGGTATTTCTAAGGTTACCCATATTCTTCTATTTTCTTTTTTCTTTCTTTTTTCATTTATTTATTTATATATGTTTTTATTTTATTTATTTATTATTATTATTATTATTTTTTTCGTTTACATATATATTTTCTACTTTGTAATTTTTTCCTTATGTTGTTGTTATTCCCAGATTTAAATATATTCATAGATGGTCTTGATATTGTTGATTCCAACAAATTTTAGTGTATTTTTTTTTTTTTTTTTTTTTTTTTTTTTCTTCTTTGATACATAGTACTTAAGATAATTGGATTTTATATACATATATGTATGTATATAGATTGACCCATATACTTTTCCTCTTTCTTAATGCAAAGTAGTTCTTATTAAGCATGAGATAATTTCATACATACCAGCAAATGTTATTTTCTTCTGTAACTTGCAAAAGCAGTTGTGCAAAGTAGTTTTTATTGAGCATGAGATCATTCCCTGTAATATTAAAAGGTACATGTTAGCATAATTAATTTTGCTTCCTCAAATAATTCTGATAGTATGTGTTGTTATTCTGTTAGCACGTGTACTAAATGCCCTCTCCCCTAAATGAGGGGCTGGCCAAGTCAACTTTACATCCACCCATCTTAGCTACTTTTTAATGAAGGGACATTCCTCCTCGCTTACACACACAGGAAGACCGCATCATAGCAGGGCCTGACAGTTGAAGCTGGGTTATCCCCATTGCTTAAGAACATAAGAATGAAGGAGACTGCAAGAGACCATAAGGACTACACTAGGCAGCTCCATATCCATCACCACCTGTCATCCCCATCCATAAAGATGTCTAATCGTTTCTTAAAACAACTGATAGTTTCAGCGCTTAGCACTAGGTTACAAAGTGTATTCCATTCGTCAACCACCCTATTAGTAAACCAATTTTTGCCTATTTTCTTCTTAAATCTAAATTTGTCTAGTTTAAAACCATTACTGCGAGTCCTGCCCTGTTGTTATGATGACCTGGTTTGCATCATCCTTCTTAAAGCCTTTGATCCACTTGAACACCTCTATTAGATCACCCCGCACTGCGTCTTTCCAGAGAGTGTAAGTTAAGGTGCCTAAGCCTTTGTAAGGCAAATTTCTGAGTCCATGTATCATTTTGGTCATTCTTCTCTCTACTGATTCTAGTGAATTGATGTCCATTCTGTAGGACGGAGACCAAAACTGTGCCGCATAGTCAAGGATGGGTCTATCGCTAGGTAGAGTTTGATAATTACCTCTGCACTTCTATTCGTTACCATCCTAGCAATGAAACCTAATGCTCTGTTTGCTTTATTCCTGGCACAAATGCACTGTTTCCTGGTTTTAAGGTCCAGAATTGGAACTCCCAAGTCTCTCTCGCACTCGGTTTTCTCTAAAAGCGTGTTATCTAAGCTGTATCTATTTTCGGGGTTGTGTAGCCCTATGTTTAACATGCTACATTTGCCATTTCACCGACCATGTGAACAATTTGTTAATAACATCACTATTTAACCCATCATCTAAGTCATTTATGTACATAATGAACAACAAGAGACCCAAAACCGAGCCCTGGGGGACCCCACTAGTAATATTGTCCCACCTAGATTTTACTCCATTTATGGTGACCCGCTGTTTTCTGTTACAAATTCAAGCTCTAATCCATTCTAACACTTTTCCTCCTATGTCATGCGCTTTGATTTTATTTAGTAGTCTTTGGTGTGGCACCTTGTCGAACGCTTTGCTAAAGTCAAGGTAAATAACATCGTAATTATCATTGTTATCCAACGCCTTGTATACTTTAGTGTAAAAGGATAGAAGATTAGTCACGCATGACTTACCCTTAGAGAAACCATGCTGTAAATCACAAATTAAATGATGTCTTTCAATGTGTTCTCCGAGTCTATTTACTATTACTGATTTGAGCATTTTTCCTATAACCAATGTCAAACGGATTGGTCTGTAGTTGCATATAAACAATCAATCTCCCTTCTTAAAAACAGGAACAACGTTTGCCTGCCTTTAAGCAATAGGCACAAAACCAGTGTCTACCGATTTATTAGATATTTCAGTTAACTGGTCGCAGATTTCAAATTTACACTCCTTAAGCATTCTTGGAAAAAGTTCGTCTAGTCTTTCAATCTGCTTGACTACTTCTTTACTAATGCCTATATTAGACTACTTTCTTCTTCCCCTCTGAAAATCGGATCGCAGTCAGGTATATCTAACCTCTCATTAGTAAATACCGAAAGAAAATAATTGTTATACTCCCCACTCATTTTTTCTTCCGATTCTATAATGACATTTTCATCGTTTTTAATTGATCCTATTCTTTCTCTTTTTGTTTTATAGAGATGAAAGAAACCCTTTTGGTTGGATCTTGCTTGACTGGCAACCTTAATTCCATAATTACGTTTCGCTGTACATGTATTCTTTTTAACCAGCTTTGCCATCTCGTTATATCTTGATCTAAGGTGTGTTTCCCCGTTTTTTATTAAGTCCTCTTTTCATTCTGATCTCATGTTTCAATCTGCCAGTCATCCATTTTGGAGTATTACTAATTTTATGTATTGACTTCAGGGGGATAAATGTATTTTGTGCATTAATAATTAGGTCAGGTAGATTGCTATACATTTCATCCAAATTGCTGACCTGTCTGTTGAGCCCCCACCCCCAAGTGACCTGACCCAAGGTATACATATTACCCTCTGTGACCCGACCCCTGGTCATGACCTGACATCTCTTATCCATATGCCGGGGAAACACACATGCATCCTATGTTTCCTATCTTTATCGCAGAAAGCCCTGTCTAAGTACCTCACTTGACTGTCTCCTACAACCAAAATATTACCTGTGGGCAGGAATCCTGCATCTGCCCTTCCCTTCTTCTCTTGAATTTCATTTATTTCTTCTTCTTAGATTCGCTAGTACTTGAAACTAGTTCTTGCAATCGAGTGGGGCTTGTGAGGACTTTTTTCTGTTTTTCCACATCTTATTTTTTGCCATTTTCCATCCAGGCTCAAAGCTAGTTTTGTCTTTGGAATTTTGGGCCTTCGAATGGAAAACTCGATTCCCCTCTTTAAGGCACTTTACAGCATCCTCCAAGGCTTCAATTCTACTAAGTAGAGAGTGTACCTCATCGGCGCTGAACACGGTAACACAACCACTCACCATATCACTAATTGAAGCAGCTACCCGGTTAATCTGACCTGAGTGACAACTACTGCTCATTGCATGGCAACATTTCTCCCTCATCCATGCAAGAAATTATTGAATAGACACGATGACAGCTGGTCTTCTGCTACTGTAAGCCAATTACATAGAAACTATGCCACACTAATACAACATTAAGAGGCAAAAGTTTTTCCCCAAGAAATGTATAGCATGACCTGAGAACTTTTGCCAATCACACTAAGGCTGCAGGTTTCCAGTCAGTGAAACTAGAGGTAATCATTATTATTCACGCATTTCCTTTCTCCTCTGCATTTGTCACATACTTTTAACCTCTTCTTTTCAGGGTTATTAGGATCCAGTGCTCCAGTTAATATTCCAGGGTCAAATTTCCATGAACGTAGTGTCCTTGCCAGCCTCTCACCCTCCACATCATCACCAGCTTTTCCTCATTCGTTCTTGCATTCTTCTATGCAAAACTCTTTGGATCAGGTTAGTGGGAAGGTAGGATTTAATTTTATATGAAAAGTGTACATTCATGGAAAATTGTCATGTATTAAACACTTGTTATTGACATTAGAATGCCATATATCATATATTTCATAGCCAAGAACATGTCTGACATTTGTATGTTCTGATGTCAGGTTATTCTTTTACATTGCCAGCCAGGAGCCACAGCAGCCTTTCTTGGTGCCGGGGCCAGCAAGCTGAGTGGTGCCTTCCCATCTTCGGGTCTTTTCGATGTAGCCAACATGTCTCCACACACCAGATCATCAAATCAAATGAGCAATCCTTTGTCACAGTCTCCGTTAGTTTCTTCATTCAATGGTTCTGAGATGCAGAGGTTAAGAGAGGAACTAGTTACTAATCGAGCCAAACTAGCATCTTGGGAAGAAGGAATAGCTCAAGCCAGAACTGCTTGTGAAGCTTGGAAACGGGAAGCAGAAGAAGCTTCTAGAAAAGCCAAGCTAGCAGAGCAGGCCAAGGATGAGGTGAGGGCAGTCGTCTCTCTCTCTCTCTCTCTCTCTCTCTCTCTCTCTCTCTCTCTCTCTCTCTCTCTCTCTCTCTCTCTCTCTCGCTCTCGCTCTCTCTCTCTTATTATACACATTGTGCATTTATGAAAAAAGGGTCACATAAGTTGTAGGAGACGCAGATTAATATTATATATATATATATTTTATATATATATATATATATCCATTACAGATTATTCATAGAAGTCATATGATGCTTTTGACATTTTATTTGTACTTAGGGGCCAGAGAGTACAATCATGGAAGCTATTTCTTGGTTAGAAGTGGAAGTAGATGTACTTTTCAATTGGTTTCCATTCTCTCAGTAGTCACTTGTGTTTTGCGTCTCGGCAAAAGGCCCAGGCAGGTAATGTGACCCCTCTGTTCCCAGGCTCTAGCTAAACTAGGCACTTTGCAGAAGGAACTAGAAGATGGCAGGGGGGGCCAGATTGCCCCGTACATCCATGCTCTTCACCCACATGTGGAATTGGACAAGCTTCCCCTCCTTACCCTGAAAGCCCTGCAGACCCAACTTAGACAAGACTTGGAAAATGTAGAAAAGGTATGTATGTGAGAATGTGTTTATAGAGATTGAGATTCAAATAGTCAATCAATCTGTTGCCCCTGATCTCTTGCAGAAGACCCATGACCTCCATGAAATTGGCAACTGCCTCTGGGTGGTATCATAAAGCACATAGAGAAGAGATATTTTGTTGTTGACTGGAGATTGTTAGTGTGAGGCATAGTAGTACAAGGTGTTCTGTGTCTTCTGGGTGGTGGTTGCATCTGGGGCAGTTTGAATCTGTGGCCAGGACTACTCTGTGTTTGAACTATCTTAGTGCCAAATAGTGTCCTGAGAGTAAGCATGCTAGTGTGGTTCTTGTCTGGTGTGGGATTCAAATAAGAATTAGGATTATGGGAAGTTTGAAACTTAATGAAGGCTTCTGTTACTGCCAGTAGATTCAGTCTATTCCTGTAAATCTATCTTGTAGAAGACCCACAACTAGGTAATCAGGAATGATTACTGGATTGGCTTATGAATCATTCATGGAAGAGATGTTGTAGTCTTGGTATGGCAAGAGTGCAGTGTTGGATGAAATGCTCAGTATTTTCTGTATTGTGAAACAAGTCAGGGACAATGACTTTGTGGCCATGTTGATACTGTTCCTCTGCTGAATGATGTTTTGAATCCAGATGCCGGTATGATATATATATATATATATATATGTGTGTGTGTATGTATGTATATATATATATATATATATATATATATATATTGTCATGGAAGGAACGTCTTGTTTGGGTCACTTAGCATTTTCTTATGATTGAAGATTAATCTCCATTGAAAAATAATGATAATAATACATACATATACCAAGGGCTTGTTCCCCCTACAAGGGAGGTAGCCAAAGACAAAAGGCATAATTCTGCTTCCACCCATTCCATCCCCACCCACACCATTCCCATTCACCACCCAGTCCCTGTTTTCTTGGCTCCTGGATGATGGGTCATCCCTGCATCTTGCCCATTGCTCTGGGTCAGAAGCAATGCAATAAGACAAGACACAGCACATCCACAGCAAGGCCGCTTCATTTAATTAGTGACCCACCCACCCTCCATCCCCTTCATGTAGAAAAATGGAAGACAGAAAAATCCCTTCAGGCTGCATCAAAATATCATTCACACATAACTCCCAAACCCCTCATCCCCCACCCACTCCCTTCTATGCATCACAGCATCATCCATATAATGTACAACCATTCTCTATTCACCCCTATCTTTAAGTGTATATGAGCTTGGTAGTGAGAAAAGTATAAAGGAAAGGGAGTTTTGGATAGATTTAAACAAGGGTATAGAGAGTTTAGAGATGAATATCAGTGTAGTGGTATTAGGAGATCTCAGTGCTAGGGTAGGAAACAAACCAATAGACAGTGGTTGGGAAGTGTGGAGTGCCAGGAAAAAATCACAGTGAAGAGTTGATGGAGATATGTCTAGAAAGAGAATTGATGATAGCAAACACAGTATTTAGGAAGAAAGTCAAGCATAAGTACACATGGGAGAGGGTCATGGATGGAGGGGTAGTAGATAGGGCTTTAATGGACTATATAGTATTAACCAGGAGAAGAGCAGGAAGAGTTTTGGATGTATGTGTTCTTAGGGTAGAGAGTAGTGGAATATCAGATCATTTTTTGGTGTAAGGTAAGTTGAGAGTGGAGGATAGATGGAAAAGAGGAAAAGGACAGAAGGTAGGGAGGTGCTTAAAGTAAACTGCTTAAATGAGAAAGAAGAGAAGCTGAGAGAAGAGTGGCAGGGAGTGAAAGATAGAGTAGAACTAGGAGTGGAAGAGGAATGGGGATGTTTCAAGGAGTGAGTTACAATGTATGCAAATATGGTGTGTGGAACAAGGAAGGCAGTAGGATATAGAAGGTAGGGTAGTGAGTGGTGGGATGAGGAAGCAAAGAAGGTTGTAGAAGAGAAAATATGAACATTCACAGATTGGGTGCAAAATAGGACAAATCATATGAGAGATACAAAGAAAAGAGAAGTAAAGCATCAGATAAAGGAGAGCAGATGTGAACTGGGGTAAGAATATGACAATTTTGAAAGTAATAAAGAGATGTTTTGGAAGGAAATTAAGAGATGAAAAGGTAAAAGGTGCTGATGGAGAGATGATAATGGAAGAGTAGGCTGTAAGAGGAAGATGGGCAGAGTATTAGGGAATTGTTAAATGTGAATGAGACTAGGTAAGAAAAAATAGTTGTAGTGTGAAATGCTAAGAAAGTGACTGATGAATGAGGAAAATGGAGGAGAATTGAGAAAAGATGAGGTGAAAGAGGTTATTAAAATGATGAGCAGGTAAGGCACTTGGGTTAGATGGGTGTCATGTGGAATATCTAAAAAGGAAGGTACAGTGATGGTGGACTGGCTTGTGAGGTTGTTTGTTTGTCTGAAAGAGGGTAGAGTGCCAGAGGACTGGAGGAGTGCCTGTATGATTTTGCTTTACAAGGGAGAGGGGATAGGTATGAATAGTGGTTACAGAGGGATCAATTTCTTGAGTAGTTGGGAAGGCTTAGGGGAATTTTTTAATTGAGAGGATTGGGAGAGGAACAGGGGGAGTGATTTGTGAGGAGTGGTGAGGGTTGCGTGGATCAGGTTTTTGTGGTGAGGTGGATGTGTGAGAAGGCTTTGGGAAGGAGTAAGGATGTTTTATGGGCCTTTGTGGATTTGGAGGGGGGCTTGTGACAGTGTAGACAGGAAGGCACTATGGTAGGTATTGCAGATATGAGATGGGAGGAGATCTGTTGAGAGCAGTCAAAAGTTTTTGAGACTGTTGGAGCCTGTTTTAGAGTTGGAAGTGGAGGGAATGAGTGGTTTGGATGGGATAAAAAGGGCATTGGGAAAGAGGGGGATGTCTGTTGAGGTGGAAGAAGATAGGGGTGAGTGGAGAATGGTTGTGTGGATGATGATGTGATGCATGGAAGGGGATGGGGGAGGGGTTGAGGGAGTATCTGTGTATAATATTTTCATGCAGTCGGGGGGGGGGGGTCTCATGACCCAGGGCAGTGGGCAGGATGCAGGGATGACCCATCATTCAGGATGAGCCAAGAAAAGAGGGAGGCTGCCATGTATGGGTGAAAGAGCCTTTGGTAATTGCATGTCTATGGGGGAATTGTTCTATTATTTTTTTCATCTTTGACCTGCATTTTGTTAAGCCTGATTGAATGTTGTGTGTTCTGATCATCTGATATAATGAATGTGATGTATATGTTCATGATGGTGTAGGTTATTTTTATTTACAAATGGATTCTGATTATTTAAGTAGTGGTGACTGTGCTACTATAACGAGTCCTCCTTCGTTGTTGTTGTGATTCACTAGACTGTCTGGCCAAGCAGTCCCATCCACCTTTGTTGTCTTCTTATATTGTTGGGTAGTCAGTTAATGAGGGTGTTATTTGTAGTATCAGTATTGTTTCTTGAACTAGTGGTATATTATGTTGTGTTCATGTCAAGTGTAACAGCTTTCGTCTTTATTGATGATGATATGGTTTAAAGTTGCACTCTCCCCCCCTATCAGGAGGCTAGGACGGTGCCCCTCACAGAGGGCTTTGTTTGAGTGCTTTTAGGTGTAACTTGTGTTGATTGCAAGCTCCAGTAGCAGCTCCAAGTGTTTATTAGGGAGTTCATTTATATTAAACTGTAGTATTTTTAGGGTGTGGGATGGTTTGGACACATGGAAAGACTAAGTGAAGAAAGATTAGTAAAAGAGGTGTGGAAGACAGGTAGAAGGGGTGACCAAGGACGAGATGGATGTCTGTTGAGGAAGGATGGGAGAACACAGAATATAGGGGTGAATGGAGAATGGTCGTGTATGGATGATGCTGTATTGCATGAAAGGGAGTGGGTGGAGGATGGGGGGTGAGGGAGTATGTGTGAAAAAATCATTTGACACAGCCTGAAGGGATTTCTCCCCATCTTCTCTTTTTCTGCATGAGGGGACAGAGAGTGGGGGTTGCAGATTTAATGAAGTGCCCTTACTATGGATGTGCTGTGTCTTGCAACACTGCTTCTGACCCAGGGCAGTTGACAAGATGCAGGGACGACCCATCATCCAGGAGGAGCCAAGATAAAAGTAAATTGGGTGAATGGAAGTGGAGTATGTGAGGATGGAATGGGTTGGGAGTGGATTTTATGCCTTTGTTTTTGGCCACCTCCCTTGTTAGGGGGAAATAGCCTTTGGTATATGTATGTATTTTTAGGGTGTGCTTTTATGTGTAATTGTTCATGTGTTGATTCTAGCCCCAGTCTTTGTGCATTGGATTGTGTTAGGAAATATTGCACATGTTATATGGAAACAGTAGTGGCATCTGTTGCATTTGATAAATGTGCATGTCTAGTTTATGGGGTAAGTTTAAAGACCTGGCTTGGTTTTTGTGTCACCAATCAGAGGAGGGACTGAGGAAGTTGGTGACAGAGTTTGGGAGAGTATGTGATAGAAGAATGCTAAAGATAAATGTGGGTAAAAGTAAGGTGATGAGATGTACAAGGGGTGAAAGTGGCAGTAGACTGGAAGTGAGCATTAAGGGCCCTTAATGCTCACTGGAGTCTAGTGGATAGTTTTAGATACTTGGGTGCAAATGTGGCAGGAAAAGGTGGAGTGAAGGTGGAGGTAGAATGTAGATTGAGAGAAGCGTGTAAATGCCTTGGTGGATTGAAGAGTGTAATGAGGAATAGACATTTGGGAATGGATGCTAAGAGGAGACTGTATGAAGGAGTGATTGTGCCAACAGCACTGTATGGAGCAGAAACATGGAACATAAGAGAGGAAGAGAGAAGGAGTTTGAATGTGTTTGAGATGAGGTGTCTGAGAAGTATGATGGGGGTTACTAGGCTAGATAGAATGAGAAATGAGGAGGTGAGTAGAAGAACGGGGGTGGAAAGGGAGTTGGGAGATAGGGTTGATGAAAGAGTATTAGGATGGTTTGGGGAAGAGGGGAATGTCTGTTGAGGAAGAACGGGAGAGGACAGAAGGCGGGTGAATGGAGAATGGTTGTATATGGATGATGTTGTGATGCATGAGGTGGAATGGACGGGGATGGGGGGTGAGGTAGTATGTGTGAGAGAAATTTGATACAACTTGAAGGGATTTCTCCCCGTCTTCTCCTTTTATGCATGGGGGGACAGAGAGGGGGTCACCGATTTAATGAAGCAGCCTTGCTGTGGATGTTCTGTGTCTTGTGACACTGCTTCTGACCCAAGGCAGTGGACAAGGTGCAGGGATGACCCATCATCCAGGAGGTGCTAAGATAAGAGGGAGGGTGGAGGGGTGTGGAGTGTATTCAGGGATGGAATGGGTGGGAATGATTTTATGCCTTTTCCTTTTTGGCTACCTCCCTTGTAAGGGGGGAAAAAGCCTTGGTATATATATGTATGTATGTATGTAACTAATAGAAGTGGGAGGGCAGGGCACTGTCTTCTATATGTGAAAGAAACAAAAATATAGGAGAAGAATGTAGTTGGGAGATGTGTGAGAGAGAGAAATTGGATTAGACCACACCTCTTTGAAGAAGTAAGGTTGTTTGTGTACATTTTGTGTCAGCAGGAGAGCACGTGTGTCTGCTGTCCATTTCTAGGGTGGTGCCATTCCTTCCTCACCATCTCAAGACTCAGTGCAACTGCTTGAAAGCTTGACACAGTGCCACTGAGAAAGACCCACAGCTTCATGATCTAACTGCATTCAGGCCACTATCCTGCACTAGAAAATACCAACAGAGAATATACCCAGCTCAGGAAACAAACTCCCCCCCCCCCCCATACAACCATCACACAGATGACACTGAACACCACATCTTACACTGTCTCAGACAACAGCACAATACTTCTGCCGTGAGTGAATCATAGGTTAATCCAGTGGCTGTTGTAAGTTACCTGGGAGCTATTGGTTTCTGTAAAGATCTTGAGCAATAGATTGATTTGATCAACCCTATTTGCCAGCTTTATTACCACCCCTACTCTCCACCTCACCTCCATATTCCTCATTGTCCACATTTGTAAACTCCTCCATACTTCTTATAACAATATATCTACATATTTAGGCAACAAGTTTCTTTATTTCAGGTCATCAGTAATTATGGAATGAATGAGCAACAGCAACAACAGCAGCAACAACAACAACAGCAACAACAACAGTGGTCAGGAGTGGTTCCTACTTGGTAGAAGTCCTCTGTACCCAAACCCCTAGTTAGACACCTCCATAATGTACCGGTGTATATGGATGTTCATACCTGAGATGAGATGTATTTGCATCTAATATTCGTATTACAAGAACATATTGTACTTCCACTTTCATACTCTAGGATCTTTAAAATAACAATTTTTCAAGTCAGGAATGTGTTACTTGTGGTACATCCACAAGCACACTCAGTAACAAAATACAGTGCTTTACATGTAGAGGTGCATGTGAACATGTACACACACAAACAAACACTCTCACAAAACATTACCTGTAGATTGGGCCATATACGAGATTTTAGCTCTCATGCAGGAGGGTAATAGCTGTCAATCACAAGTCCAACATATGATCTAAGACCATGATGAATTAAGCACACACACACACACACACATACTACACACACACACACACACACATACCTCACACACACACACGCCCCACACACACACACACACACACGCCCCACACACACACACACACACACACACACACACACCCACACACACACACACACACACACACACACACACACACACACACACACACACACACACACACACACACACACACATGCCCCACACACACACACACACACACACACACACACACACACACACACACACATGCACGCACCACACACACACATGCACACACCACATGCACACACCACATGCACGCACCACACACCACATGCACGCGCCACACACACACCACACACACACCTCACACACACCTCACACCACACACACACCTCACACCACACACACACACACACACACACACACACACATACCACACACACACATACCACACACACACATATACCACACACATTCGCACGCACACACACACATTTGCACACACACATTTGCACACACACATTTGCACACACACATTTGCGCACACACACATTCGCACACACACACACATTCGCGCACACACACACATTCGCACACACACACTCACACCGCACACACACACACCGCACACACACACACCGTGCACACACACACACCGTGCACACACACACACACGCACGCACGCACATACTCGTGGGACACTACGAGCATAGCTCCCCTTCCCATAAGATACAACTAGGTAGATACAAACACATGCACACACACAGCTCTGAGCTCTCTTCCGGGAGGGAAATAGCTGTTGATCACAAGTCCAATGCGTGATCAAAGACCATGGTGAATCACACAGGTGCTCCCATGTAGCCACATCAACACAAGTTTGACGTACATCTAGATTCAAGTATGTAGAGTCACTCAAATGTGTGGGGAATCACACATGGATACATAAACACATTTATACTTTTACATACATTCACACTTGGAGTCCCATCAGCAGACATAGACTCTCCATTCCATAGCATTAAGGATTGGGACTATAGTACATCATTGAGGTGTTAAGTCATTGGCACAGCAATCACCTTATGGTTATGCTCCTTGACCAGGGTACTGCCAGAACCCTGATTATGAGGCCTGACTTTATTAGTGTGGTAGGATGCCAACATTGGTCTTAGAATATGTGCAGAGCAAGTCAGACTATGTCACCCCCATGTATTTTTTTAAAAGAAATCTAGTATTTTGATTAATTCCTCATAACATATGGTTTTTAGTTAAAAGAGTTTGATGTCAATATTTATGACTGCAGTTTACAGAGGGATCATATTGAGAATGAAATTTATCAATGTCCATTTATAATGATGTACAAATAATTAAAAATCAAATTTTCTCCCTTGTACCTAGACATAGTCACATGACATCATGGTCCATGTGGCAGTGACTTGGGTCTCTTAGTCAAAGCTTGATGGTTTTCCATCAGCCCGGTGAGCACACACTCGAACAAGCTCATAAAAATATCAAGTCACATTGTCTTTGTCAAGGTTTGGCGTTGGTCCAAACTACCCAGTTCCCTTTTTTATATATATATATATTTGATAAAGGCTTTAGCTTCTCCACTTGTGCAGGGATGACTGCATTATTTCTATTTCTATGGTAGAGTCTGCTATTTTAAGGTTGGGATGTGTTGAAATGTGTTGTGGGTGCACTAAAATGTGCCGGCATATGGAAGCTGCTTCATATGGTATGCAAGCTAGTGTTATCTCTAGCAATTTTCAAGAGAATTGGCAGTCTGAGCCTACCCCACAAGATCTCCTGGGTCCCCTTTTTATATTATAGACAAAAAAAAATACCTTTCCAAATAGTATCTAGTTGCCCCACCTCCCCCCTTCCTACCAGGAGAGTATGCATTCATATTTGTGAAGTATGTGGGCGGCACTGACTCTCATTTACTCACTACTCTAGGAGTTTCCTCAAATGCTTTGTCATTGAACCAGTACAAAGAATGAAACAAGGAATATCTCATAGGAAATGATAGGTAACTAGAAGTGTTCAAGCTCTTTTTTGCTAGAAGCTTAAGTAATAAATTCTATAGTATTTGTAGGGTATTGTAATAGTGTGTGTAATCTGTGGTCTTATTCTAGATTAGCTCTTTGCCGGATGGATATACACAATCTTATTTATAGAAATTTTAATTATCATGAGGTGAGAGTTTTCAATCTTGATATTGTACTGTTTATAGGAGATAAATACTAAACATGAAAATTATTCAGCACTAATGATTATTCAAGTAACCCAACATTTTAACAGTACTCTTCCAATCAATATTCTCTTACATTATTACCTGTTGCTGTTACTGTCAAATTCAGCAGTGATCTTATCCCATTTTCATTTTTCTAAAAGAAAGATAGCCAATTAGTTTAGAGCATTTTGGAAGGCATTTAAAATTAAGAAAACTAGTAGCAGTTGGTAACAGTTCATTCATGTGTTGGATAAGAATATGATTTTGATTAATAACATCACTTTATATTTTCTTTTCTTTATTTTTTTCTTCCACTTTTTTTTCACCTTTTACTGATAGTAGTCAAAGCTGAAAATTTTGATGAATATTCAGCAGAGGTAATGTGATTATATATGTTTGTGTAGTTAAGTTCAGCTGTAGTAAAAAGGGAATGCCTGTATACACCATATGGACTCAGCCCTGTGGTCTGTTCAAGTGCCTGAATATGACATCAGCAAGCAAGTTCCAAATGATGGGGTGCTCATAAGCCTGGCACACACCATATCTACTTTGGCTGGACTTAACTGAATCTATCACTAATTTATTGTGATGCATAAATTTCATGCAACTTTTCCCTTGTCCATCAAATGGAAGTAACAGTGTTTGACATGAGCCATTGTTGGACCCTTCTCTTGAGACTATCTAAGAGTGATATTTTTTATTTTGTTTAGGATCTTTGACACAAAGTACCTGGAAGCATAGATGGTTTAAGTGCTGTTAGAATTTGAGTCTATATTTTGATAGTTTGACTGGTCCTTTGCAGACAGGCCAGCCAGTGGTGTATATGTGTCGCAAGTGGCAGGAATGGAGGCTACTACTGGCATTAGTAAATACTTGTTATTGTTTTTGTATTTTGCCTATTTTCATTGTTTTGCTTAGTATTAATGAACTGATTTATATTCCTTTGTTGAATGTAAAACTGTCCTTTGGTTATAGATGGAAACTTCAACAGTGAATGATAATCACAATTTTCTTTAGTGTGAATGTAAGTCATAGTCCGTGAGTATACTTCGAAAACATGAAATCTGGAAGAGCAGCAGCAGGAGGATTCCTTTTGATCAGTTCCATCCAGTTTTAGATGTCAGGGATTGATTCCCCTCTCCCAATTCATTCATTAATTCATTCATTTGTTCATTCATTCATTGCAGTGGGTTACTTTGTACTCTTAATGAGTGGTTCTTGACTTGGTGCATTGGTGTTGACTCGTAATGGATTGAGTTGACTCATATTGAGTTACTCAAAAAAATTGATATGCTCATTTTTATGCTTTACTATTTTCATTAGATAACATAAAGTATTTGATTGTAGGAAACTGGTCCTGTCATTTGTCCAAGTTCTTTTCCTCAGCTTTTGAACCTATAGCTTTCTTGTATGAAAATTTCAACACTACAAAGAGTTGACAGGGAAAGGGTTTTAAGGACCACACAAACCAGTGAGCCAGATTGAGGTATTTTTAAATTGGTCTTTACTTTATAAAATGCAGAACATTTTTCATGTTCTTTGTGTTCAACCAAAGGTATAGTTTGGTGTCTCTAGATGGATGGTTGGCTGTGATGCACCAAGTGTCACAAGTGTTTAATAATGGCCTTGTGGCTCATGGTATATTCCCAACCAAGTTGTCTAAAGTAACTGAACAAGATAATGAGATTTCATTGGGAGTTTTGGAAGAGTGTAGTGCTGTAATTGGATCCCAGTTTCTTAATTTATATTTTTGCACAAAGATTGATATGCATAGTATATGTTTTTAAGATTTTATTATGAGTTCCAGAATGTGCAGTTTATTGACGATAAAATGTTTTCTTTTATGATTGTTTTATGACATTTTAGCTTGGAATCTATTTTAGTACATTTAGAATGACCATCAGAATTGCTTTATTTTCCAACCTTAATACACGTTTTACATATGATCACCAATAAATTATTAAGTCATAGTAATGAGAAAATTTCTTTCCCTGATTATTTTGGATATTTTTGTATAGTTTTCATGAACTCTTGCATTAAAGAATTGTTAAGATTTTTGTTTTAGGCTTTTATGTAGACATTTGGTTAGTTAAACATGTTACAATTTTATCATATCATAATGAGAAAGTTAAGGACATTTAAAAATTATGAGAGCTGGTAAGGTGCCTGTCATGCAGTGTCTAACAAAGGGAGATACAGTTATATTGGACTGAATAGCAAAGTTTTAATGTGTGTCTAAGGGAGAGAGTACCAGAGGACTGGAAGAGTGCTTGTATAATTCCACATTACAAAGAAAAGGGGGACATGATTTTACTTGTTTTAGAATTATAGAAGGGTTTAAACAGAAAGTATCAGGAGAGAAATGGAGGGAGTAATTGGTGAGGACCAGTGTGAGTTTAGGAAAGGTAGAGGATACGTGAATCAAATTCTTGTGGTAAGGCAAATTTGTGCAAATGCTTTGGCAAAAGATGTTTTCAGGGCCTTCATGGATTTGGAGAAGACTTATGACAGGAAGACGCTGTAGGAGGTATTATAGATTTATAAGATGATGAAAACTGTTAAGGGCATACTAGGTTTTACAAGAGTAATAAAGCTTGTATTGGGATTGGAAATGGAGAGAGCGTATGTTTTGAAGTATGGGTGGTACTGCAGCAGGATTGTGTCACATTGTCATGACACTATTCAATGTGAACATGAATGGGATGGTACATATATACCAACTTACATATACACCTCTTTTATTAACTTTTCCTTACTCATTCTTTCCATGTGTCCAAACCATCCCAATACTCTCATCAACCCTACCTCCCAACTCCTTTTCCAACCCCGCTCTCCTTACCTCCTTGTTTCTCACTCTATCCAGCCTAGTAACCCTTGCTGTACTTCTGAGGTATTTCATCTTGAACACATTTAAACCCTTCCTGTCCTCCTTTCTTATGTTCCATGTTTCTGCCCCATACAGTGCTGTTGGCACAATCACTCCTTCATACAATCTCCTCTTAGCATCCATTCCCAAATGTCTATTTCTCATTAAACTTTTTAATCCCCCCAAGGCATTTATTTGCTTCTCTCAATCTACATTCTACCTCCACCCCCAATCCTGCTCCTTCCTTTCTTGCCACATTTGCACTCAAGTATCTAAAGCTATTCACTTCCTCCAGTCTCTCTCCCTTAATACTCACTTCCAATTTGGTACCACATTCTCCCCTTGTACATCTCGCCACCTTTTACCCACTTTTTTTTTTTTTTTTCACCTTCACAAACTGTCACTAACTTCATTAATCCCTCTTGCACAAGTACAGTGTCATCAACAAACAATGACTTGCTCATCTCCCATTTCTTCTCAATTTTCTTTAACCATCTCCAATCCCCAACCCATTACCCTTGTATTTCCCTCTCTCACCACCCTATCCATGTATAAATTGAACAGCCAAGGCAACAAAACACATCCCTGCCTAAGCCCCACCTTTACCTCAAACCACTCGCTTTCTCCATTTCTAATTCTAACACAGGCTCTACTACTCTCGTATAAACTCTTAACTGCTCTTACCAAATTTCCTCCTATCCCACAGTACCTTCTGTCTACCCTGTCATAAGCTTTTTCCAAACCCTTAAAGGCCCAAAAAACATCCTTACCTTTTCCTAAAGCTTTCTCACTTATCTGACTTCTGTCTGCCCTGACATAAGACTTTTCCAAACCCTAGACCTGAAAAACATCCTTACTTTTTCCTAAAACTTTCTCACGTATCTGCCTTACCACAAAAATCTGATCCAAGCAACCCCTACCTGTCCTAAACCCACACTGTTCCTTACCAATTACTCCTTCTGCTCCTCTCCTAATCCGCTCAAAATCCTCCCATAAGCCTTCCCAACTACACTCGACAAGCTGATCCCCCCTGAAACTACACTCTCATTTCTCTCCTTTTCTCATGTAAAGTGCTATACAGGCACTCCTCCAGTCCTCCGACACCCTACCCTATTTTAGACAAACATTAAACAACCTCACCAGCCAGTCCATCACTGTTCCTCCCTTTTTTAGACACTCCGCATGACACCCATCCAACCCAGGTGCCTTACCTGCTCTCATCATTTTAATGACTGCTTTTACCGCTTATTTCCTTATTTCTCCTCCATTTCCCTCATCACTGTCATTTTTTTAGTGCTTCCTACTGGAACTACCTTTCCTTCCCCTTCCTCCTTCACATTTAGCAATTCCCTAAAATATTCCACCCATCTTCCTCTTACTGCCATCTCTTTCATTATCATCCCTCCATCTCTCTTGATTTCCACCTCTCTTAATTTCTTTCCAAAACATCTTTTTATTACTTTCAAATTTTTTTGTCGTACTCTTACCCCATTTCACATCTGCTTTCCTCTTTGATGGGATGGTACAGGAGGTAAATGCAAGGGTGATGGGCAGGGAATTTGAGATAGTGGAGAGAAATGGGAGGTGAGCCAGTTGTTGTTTGTCAATGACACTGCACTTGTGGCAGGGTCAGAGGAGAGTTAGTAACAAAGTTTGGAAAGATATGCAATAGGAGAAATTTGAAGGTAAATGTTAGGTGATGAGATGTAAAAAGTATGAGGATGGTAGCGAGTTTGAAGTAAATCTTAAAGGAGGGAGGTTGGAGGAAATGGATAGTTTATGTATTTTGGGGTTGCATGTGGCAGGAAAGGGAGAAGTGGGGGTGGGTGTAAATGGTAGACTGAGAGAAGCAATTAAATGTTTAGGGGGGTTGAAAAGTGTAATGGAAAATAGGTATGTGGGAATGGGTGCAAAGAGAAGGTGGTATGAAGGGGTGATTGTGCCTATAGTTTTGTATGGGGCAGAGACCAGGAATTTGAGACAGAAATTTTAATGTGTCTTGAGATGAAATGTCAAAGTAGGGCTTACAAGGTTGGATAGTGAGGAGGGTGGGGGTGGACAGTGAGATAGCAAACAGGGCTGATGGAAGATTATTAGGATGGTTTTGGCATATAGGAAGAATGAATGAAAGATTAGAAAAAGAAGTGTGGAAAGCAGAGGCGGATGGAGTGAACTTGATGGGATGACCATAACTGAGATGAACAGGTAGGGTGAAAGGGACTTTGAGCAAGGCAGGGAATAAGAGTTAGTAAAGAATTGTTGTGTGTGGATGATATTTTGATGCAGCCCAAAAGGATTTCTCCCTGACTTCTCTATTTTCCCCATGAGGAGGGAAGGATGCCGTGTAACCGAAGGGACCCTGCTGTAGATATACTGGGTCGTGCTGCATTGCTTCTGACCTGGGCAGGAGACAGGGATGACCCTTCAACCATGAGGAGCTAAGATAGGACTGAAATGGGTGCATGCCTTGACTGGCAACCTCCCTTGTAAGGGGGAAGTAATCCTTGGTATATAGATAAATAGATATCATATACATACACAAGTGTGTTTGTATATATCAAAAGGAGTACCAGTGATAGGTACCTGCTTGTGATGGTCCTGCAAGATGGACAGTATATCTGCCCACTATTAAAACCCTTCAGTCCCCTCATCTCCAACAGGGGATGCACCTCTGCAGAGCTGACACTGTCTCTAGACTTGGCCCAAGATCTTTTTCAACTTCATCAATATTTCTTGCACTTTTTCACACATGGAGAGCTGACAGCCCTACATGGACTACTCAGATTTTTGGTTCTGAAATCTACTAACATTAAGTTGATAACAAACAAACAAAAAGGGGGGGGGGGTTCCACAGAAGTTTTTGATGACCTCGTAGATAAATGTGGAACCCCCTACAAAATGTGAACACAAGTAGAATTATAATAACTAAAACATGTGACCCTAACAATTGTGGGAGACACCAATCCAGACAACACCACTTGCAACATTCAGCACAATGTGGGAGGAGTCCACATTCCTCAACTGCAACACAATACAAAACAAGGGAGGTAGCCAGTCAAGACACACGTACGTTCCCACGCAAGAGTATACTGGGTTAAGAGAAACATAAATGGGGTGAAGATCAACCTCCTCACATTAAAGCTGAACTTCAATCAACCCCAACTAAATAATAGGTTACTTAGTATATTGCAATAAAAGATATTACCCCTGTCCGTGTTACTGCTTCAACTTACCAGTGTTTTTGATGCACCAGATGGCAACACTGCCACTCAGAAGGCATATGTGCATGCACATTCCTCTGCCCCTGCACAGGGTCCCCAAAGCTCAAACCTAGCCAAATCTATAAAATGTGACCAAGATCAGTGTGTCCTTGTCTCTGTCAACCAGCACTGTGTCCCAATTTGAAACTGAAATATTGTTTCAGGCACTCTGGAATATAGGAGGGGGGTGAGTGGTATGTGTTATGGTAGCCTTAATTTTTGTATGTATCCAATTTTGAAGCTATGCATACAATGTGTATGATAGATGGGAGTGATTTGTTTGTTGTTTGGGGAACAGTTGGTTTAATGGTGCTTATTGGGTGGGAAGTTAAGTGGTGTATGTGGATTCTGTCATGCATAATTCTTACATAGGATCCCCTCTATTCCAATGCAAATATTTACAACTTTCTCAAATGGCAACTAGGATCTAGGGACAGTAGTGCCATAAGTATGATTGGGAGACTTTTATTTTATATCACAATGGGAGGGTTTTTACATCACACCATAGGGAGCTGTAGTGCTAGTTGTAAAGTAATAACTGAAGAAAAAGTTCAGCATTTTGTTAATTTTAAGTATTGATCTGAAAAAAAGAGAAAAAAATGTATTTATTTTGGTTACCACTTTACCTTGTAATGATGTATACCAAAGACCCTTTAGCCTACAGGCTCCGGCGCTTGGCCTTCGAGCCAAAAAAAATTCATAAATCAACCAAAGACCCTTTCTACCTTTACAAGGGAGGATGACCCAAGTCTTAGTACACACACACTTGTACACAAAACCCACTTGAAACCCCATCCATCTCAATACCTCATGAATAAAGGGTCATCTACCATGTCATTAGGGTTAAGGTCAAACAGCATGGCACAGCACTTCCACAGCAGGGTATGACAGCCAGAAATGGTTTACCTTCACTGCTTTATTATATGGCAAACCGCCCACCACCTCCTTATCTCCAAAAATATTTTATGAAGCAGATAAAAAAAAAACATCCTATTAGGCCATAATCATCCTTTCTTCCATTTACTCCTTGTTTTTTGCACTTTTCCCTTTTCGATATTCACTCCACCATTCCCTTTACCCCATCCATTCACTTCATTTTTTGTCTTCCTCTCAAGCTCACTCCATTCACTTCTGCTTACAATTTTTCCCGATCATTCTGTCAATATGTTTACACAATCTCAGCACTCACAGATCTATTTTATCCAACAATTCTATCCATTCCTGTTCTCTGCCTTACTGTCACATTCCTCACACATCCATTCTTGTAACATCTCTCATATTTCACAACCACTTCATCTCAAAACTATTTACTCTTACTTTTTGCCTCCCATATGTTCCTAGTCTACTGTATAAGTTGCAGTGGAGACAATCACTCATACAAATTTTTGCTTCCATTCAGTCCTAAATACCCATTTCTCATGATAATTTTCATTTCACCTAGATATGTATTTGCTTAATCTCCACATCCCCTCTGCTCATTGACATATGTAACACCAAATATTTAAAACACTTCACTCTGTCCAACCTTTTACCCATCAAATTTACTTACAATTTACCACTGTCATCATTTCTTGCACATCATATCACCTTACTTTTGTCCATATTCACACATAATTTACTCCTCTCGCATGCCCTTCAAAACTAAAATATCTCTCAGAGAATCGAGCCACAAGTACAATGGCATATCCAAACTAGTACACTCCTACATTTATCCTCATCCACCAACTCCAAACCTCTTGCATCTACTTCCTTATCACCCTCTTCATGGAATGAAATGTGTAAAATTATCTTGACTGCATTAGAACATAAGAAAAATGTGAATTTTTTACAATTATTGTATTTGAAAAATTACAAGCCAAAGATGTGTATAATAATAGTAATTGTTGCCTAAAATTTCACAGACTGGAAATGTGCAGACTTATAGTGGCAAGCAACAGTCCTTTGACCCTACTATAATGAATTTTGCACTGTGTATACTACATAGGGTCATCAAATGGTGGGGGGAGGAGGAGGAGGAATGGAACAGTCACTAGCTGTAAGGTCTTCTAATGTGAAAAAAGTACAAGCACCATAATAATAACTGGTAACTTAGGTTTCATTAAGTGTAAAAACCAAAAGCTCAACAGCAGGTGTTGATTGTCCCTAGCCCCTCCCATAGATCTCTGGGAAGCAGCTTTGGATTATTGGTTCTATTGATATGGGACTGTCTACCTGTCACCAGCTGAAAGTAGTAAGAGAAGGGGAGCAATCATCAATTGTCAGTTCTTTATGTGTGAAAAGTTGTAAGAAATATTGTTGAAGTTGATAGATTGAATGATCTTGGACATAGTCCAAAGACAGTGTCAGGCCCTCAGTGGTGCATCTCCTTGTGGAGGTGACAGGATTCACAGGTTTTGAAAATGGGTAGCTTCATTGTCCAACTTAAAGGACTTACATCATTGGTCCCAAACACAAGAAAGCTAGTCAGTTTATTAAAATTTTGGGTCTAATCTGGAGACCAAGTGACAGCCACTTAGGGCTGGAGTTCCAGAGAGAAATGAGGTGTTTGGATGTGGAGATGAATGGTGAAATAATTCTCAACATCTCTCAAAGGAACACCACAAACAATTATCTATCATGCTGTATCTCCCCCATTTTCACCTCTCAAAACCATAAGGCACACATATCTGGGCACCATGCAGCAACAGTACCAGCACAGAATAGGCATGGTTACAGAAACAAACTACCTCAGATGCAACCATCACACATAAGGCATCTAACACTGCCCCTCACTTGCTGTTCTTAGACAACAACACAATATTTTTCTTGAGTGACCTGTACAGTGGCTACTGCCAATTACCTGGAAGCTGTGAATATCCTGCAAGAGAGACTTGGGACAACAGTGATTGATTGATACCCTTTACAAAAAACTTGAGGGACCGATGATAGGTACTGACTAATAGGTTGTCCTGCAAAGTTGCCCATTTTCAAAACCCATCACCCCATCACTTCCATCAAGGGGTTGACACTCAAACTCCAGACTGGGCCCAAGATCTCTATGAACTTCAATTGAAATTCTTACACTTTTTCATATATGGGGAACTGATGACCAGTAACTACCCCACTCCTCATACTAATTTGTCAGTAACATAGAAATAAACCTACACTAATACAACAGACATGTGTCCCATTTCCTGCTAGAGAAAACTGTGGGGATGCAGGTTTTTCACTTTTCCACTTGGTGAAACTTAAGGCAACAATTAAAAATCTGCACAACAGGAGACACTTTTTCAAAACTCCAAGCAGAGTAAATAAAATATGTTTGCTATTAGATTTGAATTTAAACAACAAAAATGCTATTTTTCAAGTCATCTGCACTTCAAAAACAGTTTTGGGAATTTTTGGAAGTGTGATGCTTGAGTAGTCAAATATTGCTATTCACACACCATTGTGAAACATTAAATCTGCTTAAACACAACAAAGGAAATATGGACTGGAAGTGAAGCTGTGTTTAAGCAGACAAAGCTGCAGAAATAATCCAGCCTTACCTTGACACACTCAACACATGGTTCATCACAAACAGACTCAAAATAGCTCCAACCAAATCTACAGCAACACTTCTCACCAACTGGACAAATGAACACAAATACATACCTCATCTCTACATCAACAACACTCTAATACCACACACAAACACACCGAATATTCTTGGTGTAACATACGATACATCCATGTCTTTCAAACAACACCTCACAAACATAAAAAACAAATGCACACCTAGACTTAACGCACTTAAGTCAATCACTGGAACAACAATTGGACAAAACAAAGAAACTAATATAACAATATACAAACAATGCATACGCTCAGTGATGAATTATGCGAGTCCTGCATGGGCTCCTAATCTCAGTGAGACACACCACAACACCCTTCAAATCATACAAAACAAAGCCCTAAAAACAATTACAGGCTGCACAAATACATCACCTACAGACCATTTACACCATGAAACAAAAGTCCTCAAAGTCAAGGACCACCTCGACATGAGAGGCACACAAACACTTGCTGCAGCCACCACAAACACATCACACCCGCTACACTACATAGCAGAACACCCACACACACCAAGAAACATTAAAACTACACCCATAGACCTTTATTACACACAGATACTCTCTTCTCTTCCTCCACAACCACCAAATACCAGTCTCCGGAGACATATTCATAATCATATCACTCACCGCTCCATTAACACACTAAAAGACAACACACTGCTGCATGCCAGACCCCCTGATATCCACCCTTCTGAATCCTCTCTCCCACGTAAGGACAGAGTCCACTTGGCCAGACTGCGATGCGGTCACCACCCAGCACTTCTAAGCTACCAGAAGAGGCTGGACGACCGTGTTGTGAACAGCTGCCCAGGATGTAACACCTCACCCCATACCATACAACACATAATGGAAGACTGCATTATACACAATCATGCACGCAAGCAACACAACATACACTCTATGATGGGTTTGTGGGAAAACCCTGTTTGGGCTGTGGCCTTCGTTGGGGAGTCGGGACTGCTGGGACAGACAGTCTAGGGAACTAAAACAACAACAACAACATGGATATTAATTTTCAAACATTAAATCTATAGAATAAATTATGGTCCATTGTGTAGCTCCCAAGTGTAAAAACAGTTAAGGAATGTACCAACAAAACCAACACAATCAATAATTTGGATTTCCACATCTTTAAGACAAAGCTTCCAACACCTGTTGATTTGCCTCATTCTATTTCTGATGTTTTGGGATCCTTATGATATACAGTATCCTAACAAATACAACAATTTTCATGCAGAAGGTTCCCTTATAAAGTATAAAAGTCCCTCTATGACTGCACAATATCCAACAAGGCATATTACAGAGATGGGAATATATATATATATATATATATATTTGGTCATGGAAGTGTGACATTTGGTATTATCATTTAATAGTCCAATTTGACCCATTTATGGCACAATAAATGTCTTTCATATCAAAATTATAAAGTTAGTTCGATTTTTCCCTTATGCAAGACTGTGTGCCAATCTGAGCTACATACTCTACGTTCATACAAGTTATGTCTTTTTTGTACACTATATAAGATGACTACATAAAAAGCTTAATTGTTTCAGTTATTGTTGGGGTAGCAAGTGTCTACCTAAACTTTTATCATCTCTCTAGGCCCTATGATTGACCATGGAGCTCAATATGACTGTCACAACACTTCCAAGTTATGGCCTGTCTATCCCTAGACATAATAGCTTACTGAAGAAGACTAAGTCGGTCAAAACGTATAAGCAATAAAAAAGTTCCAGCCCATCTTCCCTTATTCTTCCTCCACCCACTCTCTCATAATAGTCAGTATTTCCTATCCATGGTTTTCCTCTTCCTGATACTGTTCCTCCTCACTTTCTTTGCTACTATGGTCGGACTTCCCATTTTCATCATCATCATCAAGAATGTCATCTTCGGCATGTTCAGTTATTCCCTGATCAACTTGACGTTTGGCTTAAACTTATGGCTGGACAGATGATAAACCAACTCCACTATCTAATTATTCTTCCGATTCAATTAAATTCTGCTACATTTTTCAATAGGAACCGCAAGCACGTACACAGTTCTAAGGAGCTATTATCTAGATACAATATTTGACTACTATGACGTTCCTCCGATGCACGATGCATGGCTGCACATTTCTGGGATCTTTGGAAAACCACACCCATAAACATACATACATACATATACCAAGGCCCCCTTACCAGGGAGGTAGCCAAAAAGGAAAAGGCATAAAATCATTCCCACCCATTCCATCCCTGAATACACTCCACACCCCTCCACCCTCCCTCTTATCTTAGCACCTCCTGGATGACAGGTCATCCCTGCACCTTGTCCACTGCCCTGGGTCAGAAGCAGTGTCGCCAGACACAGCACATCTACAGGAAGGCCGCTTCATTAAATCAGTGACGCCCCCTCTCCATCCCCCACCCCCCCATTCATAAAAGGAGAAGACAGGGAGAAATTCCTTTAGGCTGCATCAAATTCTGTTCACGCATACTACCTCACCCCCCATCCCCATTCCACCTCGTGCCCATTCCACCTCGTGCCCATTCCACCTCGTGCCCATTCCACCTCGTCCTCGTGCCCATTCCACCTCGTGCACATTCCACCTCGTGCATCACATCATCATCCATATACAACCATTCTCCATTCACCCCTGTCTTCTGTCCTCTCCCGTCCTTCCTCAACAGACATTCCCATCTTCCCCAAAGCCCCCTTCACCCCATCCATCCACCTCATCCTAGGACGTCCCCTCATGTTCACTCCCTCCACATCTGCCTTCCATACCTCTTTTACTAGTCTTTCTTCACTCATTCTTTCCATGTGTCCAAACCATCCTAATACTCTTTCATCAACCCCATCTCCCAACTACCTTTCCACCCCTGTTCTCCTCCTCACCTCCTCATTTCTCACTCCATCTAGCCTAGTAACCCCCATCATACCCCCATAAACACCTTAGTTTAATCAAAATGTGACTATTACGATGGTGGAATTGACTGGGATAGTTTACACACTGTTTCTAAAAGAATGTGGGTGCTTTAGAAATTTTTCTTCCTTATTGCACTATGACCTTTGAAGAATTAACAAAATTGTGTTGTCTTGTCTGGAAGCCTACAATATGTACATTTCTCACTTCATTTACTAGTTATTTTTGCATTCCATCACTTGTTCTTCTTTACCAGTGTTACCTTCCTTTCTGTACTAATTTTTTCTTTTGATCTTGAAAACTTTCTCAGCAGCTCCCAAATTATTTCATGCTCTTGTTTCCTCCCAACCCCCCCGTCATATATTTCTACCGCTTCCTTTGATCTCACTTTCATCAACCATGGCTATTCTTTCCTCAACCTTGTTCATGTTTTCATCTTAACTTCCACCTTCATCACCGAATAAAAATAAAAAAAATACCTTGCATGAGTCAGTGCAACGGTCAACAATTTAATTTTTCTAGCCACATGCAAATATTCTTAGTATTTTTCACATTCTAGACATATTTGTGTATTCAATAGCCATGACAAAAGCATTAGTTTAGGCTACTTTTCAGTGCACAGTAGCAACAACCTCTCTTTTACCATATAATTAGCCTGATCAAACTATTAGTATTCGTTCCATCATTGTTGCTTGCCTATGCACACGTTACACAGCTATCTTCACTAATATATACACCAATGACGGGTATCTGCATGTGGTCATCGTACAAAATATTGCAGCTCCCCCTTTTTTTATACGTCAGCTTCCTAATCAACGAGCCTGAGATGACACTCGGTCTCCAAACTGGGGCCCCGATTTTCGACCAACTTCAACTGTATTTCTAGTATTCGTACAGAAGAACATTGATATTGATAACAGAATAACACCAAAGCCACCCCAGTAGAACAATTGCACACAAACCAAAATTACATAAACAATTATTACATAAAAATTATGGGTACATAGTTCTATGCACGAGAGACAACTTTACCCATCTCATTACATCACAGGCACAACTATCTGAACGCAAAATATAATAATAAAAAAAAAATAAAAAAAATACAACATACTAATCAAACATCTACAAAGATCTGTTACCCATACCATACAATACCTCCTACAATAACAATCACAGTAATCACAAATTCATTAAGACTATCCACCAAGTTCACTACACATCAGCTCTCATCCCCACCCCCAAGACATCAGTCCCCTAATAAAGCTCTCCCAAGAGATGCACGCTTGTGTTGTGGTCACCCAAGAGACTGATGAATGTCAAGAATCACAACATCCGAAATACTACTTTCAATCTTCCAATTGCCTGGAAAGAGATGAAAGTAGAGATGCTTTCCAGCAACTGGAAAAATAAGTCACTGGAGGACATCAGACCATGCAAGCTACGATCAGATGAACCGTTCAGGAGACGAGAAAACCCTGGACGATGTGAGGTTGGAAGTAAATAAGTCGGATACGTGGTACCGGGTGTTGTCCACGGAAGAAATAGCGTCAGAGGTACGTGGAAGTGGGGAAGATATATATATATATTGCATGTGTTACGGCAGGGTTGTGTGATCATATATGGATAATGTAATGACTCAAATGAGGTCAATGAATGAACAATTTTGAGTGACGAGTGGCAAACATGGATTTTGCAAATGTTCCTTTATTAGTTGACACACCAACAGTTATTAGTGTGTCGAGAGTTAAATATAAAAATAACGTTGATTAAAAAAAACTGAAACGATTGCATACTGTCAGGTTTTCTGAATGACACTGGAAAACTAGTTAACAGCTGAGCTGCCCTGTTGGCACAGAGTTAATGTGTTTGACGGGCGACAAAATTTCCACAATAAAGAGTCCCAAGTTCCTTTCCTCCTTGCAAATGTTTAATCTTCATTATTTGATTTTACTTCATTTTCTTGTACCTATTCTACTATTTTAATAAAAATATTAATGTTTTAAACTCCTGACTCTATTGATAAAATTTGCCTTAAAATTTCCTTTTTCATGTATTGGAATCCACACATCATCTAGACGTATATAGAACATTAGAGGTTCCAAATGCTAACAAATCTATATGGGACTCCATTTCTCCTGAGTCAACATCTCTCCGCATTTGTTTCCATGAATCTATGATAAAATCCCTCGTATAATCAAAGATCCTGTGATTCCTCTTTTCCATAAGTTTCTGCAAGATACCATAACGAAAGTTTTTCCTATACCACATTTTTCTAATGTCCAATGAACCACTCACCATTCTACAAATTAATCAGCCCGACTTGGTTTCTAGGATGTGATTGAAATTAAGTTAACGTGCTTTAGAAATCACTAGAACACTTCCCGTGTAAGAATTTATATTTTCTTTAATATGAAGTTATCATCAAATGAATAAAATCGCCTGACTTATGCCATAGCAAACATTGTAAAGGCCTCGTTGTACTACGATATCCTGCCCACTTAACTTTGTGTCCTCTTGGCATGTGAACCAACGACCGGCTGACATGACGCATTTGAAAATGTGTGTGGAAAATCTAACTGAACCCAGGTGGTTAGTTTGAACTTAAACAAACGCCCAATGTTTCCGCCATGACGTAGACCCGGACTTGGAACATGTTCTGAAACCAGTTTGTACTGGTTGACAGATACTGGGGGCGTCGCCGGAAAGCGCGGGAACTGCCATACTTTGCCTCCACCACGCCTCACCCTCCTCTTCCCGACTCCAGCCGTTTTGATTATTTACTTCCATCCAACGTCTGTATTTCTACCCGGCTTTTGTTGTTTTTATTGTAAACATAATTTTTGTCCGTGCGTAGGCATAGGTGTTAAATTTTGCGTGCTGGTGATGGCAGAACGAAATTGAGTGCCATAAATGAAGACGAGAAACTAAAAATAGGCGGTTCAAATTTTCAAATCCCCGAGCATACAGGTTTACTAGCGGCCGACCCGCCCATGTGACATGGTAAAGGCGGCTGCCGCTTCAGTTCAAGACTTGCCGTTGCAGCGAAAGGTTGTTAAAAAATGAGCTTAGAACAGAAAGTGCTGTTGTTAACACTATTGCTTCGAAAGAAACGTCGACAGCGGCGCCGTGGACGGTTATGGGCACACCCTATAACTAGTGCCCGTTTAACAGAAGGTGCTCACTATCTCCTATTCAAAGAATTGGAAGATGATCCAACTAAGTTTTTCAATTATTTCCGAATGTCCCGCCAAACCTTTTATGAACTGCTGTCACTTTTGGAAGAATCCATTGAGAAGCAAGATACGAATATGAGAAAAAGTATTCCTCCTAAAGAAAGACTGGCTATAACTTTAAGGTGAGTAATACAAATTGTTAATACTAATATTTATTAGTAAATCAATTCCTCAATACTTAAATATGTCAGAAGAAGGTACAGATATCAAAACATTAGTTGCTCAATAATTGAATCAGAAGAAGCTACACACTGAGCTCAGAGGAGAAATGGCAGGGAGTGTCTATTTTGCATAACTTATTACTGTATCAGTTCTTCAATAATTGTGTCAGAAGAAGCTACAGACTGTGTGCTCAGAGGAGAAAAAGCAGGGAGTGACGCTCCAGGTGTTTGTCTATTTTGCATTTCATAACTGCAATGTCCAAGAACAGGTTGAGAATTTTGAATAGGGGTCTGATAATTCTGATAATTAACATGGGAATTAGGGTACGGAGCATACTGCATAGGGTTGATGCTAGAAGTGTTATACTTCTTGAGAACTTGCATTATTTCGCATCTGCATTCCAATTTCGCCGAGTCTGGGACAGATTTCACATATGGTAGAAGGGACATGAGAAAATCTTTGTCTGCATCTTCCTTTGGCTCTTGAATCTGCTTATAGATGTTTGCTGAAAGTGCGCCAATTAAACTGTCCTCATGAGACACTTTCTTCTTTTTCGCTTGAATCTTCGGCAAATCCTGGCTGCACTCACTTCTTGCTGTTTGCACGTCAGTATCTTCCTCTACTTTATCGCTACTCTTTTGAGGCCTAGTCTCTACGGTCGACGACAAAAATGACAACTGGGAATAGTAGATATATTCTTTTTTCGCTGAAGACGCACCTGATCCACTCTTTTCAGTTTTCCTTCTAGCGCACTCCTTCCTGTAATGATCTCTGATGTTCTTCCACTTCTTCTGAAGAACAACCGCTGTGGAAAAGAAAAGAAAATATAATTTTTCCAACAATTCAAATACAGATGACATTCATTCTGTGATATAAATGGTATATTTATACTTATATATATAGTGGTATATTATATAGTGTATTTTGACCTCCTGAATCCGAATCCGTTATCCGTTTTTGGGGGTCGCCCCTAGTTTTTGAGTTATAGGGGAAAAACCGTAAAAATTACCCTAAAAACGTTAAAAATGGACCGATCTTGATGAAATTTGCAGTGTATGTAAAATTGAATTCTAAGAGCATTTTATTCATGAACATTTTCCTGTTTTTTCAATATTTTTCGAGTTATAGGTTAGTTTAGGTCAGCTTAGATTAGTTTAGGTTAATTTAGATTAGTTTAGGTTAATTAGATTATTTTAGGTTAGTTTCATTTCATCGGGTAATTTCCTCCTATGTAAATACATGGTAACTTGGCTATAACTTTAAAACTAGAGCCGACCCCCAAAAACTGATAACGGATTCGTAATCTACACCCAAAAATTAGTATATTAAAAAAAAAAAAACACCCTTTTTTATGCCAATAAAGTAAAAAAAAAAAATCCATATAAATAACTAATTTTGCTTGTCCGTATGATTTTTTTTGTTTGATCGATTATTGTTTGAAAAAAGAAGCCTGCAATTTGAACGGGTTCTGCTAGTACGTATAATTTATTTACTAAAAATGTTGAGCTATTCATAATTTCGTTATGAAATAAATTTGATAGTTTATATCATATCCTTTATATCGTCATGTTTTTATATTAATCATATTTCGTATTTCAGGTATCTAGCTTCAGGATGTTCCTTCACTGCTCTTCACTACATATACAGATGTGGAAGAACGACAGCAGCTGAAGTTGTGAAAGAAGTATGCGTCAACATTTGGATAATTTTGAAGGAAAAGTGCATCCCGACCTTGACACAAGAAGACTGGCTCCACATCTCAGATGAATTCCAACAGAACGCAAATTTCCCTAATTGTTTGGGGGCCCTCGACGGGAAACACATTCGAATGAAGCAACCTAGTGACACGGGTAGTTTGTACTATAAGAAAAAAAATTCCATTGTATTGTTTGCCTCATGCGATGCTAATTATCGCTTTACATTTGTAGATGTAGGTTCTTATGGAAAGTGCTCGGATTCAAGTATTTTCAAAAATAGTGAGTTGTATAAAAGGCTTCAGAATAATACTTTAAACGTGCCAAATAGTAAGCCAATATGTAGCAATGGTGAAGCTATGCCTTACGTCTTTGTGGGAGACGAAGCTTTCGGGATTTCTGATCATGTTCAATGCCCTTATAGAGGAAAGAACTTGAATCACAAGGAAAAATATTTCAATTACCGTCTCTCGCGCGCTCGACGCTATATAGAGTGTACATTCGGTATTCTCAGCAATAAATGGCGAATATTTCACAGGCCTATTGACGTGTCGTGCGATTTTGCAGAAATACTAGTCAAATCTTGTTGCGTGCTCCACAATTTTGTCCATGCAAGGGACGGGCACAATTTCGAGGAAACTTTGAGAATAGTGGGATTTGAAGATACAAATGATGTAATCAATATTGGACCTGGTCGTGCCACAGCAGTTCGTGATAAATTTGCTACGTACTTTGTCAGTGAGGAGGGAGCAACACCTTGGCAAAATAACATGATTTAGTCCACAAAAACCATTACATGTCTATGTATGTATGGCAAAATTGTACAATTTAATGAAAAAACCGGAATCTACACCGGAAATTACACATGATAAGTCTGAAAACAGTTATCTTTTGTGTACTAATCAATAATAAAGGTGAAAAATTACATACCTTCTTTATTTTTGTCATCCTTCTCCATATCTTGGAATCCATCAATAAAAAGTTCACACAGTTCTTCCCAAGCTTTACTTTTTTCACATTTGTTTGAATAAGATTTCGAGCTCACATCCCAAATGGTAGGACGCAGCTCTATTTCGCATATAAACTTTTCAGTATCGAACATAGTTGCTCACAACACAGCCACGTCTTCCCTCTCCTGTGGTTCAGCCAGCACTGGCGGCCGCGGCGGGTAAACCTCTCGTCTGACATAGCCAGGCGGGCTGGCCGCGGCGGTTTCAAGTGGGGAAATGCGTCTCACCCGCCGCGGTCAGGCGGGTAGACCGCCCGTGTGACATCAGCCAGTGTTTTACATAGGAATCAATATAAAGCGGTTCCGCGGCGGCTGACCCGCTTTGCACCCGCTCGTCTGACAGGGCCTTTACGGTCCATCCTCGATTCTAAGGCTGATGTCACACGGGCGGTCTACCCGCCTGACCGCGGCGGGTGAGACGCATTTCCCCACTTGAAACCGCCGCGACCAGCCCGCCTGGCTATGTCAGACGAGAGGTTTATATATAGGAATCAATATAAAGCGGTTCCGCGGCGGCTGACCCGCTTTGCACCCGCGGCGGCCAACCCGCTCGTCTGGCTAGGGCTTAACATAGAGCTTTGGGGATTACGGTTTGAATAATGATAATAACAGAAAGATTAAATCCTGTCGTCAGTCCGCAAAAGTATATAATATATATATTACATTTTATATATATATGTATATATAATACATTTTATATATATATATACATTATATATATATTTAATATATATACAATATATATATATATATACATTATATATATATTTAATATATATACAATATATATATATAAATATATATGTATATATATATGTGTACATATGTATAATTATATATGTATAATTATATATGTATAATTATATATATATGTATAATATATATAATATATGTATATATATATATATATATAAGTATACATATATATATATATGTATACATATATATGTATATATATACATATATATATGTATACATATATATATGTATATAT
>NC_134780.1:32352922-32395422 GCF_046742065.1 Oratosquilla oratoria
TATATATATATTGGGTTTTTATGGATCTGGAAAAAGCTTACGATAGGGTAGACAGAAAGGCACTGTGGGAGCTTATGCAGATATATGGGATAGGAGGAAAGCTTCTAGGAGCTGTCAAGAGTTTTTATGAGAGTAGTAGAGCTTGTGTCAGGATTAGAAATTGAGAGAGTGAGTGGTTCGAGGTAAAGGTGGGACTTCGTCAAGGAAGGGTTATGTCAGTGACCCTGGCTGTTCAACTTGTACATGGATGGGGTAGTGAGAGAGGTAAATGCAAGGGTAGTGGGTCAGGGATTAGAGATGGTTAAAGAAAATGGAGAAAAGTGGGAGGTGAGCCAGCTGTTGTTTGCTGATGACACTGCGCTTGTGGCAGGATCGGAGGAGGGATTGAGGAAGTTGGTGGCAGAGTTTGGGAGAGTATGTGATAGAAGAAAGCTAAAGATAAATGTGGGTAAAAGTAAGGTGATGAGATGTACAAGGGGTGAAAGTGGCAGTAGACTGGAAGTGAGCATTAAGGGAGAACGACTGGAGGAAGTGGATAGTTTTAGATACTTGGGTGCAAATGTGGCAGGAAAATGTGGAGTGAAGGTGGAGGTAGAATGTAGATTGAGAGAAGCGAGTAAATGCCTTGGTGGATTGAAGAGTGTAATCAGGAATAGACATTTGGGAATGGATGCTAAGAGGAGACTATATGAAGGAGTGATTGTGCCAACAGCACTGTATGGGGCAGAAACATGGAACATAAGAGAGGAAGAGAGAAGGAGTTTGAATGTGTTTGAGATGAGGTGTCTGAGAAGTATGATGGGGGTTACTAGGCTGGATAGAGTGAAAAATGAGGAGGTGAGGAGGAGAACAGGGGTGGAAAGGGAGTTGGGAGATAGGGTTGATGAAAGAGTATTGGGATGGTTTGGACACATGGAAAGAATGAGTGAAGAAAGACTAGTAAAAGAGGTATGGAAGGCAGATGTGGAGGGAGTGAACATGAGGGGACGTCCTAGGATGAGTTGGATGGATGGGGTGAAGGTGGCTTTGGGGAAGAGAGGAATGTCTGTTGAGGAAGGACGGGAGAGGACAGAAGACAGGGGTGAATGGAGAATGGTTGTATATGGATGATGTTGTGATGCATGAGGTGGAATGGGCGGGGGGATGGGGGGTGAGGTCGTATGTGTGAGCAAAATTTGACTCAGCCCAAAGGGATTTCTCCCCGTCTTCTCCTTTTATGCATGGGGGGACGGAGAGGGGAGGGGGTCGCCGATTTAATGAAGTGGCCTTCCTGTGGATGTGCTGTGTCTGGCGACACTGCTTCTGACCCAAGGCAGTGGACAGGGTGCAGGGATGACCCGTCATCCAGGTGCTAAGATGAGAGGGAGGGTGGAGGGGTGTGGAGTGTATTCAGGGATGGAATGGGTGGGAATGATTTTATGCCTTTTCCTTTTTGGCTACCTCCCTTGTAAGGGGGAAAAAGCCTTGGTATATGTATGTGTGTGTATATATATATATATATATATATATATATGTGTGTGTGTGTGTGTGTGTGTATATATATGTGTGTGTGTGTATATATATATGTATATATATATATATATATATATATATATATATATATATATATACATATTACATTCCTGAGTAATATTCAGAAATATGCACATATTTTGTGCCTCTTAAGTGCCTCCAGTCAGTTTTATCGAATAATTTCTTCAGATTTAACTTTTCTCGAAGTTATAATCACACTTGCCTATCCACAATATTTCAGTTCTACACTCACTACGGCCATGTGAAAAGTCTGGGGTAAACTTACTCACTACGGTAAATATAACAAAAGAAAAAATTAAAAGGTGTATAGACAAACTCAAAGTTAATAAAACACCAGGGCCTGACGGTTGGCATCCAAGAATCTTAAAGGAAATGAAAAATGAGATTGTTGTTCCATTAGAAATTATTTTCAAGAAATCCATCATATCCGGAGATGTCCCAAGAGAATGGAAGCTAGCTAACGTTACTCCCATATTCAAAAATGGTGACAAAAAGAAACCAAATAACTATAGGCCTATAAGTTTGACTTCAATCGTAGGAAAAATAATGGAAACTATCATCAGAGATGCTATCGAATATCATTTAGAAAGTAAACGTTTGATAAATGATAGCCAGCATGGTTTCAGACGGAAACGTTCTTGCGTGACTAACTTACTCGAATTGTACAACACAGTTATCTCGAATTATGACAAAAGAAACAATATAGATTTAATATATCTAGACTTTGCAAAAGCTTTTGATACCGTCCCACACGAAAGACTACTTACTAAATTAGCTTTGCATGGAATAAGTGGTAGCCTATTAGGTTGGACTAGTAATTGGTTGAAAGGTCGAAAACAGAGAGTTGTTTTAAATGGAAAAACTTCTAGATGGAAAAGTGTTGCAAGTGGAGTTCCTCAGGGTTCCGTTCTTGGGCCACTTCTATTCATAGTATATATAAATGATATAGACCATGGACTAAAATCTACTGTTTCCAAATTTGCTGATGATACAAAACTGTGCGGAGTGGCAAATGATCACTCAAACCAATTAGATATTCAAGAAGATTTAGATCAATTACAGCAATGGTCTGAAAAGTGGCTAATGAAATTTAACACAAATAAATGCAAGGTAATGCACATAGGTAAAAATAACAGTAAGTACGATTACAAGTTATTTGGAAATTCGTTAACAAAAGTAGATAGTGAAAAAGATCTCGGCGTAATTATCAGTAACGACCTCAAATCATCCAAGCAGTGTATTTCAGCCTCTGAGAAAGCAAATAAGATTCTGGGATTCATTGCGCGATCTTTTGATTTCAAAAGTCCATCACTCATTAACAAGCTATATAAATCGTTAGTTCGTCCACATTTGGAATATGCTGTTTCCGTATGGTCACCGAATCTCATTAAAGACATTGACAGATTGGAAAATGTACAACGGCGAGCCACAAAACTGATTCCAAATATCAAAAATAAATCATACGAAAATCGACTTAAGCACATGAATCTGTTTTCCCTAAAAAAGCGTAGACTCAGAGGTGACTTGATACAGGTCTTTAAGATTTTAAAGGGAATTGACAACATCAAAAGTGACAAAATTTTCACATTGAATGAGAATCAGACAAGAGACAATGGTCTCAAACTGTCCGGAAATAGATTAAATTTGGAAGTAGGTAGAAACAACTTTGCCAACCGTGTAGTTAATGAATGGAATAAACTTCCTGCACAGGTAGTGCAATGTAGTTCAGTTCGAAGCTTTAAGAATCATTTAGATAAATACCTAAGTAAGATGCTGTAATGATTATAATTTATGTTATATTATTTTTTTTTTTTTTTTGTTATAATTTGTCTGTCTGATTTTCATTTATTATTAGTTATATGTCAATTTATTATCATTTACTATTTGCCTGTTTGTTTGTTATTCAACTATACCTATGCATTTATTTATGTATTTTATTTGTTATATACATTATTATAGTTTTTATTTATTATTAAAATTATTATTATTATTTTTTTTTTTGCATCCGACCTAGATATGGATCAAAAGGTCTCCTGTCGGCATGCTCCGCCTTTGTAAACCTTTGTAAAGAACTACATGATTAGTGTTTCAAAGAATCTATGGAGTTTTTGAAGACCAGGGGCCCTTTTGAACAATTATGGTCCCATTTTTGCCCCTTTTGAATAATAATGGTCCTATGTAAGAAAAAAATATATAGGGTGGTCAACGAATGGAATAGTAAGTGCTGACACTATCGGTGGTTTTAAGACTTTATGGAGATTGGTGGTAATAAACATGGGACTGCCTAGTGTAGGCCTTATGGTCTCTTGCAGTCTCCTTCATTCATATGTTATGTTCTTATGAAATGAAATGGTTAGGGTTGGTTAGGTTAGGCAGAACTTTTGAACAATAGAGGTCCTAGTTTTGCCCTTTTGAAGAATAGAGACCCTAAATGAAACTGAAACCCTATTCTTCCAAAGCTCCGAATCTATAATATCGGGTTCTCTAGTCCGGATCAAACTTAATCTGGCTGGTGCGCCCCTCCCCTCACACATGTTTCTTTTACCCACTGTTTCATTTCATTGTTTATTATTTTATTTAACAGTTAAATCCCTACCACACTGTTACTCCCCTCAACTGTTTCCTTCTTCTGATTTTCCATTTCATCAGCATCTCTGTATCCTTTCTCGTGTCACTGTGTGTGTGTGTGTGTCTGTGTGCACGTGCGCGGGGGTGGCAAAACGTACATCTCTGGATATGACACGGTATTGATTGATGGTGCTGTGTGGCATCTTACATGTTTATACATCTATACTGTTACTATATAGTAAGCTATACGGGTCAGATGATTATTTACCTACAGTTGCTATCAAATTTGCGTGTTCACATTTAAATTATACATGTATCAGTCCACGCTTAGCTATGTTACATCTAATCGTCCTCAAATGTGCGTACAGTTGAGAAACGAGTTCTTCGACACTCGGGTGCAGTTTGTAACTGATACGAGAGGCAAAACCGTCGACACGAATAAACTTTGTTTTATTTACTTCTGTTACCAAGATTATCTCAATTGATCGTTTTATCAGTCATATCCGAACTAAAACAATGCGAAGGCATGCAATCAAAGCGTCGAAGAACTTGTTTGCACAGCTGTACCTGCCAAGCGATTTATGCAGCTCGGGGGTGCAGACTCCGTCTGTCGTCATCGATCGATCGAGGCTCTAACCTTTTCGCTTCGTCTTGCCACCACTACTCTTGCGGCTACCAGATGATTTTATTCAGTTGAAGGAAACCCTATACACAGCGCTGGGAACCTATATCTATCTAGATTAACTATATAGGTACGTTTTTGTATTCATTCTCGCTTCCGCCAAGCGCTCTTATTCGGCTCGGGGAATTCTTCCGCAACAACAGGGCGAAGAAAATATGCACCTTCATCTGTGTAAAATCGTCTGCCTTGGGCGAAACACAATTTTAATAATCCCGTCATTATATTGAAAGAGTTAATGCATAAATCCTACTTGGTCTAGCCATCATTATGTTCAAGGGGTTAAAGCACAAACCCCATCTGGTCCACGGATCAATGCGACGTGACGTCATGAGCCAGTTGCATAGAATGACGCGACGTGGCGCAACCATGGAGGGAGAACAGTTACTGTACGCCATAAACAGGAGAAAGTGCGGCGTTGCACGGTCCAACATTACGGAGAAAGTGTGATGGAACGAGACGTGATGCGAGGCACTATATTTTATATGGCTCAAACGCTACGCGAGAGAGTGGTGGATGTAGTCAGCGATGGAAATGAGGAAGGGACTGGGAGTGGAGGCGTGTGTGTGGGGTAGCGTATACTCACCTTGCAATTTTTTTTTTTTTTTTTCATGCTCAGTTTTTACACTAATGAATACATTTATCATGATTTTCAAATATAAGATTAGAATAACTGCCTAAGCGTGTAACTACTTTCCAAAAGTCGAACACATGCGAGCGAGTGGTGGATATGGGGATCACCCCCCGTCCCGTAAAATAATTCCGTAATAACCACATGCCTTCCCTCTCCAGACTACATAACGCACTGTCCTGCACGTTATACTGACTAGTGCGGCAGGTAGAACCGGTCTCACGGTCTGCTGCATTCCCTGACATCAGCAAGTCGAGCAACGGCATTGACCTGTATCTCCAACTCGCTCCAGCCTTCATTCCCAACCCACCTCCCACCTCCTGCGCGAGTTGGGGGCAATTACACAACCCTACATATCACGCACAAGGAAGCAAGTCGCGTGACGTATTCTCGTGAGAATATAAAAGTCTCCGTTAGCACCATGACATGAGTATTTTTACATATCCGTGAGCGTATTTGGACATACTATGTAAACGTGCGCGCAAACACACGCATTAGCATCATGATACGAGTATTTTCCATACTCGTGAGTGTGCTTGGATATACTTTGTAACACACACACACACACACACGTAGAAAGGAGATAGAAGATATGATCTACCTGCTGCACAAGTGGGTCAGGAGGAAATCTTACATACAGAGAAAATAAAGTACAGACACCAGCAAGAAAAGAAATGCTTTACTGCAATTAACCCAAGAAAATGAGGATGTAAAGTAATGCAGCTATCCAAATACAACGTTGAAAGTAATAGATTATCAATCCATTATATTTTAGAAGACATATGATAACTATAGAATGAAGAAGAAATGACAAATGAAAAAAAAAAAACAGAGTAAAGGCTAGGGGAAATCATGAAAAATAGAATAAACAAGCATCCACGAATAAATTAATTTCTCGTAGGGACGATATGGAGAACGTTGCATTTTGAAACACCGTTGGGTTACCTGAGTATAATGCTGTAATTTTCTCGGTTTCATCCGATCTCGTCATAAAACGAAAAGTCGCCTGGGTTTATGTTTTGCTGTTGCAGTCCATTGTAATGGTAACTCCGAAAAAATTATTCTTTGTCAATTTGTCATGTGTACTCGGAGTGTTCACAGTAATTATTGGTTGATTCTGGATTAACATATAAAGAATGCAATGAGTATATTTTTTTAACTTTTTGCCTGCAGACACATACGCCTTTGTCCGCTTGGCAATCACGCTCCATAAGGTAAAAAACTATATAGTCACACATACTTCACTGAATCAATTCTCTTCTCTCTTTTGTTCCAACACTGACTTACCTGCTATACCTTCTTTTTCTGTCCTTTCATGGACTGAGATTTCCGGGACTTTATCTAGTTTTGATTGTTCATTAAAATATGGAGAAAACGATGCAGGACAATCCACATGTTATTATCCACTAGCAAGGAGATAGGGTGTTCGTGTTAGCATTATCCATAGATCGAACAATATATGCTATTTGAGCTCTCATCCCTAAATAGAGTAATGGCTGTTGATCACGTGACCCAAGACCATGGTGAATCAGATAACCTGGTCAGCTTCAACCCGGTCAGGAGGCCACGGATGTCCTGGCAACGACCTTCCCCGTTGGGTCACCTGGGTCGAAGCGGCGAGACGTCAAGGGTTCCGCGTCACCTCACCTACATTTCGGGTGACCCGTACTTACGAAGGAAATGCAAACAGCAACAGGCTTATTGGTCCTTACGGGGCTGTTTATGAATTTGTAATCAGTGGAAACGGAACCACTGACTGCAAATACCGATCATTAGATGTAAACATTATGGGAGAATTCTTTCCCATTTACGCATTTGTATGAAGTGGCAAAAATCCTCTTTTCCATTTATTCCAAAGGTATTAGTCCTACAATCGTCAGTTTTTCCCTTTGCAGGGATGACGCAATTCCGAGATCTAACGGATCTTCTCGAGTTGACCGACACTTTTTTCCATCCTGTGAATTTCAAACGACTCCAGGATATTCAAGCCTGCAAGGCTAAACATTAGTCACTGCCCTCTGTTTTGTTCAGTAATTCTGATACTTGCCTTTTTTATGCGACACCTTGATGGACTATATATAAATATATTTTTTTCTTGCAGATTTAATCCGCATAATCCCTTTGTGAGTGGTCTGCGACTTCACGCTATTAAATTTTGCTATCGTTTGTTTGACTTTTTCAATGAGCCTGTTCGATAAAACCTATCATCCAAACACAACCTTTTCGGAATTCAGTTTTGGATCATATGCTGGACTCGTAATCGATAGTCATTAATTCCCCGGATGAGAGTTCAAAAGTAGTATGTAACCTATTTTTGAACATTACTGTGATCTTACACATACATAGTCCATTTCTTTGCTCAGTGTCTACCAAATTTCCATGTGAGTGAGGTGCGATATCTAGTGTGTGTCGTCGCAAGCCCAGGGCGCGAACCACTACCAATCGTATGTGTGTGTGTGTGTAAGGGATAAACGGTATGCACGTGCTGAACAGGATGGGGTTGAGTTGTGGTCATATAACGCCTTGTTTTCGCCCACTCTCCTTTAGTGTCTGCCCCTCCCACGTTTGCATTCTCTCCCATTCTTTCTCTTCTCTCTCCCCACCCCAAGACCCCAGACATATAGCCACGTTTATTTCAATTCTGCCTTTCCTACAAAGTTAATGGAATTGTGCACAACAATGGACTTGGCAGATTGCTGGACATGAGTGTGTGGATTACAGGAAGTGAAACTCGACGGACACCGCAAAACCCGACAGGCCAGCACGGCATGCGGCACCGCAATGCTATTTTATAATAATCAAATTGATGTAGTATATGTTGTTCTGCTTATAATGTTGACCTATCCCGAACAAACATATAACCATGATTACGTGCAGAGGCAGAATCCTTCCCCATGTACTTATACTGTATTATGGTTTACATATACACAATCGTTAGCGTGAACGCACACACACACACACGCGCGCGCGCGCGCGCGAACATACGCACACAAACTATCCTGACTTAGTGTCCAAGGTCGGGGAAAAACGGTGGACTACGAGAGACGTGAAAGGTGAGGAGTGTGCCACAAGAGGTGGCACGAGCTGGTTAGGCCACAGGGTGCAAGACACACTGACCCAATTATATATATATAAAAGAGTTATGGCAAGTATATTCATGAAGATCTCGGGTTCCGTCGCGAGTTCAGGATTTCCATCTGTTGGTCCTATACAGAAGTTTATTCTTCGTTGTATGGACATCCCACGTTTGGGACGAGTGGTCTTCGTGTTTGTGAGTAAGGTGGAGGCCAAATAAGACTTGACAACGTTTCTCGATTTACTGCATCTTCAGCCTCTCCCTGCCCGCCGCATTGTATCTTTTTTCACCAATATTCTCGTTCATTTTTCTTAGGATTCACGTCCACTGTTGTTGTGACTCACTGTTCTTATGGTTCACATTGTTCTTCTGATTTTGCATGAGTGTGCGTATGCTTTTCCACCAATACTTAATTTCGAATTGATATGTTCTTCGTTCTCTCCAGAGCGATTTTCTGATTTCCTTCGATTCTTTACAACATGAAAACACATGCAAATATATATTTCCCAGTTATCTGTACATTATCATGCAACTACTGATTTCAATGTGTCCATTGCTATTTAGGTCAAAATACTTTAATATGTAAACAAAATAAAAAATAATTCTGCCATTTTACTGGTTTTCTACAACATATGTCAACGGATTAAATATCACAAGGAGCATAGCTCCGCTGTTTGAGTTCACATGTTAAATTACTTTATGTAAAACAAATAAACAGCAATTTTACATTTTTCTTTTCTTTAATATGTATGTCAACGGACAAACATACCATAACATAATTATCCAGATACTGAATAAAAAAAAAAAAAAAACGTTTTTACTCTGTCATGGTATATTTGTATTCTTGGGAAGGAATCTCGGTGTTGTGACTGGTTGGAATGTATGAACCTGTTGCACTGGCCGTTTTCCACTCCCGAAGCGAAATTGTTTACGTCAGAGACTTTTTCGCGAACCGTTAGTATCGCCTGACCCGTCATTATTTACATTTCACTTCCTCGGCACCATGTTAGAAGAATAACAACAATTTCAGACCTTGTTGTTTTATTCACATTTCCATGACAAAAGACGCAGTCAGCAGCTAATGTTTTGTTTGAGTGTAAAGTTACAAATCGCCAGACCACCTGCTCGTCTACCCTTGAACTTTGTAAACCATTCGAACGCCTCTGAATGGGTTGTGAGTCATTGCCAAGGTTTGCTTCGGCGTTTCATGAATCATGACCCTTTGCTGACTCAATTATACATTTTGCTGTTTCACCCAACATGATGCCGATTATTATATTGTTAACATCGCCCTCGATATTCCAGTCATCTCTTACACAAAACATTTTATCGCAACACTACTCCAGGTCAGTCGAGAAGCATTTAGCCGTTACTTTCATTAGCGTATCAGTGGTGATTTGAAAGTTGAGACGAAGAAATCTCACACTTCACTCTCGTCTAAAAGTAAAGTTGGGCGTTGGGGAAATTTTGTTTCAGTGGTTCTTCACGAGGAATGCATGGGTGCGAGGCTATTTTTCGCAGGGGTAGCGAAGATCTTATTTCTAATCATCCTAAAATCCAGGATATAATTCCTTTGTACCAACGGGTCCTTCAACATCGTGGCAAAATTACAATGTGTCTTTGAGAAAGACGACCTTGATAAGCGGTGACTGTAAAAAGAAAGTTTCTTCGCCAGATTTGGTAGTGTGAGACTGTAGTTGGAAAGGGGTGCGAGGAACGTCCAGATTAATTGACTTACCCTGCTAAGTACCCTGTTCAACAACCCCAAACTGTCAGGCAATGTCCAAAGTTCGAAGTACATCTTTGCAATTTCCTCATACTTTCTCCTTGTCAGGAAAGCAACTTGCATGTATACAAAAGAAGACCAACACTTGGTAATGTCACCTTTTCACCATTTTAACTCGACAAATCATACTGTACAATAAAGCTGAAAATGGAAGACAATAATAAAAAAAAGAAAAAAAACACCAATAAAGCCAGTTGCCAAGACCTTGACCAAATGGGCTATGCATAAATCTACAATAAAAGGCATGATATTTATTATGCAAAATGCAAATTAAGGTGGAAGTAATGGATGATCGGGCTCACCAGATACATAGAGGAGATGGTGGATGAGGAGCCTACGCCAGGAAGCGCGTAGCTGCGGCCGAAGCTGCCACGTTCGCCGCATGCGCTATAGGGACTGCTGGGGGAAGAGAGAAGTGCGGGAGTCAAACCCACGACTAGAAGATGCAAGGTCAGCACGCCAACGATTACACCACCAAGAAAAGAATGGGTAGACTGCAAATTCGACCAAGTAGTTTCATGTGAGGTTTGAAGCACCGTGCACTCCCGTATCCGAAATTTATGTAGGAGAGAAAGGGAAATTTATTCGTTGTATAAATGAAGCGGCCCTTCTGTGGAGGTATTTTGTTTTGCTGCATTGCTTCTCCCCCCGGCAGTGGGCAAGAGACAGGGATGACCTTTCATCCACGAGGAGCTAAGGTGACGGGGAAACAAGAGGTGATGGATGACTACCTCCCTTATAAAGAGGAAGATGCCCTTGGTAAATAGATTGATAGTCCTGAAAATGAAGATAAATACCCTGACGTCATTTGGAGTGAACCCTGATGATCATCAAAAGGGTTATGTTAATGAAACATCAGAAGTTATAACTTCAAGTCCAGCGGAAACCGGTCCAACGCATGAAAGCTGGTGATCTTTCTGAAAGACCAATAGCTCCGTATCGAAGATATCCATCGAAAAATCAAGAAATCATGAGTCGGATATCTTCAGAAGTATTTTTCCAGACATGTCAGACTTCAGTGCTTCACAGAAAAGATGTCTTGAGCCGAAAAAGTTCAACAAATGGATGATATCTCCAACGAAGTAATATTTTTTCGATCTTGTGGATCTAGAGCCTACTTTACTCATCGAATCTCCCTAACAGATTACAGTTATGAATAGATCTCCAAATCACAGGATACAAGATAAGCAGGAAAATGCAAAACGCCTACTGACGCACCCATGGCAGTTTCTCAGCCAACCCAGCCACATCCGCTATCCACCCCTCATCTGTTGGTCAACCAGGATCACACGTACTCAATACACGCAGGCTTTTGCTGTGGTAAGGTTACTAAACATTGCCACCGGCACAGAAACCCAAATACGGAGTGTTTTAAATTATGCATTCCTCGAGTACATACTATCGTGGGATAAATTATGTATTCTTCAAGTGTACCGGTGGAGTTTAAGTCTAGTTCATATACCAGTGATTATGAATAAATACACGAGCACATACACACGTACAAGGGGTTAGCTGAATAAAATACGCAGGGGAAACGGTGACGGCATTCTTGCTCCCCCCCACACACACTACAGGATGCAAAGAAAAATGAAAATCGTATAGGAAACGAGACTTACGGTGTGCAGCAGAAATGAGGGACAGTAAACGTTGAAAGTGACCGAGCATTCCTCTTTGAATGCACTCCGGTCTGAAATATGAACTGCGTAAAGCGTATACAGTCAATACCTCTTAAGAGGCACACCTACATACTGCGTACTGTAGTGGTCAGTTCTACCGCGATTCGGAACTGAGTTTGAGCCCTGCCCAGTGCGTGAAAGCTCACTAACATAGTGCAAACCGTTACTGCCCCCCCTCCACCCGAGCAAGGGTGTGAATTTGTGTTAAATCACAATACCTATAGATACTACACGAGGTTTCACCCCTCATCCCAAATGTCGATTATGAATCCAATACGTGATATAAGCACACACACTACATGGATAGAGAGATGGAGATAAAAATAATATAGACGTTTATCCTCCTTAAAATATGCGTCAGTGGTATGGTCCCCCGAACAGAATGCAACCATATGAGGAGAGACTAAAAACAATGGGTCTACCAACTTTGAAAGGTCGAAGAGAAAAGTTTAGTTATCCAGTCCCTAAGGAAAACTGACTACATGTCAGAAAAGATCTCTTGATCAGGGACAGAAGGGCTTTAAGAGGTCTAAATGATGTGAATAAATGCAATTTCCATATAGATGCATAAATACTTGGAACTACCCAAGCTGGAGCAATACATGAATCCCAATATAACTAGGATAATTGGAAATTAAGGACATAAACCACGTTGGAATCGTACATGAATCAGGGACATGTTAAACTGGGGAGTAGGATACACACACATACAAATATATATATATATATATATATATATATATATATATATATATATATATATATATATATATATATATATATATATATATATATACACGTGTGTGTGTTTGTTTGATTTCTACGTTCTTATCTATTACATTACCGATGGTTAATGTACATTCACTCAAGGGGTGGAGGATAACAGTTGCCCATCGCCTAGCATGTTATCCAAGACTATGGTAAATCCCTCTCACACACACACAAACACACCACACCTGCCGTTTGTATTCCAATAGTTAAGTCTCCATTTAATTTGAATAAATCTGCCCGATGTAAACCAAAATTAAATCTTACAGATCGTCACGAGGTTGTGAAAAAACATATTTACATTTCTTATCTCCGCACATATACCGTGTTTTACTTTTCACAATGATAAATTGAAAAAGATACAACTGCATTACGTAAAACAAGAATTATGACTTTCCCAATGTGATCTACGTTCATCCGGATGGTCTGTGGTTGCGCAATGAAGGATGATAGCCCGATCAGTGATTGGGGGCATGAGACCATGGTCAGTGATGGGGGAACAGTAGAAACTGATCAATAATGGGGGGAACAGGAGAAATTGGTCAGTGTTGAGGGGAGTTGGGAAAAGCTTCGTTAGTGATTAGGGTTGGGGAGAGAGAATCTCGTTGGTGATGAGGGTCAGGACTAGATCAACGTCGTACTACCTTGTACATGTTACAAAGAAACTGTCTCCTCTTCTCCCGCCCGACATCAAGCTGAGTGGAGACACTCCGACTGCCGGAGGCAATGCTAAGAAGAGTGGGGCTTGGGTTAAGGAGAATGTGGGGGAGGGTGGAGGAAGAGGGGGGTTATTCAACGATCCCTGCTTATTGGGCAATACAGCACAGCGGCAACCTGTCATGACTTAAAAAGACGAATGAGAAATAAAATAGTTTATACAACTGATGACAAGAATCAACTTGTGAAAAAAGACCAACAGTACATGGCAAGGACTGCTGGGTCCATGCAGGTCGAGCGTTGAATTTGATCCAAAATTCATAACTATGAACATGCGAATAATGTACATAGAGTATGAATATTTACGATATGTTTGTACAAAGTAAATACCTGCAATATCATACGACAGTTATGGTAAAGGGATATGCCAATAAAAGGACATGTGTCTAGTATTGATCCATCTCCCCAGTGTTTACTGACGCCACGTGTAGTGAGATATGGCAACATTGGAAAGCGTCTAGTCTGCTGACGTTTGGCACCGGTGTACTCGGCAGCATTATACTAGCATATTTTCTTGTAGTTCTGTAATTCAGCAAAGGAAAGTTATACAATAAAATTATGCACATGCGATATAAATAACATGGAAATTTACAATAGAAACACAAATTTACGCCCGACCTAACATTGGCGGGAGCGCACGAGCGACCAGTGAATAATCACGGTTAAGCACTGACGCCATAGCTCCAGACATCTCAGCAGACATACGCCGATGCCACATTGGGGGAATTAGAAATATTAAAAATTTAACGCTATAGATAAATATTTTGGCGTTAATTCCAATTGTATATATCTGGCGATATTTGGATAATACATATCCACTGCGTCACCCATGAAAATAAAATTGTTTGTTTACAATATTAATAGAGAAAAGATACCCAATGTCGCCATAAAACGTTTTTGTTTGTATACAATGCCATGTGCTAGGAGTCTTGACCAACTATTAGGAGTTCACACACCTGTTCTACTTACGATATATATTATTTTAACAGGGTTAGTCTCACTCCGGGCTGTGAGCAAAGCACGCATTTTGAATTTACAACTAAGGCAGGGAGCTTACCCCTGTGTTCAACAAAGATACCTGATAGTGATGCCTATCAAAATACAAACTAAGCCTTACGTTAGTCCCCATGCCTTGGCCAAAGATCAACTTACTAATTTAAACACGATTTCCCATTCCAGCATGAATGGGGATTTGGGAAATAGTTTTTATTCTTTCCCAAATTGTCGACGTCCGTATCCTGGCAACAGTGACACAAGCGAGCGGAGGGTGTCCTAGGAGTGAGTCTGGGCTAGGCAACAGAGGGCTCGAGCTTTACAACTTTTATCTTGTTTCTATGCAGAGGTTGAATTAAATAATATGAAATCAGAAACCACCTGAATAAGTGTATAGCGTACTTAGCTTCAGAGAAATATAATATATATATTTTTTCAGTTAGGTGAAGTACTTTGACAAAAAAAAATCCCTTGTTGCGGGCTCAAAACAAGAACGTAATAAAGGAGACTGCAAGAAACCACAAGGGCTACACTTGGCAGATTATTGTAACTGGACCTCTCCGCATTGTATTTTCAGTGACTTTACTGTACTCTTATAAAACAGAGATTGACTTAGAACAATAATAATTATTGATCGTGTATTTATTATGTAATAATATATATATATATGTATATGTATATATATATATATATATATATATATATATATATATATATATGCAAGCATATGTGTGTGTGTGTGTAAACATACTGTAAATACACAATTTGTAAAATATAAGGTTGCACAAATGTTGTGTTTCTAAATCACAGACCCGATGTATCAGGGCCATAGCAAACGAAGACGGGATAGAAAAAATACTTATTATGTTATACATTTCCTTTGCAAACGTTTTCGCATCCCTGCTTATATATTCAACATCTGCCTTTATTGATCAATTATTCACCTATTTATTCATCTAGTTTTGTTTATGTAAAAGAGATATGGTGAATATCCACGAGTGCTTAATGACCTCGTCAGCATGATGACTTGCTCTTTGAAATGTTGTAAATGTTATCGACAAAATTATGTTGTACAGTACACGTGAATTTCATCTATGGCCCGCTGCGCATATGCATTTTAGTTGTCTAATAGACTAGCACAAGCGAGACATATAAAAGTAAAGCAGGAGAGCAAGTATAAGCAACATGATCCGATATTAACCAGTTTGTGACATGCTACAATTTCGACGCAACGGAATAGTTGGCCAACTGTCTAACATGGAGGTTTGAATGTGTTCGAGCGCAGTACGTGCCAAGTTGCCAACTATCGGCAGACTCACCTCAGTCGGAGTGGGAACTCTCCAGCGGTTGTACCTCGGTAGTGTGTCAGACTGATTTTATTTAATTTGGTTTGGATATGGATGCTGATAAGGACTGGATAGAAAATTTAATTGACACAGTAGAAAGTAGACCAGCTTTATATGATGCGTCACTAAAAGAGTACGCGGATAGACACGAGAAAACAAGACTGTGGAATGAAGTGTGTGAGGTGATGATTCCCAACTGGGCCGATTTCACAACTGAAGAGAGAACGATAAAATGTAGGTAAAATTATTTTCGTGTTCATAATTCGGTTATAATCATATTATTTTATGTATTATCAGATACAGCCGCGATCACAATTTAAACATTATTTTATAACCTCCAGATTTTTTCAGCGGGGGTTAGGTGACACCTAAACATTAAGAGGCTGATAAGTAGAAGTACCAACTAATCGGTGGGTGTAAATGCAACTACAGGTTTTGGGTTTTTGCAAGCTCCCTTGCAGTCCCCACTGACTCAAAGACACTATTCGGCGCAACTACACCCACGATATATAATCATTCCATACGTTTATGTCCACATATTTCAATCATTCATCAGCTATTTGGACTCCAATGCCTAATAAAGACCTCCCTCAACTTCCTTCACGAGTCGCACAACTGTGCTAACATTTGCCACGTCATTCATGCAAAATTTCCATCTTGTTTGTTCTCCCTCATCAAGGTTTGCCACTTCGCGGCGTCCAGTCAGTAACACGCAGCTCCATGTACCATCGTTTTGACCAGGGTGATCAGACGTCCCGTATTAGAAGGGATCGTCCCGTATTTAAAGCATTTGCCCCGCGCCCCGTATCGATCCGCCCCGGGGCGCGTTTTGTCCCGTATTTTCAAGATTTTAAACATTTCGTATGAAAAATTAAGAAAAAATTACATTTCACAGGTATATCAATTCGAAAGCAGCAATATGTAAGTGAGGTTTTATATATATGAGCACCGAGCGGATCTGGCAACACGGCAGGGGTGCTGTTGGCCGCTTGAGTCAGTATCAGTCACGATCGCACTCTCGTCGTGCACGTGAGGAGGACATTAAATTTTGTTTTGTGAATTTTGAAGACAACGTCAGCATGTCATCAGACCGAAACGACAACAAAATCAAACGGGAATGTACTTTTAGAGTAGAGTGGCACCTTGTCCATATACTTTTCCAGTTTAGGTGTCCCGTATTCTAATTTTCAAAGTCTGTCACCCTGCCTCTGACTGCGCCCTGCCCAGTTTTGCCATCATCTCTTCGTGTGTGTGTCGTCATCCCACCTTAGCCACAATTGACTTAAGGTCGCCTCTTTTGGAGGTGACTTTGTGAGAGGGTTTAAATATTGGTCTTAAACCAACAGTTTTATCGCAGCCGAAGTCTTACCAAGGCGATTCCTCAGGTCAATTTCATTCGTCAAGTGTACCTCCTACCCAGAGGGGATAGACGGGTAGTTCTGCAGTGAACCCCCAAGGCACACTAATGAGTCCTCCGATATGAGTGTCGTTGTTATGGCAGGCAACTGTTCTCGCCACATATGGCAGCGGCTTAGTAGTTGTGTCAAACGCACACAGATGCCTGGGTTGTCGTTCTCTCTCCGTCTTCCACTCTATGACTTAAGGTCTCCTTGGCTAATTACCAAAGCAGGGTTTAATGAAAATATATTGGGAACTGTTATAGCCAGTTCAAATAAATTATGCTAATACTTGGATGATAAATGAATAGATAAAATTTGAACAAAATGTAGATTGCATTTTTTTTTATATAACGGGTGCATTGTGTTCCTAAGTGGTCAGCCGCTGTCAGACTATATGCATGGGTCTTGTTAGTTTCGTAACGTATCTTTGTATTATGTATTCGCAATTTTTTATAGTAAAAACGCGAAACAATTGGAAATGATTTAACATGTTGAATGGATTATCCCCTAATGCCATGTAATGAAGCGGTGGGGATGAATCAGCTTCAGCTGTCGAGGATGTCTTGCTGCACTGGTTCTGGCTCAGGCAGTGTGCGGGGGAGGGGGGGTGGCCCTCCTTCTACAGATAAAAGAAGGGAAAAACAAATGGTTGTGGGATAGGTGTATGCATTGGCTGGCTATCTCCCATATAAAAAGAAAGAAACCCTTTTGGTATATAAATAGCATGTGTCAAGGGCTTATAATTAAGGGGGTGAATGCGCTATTGGTGAATATTTGGTTTCTAATTGTACTTTTATGTTTTCATAGGTAAAGAAGTCCGGCAGCGATGGCAAAATCTGAGGACCTGCTTCAAAAGAGAATTGAATGAGCAGAAAAAGGACAAACTAAGACACTCGGCCAAGAAACGAAGAAAATACATCTATTTTAATCAACTGTTGTTTCTTTTGCCGTTTCTAGACGACAAAGAACCGACTGGCGACTTCAAAGATCTTGAACGACTAGGTGAAGATTGCGAAAAATTTCAGGAAGAAAATATCATGGACGAAGAAGAATTCTCGACAAATGAAGGCGCCCGCTCCAACACAATTAGGCACAAAAAGAAGGCTCTTTACGAAGAATCCTTATTAGATATATTAAAGGAAAAGAAAGACGAGGTCATCGACGAAGATAGATCATTCTTAATTTCATTAGTCCCGTCATTCAAAAAACTGACCGATAATCAAAAATTCGAAGCAAAAATTGAATTTTTAAAAGTGTTGCAACGCATTATGAGTACTCCTTGTCCTTCTTTACATAACTGAAACTAATCTCTTACCCGTTAATGTAACAATCACATGTTATCGCCTATTTTCCAAATCGTTTAAAATCGTTCGAACATACACTCATGTGAACAAACCCGTTCATTTCTATGTGTTACACATACGTATGCGGTTGTTTTATTTGTTTCAAAGAAATAAATTTACTACTTATTAAATTGTTTCATTTTGGGCAATGAAGCCATGGTCGAGCATTGAAATGCTCGTGGAATTATGTCCTTTTTATGTGCTCAACAGAGATACTCCTCTTTTCCATGGATTATTTGTTTTTAACCCATATTACGCTAGTCAACTTTGTAAAAACAGAACGCAGTACGTCTACGACAGTGACCAGATTCCAAAGTCTATGGATACCAAGTCTTTCCACGCGCACGGAGGCGGGGCCTTGTATGATGCCATAAGGCTTGGATATCGTTCTACACACTCCTGTAGATGTAGACCCATGCGGCCCTTAGATGTTGGTACGAAAATAATTCCATTGGCGTCTATCCTGTGTCAATCCCTTGGCCTCTCGATGCTCATGAGCTCCAAGTCGTTCTTAGTATTATCCATTCACCTCTTACGTGGTTTTCTTCATTCAGGCTCTCCCTTATGAAGACATGGTGAAGAGAATAATCCAGGGTGTGCACAGCACTGATATTGTAGCTAGCCCGGGTTCGAGAGGAAGCGCTAAGGAGAGTAACAAACCGTGGCCAGGAGCCAACAGGGCTATCGTGCCAGATGACGTAAGAACCACGATGCTCCGCCCCTGCGCGTGTCTGTACAAGTTGTGAAGGCAGAGTTGACTCGCTACCAAGAGACTTTGATTAAACTTATCGCAGTTGACTCCTTACTGAGTACTGCACTTAATATTGGTGCTTTTCCCACCATCTAAAAAAACAAATATCCTAGGAACCATGAACGGCTCCGTTCCTAAATTCTGTAGTTTGTTTTTGATATACTATAACATGATGTTACTTGAAGAAAGACGGGAGATTGCGAGTGTCACTTTCCTATTGTAACACTGTTAGGTAAATAAGTATATTGCTAGTCGTGGGTTCGAATCCCGCTCTCCTCCCCGATTCCCAGTAGTGACTGCAATCTAACCGCATAGGGGAAAGGTGATGGCTTCGGCCGTAGCCCGCGTCTCCCAGCGTAGGCTCCTCGCCTTCTACATACGGTCACCCATAAAGCAAACCGTCTCACACATATAGTCCCTTCGTGGTAATGAATGCCGGGATGAAGCCAATAATCTTTACACTTTTGCAAACCACCGCAGGTTTCCCAAGCTTTATCATTTGATTACACTAAATTACAGACCCATAACTTACGAACAGGGAGGTAATTACAAGTGTGGCAGGATTGTTCCTATCCACACTGTTAAGATCTTCGAAGGTAGAGAGTTCGGTGACCATCGAGTAGCGGGTTTTTTAATGTAAACAGTGGAGCCTTATGGACTTTATTCTGCGTGGATAGCAGAGAAGAGAATGTTTGCTCGTTCAAGCCCGTGGTGAAATCTCAATCTACCGAACATTGAGCTGTGGCGAAGAAGGGTTTGGCATCGGTTGACACTTTATCAATTTACAGATAGTATTTGTACACAAAGAGGCCAAAATTTACGTGAACTAATTTAGTGATACACTCAATATTTTGCTAATTATAATAAAATAAACCTAACCTAGAACAATAGGAAACATGGCATAAATTAGATGGAACAGGAAGGAAAAAATATATACTGAAGAAATTTCGGTCGCCTTGTGGAAGTTGACCTATGGAGCTGACCGATGGGCATTTGACCAAGGTTGTGAGGTCTCCCTTATTATCGTGGGACAGTCAGGTTCTCGTTGGTGGCCCAGTAACACATTAATCCTAAAATGTGTGCGCACGTTTGTGTGCATGGTGCTGGGGCGAACGTTAACTCGTGTAACGTGCTGTGACGTGCCTTGTGGTGTCTCTTTCTTGCAGTGTCTAGATTGCAACACAAGATTATGACCGTTGCAAATACATTACGGCTTTGTGGAGGTGTAAATGGTAGATTCATTGCATCCAAGACCTGTGGTTATGCACACGAGCATCACCATGTATGTTCATGCTCATGCATGTTCTCTAGTTATAATTACGAAGTGTTTTGAGAACTGACGCGTCATGTGCCCAATTCACACGCCGTAGAGAATCTGCTCGTACGCTCAGCTTTACTCCGTTCAGTGCCTCTCTCTGTGAAGTTTCTATTAATCTCCAGATAACTGGCATATTCCAGTTTAGACACGCCTTGAAATGGTATGACCACAGTGCACATCTTCACTCCCATGTACTGATAACACGGTAGGAATTGCACTACATTCAGCTTTCCTAATTCGGTTTGGGGTCGATGGCATTGCGGGTACGGGTACTTAGATTGAAACTGTAATAATGCCACTGGTGGAATGAGTTTATCCTGCCTGTTTAATAACCATTATAATGTAGGGTGTTTGGTTAAACATAATGTTCACCTGGCAAGTAATATAGTAATGTGCCGTGTGCTACTGTGAAATAGTTTTCGGGAAGTATCAAAGTGAAATACATGCAAATTACAATATAAATCATTACATACAAGTGTGAAGGTATACCGTAATAATTTTTGGATACGTGCGCAATGTCTATGACCTGTAATTTTGTTTTCTAGAGTGTACTGTCATCACAGGATCTGTGTAGAAACAGCGAAGCTTCTGCAATTCCGTGCATATTGTCTATACCCGCTCCACAATAACCTTCCCTCTGAAAACGGCATCAAAACCCTAATGAGCACAACTCTCAATTTCCTCTAAAGAAAACTGGCAAAATCCCAGTCGTTTGACAATACATCAAGTGTAAGTAGACACGAAGAGATACAGAAGAAGGTAAGAAAACTACAATAGGGAGTCATCACCAATTATAATCTCCTCGGCTGCCAATAGGATTCAACCATTCCCTATTTTGTCAGAAAAGAACTCAAAAGGCCCAAGATTCTTCCCTGACATATTTCACGGACGAGGGGAGGGGGCTGGCCACGCTACAACTTGAAATTACAATAAACACATCTCAAGCATGGTGTTCATGAAGAGGACATTTTTCCAACTACTCTGAAGCTACTCATGTCCCCGGTGCCCACTTTGTTCAGCCGAGATGGAAGATAATTGCTTAACAGACAAAAATTAAACTGTGACCAATTGCTCAGTACATGTTTCTATACGAAATATTTGTGATACATTTTTCTTATATTGCCAACATAACCTAATCAAAGCTGAAACAAAAATTATCTACATACTACAATGTTCTTTCCCTTTATATGGGAGGTAGCAGACCAAGAACGCACCCATCCACATTCCGTTTGTTTACCTTTATTTTAATACCTTTCGGATGAAGGGGCATTCTTGCACTACCCCCATTGCCCGGGTCAAAAAGCAATGAAGCAAGGCGCAACACATCCATAGCAATCTCAGACAGCCGAACCTGATATTACTTCCACCGTTTCTTTTACATGGCAACACTCCCTCACATGTAAATAGAGAAAAAAAAAAAATCCGGACGGGCCAATTTATTGTCCATTCACAACCATACTCCACTCATCTATCTATTGCCTTCTCTCTTCCCTGCCAAGATCCCTTCACCCCCATCCATCCATTATTCTTGGTCATTCCTTCAAGTTCACTTCATCCACCTCTGCCTTCCACATTCTTTATGCTAGCATTTCTTTGCTTATTTTCGTTTTTCGCTGGATATATGCTCAACTATCCCTTGCGACTTCCATAAATCAATATAATAATATCAACTACACATGTGAAGACCAGGTAATCAATTCCATTGCAAAATGTCATTATTATTATTTTTCTTAATTGCAGCCACTTAGTGTATCGCTTCATTACTGACCCACCGATCCGATAATGTCCTTACAGCTGAAAAATCTCCTGTCACTGGCCAGAATAGATCCAGTGTATGACACTGCATGAAATAATTTTGAGTGAGCCAGGACAAAACTCGCCATCTTAAGGTATGGTTACACTATCCAGCGAAAAGCTTGTAGTCCAATTCTAGCATTAGTTCATCTTTCAAGAAAAAATTGTACTATTAAATAAATGATATCTTGTCACTGAATAACTTGTGTATATATATATATATATATATATATATATATATATATATGTGTGTGTGTGTGTGTGTGTGTGTGTGTGTGTGTGTATATATATATATGTATATACATTCATACATACATATATATATATATATATATATATATATATATATATATATATATATATATACATACATGAATACTGTTGACATACGAGTGTATCCTCAGTTTCTTTCCCTCAGATCTCTTCCGAGGTGTAGACATCAACGGTAATGCGTTGGCCGTCCCGAGGCTTGGATTCCAATCCAAATCCTCCAGCGTTGGATGAAACCCATCCCTAGGCTTGGAATCCATCCCATCATTGACCAGTGTAACCGTACCTTTACATATGTATAACCAGAGAAGTTCGGCCTAGATGTAAAACCACAATTTTTCTAATAGATTTTAATATTATAAGCACGAACCACCCTTCAATGCACGCCGGATTAACTAAATTGCATTGGTGTAAATTTTCCAGCATCAGCCTTACTTGCAGAGAACGTAACAAACTGTTTCGCATTCTGATGTAACGCAAGCAAGTACACTCGTCAGGTCATTGACCCGGCACTTGTTCATACCACAGAGATCGCTACTGTACTTAAATCGATGATGCCAATTTAATAGAATTATTATACTCTCGCATTGAAATTACGAGTATTGACGGTGTATTATTTTTTCTGTCTAAATATAATGTAATTAAATAAGAGACGCGTGATGCAACAGCCATGCTATCCAAGAGTTATCTGAATCGATCTGTATATGTTATGAGGCGTCCTTTCGCTCAGTCCGTATTGGTTCTTTCTCCATACCCGAGATAAAATAGTCAGTCCAACCAAACACTCGCACCTCCACACAGCCCAATTATACCACACATACGTATTTGACAACTTGTTCACTTGCTGAGTTTGAATTACTTTATTCTAACTCTTCGTGGGTCTAGCCATCTATATCCCATTCTCCCTTCCTCACATTCTGGGCGGGTAAAGATTGAGTGGCAAATGGTTTATTCGGAAAGCTTGAATGAAAAATACATATCTCATTTTTTTCCATATAACATATTCCCCGGTTTTTCCATTATCATATTTTCAACTTCAATGTTTATATCAGACTTCACGGAAAACACTGGCGTGTCAGAGTCGAAAATAAACCCAAAATCAATATAGAAACAGACGAACATTGCCTTCTCGCTTGTTTTCAGTTAGCTGTGCGCGTTCGTTCGTCCGTTTGTTCGTTTACGGTCCATGGCGCGCAACACGCCAGTACGCAAGCCGAAGCAAATCGTGTCGTCAAGTGAATACGTTCTACGGTGTTTGTAACGGACAGGGGCGGGTTATGAGTTTGGAAGGGTGTATAGATGAAGTGTGTACATGGATAATGCATTTCAGTTTGTCTTCAGTAAACGAGATGCAGTACAAGGGAGGACGCCTGACATAACCTATGGGCGTGGCATAATATAGAATGAAGTTTGTGATAATTATAAAATGTAATACCTAGTAAATAGGACCTATAAACGTTCACAACATCGAATAGTTATAATAGAGACCAGATCAGGGCTCATAGTGTGTAGTATGATGAATATGCATGTGGTGTATGTACATGTGGCTATGTGGTATATGCAGTGGGTTGCAAGCATCGAGTAGATTAAAAAAGTGCATGGTGTGAGGTGTGTAGAGCAGTTCTCTTAATACCAAGTTATATAATGGTATGGTTGTTGGGGGAAGTGCGCCTAGCAACTATATTATTTGCCCACAGTAAAGCAGTGGATGGGTAACTCATCACACAACATGTATCATGGCATTATCAGGTTCAACCTCAGCGTCTCAATTATTCATTTTGAATGAACGGTTTGATGGGAAGGGACTATACTAAGGCGTGCAGTCAGAGATGAATGAGGGGGCATCCAAGATAGATTATTACGCAATGAGCCAGCGGTGATGGTCCGGTGTGATGGCTGCAATGAGTTGTATCAACAGAGGGGTGTTCGCACTGAACGTGAATGTCAGGTGGTCGGGCTTAAAGAAAAAGTTAATGGTAACGTTTTACTATCCACCAGCAAAATGCAATATTCGTTCAAATGCAAACGAATTTGGACATCTCTAAACCTAACTGCTGAAGGCTTTGTAAAACATAGGTAAAATGTGTACTACATCTGTGTGCAAAGGAGAACAAGATATGAAGAACAGAAATCCGAAGATAAAAAGGTAGCATGGTGCTTGTGAATGCGCGACGAAGCTAAACGAGAGCTGTTGCCTCGAGTTTCACTGACTGGAAACCTGCGGCCCTGCAGTGGATGGCAACGACCACCAAACTATATATCTCTGAAAGAAACTTTGGTGGACATTTGTCCGTGTTGCATTTGTGTGGGATCGTGGAAATGTCACCAGCTTACAATAGTAATGGGAGGGGAGCTGTCGCCGGCTTTCTTTGTGTGGAAAGGAATTGAAGCTGTTAGAGTTACAACTTGGACCCGGTCTGGAGACCAAGTGTCAGCTCCTCAGGGCTTCACCTCAAGTAAGAGGTGAGGTTGTTACGGGTGATGAAAGGGAACACATGGCAAAACATCAACAGACAAAACTCCAATCTGCATAACATACAAAACCCCAACAGGAAAATGTGGGGGTGGGCAGGACAAGCTAAGCTAAGCTAACCTAACCTAACCTAACCAAACCTATTCTATTCACTGATTGGGAGTTGTGTCCGTTGGGATATTATCCGTTGACCGATGAAAGGATGCTAGACGTTTCTGAGAATTTAACGAAACTTGAAAGTGTCGAGGACATAAAACATGTTTCGATACACTAACCATACGCAAATTATGTATTTTGCTCTGGATTGAAGTATCACAGAACTTGTACTTGGTTTGGTCTTTATTGATCGCCAGGGGTTATAGCGTTGCTAGCTTGAATCGCGTATACCGTCTTGGGAGGTTGCAGAAGGGACTCTACAATCTGCATTCAGATCCGAGTGAAGTTGACTTCCACTTCGCTCGGAATTCATTCGCTTTTGAATATTTTTTTCCCAAGATCTTTCCCCGTGTTCGGCGTTTTGCAACGGAAAGAGTTATAAATCAATTTAGGGAAACCATACTGACAACATAAAATGACGCATCTTTTATTAGCGTGAGTGCGAATTTTGTTGATGCAGTAAGAGTGACTTTCAACACTTCTGTCTTTTAACCACGTGGGATTAAGCCATTTGTCCTATTCCCATACAGAAGTACATAACCCAACAGACGACTAGAGAGGATCATGACCGGTTAGGTTAGATTGAAATATAGCACGACTAAAGGGACTACTGTGGAAATAAAAGAGAATCATTTCTATCAGAAATGCACGTCAGATTCCAATGATTGAAGGAAGCAAAAGTTGGAAATAGAAAATTACTAATTTTGAACATAAATGAATATAGATTTTAAAATAAACACACAATGGATATGTGATAAGAATAAATGCATGGCTTTTAAAGATGGATTGTAGCTCTGATTAATTATAAATTAGTTTATCGATCTGTCTGCCTATACATCAATTTATATCTATTCACACACACACACACACACACACACACACACACACACACACACACACACACACACACACACACACACACACACACACACACACACACACAAATATATATATATATATATATATATATATATATATATATATATGTGTGTGTGTGTGTGTGTGTGTGTGTGTGTGTGTGTGTGTGTGTGTGTGTGTGTGTGTGTGTGTGTGTGTGTGTGTGTGTGTGTGTGAACAGATATACACTTGGTGTTGGGTAATGAAATTTGGGTAATGAAATTTAATTTGTCCTTGGGACACCATTAATAATAATAATAATAAAAAATGATAAATGTCCAGCAAAAGTTGAAAGAAGAACAATCCAGGTGTTTATTCGATACCATGTAAAGGCAGATGTGGAGGAAGTGAACATGAGGGGACGTCCTAGGATGAGGTGGATGGATGGGGTGAAGGGGGCTTTGGGGAAGAGGGGAATGTCTGTTGAGGAAGGACGGGAGAGGACAGAAGACAGGGGTGAATGGAGAATGGTTGTATATGGATGATGTTGTGATGCATGAGGTGGAATGAAGTAGTATGTGTGAGCAAAATTTGACGCAGCCCGAAGGGATTTCTCCCTGTCTTCTCCTTTTATGCATGGGGGGGACGGAGAGGGGTGGGGGGGTCGCCGATTTAATGAAGCGGCCTTGCTGTGGATGTGCTGTGTCTTGCGACACTGCTTCTGACCCAGGGCAGTGGACAAGATGCAGGGATGACCCGTCATCCAGGAGGTGCTAAGATAAGAGGGAGGGTGGAGGGGTGTGGAGTGTATTCAGTGATGGAATGGGTGGGAATGATTTTATGCCTTTTCCTTTTTGGCTACCTCACTTGTAAGTGGGGGAAAGCCTTGGTATATGTATGTATGTAAAGGCTGTGACCTAGTTTACCTTGGACAGACGGGAGGGATTTGGATACTAGGATAATTGAACACAAACTGTCCATCAGATATGAACAAGAAAGCTCAGCGGTGTTCCAACATGTTAAACAATTCAACCATTGTTTAGATTAGGACAAAACTGAGCTCATATATAAGTCTAGATGTGGGTTCAGGAGAAAAATGGTTGAATCAACTATCATTGAATATCAACCCAACATGAACATTTCGAAGGGGCAATGATTCCCGGACATATCAGGATTATTTATCACAAGTTTAGTCAAAAGGCATTTGCCTCCTGACCCCACATGTCAAGGGTGTTACAGTAGTACTCTCTTCTCTCTGCTATGTGTCTATTGAAAAGGATTGCAGTTTGCACTCGAAATATGTTTCCGGCTCCAATTTTTTTTTTTTTTTTTTTTTTTTTTTACTACTCCAGCTGCTATTTTCACGTGATCGACAAATGTGGTACTACATTCTCATTAGTGTATATATATATATATATATATATATATATATATATATATATATATATATGCAATAAAAACACTAGGAACGTGTGTTCATAAATGCGTAAGTAACCACAAGGAAAAGTAAACTAACGAAACAGAGCGCTTTCGCATAGTTACTTCTTCAGCGCTGATACAAAGAAGGAATTATGTATCAGCACTGAAGATGTAATTATACGAAAGCGCTCTGCTGCGTTAGTTTACTCTTCCTAGTGGTTACTTACGTATATATATATATATATATATATATATGTATATATATATATATATATATATATATATATATATATATATATTTATATATTACAGGTGAAAAATGTAATCACATATTTGTCAATCACGTTAAAAACCACTGTTGGAGTAGAAAAGACTGGAGACGGGGAATCTTATATATTTCGATTGCAAACTGTAATCCTGATTGCAATCGAAATATATAGATTCCCCGTCTCCAGTCTTTTCTACTCCAACAGTGGTTTTTAACGTGATATATATATATATATATATATATATATATATATATATATATATATATATATAATCTCCTTGACAATGGCGCACGGGATTCGAACCCGCTGCATCTGGACCCAAACTTCCAAGACACCCGCCTTACTCCATTCGACCATCGACGGTATAAAAATATGAGAACTCATAGTCAATCTGACTATCGAGATTGGGGAGGGCGCTCACTGCACCCCATTCACCCCATTTCACCCCATGGCCAACCGCACACGTGGGAGGGGTAAGGACCGGAACGAATCCCTTTCACGCTTATCGCCAACTTAACTATATGAGAAATTCGCTAGTGAACAGCGACATCAATCAGACAATCTCCTTGACAGTGGCGCACGGGATTCGAACCCGCTGCATCTGGACCCAAACTTCCAAGACACCCGCCTTACTCCGCTCGATCATCGACGGTATAAAACCATGAGAACATGTGCGGTTGGCCATGGGGTGAAATGGGGTGAATGGGGTGCAGTGAGCGCCCTCCCCAATCTCGATAGTCAGATTGACTATGAGTTCTCAAGGTTTTATACCGTCGATGGTCGAGCGGAGTAAGGCGGGTGTCTTGGAAGTTTGGGTCCAGATGCAGCGGGTTCGAATCCCGTGCGCCACTGTCAAGGAGATTGTCTGATTGATGTCGCTGTTCACTAGCGAATTTCTCATATATATATATATATATATATATATATATATATATATACATGCAAGTTTAATTATTATTTTATTTAAACAACAATAGGGGTTTATTTGAACTATGTTGTCACAGACATGTGTATTACAATTGCGGAAGTAATAACCCCAAATGTAATACAGCAGTATCATTCAGAATCTAAGCCCAAGATTGCAGTAGTATGTAAGCACTAAACTCAACTGCAATCGTATCTCCTCCATGTAAAGTTTACACCCGAAATTAATGACTTGCCTGGTTATGAAATGCCCAACTCTGATACGTGTGCACCATTGCCCACCACATTTTTGTGTGTACGCTTGTGTGCGTGTTTGCCTAATTTTATTATACAGGAAAGGAGCAACACTCGTTGAATACCGTCTCCAACACTATTTATCATACCTAGCCTCAATTTTCTGTACAGTTCCAGCTTGGTCAATATCTTTAATTTTCAATTACCAAATATATATTTAAATTCAGCTCAAGCTATATCTCCTTCTAACGATATATTCATACATCTGTATGGAAAACTATTACTTCACATCCTTTAGACATGTAGCCTTTCTTAATTTGTTCTCATGTTTTCTAAAAGCCCCTCTATCCTTAAACAAGAGGTCTCTTCTATTAATGTAGTCTATCCCCTTTAGCCACGTGAATACTATAGTTACATCACCTCTTCCTCTTCGTTCTCTCAAAGTTGGAAGATCCAGTACAAGTCTAGTATCTGCCAGGCTGGGGACCAGTTTTGTTGCTGCCCTTTGTGTGGGAACTATATTATTGACGTATATTCTAGTCTTGGGCGGATTAGTTTTTTTTTTTTTTTTTATCATATCTTCATCCATATTGTAAAAAAGAAAAATACTTTGATTTTCTGCAGCAATCTGTATCTCCTTTCCACAATCCTTCTCATATGTCTGCTACGCGACAGGTCTTTTATCATCACTCCGAAATATATCTCCTCTTTAGGTTTTGGAATGGATTCGCTTCTCATGGAATAGTTTAAGTATGATATTTTGTAACTATTGTCAGATTTTAGTACTATCCATTTTTTCCGTTCTGGACTTCATGCGAAGCTAGTTTCGAAAATTTTGCAATAGACTACAGTCTTGTTTGTCAGTCTTCTCGTAATTTTTGCATCATCTGTGGTAGTTTGCAACATGTCATCGATATATATATATATTATATACATACATACACAATGTGTGTTTGTGCTAGCACTGAACCTTGAGGAACTCCCCTGTTTACTTCTCTCCATTCTCATGCATCATCCTTTAGTAGTGTCCTTATACACCTGCTCTTCAGTAAGTCTTTAATCCGTTCACGTGGTTTACCTCTTAATCCTATAGTGTGCTACAGTTTCCGCAAGAGTCTACTCTGAGGTACTTTATCAAAAGCCTATCTAGATTGAGGTACACACAGTCCACCCAATCCTCCCACCCCTTCAGCACATCGATCCCTCTCAAGTAAAAGCTTAAAAGATTTGATACACATGACCTTCCAAATCTAAAGCCAGAGTGGCTCTGTCAGAATGCGTCTTTGGCTACCCAGTTATGCTGCGCGTGTGTCGATTTACCTGGGTCATCGACCGTTATTGAAGTTACAGGGAACTGTGCTGTGTAACGACAGCGTGTACGAAATGGGCTGTATTTTTATTGCAATACACATGAAAAGATGGCCCGTCTCTGTTTCCATCGTTCAAACTGTGTAGATAGCAATTAAAATAAATTACAACATTTCCAATATTCCCTATGCTTGGCGAATCACCGTTTATGAAATACAAATTTAGCAAACTCATCACTCCCACCTTCCGATGGAAAATACTGTTCTGACACGAGTACGTAAGGGGGCGTCATAGCTAGGTGTTGTGAAAACAATTCCTTCGATACTTTATTTTTATAGATTAATATTTCAATATCTTTGATTCGCATACAACTGGAAATGTTTCCCGAAAACAGGTTTAAGAATCGACTCATTTTTTTCCGTTTAAGAATAGACAATTTACATTAAACAAGACTAAATGTGAGAAAAGTGCTGAGGACCTTATCTCACAAGATAAGATAACACGAGATAAGCAGAATATTGCAAAAATCTTCTTGCCACATTCATGACAGCCTGGGCCTACCACTGGGAACTATACTCAAGTGTACTACAACAAAGGTGATGAATATGGTATTTAAAGACAGGAAATAAAACAATATGTTACTATGATGAAACATCCCAGAGAGGAGACCGTATGGTCCATAATGAGATCAGAAAAAAAAATCCGAGTCCGCCCTCCCTGAAGTGTTGCGCTCACATTCTATTTATATTCATTTCAAAGGTTCGTCAGTAAGAGCTGCATTGACCTACACAACAATACTGAAGAAACAGACAACGGCAGCTTTCATAGTATTTTAATAAAATGAAAAAAATAAAGAATCATTGCTTAGAGAGCAACAATGGATGCATGAAGGACGTTGCTCTTCCTATGTTCTATTATGACCACAGTCATATTTGAATGACAAAGCAGATGTCTATCAGAGATGGGTTGCTTTGGCGAAGAGGATGCAAACAAAAACCTATGGATCCATAAGGAAAAAATTATGAATCAAACAAACACTTCACCATACAAATAAAATAAACAAACAAAATAACAAATAGAAAGACAACATAGATTTGTACTAAAAGTGATGTGTTATATAAATCTTCTATGGATCTAATGAAATTATGGTATAATTTGAAGACTAGATATCTACTTCAGTAACTTTAAGACATCTACAGTACCACCTAGAATGAAACTGTGATAGAATATTGTAAAGAAATTAAAACTTTACAAGACTTTAGGTGGAACTATAGACATTAATACAATCATTTGTTTGGTTAAGATAATATATCTAAATTCTTTATCTAAAACTGCAGGCAGTAAACGATCATGATGCAAATAATCCAAGTGACATTTCTCATGTTTTCTGCGTTAGAAAATAAATTGTATTTGCAATTCAGCAATTTGACAACGAAAGAATGATGACAGCACGGTCTCGGCTGATAAATATAATTGAGAAAATTAATGCATAACATAATGATCTCAGATAAAAAAAAATAATAATAATAATAAAAAAAATAAGACCGGGGTGGAGGTATTGGCTTCCCGGGACAGCTTACCTCGCCATTCAGTGGCCAGGCGATTTTATTCACTTAAACTCATTCTTTCTTTTAAGGGCGCAATTTTACTGTATCACTCAACCAGCAATGAAGATTTAATTGCAGCCGATTTCTCGCGATACTTGAATACCCATTCTTTGATTCTATTTTTACAATTTCATTCTTATTAACTGATCAATTAACGCTGTACCTCTTGGGATGTAAACCTTCTGGATTGAAATTTGATTAATCGATGCCTCAGTCTATATAAACAGTGGAGACTGTTCGATGAGCTTTACCTATTCTACGTAATGTTCATATACCGTATATATATATATATATTATATTATATATATATTATATATATATATATATTATATATATATTATATATATATATATTATATATATATATATATATATATATATATATATATATATATATATATCACAAAAACATTTCTCTGTAGGGAAATGGTTAAAGCTGCATTTAAAACATAAACGATTATTGTATGAGCTGGAGTAGTTCTTAGAAGTAAAAACTGTTGTCGCGTCGCATTTCACCGAATGGAAACCCGCATCATCACAGCAGCTGACCACTGTCGTACTTTTAATAAATCTCTCTGGGAATTTTTTATGAACTCTTGTCTGTGTTGCATTAGTGTGGGTCGGTTTCCCTGTTATTCTTTGGTAGTAGAAAGAGGAGTGGATCGATCACCAGTAGTCAGCGTTTTCTGTAGAAAAAAAAGATATGTATATGTATGTATATATATATATATATATATATATATTTATATATATATATATATATATATGTGTGTGTGTGTGTGTGTGTGTGTGTGTGTGTGTGTGTGTGTGTGTGTGTGTGTGTGTGGAGCTCGCACCGGAAACCAAATACCTGCCCCACGGGTTGCACTTCCAGGTAGAGGTGACGGGGGGATTATTTCCGACAATCACATCTTTCTGGTTTCCATCATTCGACGAAGGGACCACGCGAAAGAAAAACTTGATCCTCCACGGCGTGTTGACGTTATTAAATAAAAACCTTTTGTAACATCCAAATGAAATCCCAAGGTTAAGCATATTTTGTTAACGACTGAAAAAGAAATATTCTAAATCTCTAGATAATACGAAATATTGATGTTTACATCCCTAAGGATAGCTTTGCATCCCACGATTAGTTTCCACTGGTCGTGGCAACTCATCCCTGCCGTGAGCCAGTCACTGACGCCGAGATGAACCGAAGCCAGGACTCGCATGAGTCATCGAATATAGCATGTCTGGATGGTTCAGTATGTAATCTAGTGCGCGCGCGCATGAGTATGAATGTGTGTATGTGTGTGCGTGTGTGTGATTCACCATAGTCTTGGATCACGTGTTGGACTCGTGATCGACAGCTATTTCCCATCCGGCAGAGAGCTCATATATGACCGATCCATGGGTATTGCTGTGACCTTACATGCACACACACACCCAACTCCCCGCCCACGAGAGTTACGACTCGCAGCGCAGCGATACTGAAATTATTTGTCCTGTGCGGGATTCGAACCCTCACCCCCGTAATGGCGGTCGGGAACTCTTCCACCGCGCCATCGAGTCGTGTGTGTGTGTGTGTGTGTGTGTGTGTGTGTGTGTGTGTGTGTGTGTGTGTGTGTGTGTGTGTGTGTGTGTGTGCGCGCGCGAGCGATTCACCATGGTCTTGAAGCGTGAGCCAGAGCTATAACCCTTTAACTCTTTCGTATTGTCCGAGCCATGAGGCTACATACCTCACACATACACACACAATCTATTTGCATATTTTACCTATTCATTTGCCGATTTGTTCATCTATCATTTGTCTGTTTATTAATCTATTTATAAATTTATTTGTTCGTTTATTTATTCACTTTTAGAGAGAGATGGGGGTTTTGATCGATAATGATTGGTCTCCACTACGTGCCGCTTGGCCCTTTCCAGCAGCCATGTACCAGTTTTCTTTGTCCTTTGTTTCCTTCCACGATCAATATATCAGATCCACGACTGCGAATGCGTGCTTTGTAATAAGCAATGCACGACTGAATAATAGATGTCTGGTTAATATTATAGATAGACAGGAAGCATGTTTTGAACCTGCAACGAAAATTAGTAATAACATAACTGTGAGCTGTGAGCGTGTGTTCATGTCAGGCAGCAAGCGGATGAGCGAGTCGTGGTTAGGAATGCCAGCGTATGTGCACTAGGTGGCCATACGCAAACATTCCCTGGTATAATAGACAACATGCCAAGGTTGTGAGCGTCAAGTACGAAAGATTTGTTGTGGGCATTTAATACCTGAACAGAGTGTGGGAAGTGAACGCTTACTGCATGTGTATCGAGCGTGTCGCGGGTATGTTTGAAGTGAGTATCGGGTATTGATTCTGAGGAAGCCTCGCCGGAACTTAAGAGTCAGGCGTTACGTGTAGCGAGCACAAACACGAGACCTCTTGGCGTGTAGCCGGCATGCGTTTCCTTTCACACTCACGTGTTGTCAAGATACCTAATCATATCTTCCCTACAGTTAACGATCAGCTCTGGCGTATAACGTACAGTTGACTTTAGTTTCGTGAAAAGCGAGCAATAGGGAGAGAGACATGGTAGGAGAAAGATGACGTGGAGGGGAGGGGATGGCCGAGAGGAGGTTGAGAGAAGATAGGGAGGACTTCGGGGGAGGAACAAGGAGAAAACGAACACCGAAGCGTAAAGGAATATGAAATGGCGTGTGTATCTGTTTACCAGTTGTTTTTATTTTTAAAGAAGAAAATGAGGTTTGCGAAGGTAAACGTTAACAAGAAGTTATTCAAAAGCAGATTTGAAGCTCAGAAATGACGAGGACACCTTTGAGGTTATGAATTACAATTAAGGTATGGTAAAGGAATCCGTGGAGAAACTCGAGGGTGTAAAAACCTCAGAGAGCAAATATTTAAAAACAAATGACACAAGTGAAATAAAGGGCTGAATATTTACAACGGGAGACAAAACAGAGAAAGATGAAGAGAAACAAGCACCTTGAAAAGAAAACTATTCAGAAAGTTGAAATACTAAAAACCCCGTGTGTAGACTAGCTTTACAGAGGTAGTAGCTGATTTCATTGAAAGATAGAAATGAGGACATTAATTACAGAGACTGATAACGTTTATGAAAATATGTCACCAAGGGTTTCACTCCCCTAATACTACCATTTATCTGTAGCCGATAGTAATGCTCTAGAAGTAAGGCTCCTACATTAATGTATAGCTGAACTATGCGTTTCTGAATGATGGCGTAATGCTATAGTGATTTTAGTCCACAAACAAGAGACCAGAAAAAGCGCAGTCATTCATGACCGATTAGTTATTGCTGTTTTTATCAAATGTATATAAAATGTTTTAAAAGACTGTTACAAATAGACTTAGTAAAAATTTAGATGGAAACCAGTCAAGAGAACGGGCAGGATATAGAACCGGGTATTCCATTATACAGTGTGCATCAACACTTATCATTCTGCGCTCAAATGGAATTCCACTGTACAATCGTGGGCAGTGAAAGCACATCCATTTGACATCTTGAATATCAAATTCCTTTCTTTCTCTTTCTTTTGCAAATAAATAAATAAATAAATAAATAAATAAATAAATAAATAAATAAATAAATAAATAAATAAATAAATAAATAAATAAATAAATAAATAAATAAATAAATAAATAAATAAATAAATAAATAAATAAATAAATAAATAAATAAATATATTCTTAGTGGAAACTGCGAATATACCGCATCATGACGACCCGTTAAGTCGCCAAGGATCATTCGCCGGAACCAAATCCCAATTTTGGGTTGCCAAGTACCTGAACAGGTCAAATGCAATTGGTACCATGATCCCTTCAATTGTAGAATGGACAGTCGACCCGAATAGACAACACATTGTTTGTCTTAGAGGGGTTTAGACGGTCTAACGGTTCGTCTAACGCGGTTCGACAGACAGGTGTTTAAAGTGATGTGTGAACGGGGTATATGGGGTTTAACCAACGTGTTCGACAACCAAATACCCCGTTCACACGTGTCTGTCAAACCGCGTTCGACGAACCGCTAGACCGTGTAAACCCCCTCTTAGGAAAACAAATATATCATCACTGAGTAACCTGCCAAGCAAGAAAAAATAATATGAGGGTTTCGAAAGATTAAACGGGTTCGGAGGTAAAAGAAAAGACTATCAAAAGAATCTAGAGATTCTTTCGGTCCATTGGCGCAAAGGCTTTTAGTCAAATTCCAGCACAGAAGCTGACAGAGAAGAACGATGAAGATCATTTGTGGTTTTGCGAGTTTCTGGGCGATATGACTTCTAATGATTTTCTATTCTAGACCCCTCCAGATTAATTTTTCATTTACCAGACTCGATGTCCCAATTTCCAGAACGGCATTTGGGCTCTTCTTATTGACATTCCACAACAACTCAAGATTAGAGAGAAATAGAAGACTTTATGGCAAGTTGGCACCTTTTTGATGTTCATAGCGAAAAGGATCCGTAACAGTCATGGGAATGCAAATATTTCCGGAACGTTGTGCTGACCAACCATTCTTATGGAACCCATGCTTGAGCGGGCTAGTACTATAGTATCTTCTGAAGGCAAACAAGATCGATATCTTTTTAGGAAATGATGACTGGCCGGGAACACTAGGGAGGAGCTCCTCACTGCTTTAACCAACGTTTTCAAGAACTAGAGTTCGATCGTTCCAGTCTGGGGTATTGGCTGCTTGTTATTGTGGCAAAGTAGCATGCAGTCGATACTTTAGGGTCTATATGGGGCGCCCCTACGGACCAGAGCCACACATAATTTTGTCTATGATAGAAGAAAACTCTGTTCATAGAGAAATGATGACACTTTTATACTACGACTGTCCCTCCGTTATGCTGTCCCCCAACCCCTTGTTGCTGTCCTGTACCATTTCTCTGAGTATTCTCTTTCTGTGATGGGGGAATTCCCTGTGGTGGGGGAAAAGAATACTGCCACCAAGTATCCCACTTGGATCGTAAGAGGCGAGAAGAAAGGGACGGGGAGTGGGACTAGGCATCCTTCTCCCTGTAGCCCCACGGGGCATATATCCTAAAAACAAAAGTGAAGGCATAAAGGGTGCTGGAGGGCCTCGGACCAGCACCCTAAGGTTTGGGTCTTTTAATGTGCGTGGATGTGGTACAGATGAGAGTAAAAGGGAAGAGATAGGTAGTATGTTTGTGAGAAGAAAGATGGATGTGTTGGCTTTGAGTGAAACTAAGTTGAAAGGGAAGGGTGAGTGTAAGTTTGGGGGTGTAAGTGGGAGGTTATCAGGAGTGAAGAGAGGGCGAGGGAGGGAAGGGGTGGCTATTCTAGTAAGTGAGGAGATAGGTAAACAGGTAGTGGAGTGGAAGGAGGTTTCCTCAAGGATAATGTGGATGAAGGTGAAACTGGGAAAGGAGATGTGGGTCTTTGTAAGTGCATATGGGCCTGGCAGTGAGAAGAGCGTGGAAGAAAGAGAGGCCTTTTGGATAGATTTAAATGAGTGCATAGAGGGTTTAGGAAGAAATGTCAATGTAATAGTACTGGGAGACCTTAATGCTAGGGTGGGAAATGGTCCAATCGATGGAGTGGTTGGGAAGTATGGAGTTCCAGGAAAGAATCGTAGTGGAGAGTTGATGGTGGAAATGTGTCTAGAAAGAGAGTTGATAGCAAATACAGTGTTTCGGAAGAAAGTCAAGCATAAGTACACATGGGAGAGGGTGGTGGAGGGAAGGGTGGTAGATAGAGCGCTAATGGATTATGTAGTGGTAAATAGGATTATGATAGGAAGAGTTAAGGATGTACATGTGCTAAGGGGAGAGGGTGGGGGAATATCAGATCATTTTTTGGTGGAAGGTAAGCTGAGAGTGGAGGATAGATGGAGAAAGAGGAAAGGGACAAAAGGTAGGGAGGTTCTTAGAGTGAACTCCTTGAATGAAAAGGAAAAGGAGAAGGAGTACGAAAAGAAGCTGAAGGAGGAGTGGGAGGGAGTAAAGGATGGAGCAGTGATGGGTGTGGAGGAGGAATGGGGATGGTTCAAGGAGGGAGTCTTAAAGTGTGCAAGGATGGTGTGTGGAACAAGAAGGACGGGGAAATAGAAGAAAGGGTAGTGAATGGTGGGATGAGGAAACAAAGAAGGTTGTAGAAGAGAAGAAGCGAGCATTCACAGATTGGTTACAAAAGAGGACGGGGGAGTCATATGAGACGTACAAAGAAAAGAAAAGAGAAGTAAAGCAAAAGGTAAAGGAGGCAAAGAGGAGAGCAGATGTGAAATGGGGTAAGAGTATGACAAAATATTGAAAGTAATAAAAAGATGTTTTGGAAAGAAATTAAGAGAGGAAGAGGAGGCGAATCAAGTAGGGAAGAAAAGGTAAAAGGTGCAGATGGAGAGATGATAATGGAAGAGAAGGCAGTAAGGGGAAGATGGGCAGAATATTTTAGGGAGTTGCTAAATGTGAAGGAGGATAGGGAAGGAAAGATAGCTGCAGTGGGAAATGCGAAGAAAATGACCGTGATGAGTGAGGAGAATGGAGGAGAAATAAGGAAGGATGAGGTGAAGGCAGTTGTAAAGATGATGAAAGCAGGTAAGGCACCTGGTCTGGATGGATGCCATGCAGAATGTCTGAAAAAGGGAGGTTCAGTGATGGTGGACTGGTTGGTGAGGTTATTTAATGTTTGCTGGAGAGAGGGTAGAGTACCGGAGGACTGGAGAAGTGCCTGTATAGTTCCTCTTTACAAGGGAAAATGGGACAAGTGTGAATGTAGTAGTTTCAGAGGGATTAGCCTGTTAAGTGTAGTAGGGAAGGCTTATGGGAGGATCTTGATTGAGAGGATTAGGAGAGGAACAGAAGGAGTAATTGGTGAGGAACAGTGTGGATTTAGGACAGGTAGAGGTTGTGTAGATCAGATCTTTGTGGTAAGACAGATATGTGAGAAAGCTATAGGAAAGGGGAAGGATGTTTTTTGGGCTTTTATGGATCTGGAAAAGGCTTATGATAGGGTAGACAGAAAGGCACTGTGGGAGGTTATGCAGATTTATGGGATAGGAGGAAAGCTTTTGGGAGCTGTCAAGAGTTTTTATGAGAGTAGTAGAGCTTGTGTCAGGATTAGAAATGGAGAGAGTGAGTGGTTTGAAGTAAAGGTGGGACTTCGTCAGGGATGCGTTATGTCGCCCTGGCTGTTCAACTTATACATGGATGGGGTGGTGCGAGAGGTGAATGCTAGGGTAGTGGGTCAGGGATTGGAGATGGTTAAAGAAAATGGAGAAAAGTGGGAAGTGAGCCAGCTGTTGTTTGCGGACGACACTGCGCTTGTGGCAGGATCAGAGGAGGGATTGAGGAAGCTGGTGGCAGAGTTTGGGAGAGTATGTGATAGAAGAAAGCTAAAGATAAATGTGGGTAAAAGTAAGGTGATGAAATGTACAAGGGGTGAAAGTGGCAGTAGACTGGAAGTGAACATTAAGGGAGAGCGACTGGAGGAAGTGGATAGTTTTAGATACTTGGGTGCAAGTGTAGCAGGAAAAGGTGGAGTGAAGGTGGAGGTAGAATGTAGATTGAGAGAAGCGAGTAAATGCCTTGGTGGATTAAAGAGTGTAATGAGGAATAGACATTTAGGAATGGATGCGAAGAGGAGACTGTATGAAGGAGTGATTGTGCCAACAGCACTGTATGGGGCAGAAACGTGGAACATAAGAGAAGAAGAGAGAAGGAGTTTGAATGTGTTTGAGATGAGGTGTTTGAGAAGTATGGTGGGGGTTACTAGGCTGGATAGAGTGAGAAATGAGGAGGTGAGGAGGAGAACAGGGGTGAAAAAGGAGCTGGGAGATAGGGTTGATGAAAGAATATTAGGATGGTTTGGACACATGGAAAGAATGAGTGAAGAAAGACTAGTAAAAGAGGCATGGAAGGCAGATGTGGAGGGAGTGAACATGAGGGGACGTCCTAGGATGAGGTGGATGGATGGGGTGAAGGGGGCTTTGGGGAAGAGGGGAATGTCTGTTGAGGAAGGAAGGGAGAGGTGAGTGGAGAATGGTTGTATATGGATGATGTTGTGATTGCATGAGGAGGAATGGGCGGGGGGTGGGGTAGTATGTGTGAGTAAATTTTGACGCAGCCCGAAGGGATTTCTCCCCGTCCTCTCCTTATATGCAAGGGGGGACGGAGAGGGGGGGTCGCCGATTAAATGAAGCAGCCTTGCTGTGGATGTGCTGTGTCTTGCGACACTGCTTCTGACCCAGGGCGGTGGGCAAGGTGCAGGGATGACCCGTCATCCAGGAGGTGCTCAGATGAGAGGGAGGGTGGGAGGGGTGTGGAGTGTATTTAGGGATGAAATGGGTGGGAGTGTTTTTATGCCTTTCCCTTTTTGGCTACCTCCCTTGAAAGGGGGAAAATGCCTTGGTATATGTATGTATGTATGTAGAGTTCGATCGTGACTTGTTTGTGTCTTAGAATCCTGACCCACGCGTTTGGAGGCAGTTCGGTCGGCGAACGATGGGAAGGAAGGACAGTGAGGGTCTATGTTAGCAGGCGCGTTGCTGTGGGCGAAACAGTCACCTTTGCCCTATGCACCATTGGGGACTATTGGGACAGGTAGCAGTCACTCATGGGAAATGGAGAGGGGAACGGCATTCGAACCCACAACTAAGCTAGTGCGAGACCAGCACGCTTCCGATTACGCTACCAACGCACCGGCGCGGGTGCACCAAATACTGCATATAAAATATTGAATATCGATATCCCACCTTATTCGTGTTATCTTTTTACCTCTCCTAGGTTAGACTAGGTGGGCCAAGGTGTACACCATTAGCTGTGATTTATAGATGAGTCTTGGAATGAACAAAGAGGTCAATGTTAGGAATAGCGCTGAAAGACAGTATGTGAAGCTGTATAAGAAAGCAAATTGGAATGGAATATATTCAGGGTTGATGAACGAGCGAAAGTAAAATTGGACAGGGAATTTAACCAGGGGGGAAAAGTATAAGAGTTACTGACTCTCTATTCCATTCATCATGAAATTCAGGAACTTTAAAGGTGCCAACACAAAGTTATGTGGTACCCCATCAGTCACTCCTCTCCAGTCCGATTTTTCATCTCACCTTTCTTCTTGGCGTGTTTCCTCTAAGGTCTTCTTCGTTTCCCAACTTCCATATCTATATTTTGCATGGCACCTTGTCTGATGCCATTTTCAAATCTAGGTATATACACAGTCCACCAATTCCTCTCTCTCAAACAGCACATTAACCACTCTTGAGTAGAAAATGAGCAGTTTTCGGGTCCAGTGACACATTCTCTTCCAGTAAACATGTTACCAATTGATGTATTTTACACATTTATTGTAGTCTGTATTCCTTCAGTATACAATTGGGATCCCATCAGATCCTGAGGTTTTTATCACTTCCAAATATCCATCTCTTCTATAAATCTTCATCCATCTACATATTATTGTTTATACATTTTGTCTGTCATACTGGTCAACAACATTGGTCTATATTTTAGCGGTTATTCCCTGTTTCATCTTTTGAATACTGTGATCACATTTACATATTTACTGTCTAATGGCACCTTCCCTACTTCTAGTGAATATGCTATCAAATGCTGTACTTTATCCACGCAGTCTTCTCTACACTCTTTCAATATCCAATTTAAAATCGATCCCATTAGACCTTAAGGCCTTTGTCACTTCTAATTTTCCAAATAATTCAAGCACTTCACTTTTTAAATTGTTATTTTGTTTATAGCATCTACATTTTCCTTACCTTTTCCTTCCTCAAATTCCTCGGCCATATTGAATGGTGACAGAAAACTTTCATTCATTACTTCAGCTTACTTTCTCCTATCTTCATGTACTATTTCTTCAACTTTCAACTTGGATAAACTTTTTCTGTGTCTCAAGTTACCAATGCCAAAACTAATTTATCACCTTTCTTATACTTCCCTGTTATCTAACAATTTCTTTATTACATTACTGTCCCACTCACCTTCGGTACGTAGTGTTCTATTCCTACGCTGTAAGCTTTCATAAACTCCCTCCAATCTACTGTCTCAGCTTATTTTTTCTTTAGTAAAATTGTCTTTGTAAATATATTCTTTGTATTTCCTCTCGTTTGTTTCTTCCCTCCCAGTGTGTGCGTGTGTTTGTGTGTACTGTGTGACCCAGAAGTTTATTATTTGTTCTACAGCTAGATGAACTTATTCAGCGGATGCATATACACATACCAAACAAAATTCAATCCTCAAATAACATTGCAAATACTCTCCACAGCCACCCGGAACCGTTTGGAGGATTATCGAGCTCTATTACTTCCCGCTCTCACCCTCACCCTAGCCCTAACTTTCACTTCTGGCATTGAACTTATCAACAACTGCAACACTGTTTTATTCTCATTTTTCCTGTCAGCATACTACTTATAGATATCTCATCTCTGTTTCTCCATAATATTCAAGTTCAAATGCGATAGAAAATTTGCCGTAACAATGTTACCATTCTGTTAACAAGTTTCCAAGGTCATCATTGATTCTGCCTCCCTCTTACTCCTGTTCTGAGCGAGGAGGCGTCTAACTTGTACACTACACGTTGCCAACGAATAATTTTTAAACAGTATATATTTTTACGGGAAATGTATGGAAAATAAGAATAGAAAATGAA
>NC_134780.1:32400422-32483569 GCF_046742065.1 Oratosquilla oratoria
CCGACACAATCTTCCATAGTCGTTGTGCCCCTTGCTGAAATTAGGTACACTGAAGTTAGAATATTTTTCAGAATGCAGTCCGAAACATTGTTGCTTATTCCCATTAATAAGGGTTTTATACCGCCAATAATAAGAGTATTCTAATTACACGCCTACTGACCAGTCACACAATATTCTATGTTAAGCATGTTGAAACAGCAGTAGTCGTAAATGAACTCCGATTCCAGTCAAATAAGCTACATTGATTAGGTGTTGGCATTGAATTGTGGCACTGGTATACTGCCCCTCGAATGTCAGTCGTTGAAAAGTGGTATTGGGGTGTCATGATATTCCCGAAGATAGAACCAGGGGCTCCCGTGTTCGATCCACAAAATTTCACATACTTGGTTCTAACCTTGCCATTTAACGCGTTGTTGATTCCTAAAGTGTGTAGCCGAGGAACGCCATGGCTGGCACGGGGTTACCCCATAAATCCCTTATAAAGTGTATATTGTGTTGCTAGCGTACATGGTTGTGTAACGTGCAGTCTTCCATAACGTGCTGTATAGTATAGGGTTATCTGTGATGCTGTCGCCCAGTCTCCTCTTGTAAGAAGGGCTGGATGGTGGCCGCCTCGCAGCTTGGCCAGATGGACCCTGTCCTTTCGGGAGAGAGGATTCAGAGGGTCAGGGAGTCTGGAATGCAGAAATGTGTTGCCTCTCAGTTTGTTGGTGGAGCAGTGAAATAAATGATTATGGATATGCTTCTGGAGGCTGGTGGTTATGGAGGAAAAGTATTTGTGTGTGTTATTTTGATGTTTCTAGTGTTGGTGTCCTGCCATGTAGTGTAGTGGGTGGGCTGTGTTTGTGGAGGCTGCGGAAAGTGTTTGTGTGCTTCTTGTCGCAGCCTCCACAGTCATTGGCTCACCCAGATCTCTACCGCGAGTCAATTTATGGTTACTTTCAGACATGTGTACGCAAATAAACTTATTTGAAGTAAGCTTTCTTTAATTGTATCTGAAGTTTGAATTTTAGCCACACCATTTTTCGGAAAGATTATGAAAATTGGTTGGTTGAGGTTTCAACTCGAGCACCCTTATATACAGAAAACATCCCCCGTAGTGATGCTGATCACCCATCCTTTTGGTCTATTATAAACAACTATCGGCGAAAAATTGTCCTGTGAGGATTTACTGGGTAATTGTCAGGTGAAGTTCTGTATGTGGCAGCAGCACAACTATATTCAAAAGGGTTGTCTTGTTGGCATCTCTAACGCTGTCCCAATGTAAAAGTATCTGATAAATTTGAACATCCTGCGTGTATTTTGCATAAAAACCACCATCACTAATACTGCATATTTAACAAACCCACCTTTTTTTGGCATTACTTCGGTAATGATGGTGACAAAGAACTATCAATAATACGAATTCAACTATGGCAAACAAGCAAGGGAACTTTCCGCCAATACGAAAGGAAAGGACGCGTAAGTAGGGCGAGATAAACGCACTGAACCTCGTGCTAGACGCCAGTTTGTCTTCTTTTATCCAAGTCCGTATCCTCCCTGAACTTGTGCACCCTCACATCTTCGGTTCCTCCCCCATACTCCCTCCCTGTCTGTCCGCCCCCTCGACTCCCCTTCCCCTTCCACCCGCATTCATTTATAGCTCCCTTACCCTCCCACTCGCAATCACGTATAACCTCCTCCTACTCTCACCCGCATCCTCTTTGTCGCTCTCCCCCCTATGCTGTACAGTGTACACCTTCAGTCCTTCACTGCTCGGCCTTTCCCTTCCACTAACCATCCGCACTCACCCTGTCTACACCCTCTGCTATTTCCTCTCCACACCGCGCTTGAACTTATTTTTTTACCCTTCTCCACCACCCCTGCACGCTCAGTACTCTGTCTTCCTCTAACGAGTGGACCGTACCCATACCCACCTATACCCTCCATTATGTCCTTACAAGGCTTTCTCTACTGTTACCGTTTTCCTACCATTTTATCTTCTTTACCATATGCATAGGCCCTTTCCTCCCTCTTTCAGCTTTTGTATTTTATACTGTTGTCGTTTACCGAACTTTATGTACAACCCTCTAACGTAATGCTGGAATCCTTCATCCCAAATAACCAACCTGTAACCATAAAATCATCACGTAACCCGAGGGTCAGAACAAGCTCCAGTCCAGGACGCTAATGACTAAACCTATTTTCTAATTCCGAAACTTGTTTTTGTCCCAAACCTCACTTCCTCTAAAACAATCGCTCCGTCGTTCTCCTCACGTCCGACAGATACATCGGCGACTGTCTCCCCTATCCTTCGTGGCCACACGAATATTCCGTATCCTTACCTCTTCCCATACTTTCCCACGCCCTCCCCACCCTTTCGTTTTCCCACCCCTAACTATAAACCCCCTCCGGATTTTTTCTCTGCTTACAGCAGTACGAACATGAACAAACATGCATGCCTGTTTCTGTGTGTCTATCGCATGCACACACACGAATTATATTAAAACGTATTTCCCGTGAAGTATAACCCTGAAGTTTGGCAGTGATCATTCCTCAGGTATTCTGGAGTGACAATTCTTCAAGTGAGATCAGGAAGACTCCCATGATGAAAGTTACGAACTTTGCTTCAGCCATGAGCCGAAACAAAGGAAGCTGCTACCCTTCTCATGATATTCAAAGTTGTTCAATCAAGATCAGTTATTCCTTGGTTAATGGAGAATCGAACCAATCAGCTTTATGGATGTGAATTGTACTTTTCATACGCAGTGTACTGAATCATATTGGAACAAACAAAAAAAAAATGCAAGAAGAGTGTGCGTGGGTGCTGACGTTTTTTTTTTTTTTTTTTTTTGTATCCTTACCTTCAAACGATCCATGTGGAACGATCGTTTATCTGATAATTCCCTGAAGATTTTTCAACAAATTGATGTTCAGTACCCTTTGTAAAATGTATCATATACTTAGAATACTGGGTAGTATATTTTGCATTTTAGAACATTGTGTATAACACTCATCGTGCCAAGGATGTTTGTTTTTATTATTGTTTTCATATCATGGTCAGGGACATGTTATTTGATATTTCATTCGTCGCCAACAAGTATTTCTATTTTTGCACATAATATTACGCCGAAGGGGTTGAAACATGGCCGAAAACAGGCGGTAAAGGAGAAGTGGAGGGTAAACAAAATGTAAGTTAACTGATCAGAATTATTCAAGACTATGCGGAACGATCGTTTATCTGATCATTCAGTTTTCTTAACCTTACATTCAAGAAAGATTTCATGTGGAACAATCGTTTGTCTGATAATTTTCTGATTTTTTTTTTCAACAAATTGCAGTTCAGTACCTGTAAGGTGCGTCATGTACTTATTGGAATACTGGGTAAAGTATTTTGCATTTTAGAACATTGTGTATAACCTTCATCGTGCCAAGGATGCTTGTTTCTATTATAATTATTTTCATGTTATGGTCAGGGACACGTTATTTAATATTTCAGTTGCCGACAACAAGCCCTTTTATTTTTTTTGCACATAATAATACGCCGAAGGGGTGGAAACATGACCGGTAATAGAGGTGGTAAAGGAGAGATACGGAAGGCAACAGAAAACATTAATGTAAGATAACTGATCAGAATTGTTCTTTGCATTAGTCCCCAATCATAAATAAATTATAATGACTGCTCTATAGGGATATCAATAAGTCCCCGAATATATCAACTACATCAAACTTTACGGTCAGTACGTAGCATTGTTGTAAAATTAATGCGCACACGAAGTGACGAAATAAAGACCAGTGTCAAATTAATGTATGCCTTATTGAATAAGACTTACAGAAAATCGGGGGGACATTCTAGAAACTGACCATAATTTGGGAAAGCTGCAAGAAAAAATGTCAACAAGACTAAGGTGGTGAGAAGGCAGAGATGGGAGGAACGTAAGAACTCTTTCATGAGTCTCAAAACTAGAAGGGCTGACATTTGAAGAACGAAGACTAGATACCAGCACTGGAAGAAAGAAGGAATAGGGAAAATGCGACCAACATGTTTCAAGACACACAAGACCTGGACACTGCATTGCTTTCATCTGGAAGGGTAATAACAACCGATCCCAAACGTAGAATGTGATCCAGTATCATGATGAATCGCATGCACTACGATACATATACTCCTCAGTTGCCCAGACTCCTTCCTCTTTATCTGCATGCCTCGTTCAGTTCAGTATCGTTACCCCCAACACCAACATCACCCTTGATAAATCTACATTATTTTATGCGAATTACCTCCGTTGTAATGATGTTAAAAAATTATCCTTCTTAACTGAGAAATTACCTCCCTTGTTATTCGCTGTTGACCCCTCGCTGTCATTCTCTTCCTTGACACTACTACCTTCCTTCACATAATGAAGTTTCAACACATCCAATATTGTTCAACGCATGTAAGCTTTTGACTACCTTGTAGATTCTGTTCTGGCTAACGCCCTGCATTTTTTTTTATCGGATGAAGTGTGGACTCGAATGTGAAAGGGGGTGGGGTGGAGGCTCTTGATGCTTCACAGATCTTTCTGGCAGTGAAACATAATCTACCCTATATTCTAGCAACAAATGTAAATTATTCTAAGACCTCCAACAGGCCATCTACCTAAAACTCAAATCACTGTTCGTCATATATAATAGATCTCGATCCATAGTCCATCCTGTCCAGTATCGACCCAAGCCTCTACTACTCTCCCCAAACGATACCGGTTTTCACCCCCCATCCCATGTCCTCCCTTCCTCTCCTCTCCCCCACTTGGGGCCTTTCTCACCCTGTTTCTCTTATTCCATCTACAGTACGTATTCCCTGTATACTCTTCTCTGCCTTTGTAGCGGTGATCTCCCTCGCAACAACATTGCCTTCGCCACCCATTTCGGTTTCAGACAAACTTTCATCCTCTCCTGTATGACTTCGTTTCCTCCCCATCCACACCTCCACTCCTCTTCCCGCCTTCACCCAGTCTACTCTGCCAAACCTCCCAGTCTGTCTCCTTTCACTCTCCTCCTCCTGAACCTTCCCTTCTCTTTTCTACCATCCTCTTCACTTTCCCTGTTCAATTCCCCTGCTGCTTGCTACTCAAGGCTGAAATTAGGCATCCCTTCACCCCCACCCGTGCCCTTCATTTCACCTCCCTACTGCTGACGTATCCCTCTTTTACATTGAAGATGCAGGTTCACTTAACGTCATGTACCTCACAAACTCCTCACTCCTGTCCCTTGCCTATTCACACAATAACTCATCTGTGCACTCCCTCTTCAAAATTAATCCCACCTAGCCATAACGATCACAGTGCACTCCGTACAACCGTCCTTGCTTATCTGCCTCCGTTTCCTCCCTACATACACAATGGCTTTCGCGGCTATTCCCGCCATTTCGTTGCTAGGTCACTTCTCCCATACAGCTGTACGTGTGATTACCCTTGACAGGGTTTCAATCCATTTTTCACCTACCATTCATCTTATGAGTCTTGCTTCTATATTTTATTTTACTTCTCAAGAAGTGCACTTACATTATTCCTAACAAAGGCCTCTTACCCTCCCGACTCCCTCCTCGGTTCATACCTCAATTCCCGCCAACAACTCTCACCCGGCTTGCCGAGGTTACATATCCTTCTCCCAGTCCCCTCCCCCCACCGATCTCCTATCCCCCTGTTACTTGAATTGTATTTCTATGGCCTCCACGTGGAACTTTTCACACCAATGTACGTTGCATCTTCTTTTTTTATTATGATTATTTTTTTTTTCGTTCTCTTTCCCCCTCTATCTTCCCACACTTAATCTCACCAAACCCCCGTGTTCTTCTCATCACATTTTTTTTAAACATGTTCTTACGATACAACCGTCTATATTCCCATCTTGCTCTTCGCACATCCCTTCTCATTCCCCAACTCCTCTTCTTACCAACCTGTGTCGACCACTCGCAAACGAATGTTTGCAATGTCTTGGTGTCCCTCTTTAGTGTTAAAACGCACCTTACTATATTTGACTTGTTATCCCAGTGACACTGCCTCCCTTGTCCTTAACTGTTATTCTGTATTTCAACCACATTCTAGGTAAAATGACCATGATCTTCATCTACCATCTTCCCAACACCCCCTCCCCCCAACCTTCGTTTCTCCGCTTGGTTTTCTTCGGCCTTCCCGCCATTTTTCTTGCCACATCTCCGGCATCTCCAGTCATTTGTCGCAACATTACTGCTATTTCAGCCTTAGTTTCTCGATATTACACACACACACACACACTATATATATATATATATATATATATATATATATATATATATATATATATATATATATATATATATATATATATATAACTCTCATATAGGCCACATTCTCTGTATTGTCTATTCTCTCATTTTCGTGGAGAAAACACTCATATTTCCATTTTTCAGTTTGGTCCGATTACGAATTTCCGCGTCGCGACATGTTTGAATATGATGTAGGTGATCCACAACATTTGGTCAACATATATTGATTCGGTTCCACCTTTTGTCACAAAGTAGTAAGATACGATTTTTGGCCATTGTATTCATATTTACAACCAAATAAATTCATGTTTGTATATCGTATCTAGACATTAGGAGCAACCATGTGAACAATAATGGAAATATGGCCATATAACTATGATAAAAAATATTTGTGTTATCTCGATATGAGTACATTTTATCAATAAAGTTCAGCTCCTAATAACTTAGTTTGATTTTTACTGAAGTAAGGTGGATAAAGTTCATTCGTTGAAAATATATTAATCTTCTATAATAAAGTAATAGCCTCTGTCTGCCTGTCTATTTGTTCACGAACTCCTAGGGTTTTGGAGATAGACCCCCACAACCATATATTCTTAAACCCTATCACTCCAGGTACTTGGATAACTATATTTCATTAAGAAAATATTTTGGTTAGGGTTAAAGGTTAAAGTTACAGTAGGTGGGGGTATGGTTAGGTTAGGGATCATTCACGAGCTCCTAGGTTTTTGTAGATAGACCCCTATAACCAAACTGATTTTTGTCTTACTTTCTTAACATTTTATTTTTGTTACCTTTTCCACTGAGTTATATTGATACGCGTAACTTTTCTTCACAAATTCTATCAAAATTAAAATTATAATTATTTGCCCAATTTATCTATCTTATTTACAATTACTTGTGTTATCTCAGTATGAATACATTTTACGAATAAAGTTCAGCTCATAACAACTTCGTTTGATTTTGACTGAAGTAAAGTGGATAAATTTCATTCGTTGAAAATATATTAATCTTTTATATTTGAACAATATAAGCTATACAATATGGTGGAACCCTTTAAATAACAATGATGCAACACTAGACATGGCCATAGTTATAAATAGTTTCTTCATTTATTTTAGTTTTTATTTATGTAGTAAATGTTTTATTAGTATGGATAACTAAAGCGTGAATGAATGAAGTTCAGTGGATGGAAAATACGTCAACCAAGTTATCAAGATGGTAATCTGGATTGGAGTGGAATCGTTCTCAATTCGACCACGCACACAAATAAAGGGAGGTAGGGTACATCCGTTGGCGAATGTATTCAACTCTGATGCTAATTGGAAGCCGCAATGTTGATGTCACAACTACCACGCTCTCTATCGGCAGTTGCCTAAAGTACCAAGCTGTGTACAATCAAAATACATTGAAGAGTAAACATTGTCGACATTCGATATTTTCTGCCCAAAGGTTTTATTGTTAGAGGGCGATGTCCCTAGGGCCAAGATAGACATTCATCGTATTGACAGTTATTTCAACATTCAACTGAAGCGTGGGTTGGAGTGTCGAGGACTAAAAAATGGAAACAAGGCTCTACTTCCGTTAGCCCCGTTATCATCGTTGTGTGTGAAACGTCAAAAGCAAGAGACAAGTGCAAGCCTTGATATATGAGGAAACAGTTATTCCGGACCATAACATTAGAAATGAAAGTTAGGTTAGATGCGTTTGTAATTTCCACAGCAGCCCCCGCCAGAAAGACATTAAATGATTAAAAATCACTACTGACGTTACTATTGATTTGTGGTAATTATTTCTTGGGCTCAAAATACACAGAATGGTAGGAGCTATCTAGTTATATAGGTAATATCTGCATCTGTGAGAATGCAAACAATTTTATATTCACCTATTTTGCTTAATAAAATCAGGCCAGTACGAAAAAAGGCATCTGCAGACAACATATTTTATGCTTTCTCTGCTCCTAGCATTGACAACACGTTTGCAAGACTATATTAGGCGTGGTTGTTATTCTCTATTACAGCCCCTGTAAAAGAAAGATAATATATATATACTGTATATATATATATATATATATATATATATATATATATATATATATATATGTGTGTGTGTGTGTGTGTGTGTGTGTGTGTGTGTGTGTGTGTACAACACTGAATGGGTCCCAGTGAATAGATATACATTTTTATCAGCCACAATACACTTTAATTCTAAGCTATCAGCATCGAGAGAGACTTGAGGAGTCCAACATGCAGAAATTGAAACGTGGTACGGCCAAGGACTCGAACCTGGGCTAGTGGGTGACAAATGTTAGTGACTTAACCGATTGCGCAGTCCTTCTCAATGTTGATATATATATATATATATATATATATATATATATATATATATATATATATATATATATATATATAATTAAAGTCCCACTGTCGGAGAAAGTAAACGGACGAAGAATATAATCAACTGTATATTTCGACCACTCTGTGGTCCTCTTCAGCAGGAGAGTGGTCGAAATATACAGTTAATTCTATTCTCGTCCGTTTACTTTCTCCTACAGTGGATTTTTTTCATCTTACCTGTGTCACGACATAGTCCATAGCAACAGTGTTTAGTGGGTAGCATTTTGAAAAGTTATATTAAGTCAGATCCCGTCAAAATAGCTGATAAATGTGGATATTTTTCATAAAGAAATGAATAGTCTGCCGAGGCGTTTGTCCGCAACGGATTTTCCCGCACAATAACATGTGACGTCATAGTAATGTTTGTTTCTATTTTTAGAGACTGGGGATCACTATTCGCGTTGCCCCCTGGCGGTGTAATTCAGCCAAGGAAACCCGTGTAGAACTACCCTTCGCCACCAATACTGGCCTCGTATGTAAGCCTGGTTGTCATCGACCGATTTCATTCAGATGAGGGTTTACCCTTATAGCAGGTGGCCATATAATTTGCCTAAAGTGGAACAAAAAAGCACAAATACTTTGTGTAATTGTACTGGTGATAAAAGTGCTTTGGACCAGATATTTTTTACGTTTGAAAATGACGAAGCCTTCAATTCAAGTCCTTCACCTTGCCTGTGCATGAGGGTTGGTTAAATAAGGAACGTTTCGAATCTTTGGCAGCGTATGCCAGCAGATCTAATTTTGTTACAAATGTAAAAAGTATACTTATTTAATTTTATGGCTCAATTCCAACTACTTATCAGAGAAAATGACAAACGTTCAGAACCACTGGTCTACTGAAATTTAGTTTGCTGAATTTCTATACATTTAGGCAAGAACAAAAGGCGATCAACATTTGGTCAGATGGTGAAATATTCATATGTACAATGAAATAAATTAAGTTATATATTGTATCCAAACGTTTCGTGAATTCCTATATACAGCAATGTTCAAGTGTTGATGAATGAATATCAGTTGATAAATATAATTCGCTTACTGTGACAATTGTTGAAAAAAGTCAACAGTTCAGAAGTCGTGTGACCGGCTGGTCACCGAATGAAATCACTTGCCAACACACACTTAAGGAATTGTGAGTGCGTGAGCGCGCGTGGGCGGGTGGCGATGCAATATTCACATGTCCAATATTGATGCTGAAATGGTGGTTTGATTCACAGGCCGGGCTCCCACAGAGTCAGATTAGTAAATCCCAAGACTCACGCAGAAAAATCCCTAGATTGGACAAAAAGTTCCTAGTTTACAAATATTGACATATGTCATATGTACTTACAGTTCAAGAAAACAACAACGATAATAATAAAACAATAAACAAAAAGGAATATATATATATATTTATATATATATATATATATATATATATATATATTAGATAATAAGAAATTTTATTATTTCTTAAGTTTATTTTTTATCATTACACAGATAACACACTGCAGTAATTACCGAAAAAAAAAGTTTCACTTTTGGCAATGATTTCCATCGAAACATAATATGAACTAGTTACATTTAAAAAAAAAAATTCTTCTAATAAGTAAATTTCGATCATGCTCCAATAACATGTCAAAATTATATATATGTATATATATATATATATATATATATATATATGTGTGTGTGTGTGTGTGTGTGTGTGTGTGTGTGATTCCTAAGCAGCTGAAATAGATTAGTTATTTACAAGTTATATAAAGATTAACACAGAATATATATATATATATATATATATATATATATACAGTATATATATATATACAGTATATATATATATATACATATGTATATATATGTATATATATGTGTATATATATATATATATATATATATATATTACTAGGAAAAACTTGATTGTTGAGGATTTCAGAATTTTAATTCTTATCATTATATAGATAATAGGCTGCGGTAATTACTGAAAAATACAATGATTTCCCTCGAAACAAAATATGAAATAGCAGCACAATGTTTGAAATTTTCTGCAGGTGAATAATTTCCATCATATTCTTAATAAAATTATATAATAGATTCATTAGCAGCTAAAATAGACTAGAGTGATTTCCATAAATTTATACAACGAATTAAAAATACTAACCTAGAATAAATATAATATAATTGGCTGAAATATCCGGTAACCAGAACTCCCCAGAATATCAGGACAAAATCCCCAGAAGTGGGAGCCCTGTTCACAGAACGATAGTGACCCTCAGGGAATGGTGAGTGATGCCCTGAACACTGTAAAATTGATAATTCATACCCTGAGTATGTGGGATGATGCTCTATTATTGATTGTGGCCATTGAAGGTTCGTTGGGCATGAGATAGCAGCAGCAATATTGAATTACTCCCCAGAGTCATTTTTTTTTTTTGCAATTACAATATATATGCTAATAATCACCCCTCTTTCTGTTTATTTTGTACTTTTTCATGAACCTTATTATTCTCTTTACATTCCCAGATTCATCCCTGCAGTTATTCGAAATAATATTACCGCCGTCCACACCCCATGGCACTCACAGAAATAATTGTTATTAGAAACTACAGCTCAACTTAGGAAAGGACTAATTTCTGCATGAACTTCGTGCTCTCGATGGCAAAATTCTAAACCGAACCTGACAGGTTTCTTGTATTAAATTACAAATTCCTTGTATCAAATTACAAATTCTTTGTATAAAATTACAAATTCCTTGTATTAAATTGCAAGTTTCTTGTATTGAATTACAAGTTTCTTGTATTGAATTACAAATTCCTGATGTTAAATTACAATTTCCTTGTAATATATTAAAAGTTCCTTTACTATTCTGCTTATTCTTGTGTGATGATCTTATTTCATCTCTGCCGTAATTCATCCTTATTCACATCACTACTTCATCTATCTAGGTCTGGGCGTTTGGATGGGCGTCTGGTTGTTGATTGTATTTGTTAATAGAACAAAATCAATATATGAGTATTTAAATAATGTATCCAATTGTTTATCAGCAATAATGCAATCAATACTAACGTACCATCTCAACTCGAATTTTTTACACAACTTTTTGTTTTACTTCTGCATTTTAACGGTTCACTGAGTCCATGTGTTCCCGAGAGTGTAGTCAGAAGTTCAAAACACCTGCGTGGGGATGTTGGGTATCCCCTGCTTCAGTCTTATTCCTGTAGGAGTTAGGAGATGTTGCCGAAATTACTTAATTGTTATTTGCGTATACATATAGGTGAGGTTTGTATATTGTCAGATTTGCTATCATTCCTACACAAAATAACAAACTACACGGCTATAACATATGGCACCCGTTATAAAAGTTATATTGCAGTCGTGGGAAGTTATCGAACGAAATCGGCAACGCCAACAATACAAACCGTTTACAATACGAATTTCGAATATATAACATCAAAAATACCAACGAAAAATATACATGAGAATCACTATTCATCTGTGATCATACAAAATTCATAGAATACTACGTAACTGATAAAATCAAGTAACATTTCTCACTAAACGTTTCCCGCCTCCATAATAAAAACTCGTTGTTGAGGTCTGACACATGGATAACTTTTTTAAACTCAAGGGAATTTTTTATACTGTTGTAAATTCCTATGAAGATATATATTATATTTTTCACAACGTTTTAGATGACAAAATATAAACTAGTAATTATGCACTAACTAATATTTTTATGCCTAGATTTGTCAAGTCGCTGAAAAATTCGCCTGGCGGGAGCTGAATAAACATACATAGTTACCCGCCTGAGGAACTACGCCGGCTCGACTGGGCTAGTCGAAACGGTTTGACTCATTCACAGCAGGGGATATATCAATCATTTCAATAAAATTTACAAAGGTAAATGTGAATACGATATTGTTTCATTAATTTTTATTTCGATTAATGACATTCAAATATTATAGGTATTGCAATTTTCACATTTGAAGTTATACACATTTCTTGTGAATTTCAATTAGTTAAAATGCTTGATTGATAAAAAAGACGAATCCTCCGAGTATAGATTATATCCCCCATATTACATTGTTTAAAAAAACTAATATATTAAACCAAATTTCACTTTATGCACATAGCCGTTTCCTCTTACACTTGTCAACACGCAATTCCTTTGAATGAATTATTACGGAACATTGGTGGTATACTAGAATTATTCTGTTTTTGCTCTTATATATAAACCAATGGCAAATGGCTACCACAATGTACATTTTGAAATTGTAATCACACAAGCAGTGGTTACTAGATGGTGCAATGTCAATAAATTTCATAAAACATTGGGGAGAATTCTGAAAGACCGAACAAAATCTATATTAGAATATTCATGTTCCTGCCAAGCATCAACATGGTTGAATTCAGTAAATATCTCAGCCTGCTTCACCAAACCTGACGCATTTCAGCAAGAGCGAACATGTTCATACGCTTGCGCGCGGGTTGAAGAAAACGACGATGAGAGGAAGAGGTCGAAGGATAATTGGACAGAATGTGGGAACTATAATAAACAAGGATCAGCCTGTTGAACTGATTTCCACAGATGTGTTCATCTATGTCTCTTAAAGTCAGAGTCAAGCCTAGCCTTGTCAGCTATGAGAGAAACCAGTCACCGTTTCTAACTTTTAGAGAGCGTATATTTTCTTGTTACCTATCTACCCAGCTTCACTATTACCTTCCGAGCTATGTGTTGCCATTTTCTCAAACAATAAAAAATATATATGCACAATTTTGGAGTTTTGTAGATTTTTGCTTTATGTATAAGGACCTCTGTATTTTGTTTAAGGTGAATGTTACATATTCTAACATTAGTAACAGGACTGGAGGAGGAATAAATAATATGTTATTTCAAACTTGGTTGTGGTAGCTGTCAGTTTAAGGGACCGGGGAGGAGGGAAGGCCGAGGCAATGGCAGACCAGGGGACAATGAACGCGAAAATAACCGGGGAGCAAGAAAGAAAGAAAACAATGTATAAATATGGTTAATAGAAGTTGCGAAACATTTCTAAATCAACGGTAATTTTTGTATTTAACTTATTATAATTGTATAACTCCGGTGATTCCCAAATGATGACCTGATTTGTGAGACTCACAGAATGTAGTAGAAGAGAAATCAATACAAAGATTGCTGGCAGAATGCATGGGGTGGGAAGGAGGAGAGAATGGCAAAGGACGGGTCGCATGGCTCTTCGCTTCAAGGACGGACGGTGCAATGTCTGCATACGAACCGGGACAGTCTATAACTATATATATATATATATTTTTTTATATATATATATATATATATATTTTATATATATATATATATATATATATATATATATATATATATATATATATATATATATATATATATAATCAGCCATCCTGAGTCCACTGCTGAACAAATGCCTCCTTCATAGCATTCCACAAATCACACGACCGCGCCATCCTCTGCCATCCCACTCCCGCAAACTTCTCGATCTCGTCTCTCCACCTCTCTGGTCTCCCTCTTCCACGCTTCCTATCTCGCGGCGTCCATTCAGTAACACACTTGCTCCATCGCTCATCAGTCGTTCGCACCAACTTACCTGCCCAATTCCACTTCCTCTCTTGTACTGCCTCCAGAATATCTTTCACCCTCACCCAACTTGCTATATTTCGGTCTCTCAGTGTTATTCCCATCATTGATCTCTCCATTCTTCTCTGTGCAGTCCTTAGCTTTGTTTCCATTGCCCTCGTCAGCTTCCAGATTATTGCTGGTAGAATGCATTGATTGTAAACTTTACGTTTAAAACATAAAGGAAGAGAGCCTCTCAGGATTTTATTATACTTACCAAACATTTTCCAACCAATTGCAATGCGTCTTTTTATTTCATTATCATGATCTTTCATCACCTTATAATTGTGTGGGTGCCCTTTTCCACCTTATATGAGGGTGACCGAATCCAAGTGGACGCCCACTTTATACACTAACAACCTCCCACCTCAGTACCTGGTGGATGAAAGATCATCCATATCCCCCTGGTCAAGGTCAATGCAGATAGGCACAGCGGTTCAACTGTTACCCCCACAGTTTCATCCACCCAATATAATCTAATAAGCGAATAAGAACAACCATTCTTATTGAAACATGTTTTATTCCATTCTCAAGCTTCCTCCAACTACTTGCCAACAACGATTGAAGTTCCTATTAACGCCAGATAACTCAATTATATGTATATTTTTGCTGTTTCAGTAGGCTCGCATTAGTATGATCCGTGCACTTGTCATTACTCTTTATTTGCGCGCGCACACACACACACACACACACGCGCGCGCGCGCGCTCGCGCATGTACGCAATTCACAGCACAAGATCTTGGTGAATGACATGCATGCATACACACGGTTGTAGGACATTTAGTCCCCTGGACATCTAGTCCCATGGACATCTAGTCCCATGGACATCTAGTCCCATGGACATCTAGTCCCATGGACATCTAGTCCCATGGACATCTAGTCCCATGGACATCTAGTCCCATGGACATCTAGTCCCATGGACATCTAGTCCCATGGACATCTAGTCCCATGGACATCTAGTCCCATGGACATCTAGTCCCATGGACATCTAGTCCCATGGACATCTAGTCCCATGGACATCTAGTCCCATGGACATCTAGTCCCATGGACATCTAGTCCCATGGACATCTAGTCCCATGGACATCTAGTCCCATGGACATCTAGTCCCATGGACATCTAGTCCCATGGACATCTAGTCCCATGGACATCTAGTCCCATGGACATCTAGTCCCATGGACATCTAGTCCCATGGACATCTAGTCCCATGGACATCTAGTCCCATGGACATCTAGTCCCATGGACATCTAGTCCCATGGACATCTAGTCCCATGGACATCTAGTCCCATGGACATCTAGTCCCATGGACATCTAGTCCCATGGACATCTAGTCCCATGGACATCTAGTCCCATGGACATCTAGTCCCATGGACATCTAGTCCCATGGACATCTAGTCCCATGGACATCTAGTCCCATGGACATCTAGTCCCATGGACATCTAGTCCCATGGACATCTAGTCCCCTGGACATCTAGTCCCATGGACATCTAGTCCCCTGGACATCTAGTCCCATGGACATCTAGTCCCATGGACATCTAGTCCCATGGACATCTAGTCCCATGGACATCTAGTCCCATGGACATCTAGTCCCATGGACATCTAGTCCCATGGACATCTAGTCCCATGGACATCTAGTCCCATGGACATCTAGTCCCATGGACATCTAGTCCCATGGACATCTAGTCCCATGGACATCTAGTCCCATGGACATCTAGTCCCATGGACATCTAGTCCCATGGACATCTAGTCCCATGGACATCTAGTCCCATGGACATCTAGTCCCATGGACATCTAGTCCCATGGACATCTAGTCCCATGGACATCTAGTCCCATGGACATCTAGTCCCATGGACATCTAGTCCCATGGACATCTAGTCCCATGGACATCTAGTCCCATGGACATCTAGTCCCATGGACATCTAGTCCCATGGACATCTAGTCCCATGGACATCTAGTCCCATGGACATCTAGTCCCATGGACATCTAGTCCCATGGACATCTAGTCCCATGGACATCTAGTCCCATGGACATCTAGTCCCATGGACATCTAGTCCCATGGACATCTAGTCCCATGGACATCTAGTCCCATGGACATCTAGTCCCATGGACATCTAGTCCCATGGACATTTAGTCTTCTGACAATTAGACTTCCTTTGAAAAATAACTGTGAACATTTAGTCTTCTGACAATTAGACTTCATTTGAAAAAATAACTCTGGACATTTAGTCTTCTGACAATTAGACTTCCTTTGGAAAATAACTCTGGACATTTAGTCTTCCGACAATTAGACTTCCTTTGGAAAATAACTGGACATTTAGTCTTCTGACAAATAGACTTCATTTGAAAAATAACTGTGGACATTTAGTCTTCTGACAATTATACTTCCTTTGGAAAATAACTGGACATTTAGTCTTTTGACAAATAGACTTCATTTGAAAAATAACTGTGGACATTTAGTCTTCTGACAATTAGACTTCCTTTGAAAAATAACTGTGGAAATTTAGTCTTCTGACAATTAGTCTTCCTTTGAAAAATAACTGTGGACATTTAGTCTTCTGACAATTAGTCTTTTGAAAAATAACTGTGGACATTTAGTCTTCCTTTGAAAAATAACTGTGGACATTTAGTCTTCTGACAATTAGTCTTCCTTTGAAAAATAACTGTGGACATTTAGTCTTCGGACATGTAATCTTCTGAACAATTAGACATAATTTGAAAAATAACTGTTGACATTTAGTCTTCGGACATTTAATCTTCTGGACAATTAGTCCTCATCTTCAAGTTCTAATAGGATAATCAGCTTAAAACATCAGACGAAGACTAATTGTCCAGAATACTAATTGTCCAGAGGACTAAATGTCCAGAGTTATTTTTCAAATGAGGACTAATTGTCCGAAGACTAAATGTCCACAGTTATTTTTCAAAGGAGGACTAATTGTCAGAAGACTAATTTTTCAAAGGAGGACTAATTGTCAGAAGACTAATTTTTCAAAGGAGGACTAATTGTCAGAAGACTAAATATCCGAAGACTAAATGGGTGGATCCCCATACACACATACACAGACTACACACATGTTTACACACATACACAGACTACACGCATGCATACACACATACACAGACTACACACATGGATACACACATACACAGACTACACGCATGCATACACACATACACAGACTACACGCATGCATACACACATACACAGACTACACGCATGCATGCACACATACACAGACTACACGCATGCATGCACACATACACAGACTACACGCATGCATACACACATACACAGACTACACGTATGCATACACACATACACAGACTACACGTATGTATACACACATACACAGACTACACGTATGTATACACACATACACAGACTACACGCATGTATACACACATACACAGACTACATGCATGTATACACACATACACAGACTACACGCATGTATACACACATACACAGACTACACGCATGTATACACACATACACAGACTACACGCATGTATACACACATACACAGACTACACGCATATATACACACATACACAGACTACACGCATACACAGAGCATACTAAACGCTGCGAGATACAAAGGCGGGACACCACGAGAGTAAAGGGCCATTTACACGGTCGAACAGTTTCACAAACCCTGTTTGTCAGGCAAGTGTTTTAGGTGATGTTTGACCGTGTGAATGGGGTATTTGGTCGTCAAACACGTTTGTCGAACGTGTTTGACAACCAAATACCCTATTCACACGGTCAAACATCACTTCAAACACTTGTTTGACAAACCGGGTTTGTCAAACCGTTTGACCGTCTAAATGCCCCTTAAGATACAACTAGGTAAATGCAGACATCTACACGCATACATGTATGTTTATGTACAGGCATCTACACACGTACGTTTGCACATACACACGCATCTACACGCTCACATGTATGTTTATGCACAGGCATCTACACACGTACGTTTGCACATACACACGCATCTACACGCGTGCATGTATAAACATACACAGGCATCTACATGCGTACATGTATACACATACACAGACATCTACACGCGTATATGTATACACATACATAGGGGTACGTGTATATATATATATATATATATATATATATATATATATATATATATATATATATACAAAGGCACATAGACGTGTGCATGTATGCACATACACAGACATATACACGCGTACATATATGCACACACACAGGCATCTACACGCGTACATATGCACACACGCAGGCATCTACACGCGTACATATGCACACACGCAGGCATCTACACGCTCACATGTATGTTTATGCACAGGCATCTACACGCTCACATGTATGTTTATGCACAGGCATCTACACGCTCACATGTATGTTTATGCACAGGCATCTACACACGTACGTTTGCACATACACACGCATCTATACGCGTGCATGTATAAACATACACAGGCATCTACACGCATACATGTATACACATACACAGACATCTACACGCGTACATGTATACACATACATAGGGGTACGTGTATATATATATATACAAAGACACACAGACGTGTGCATGTATGCACATACACAGACATATACACGCGTACATATATGCACACACGCAGGCATCTACACGCGTACATATGCACACACGCAGGCATCTACACGCGTACATATGCACACACGCAGGCATCTACACGCTCACATGTATGTTTATGCACAGGCATCTACACACGTACGTTTGCACATACACACGCATCTACACGCGTGCATGTATAAACATACACAGGCATCTACATGCGTACATGTATACACATACACAGACATATACACGCGTACATATATGCACACACACAGGCATCTACACGCGTACATATGCACACACGCAGGCATCTACACGCGTACATATGCACACACGCAGGCATCTATACGCTCACATGTATGTTTATGCACAGGCATCTACACACGTACGTTTGCACATACACACGCATCTACACGCGTGCATGTATAAACATACACAGACATCTACACGCATACATGTATACACATACACAGACATCTACACGCGTACATGTATACACATACATAGGGGTACGTGTATATATATATATATATATATATACAAAGACACACAGACGTGTGCATGTATGCACATACACAGACATATACACGCGTACATATATGCACACACGCAGGCATCTACACGCGTACATATGCACACACGCAGGCATCTACACGCGTACATATGCACACACGCAGGCATCTACACGCTCACATGTATGTTTATGCACAGGCATCTACACACGTACGTTTGCACATACACACGCATCTACACGCGTGCATGTATACAGGCATACACAGGCATCTACACGCGTACATGTATACACATACACAGGCATCTACACGCGTACATGTATGCACATACATAGGGGTACGTGTATATATATATACAAAGACACATGCACGCGTGCATGTATGCACATACACAGACATCTACACGCGTACATATATGCACACACGCAGGCATCTACACGCGTACATATATACACACACGCAGGCATCTACACGCGTACATATATGCACATACGCAGGCATCTACACGCGTACATGTATGCACATACGCAGGCATCTACACGCGTACATGTATGCACATACAGACATCTTAACGCGTGATACACATGTACATACACAGGCATCTACACGCGTACATGTATGCACATACACATCTTAACGCGTGATACACAGACATCTACACATGTACATGTATGCCCATACCATCTTAACGCGTGATACACAGGCATCGACACGCATACGTATATGTACATACACAGGGATCGACACGCGTACATATATGTACATACACAGGGATCGACACGCGTACATATATGTACATACACAGGGATCGACACGCGTACATATATGTACATACACAGGGATCGACACGCGTACATATATGTACATACACAGGGATCGACACGCGTACATATATGCACATACACAAGGATATACACGCGTACCTATATGTACATACGCAGGCATCTACACACGTACCTATATGTACATACGCAGGCATCTACACGTGTACATGTAACATACAGACATCTAAACGCGTGCATGTACACACACAGGCATATACAAGCGTACATGTATGCACATGCACATACTCAGGCATCTACACACATGTGCGTGCGTGTAGATACCTGCACGCACGCACATGGATTTGAAGCTATGCGTGATACAGAACAGATGAGACTATCAAATAAAAAATAAAATTACATGTGAAAAAGTACCAGAAGAAACAAGGAATGGAGGGGCTAGGGAAAATATGAAATGAGAAGAAACACATGCAAGAACCTACAAATGACTACACACTCAGTAACAAGTTCACGTGGCGACAAGGTCACGCGGCGCAATAGGAGTGGTGTTGTCCCGGGCACCTGCTGAGTTGTCGGGTTGGAAGCAACCAGTGGTCAATCATTACGGAATGCAGTAATAACGGTTTACCTGTAAAATTCACCCATGTAAATATGCATACGCACAGACTCTTTCTCCATACGCCCTACCGCCTGACTCTTCAACACCCCTCTTCAAACTCTCATCCACAACTTATCGCTCTATTACTGTTTCAATCGATCATCCATTCAGACTTCACTGCAGAACTAAGTCATTTCACAACAATTTTCAAGACGACGCCAAGCTCAGTCACGTCCATCCTGCAAACTTAGCCTTTTCTTCTCTCCACCCCATTCTTTTAGACAACTGCTGAACAAAAGCCCCTTCCACCCAAAATAACAAAAGCGGCATTTAGTCAGTGTGAATTATTCGCAGAATAAAAGAAATTTCAGATACAGATACATAAATGATACTTAGCAAACTGGATTTATTTCATTTCAGCTATGAAGAAGAATTGTGTTGAGACATTTGCTGTATTATGCAACACTGAAGCATAGCAACAAATAATTTCCATTATTTGTGTTGTTATAGTATAGATATTTAAAATATGGATGAATAAGTTCAGTTGATAGAAATAATTTCCCTTTCACTGTGAAATGACGGAGTGGTATAGAGGCATATTTTTTCAATTTAACTATGGAAATATCCAACAAATCAAATACCCATTCTAATATTAACCATTAAAAATTATATTGTGCAATTGAACGGGTCGATGCTTCGTCTGTCCCCAACGTCTTGTGATCCTCGGGGAACAAGTTTCAGCTAGCGCATTTCTCACTCTCCGCACAAAGAATTATTCACTTATGTCTTGGAAAAACATGAACATGACGAAACTTGTCAAATTTGCCGTGTTAAATGCTTGACTAATTTGATAACTACCATAACCGTATGGAAATTCTGACATACGTTATGGAACGACGGAAATACCAAGTAATATTTCTTTATGTTGAAATGGCCTTTAAAAATGCATATAGTGACAGGAAAATTCTAACAAGACAAATAATGTGCTAGAAGTTAACTCAAGTATGACGTCATGGAGTTCCACAAAATTGAAAGGAGTTTCTTATCGTAGCCAATGCAAAGTAAGGCGGAGAACTAGATAACGGTACGATAACACGTTTCATACCTTTTTTCCATAGTAATGCCAAGCAATTTCATTCAGTAGTTGAGAACTTATTCAAAACAGGGGAAACAGCAGGGAAGTAAATTCCGACTAAAAACACTAGCATTGTACGGTATTAGTAATGCATACAGTACACTCAAGCACGCGCGCGCGCGCGCACACACACACACACACACACACACACACACACACACACACACACACACACACACACACACATTCTCTCGGGGGTTCAGTGAGAAATAATGGATCTTCCTGGACATTTATAAAATCCGGATGTAAATGCATGTTCCAATGATGAGAGAAAAAACATGAAGTACTAGGTACAAAAGGTGGCAGAGGTGAACAATTCAGATACACGAGCAATACAAAAGAGCCAGGAACGATTATACAAGACTTAGCATGATTAATGAAAATGGTACAATTGATAAATTTAGAAATAAATATAAACAGATTGTTTTACAGATTTGTGAATGGTGGACTGGAACACAGGGGAGGAATAAAAGAACTGAAGGAAGAAAAAAGAAAGTAAGTTCAAATAATGAACAAAATATTCCAAGATGTATTCACCTAGATTAAGAATTCTGAGGGAGAAAAGGGCGAAGAAAAAGAAGATGCTTTAAACAACCTGGAAGTAAGAAAGGCTTTGGGGTCTGGATGTTGAAAGTGTGAAGGTGAGGAGGATTGTAAACGGTCACGGATTTATCATTGGAGCTAAGAGAAAATATGATTAAATATAAATGTAACAAATGGAAATTGTACAAATAAAAAGAAACCTAAAATAAACCATAAAATAAGAGATTAATTCACCACAAACGCATTTCAGAAAAAACAACAATTATCTTAATTCAGTAGGAATTGTAATTTACCAATTGTCATAAAGTGACCTTTCATTATACAAATGAAGACATGATAAAAATGGAAAATACGATACACCTCAGACTGGAATATGTAGCAGCTGCCACCAAGCCAAAAGATGTATGTATTGTAAAGAATGGAAACCAAAGTGATATAGGAATGGCTGATAAGAATACGAGGAAAGACAAACTATGACTTCCCATATTAGAAATGAAGAGAGTGGTGATATAATAATTATATATATTAGAAATGGAAAAAGAAGCGGACAGAGAGTATCTGCTGGTGTGGTTTGAAAGGGCGAGGGGTAGTAAAAAAATAACGATGTAAGGAAGATCACATTTCCACACATATTCATCAATTTGTGGAATAATTTAGAATATCTAATTCAGGCCAAAACATTCATGAAATCCTTGATAAATAGACAATTACAGAAAATATTCAATGAACATATCTCCAATACTATACAACATGACACACACAGACTCATTATGATTCTCACATATGCGAAAAGATGGCGTGGAAAAGGGAGACCAAAGAGAACGGTGAGGAAATAATGAAAATAGAAAGAGGTAGGATCCATATACAAATGATTACACACTCAGTAATGAAGGTGCTGCACGATTGCACACGGGGTTAAAGTTACCTTCAACTTTGATAGAGCTTGATGCATCTAATTAATTTTCTTTTACTCTAAAAATAAAATTGTATGAGGTGAATTGAGATTCTTTAGGGTTGTATTTTGTCTACCAACATGCATTCAGATTTATATATATATATATATATATATATATATATATATATATATATATATATATATATATATATATATATATATATATATGCAAGTGCACATATTAAGAAAGATCGCATATCTAAAGGATGTGAAGATATACAGTTTTTCATATAGCTGCATAAATACTCGGAATAGCTTAGAAAGTGATATGGACCAAGCTCAAACAATGCACTAGTTCAAATCCAAATATAATAGGAAATCAAGGATATAGATTAAGTTGGAACAATTCATGAATTTGAGGTTAGGTATTATAAAAAATAGAAAATAGAAGATGTGATTAAACGATTGTTGCTCCTTTCCAATATCCTACAATCAGGCAAAATCCCCACCTTGAATTTTTTCTCCTTGAGGGACTCGAGGAACCTACTGACGTCATTGTCTTTCATGAATTCGGGAAATTCCCTTTCAGATCATCCGTGGTTGCTATCTTTATTCTTATCATACTTAGATATAAGTTTTCATTATCTAGATACTAGAGAACCTTCCTCTTTTTGATGTGAGATACATGATTTAATTCTATTTCTTAAATTATGACTCATGGACGTTCGTTGTCGGCTTCCTCTGTGTTTACATTGCGAAAGCGTCTGCTTCCCTTACGTTCCTGAGGAACGAATCGTCACGTACACACATCATGAGGGCTTCCCCCTCTCGTTTCCTTAGAGAACACTTCTTTATTCTCTTTTTAGCTCTCCTTGTTCTAAAACTAAATCTCCTGGAGATCGCATGTTAGAGTAATTTGGGAATAACATTTGAAAAATAAATATATTTAGTTGATTTAGCCATTTATTCTCACATTAATGAGAATAATAGCGTGTGCGGACATGCATTTATCCATTCATTCATTTGCTTGTTTATTTATTTTCTATTGTCTTAAATGGGCAAGGGAATAGTAAAATGGATAATAAGCTAATTAGTGAGCCAGCTATACTAAATACAATGGCTATATTAATGTAGGCTTAGTTCTTGAGGGAATATATAGTTACTAACTGTGATGTAATCATCAACTGATCATCCTCAGCTGTAGAGCAGTTATTCAGCCATTCACTCCTTTTGATCTCGGCTAGGTCATGAATGTGAAATGATTATAAAGAATTTCATAAGTGGCTGTAACAGCCGTAATTAATATTATAGTCAATAAACAAAATATCATTTAGGTTAGATTTATTGAACAATAGTCATACAACTGTTTCCAGATTTTCCATTCTTTTAATTCACATTATATATATATATATATATATATATATATATATATATATATATATATATATATATATATATATATATATATATATATATATATATATATATTGTGTAGAATATAGATTGTTATGTGTTCCCATGTAATTCATGTACATTGTGTATGTGTTTGCATATATTGTGCATGTCCTCCAAACTACATGTATATTAATTCTTACTTTCACTCCCTCTGTTTATATGTAATAACCTAGATTTGTAAAGGACAACAGCTCAACCCAAAGGATCCAACTGTATTATACTGGTCAACTTTGCTTCGAATTTGCTCTTGTTGTCTGAATATATCTCTCACATTGTTCCCTGAATTAGTTCATCTAAGGCAAGCTGTAATTATTAATATCCTTCAAACGGTCTGGCCTTTTCATTTCCTTTCCTTGTCCTCTATTTTTTCTTCTGACTTGTACTAAGAAATCTTCTTTGTTGATTATGTCCACTCCTTTCATTACTTTGAATATTGCTATCATATCACCTCTTCTTACTCTATTTTGCTGAAATCATATCAACTCTGCAATCATATAACTTTTGCTTTCATATCAACTCTGCAATCATATAACTTTTGCTTTCATATCACCTCTGCTGTTATAAGTGTCTGCTATCTTGTCATCCCAGCTATCTGATATCATATCATCTCTGCTATCACATTACCTCTACCTTCATATCACCTGTATGTGTGTAAGCTGGCCTATGTAGCATGCAGTTTGTGCCCATCTGTTCAAATTGGGTACTTATGCAAGGAAAATATAATGTAGACATAAATGTGAGAGGGCATGGTAATAAGTCTACTATTTTTCAATTTATACATTTTTACTATGAACTGTTCATAGACATCACTAATAGAAAGTGTAATATTGATGCACTTTTTCCATTATATAAGGAAATATGGTGCTACATGAAAATGTGGTTACATTTTCATTATAATTTTCTCTCTATTTTTATCCAAAAGTGTAACCAAGCCTTAGCTATATGCTGGGAAATATAAAATACAGGATACAATGCACACAAAAGTATTTTGGTACTCAGACTGTATTTAACTTTATCAGAGTCTGTAATATTTAAAATTGACTGTAGAGAAAATAATGTAGACATAAATGTGACAGGGCATGATAATAATTCAACTATTTTTCAATTCATAAATATTTACTGTAAACTGTTCATGGACATCCCTGATACAAAGTGTAATATTGATGCACCTTTTCCGTTTTATAAGGAAATATTGGGCTACATGAGAATGTTTAAACAGGCTACGTTTTCATTATATTTATTTCAATTTTTATCCAAATGTGTAAGCAGGTCTTAGCTATATGCCAGGAAATGTAAAATACAGAATACAATACAAAACAAAAGAATTTTGGTGCTCAGACTGATAGAGTATATCTAACTTTATCAGTCTATAAGATTTAAAATTGACTGTAGAAATCATAGAATATGAGAAGACAATGATTTGCATTAATATTATAACAAAATATGAGGTCATACAGAGGATATTTTCCCACTTTGAGAAAAGCTTTTGATTTTACAGAATATAACATGTCTAACACATAAAATTACACATAATTGTATCTGCTTGTAATTCCACATTAATGATGGAACTAATGAAGAAGCACAGAAAGCCAATAGAGCTCCTAAATTACCAGCTACGATATTAACAATAATTTTGAAGTAAGCAATGAAATAGATACATTTAGCTTCCACATAATGTGAACCAGAATGCATCTCCTGTTCCTTTTAGATATAGTAACCTAAAAATTTCTATCCAAGTTGTCTGGTATCCATCCCTAGTTCCTTTCCTGAGAGTTATAAATAGTGAGTTCTTTAGGTATCCAGTCACATAGCGAGCTGAAGTCAAGTCATTAACACTTCTTTATTCTGCTGTAAGTATTGAAATACCCCAACATTATTGATTACCTCTCATAATTTTCTTTTTCGAGTATGTAAACTCGCATTCTCGTTCAATTATTCTTTTGTGCATGTATTTTAATGCACGTGACTAAGTGTCCTCCTTGTATTGCTGGGATTGGGAGAGCAAACGTTTTCATGATATTTCATTAAAATTAACTTGAATTTCCCCAAGTAAATCTGATTCATGTGGCTGGCATTGTCTAGTTATACGATATTTTTATATGATCTGCCTTAAAAATAAGCTGAAATCCTATAATCTATGTTTCTATAAGCTTTTATTTGGAATCTGTTAACTAGAAGAGATGCATTCTGTGCAGCTACGGATCACAAACTGGTATTGCCAACCAATGGGATAGCTCGCTTTTCTGCCAATGAACGTCTAGCATTTGTATAAATTCCTCCAATAGGGTGAGGTTTTATTTTAGCCAATCGCACGATGCCTTGAGTCTCTCGTACACCAATGAGGGAGCGAGGCGGGAGAGTGACGTCAGTGGGACTATATATACCAGGACATAGGCCGTTGTTGCGTTTAGTCGTCATTCCGTCTGTTCGTGCTGAGCTAAACGTAGTATCTGTGCGAAAAGGTATACTATAAAGGTGTGTGCGTCTTGTATGCCGGTTTTTGATAGTGTGAAATATGAAATGTGGATTACTAGTGAATTAAGTGTAGGGAAATATTATTGTGTTTCAATATTGGTATAGTGAAAGTGTGCTCAACTTTGCGTCAGTCGATGAGGTCACTCGTCATTGTTTACCGCCGAAACAAGATGGCGGATATCGAAGGCGCGTTTGAAAGTAACTGCCACAATGATGATGCGTTTCAGGAAGCTCTATGCTAGTATGATTTTACAGTGACTATATGTGTCTCCTGTTTAGTGGTTTTGTATTCGCCAGCAACGTCTGGTGTTTATCAGACGATCTCAGTGAAGTGAATTTCTGTATCATAAACGCTCATAAAGGTTGTTACAATATTGCAGGTAAGCCATGGCCCGTACGAAGCAGACCGCACGTAAGTCAACGGGAGGTAAGGCTCCCCGTAAGCAGCTTGCCACCAAAGCTGCTAGGAAGTCAGCCCCATCTACCGGTGGTGTAAAGAAGCCTCATCGTTACCGCCCCGGTACTGTCGCCCTCCGAGAAATCCGTCGTTACCAGAAATCCACAGAATTGCTGATCCGCAAGCTGCCCTTCCAGCGTCTGGTTCGTGAGATCGCCCAGGACTTCAAGACTGACCTTCGTTTCCAGAGTGCAGCTATCGGTGCCCTTCAGGTGCGGGGGAGAGGCTTTGTTTTTCGAATGGTAATGAATGTGTGCATAACATAATCACCAGTGTGAAAAATAACAAGTCCGTGTTCTAACGAATGCCTTTATCCTTCTAGGAAGCGTCTGAGGCGTACCTCGTGGGTCTCTTCGAAGACACCAACCTGTGCGCCATTCACGCAAAGCGTGTCACCATCATGCCAAAGGATATTCAGCTGGCCAGGCGAATCCGTGGTGAACGTGCTTAAGCGTTCTTTAATATTAAGTGCTCACTCAAGACATTTAACCTCCAAGCTACATACTGCCATGAACAGAAGTTTAATGTTTTAAGTTAAAAGTTTGGCAAGAGTATTTTAGGTTCTGAGTGTGCCAGTTATAGAATGAATTGGCACAGAATCTGACTGTAAGATAAAATGAGTGGCTAATTACTGCCCACCTCTTAAATATGACGAGGTTTCTTAATTTATTTTGTTCAGATTTGCTGGACGTTCATCCTCATAGCATTTATGTTGTGTTAAGTGGTATGTGGATTTTACTATTGCAAAATTGTGATGCTGGTTCTGGCAATCTCTGGAAGACTACAACTTAAAAGTGAGATTGAAACTTCTTGAATACTACGCATGTCATAGGCTATCACAAATAATATCCCAAAGTACAAGACTTTATGATTTTTTTTCCTGGTCTGGGAGCAATTTGCATATTTGTATTGTCATTAATGGTAATGTGTAGATCGTATCGTGTTCATGATCTTCATTATTTTTTAGGTTTAGACGGAAACTTTTTTATTACTGTACCTATTACCCTACTACTGATGGTACTGTAGTATTTCTGGAGATTCTCTACAGTACTCTTTGATTCTTCTTATTTGAGATGCACTTATTGTAAGTAAAGAAAATAAAACTATCTTTCATCCAGTCAATTTTTATTTTATCCATTCTAAAACTGCTGGAGGGTTTACTACCCTCCATATACAAAGTAATAAAGTGATTCAATGCAATCACATACAATGTAGCCATTGAAGCATTACATATCATGGCTCTTGGTGAATATGACTTGGTGAATCATTTACAGGTGACTGACAATTTTTCGGTGTATGCATCAATTCACTTTCTTTTTTATCTCGAATGTAGTTATTGAACTATTTCAAGATCTGTTTTCTTTGTTGACATAGTCTTTGAGTATTGCTGTATGGCTTCCTCTTCGTTTCTCTTCGAGTAATAATGTTTGATTTCCCTTCTGTCTGTCTTCTAGTATCTTGCGACTTCTTTCCAGTTCCTCTGCCTGTTTTGCGTAATACTGTAGGTACCCCGGAATCCGCGCGCGGCGCCACTGTCGACCATGTAATGTTTACGTCGCCATTTCTTGCGGACCACCAGCTTCTGTTTAGTTAATTTGAATGCTTCCCGCGTTCAGCGGATGCGCAATATAATTAAAATTACCTTGTTGTTTTGCAAGTATATGCCCAATTCTTTAAATAGAAAATGTCTTCAGCGATTCGAACGGAAATTTGGTTATCAAACTCGGTAACATAGTTTTCCGAGTAAAAATATTAAGGTAAGGTATCACTAAATATTATTTAAATGTACATAAACGTGTTTATCAACCTATTTTCTCCCGGATATGAGAAGCTTAAGAGCGTTGATCACTTAATGTTTGAGCTTAGGGTCCGCACATATAGGCATATCACCCATGAATCTTAAGCGTCCAGTTCGTATTTGATTTTGTTTACACCACCATTGACGACCAAAACCACACAATGACGGTTTTTGCTTAAATGCATTATTTATATATAAAAAATAGCACATGGTTGCATTATTTGACATATTTTCTTCAAAATGTGTGATTTCCATGTAAAATGATCGAAGAGAAGTTACGTTTTTATCCTCTGCAAAATTACTAACCGGCAATCAAGGCCGACCAAACCAAAACGCTGGCTTTTGCTCAAATGTATAATTTTAAATAAAAATTAGCATATGGTTGTATTGTCTGACCTATTTTCTTTAAAATGTGTGACTTCCATGTAAAATCATCAAAGAGAAGTTACGTTTTTATCCTCTACAAAATTACCAACCGCCAACTGCCGACCAACGTCGACCAAAGCCAAAACCACGCAATGACGGTTTTTGCCCAAATGCATAATTTATATATAAAAAATAGCATATGATTGCATTATTTGACATATTTACTTTAAAATGTGTGAATCCCATGTAAAATCATCAAAGAGAAGTTACGTTTTTGTCATGCAAAAGCCGTCATTGGTTGGGTTTGGTCGGCGTTGGTTGCCGGTTGGTAATTTTACAGAGGATAAAAGCGTAACTTCTCTTCGATCATTTTACATGGAAATCACACATTTTAAAGAAAATAGGTCAAATAATGCAACCGTATGCTATTTTTTATATATATTATGCATTTGAGCAAAAACCGTTATTGTGTCGTTTTGGTCAGCGTTGGTTGACTTCGGTCGGCGCTTAGCGAGACCCACCATTGACAGCTTCATGATTGCCATGAAAAGGCAAATATGGTATGATGGAGATGTCTCACATTGTTTTTGACATGCTCATGTGATTTGTTAACCCTTAAAACCCAAGTATGCCGAATTTTAATTAAATTGGACCAGTGGTTTAGAGTTAATGTGTATTTCTTTACCGAAATCTTTACAAAATACCACCCTTAATTCTAACACTTTGTTATGGTAAAGTCTAGCCAAAAATGCGGGCTAAAAAAATAATTTAAAAAATCGTATCTCCCTTATTTTTCAAGCTATTTCAAAAATTTAAAAAGCATTTTGTTTCTAATAAAGTTGTCTTTCATACGCAACAATAATTCAAGGGTTATTTGTTTTTTGAAAATTTTGTGGGGGTACCTAAATACTCTTCCTTGTACTTTGCCAATGCCTCGTAGTCAGCCTGTCCCAAGGAAAATACAAGTGACACTTAGTCTAACTAACTAACCCTACATGTTGCCTGTTTCCTCACAAGGGGATCGGGGATTTGGTATGGAACAAGCAAATACCAAGACATGGGCAATTATGTGCTCTTCACAGGTGTTCACATGTGATTGTAGTAGTTGGCAGGGTTAACTGGGGAGTACCTGGTAAGGTTCAGTGGGTTCCTGGATCAAGTGTTTGTGGTAAGGATTTGGAAAAGGTAAGTGTTTTTGTGTTTGGTAGGGGTTCCTAAGTTGGAAAGAAATGAGATCAGGAGAGTAGGAATGGGAAAGAAGATGGCAGATAGGGCTAATGAAAGAGTATTGGGTGGTGTGGAAGCCAGAGGAAGTGGATGACCAAGGATGGGATGCAATGAGAAAGGGAGAATGTTTGTGCTTATGTGTGAATGATATTTTGATGAAGTGGCGAGTGAGAAGGGTGGGAGTAGGTACGTTCCTTTGATTTGGATTTAAAAAAGGGTACTGGAAGGTATTTCAGTTTGTGACTGGGGGGAATGCTGTGAAGAGTTTTTATAAGATTAGTAGAGCTTGTGTTATGATTGGAAATGGAAAGACCGAGTGATTCAAGGTAAATGTGGCATTGCCATGGCTCATGTACCTTCTTCAGAAATGATTTAATATATGTCACTCTTAGTCCTAATATGCCTACCCAACCCTTCCTCTCTTGGAGTACATCAGTACCTTAGTTTGATGCAAGTGAACTTCCAAATTGAAAGCTAACCTTTGAGTCACCATTGTGCTAGTCAGTGATGGCTCCTTATTTCTACTTTCATGAATTTGAACCACATTAAGTATTCAACTCGAGAAAACTAGAAAACTGCCCTTGTTTGTGAAGACAGGTTCAATACTCATTATTATTCAATACTCATTATTTCTGCCTGAGCTGAACCCTCTCCGAAGACCTTAATACCCATTAATGGTTTGATTTTTTCCTGGTCTCAATTTACCAGTGATTCTATCTAGACTGTACCAAAGGAAACGGCCAGTCCCTCTTCTATCTACATAATAGCTTTTTCCCTCTTCTAAGGGAGGTAGCCTAGTCAAAAGCAAATATCTACTCCCTTCTCTGCACCTTGGAATACAGTTTTGGTTCATCTTTACATTTACCTAAATTATTGTTGTCATTTCAAACTAATTTGTAAACTTCCTTTCTTCAATAATTTTTCTTTTTACTGTTTCTCATAGCCACATTCCTGGCTTTTTAGCTCACCTTTTATTGAACCATTTTTCTGCTTTCCTCCACTAATCTTTGGCACCTGTTTATTTGAGTTTTAAATGTAGAGATTTATATCTTCATAGTTCTATTGGTATTCATGAATTCCTTCCAGTCTTGTGTGATTTGATCTTTGGCTCCATTTCCCCACCTGACAACTAAAATTCAATTGTTACATGGTCATATTTTCCTATAAGGCAAAGGTGTTTCACAGACAATGATGCCACATTCAACAGAAGGAATCTGCCTTGTCACTTGCTTCCCACTCTTCCAATTTGACACCAAACTCGTCCCGGCATGGCCATATGGCACCATGGGTTCTCTTCTACTCAGCACATCAGTTCTAAGTTTCAGGTGGGTAGCTACAAAGTCCTCTGTGAGGGACACCATCCTAGCCTTCCGATAGGGGGGTGTTTGTGATGTTAAACCATATCATCACCTTGCCTTCACACAGATTTGCTTGATCCACTATTATGTTGCTTCTCACAACCATAACCCAATCACCAATTTTATCTTCAGATCTATCAATATACCAAATGGCTTCTTTCTCCTTACAAGGGGGGTAGCCTGCCAAGGTATGTACCAACCCATATCCATTTGTTTCCTTTCTGTCTTACCTCCTTGTGAATAAAAGGCTGTCCCTCCCCATTCATTGCCCAGACAGTGAATGAAGTGGCATCCATATGAAAAATAAATGCAAGGAAGAAACAAAGAAGCACATGAGAGGTACAGAGGGAGCTATATGCTGGGGTAAGCACTTAACATATAATTTTGTAATGAATAAAAAAGATGTTAGGAATGAAGACAAAAGTCAGGTAATTAAGGAGAGGGTAAGGAAAGCACATGGACAGTCAGAATATCAAACTAACAAAATTGAGAGTTGGAGAAGAATGAGCAGCAGGAATGAGCTGACAGAATTACTGGGAAAGAATGAAGGTACATGTACATGATTTATGCAGGAACAAGTTTGATGTGAGTGAGAGAAGGGGTGAGGATGCATCTCTCTCATGGCTATCTACTTTGACCTGTGGTAATGGCCAATTGGACAGGGTGGTGAAGAATGGAAGATAATCTTTGCTGGTGAAGAATGGAAGATAATCTTTGCTGGTGAAGAATGGAAGATAATCTTTGCTGGTGAAGAATGGAAGATAATCTTTGCTGGTGAAGAATGGAAGATAATCTTTACTGGCATCTGTCAAGTAGACCCATTGCATCCATACAACCTTTAATAGACCCTTACTTTTAATCGTCTACAGCTTCTATTAACCACAATTTTTTATAAGGTTTGTACTGTATTCTAGAATTGCTCACCTGTAATCCTAGGCGTCTGTCAAGTTCCATCATCACTTCTGCCCTTTCTGGGTCAATTCCTGGAAGTCTTTCCCAAATGGGCCTGCTCATTTGCTCATCAATATCACTTGGTTCCCGAAACCACAAAAAATAACCCAAGAAAGAAGCTACTGATAAAGTGACAATAATAGTTTGATATCGGGGTACTTCCTTGTGTCTTTTCTGATCCCAACCGGTAATCGTCCTGTGTTGTTGCAAAGACACTGGTTTGCATTGGCAAAACATTTTACGACTTAATGTTGGCCCGCAAAGCCACTTGTAATTCAGTTCTTCCTGGGGTAATATCAGGTGCTGAGTTGAGGTGATCCTGGAATGGATTAATTCCTATATCAGCACCAAAACTTGGTCATGACAGAATTTTGTGTGATTATGGGTACAATGGTATTTTTTCCACAAAAGATCACTTCAACTCAACACAAGTACAAAAAATAGATAAAAAAAGTAGTATGATGCAGTGTTATGGTTTTTATTTGAAATAACTTAATCTTTGTACAAAATTCATTGTAGATAATATACAGTATACAGGTCGCTCCCACAACTTAAACTCTTACTGAATGCTTATGTTCATGACATATTTGACTCCTTTTCCTCACGAATTTCTGCTAATCTTTCAATAAGAGCTTTTGTGTCTCCACCTGTATCCATATTGTATTTAAGCGATAGTTCTAACTGTTTCTCTTCTAGACCTTCAATGTGATCATAAAGAGTTTTATGCAATTTTGAGTCAACATCATTCTCTTGCCTTATTATACAAAAGTATATCAAAAATACCCCTACACTCAATGACACAACAATGGGCTCATACCATAAGCCCTTTTTCTCTTTTCCTCCACCATATGTGTCTCTTGCTTTCCATGTGGCGGCACGACTTGATGAAAATTTGATTGGTGCATCAGTGTCAATTTCTTCAACTGAATTTGTGCTCTTGTGCTGGGCATTCAAATTTATTTGAACATGTATAGGATGTCTGAAAAGCATATCAATGATTAGTTTTGGCTTCTAAGTATTACTTTGCATGATGTACACACTGACTGACCTAAGACAAATAGTGAATAGTACAAAACATATCCTTAATAACATATACAGTAACATTGCAAGTCTAAAAAAAAAAAAACAAAAAAAACATTGCAAGTGAAAAAAGTGCATCCCTCCACTTTTCTAAAAATGTGTGCACAAGTTCCACTTGAAATTGCAAATCTTATTTTATTTATTTATTATTATTATTATTTTTTAATATATAAAACCATATATTCAAAACTGAGTGTGGAGGTAGGAAATGTCAGGATCCCAAGGGTTTAGCTCCTTTCCACTATGTTGCTATCAACATAGCATATGATCTGCTATCAACATAGCATATGATCTGCAGGCCCCAGAGTTGGCTCATATCTTGGATAAAAAATATCAAATTGCTCACAACTACATGAATGTTGGGAGACATGATTATATGTTTTATGGAGTGTGTTGCATTTACATGTGATGTGATATGGGGAAATCTAATGAAAGCAGTCAAGCTGTAGTAAAGTAGTAAAGCTTGTGTGAGAGTTGGGCTGTGCCAAGGTTGTATATTATTGCCATGATAGTTCATCATGTATATATGGGGTGGTAATAAAGTGATGATACTATTTCTGTGATGATGGTGCCACCACAGGATGTGTGTTCTTAACCAGGACAAGTCAGCAGCATTGAAAGGAAACCAATATGTACATCATCAGGTAATGGTATGACATAACATGACTTAGGAGAACCTGATGGAGGGTGAGGGGCATGTCATATCATTAGATGACCTCAGTTATTGGTCAAACGACTAGGAATTTTTACCAAAGGCCAATCACTGGACTTAAATAGGGAAAGTACGGCCCCAGAGGAGGTGCCTGTATCATAACTGAAGTACTCTCAGGACTTGCATGAAGAAAGGGAGCAGTAAGTTCTAGTTTTGTCAACATTTTACATTCACACTAGCACTTCAATAAAAGTTAAAAACCTAACATTTGGTTTATACTTTCACTTAGCAAATTAAAATGATCACATCTCTCATTGGCTTCCTACTCCTATATGAAGTGAACTGTGATATTAATATAACATTAATTACAATAATGATTACGAAAATAATGATTGCTGCCTACAGTTTCACCAAGTAAAAACCCACAGCTGCACAGCAACTGAATAAAACATCGCATAACATAGGAAAACCTTAAATAGTTGGAGCAAAGCAACTCAAAATAATGTAATAAAAAAAGTAATATTAATATCAAGTCTTTCTCCGAAACAATCTTCAAGTCCAAGAAAAACAAAGCAAGATAAAGCCAGAGACAGAAGCTATATCACCCTTCTTCACCAGAATAGAAAATACTATACCATCAAAAAGCTGAAAAAAATATATAATAATATGCAGAAGGCCCAGACAAGATATTAAACTAACAGCTGAAACATCTGAGCTCTGAAGCAATAAAAACCCTGACAGATATCTTCAACCATTCCTGTTCATATAACAATGAGGCAAAGGGCACACATATTTCCTAATCTGACACTAAACAGACAGAAAGCCCAGTATCTACCTGATTATTGCCAGTAAATAAATTTGGGTGTTGCAGTTCTATTAACTTAGAAAAATTACAACACTATTATATCTTAATTCTTTTAAGAAAATTATTTTTTGGAGAAAAAATGATTTTCATCCAAAAACCTATATACACCCACCAGTTAAGAATTAAAATGTACATACATACCAGAAGGTAGCCAAATCAAAGTGTACACCCATCCAAAACGTATTCCCTGCACCTCCCTTCTTAACACACCCTTATAAGTAAAGAATATTTATATACAATAATGATTGGATTTATATTGGTTTTATGACTTATAATTTTTTTCCAATTATGGAAGACTTCTTGCTATTTGAGGGTTCAATGGAACAAAATCTGTAATCATAAATGTACTAGTTACCATAATCTTTTTCACTCCATGGCATTACAGTACATCCTCACACATGAAAACCTTAACACAAATTGAAATTACTGTATACCGAACCCATTATAACATGTAATAATAGGATATGGCAGATGTACCTTCTCCCTGCTCTTTCCTCTTCAAAACATGAGTGGATACCGTATCTGTACATTTTTCTTACCGTAAATAGAATCAAGGGTAGTAATTACCAAATACCATAACTGCGAATTTACCGGATAAAGAATGACCATATAAGGAGGACTCATTGTACCTTACTAGAGAGGCACGACTAACCTCAGCTAAATCCTCCCATGCTCTAGGGTTTTTATCCTCCTGACTGCCACCAGACTGTTCCATTCATTCCTGACTTATCTCTTTTGTCTTAAAACATTTAAACCAGAATGTTGGTGTGTGTATAGAGTATGAATGCATGTTACTAAACACTGAGGGTTTAGAAAAATACTGTAACAAATTTTATGCTAAATTACACTAATGAAGGAGGAAATGTTGGATTAGAGAGAGGTGCCAGAATGTATAGTAAAACCACATATTTGATGACAAAGACAAAATCTTGAAAAGAGTAAAGCAAAGAGGACTATCAACTACTATAAGAAGATCTTAAAAGAGGACTGTCAACTGCTATATGAAGATCTAGTCAGTATCTATAAATCAAGGTAGAATGAAGACTGAAAAAAGGCAATAGTGTAGTGATACAATTGAATTGTGTAGATTTGATATTGTAGTTCTGTGTGTCTCTTAACCATGTATGCATTTATGCAGGTGCATCAGTGCCATGTGATACAATGTTATACCAAATGTGTTTCTATATATATATATCCTATCTGTACCCAGTTCCTATCTTTTCCTGTATGCATCACAGCATGCAGATGCCCCATATATGTATCCATGGCCATAATACCACTTTATGTGTATAGTGTATGGTTTTGTCCTATAACATAAGGTTAGATCTGGCAACACTGTATGCCTGGGAAGCAAATACTGTATCCTATACCTAAATCACCAGGCATTTAGCAACAGGTGCTGCTGGTTATATTACGAGTGTAAAAAAGGTCCCATTTGTAATTACCTGAACACATATCACAAAAACTACATCACTGTCTTTATATCCTTATCCATACCACAATCCCATTGTAAGGAGACTAGCATAATTATACAATGGAAATAAAACAATATATAAAGCAAAGGAAGAAATAGACATGGTGTTTTGGTTATGGGTGATTTGTTACCTGAAAAATACATTAATGGAATGCCATTAGAGACACATTAGTTACTGCTGATACACATTAGTTACATATTATTAGACTAACATAGATATAAGAGAAAACCTTATATCTTATTTGCTATGCTCTGGCATATACAGCAGTGGTGTAAATGTAACCAATGTACATACATACACCAAGGGATTTTTCTTCATTACAAAGGAGGTAGCCAAACTCAAAAGGCATAATTCCACTACCACTAATTTCATCCCCCCCCCACTCCACTCCCATTTACCACACCTCACTCCCTCCCTCTTTTCTTGGCTCCTTCTGGATGATGGGTCATCCCAGCATCTCACCCTGGGTCAGAAACAATGCAGCAAGTCACAACACATCCACAGCGATGCCATTTCATTTAATCAGCGACCCTCACTCTCTGTCCCCTCTTGTAGAAAAAGAGAAGGGGTGAAATTTACTCCCACACATAAGGAATGATAAAAGAAAAATAAAGAATTCCAAGGGTGGCAGCTAGAATGACCCATAGTCTGGCTGACAAAATGTACTAAAATAGATCAAATGAAGGTGTGACATCACTGCTGTTTTTGTAACTATGAAAGGTGTGGTAAAATTTGACTAGAAATATGTATGCAATGAAAGAATATCAAGAGGATACAAATGAAGTTATTCAGTCCATTATTGACACAGCTGAAATGGATCTCCACTTGAGAGATGATACAGCCTCTGTATGGTGACTTAATCCTACTTGGTTTAGTTGAATGTATGGTGCGAGGTGCATGCAAGCTTTCTTGGTATGTTGGAATGGCTGTGGTTGTGAATGAAGTCTAACATCTGATGATCTGTGTAATCAGCTCGATTGTACTAATTAGGTACTAGCATATATAGGTAGGTCAAACACCACCAGAGGCGCCACCGTCGATGAGGAGCACAATAGCGCGTCATTTTATGCGCACGCCATGCAAACGGCCAAATTTACATACCGCCGGATATTTCATTCATACAAATGTTATGCGAGTGTATTTACTACGATCGTAGTAAATTTCAAACAATTACATCATCAGTTACATGTCGGTACATAAAAACATAAGATAAACATGGCGGCTTGCATTCAGCAGTAAATCGAAAATTGGTTTATGTTTCAGCGTAAAAAATGAGCTAAATAAATTCAGAGTGCGGACAACTAACTAAAAATAACTAAAACTACTAGTCTCGCGAATTATTCTTATACCAAAATAAAGGCAGCGTGTTATGGTAGAGCTGAGAAATCGGTGGTACTAATTAGTTGTTTTTTTTCTATCGGATCGGATTATCGGATAACATCAACATTCATCCCGCCATCTTATCAAACTTCACTCTATTAAGTTTTTTACTATTATGTTATTAGTGTAATAGACTTATAGTTGAATTATTTGAACTATTTTCTTTAAAATGTGTGATTTTCATGTAATATGATCAAAGAGAAGTTACGTTTTTATCCTCCGTAATATTACGGACCACAGCTACGACTCGTCCTGCCCGCTATCTATGATCACTGGTAGTATGGATCAAACTACACTATTAAGTTTGTTACTATTGTGCTATTGGTGTAATAGCTTGCATATAGTTGAATTATTCAAACTATTTTCTTTAAAATGTATGATTTTAATGTAATTTGACGGCATTCGTAGCTGTGGTGGGTGATTTTGCAAAGGATAGAAATGTAATTCTATGATCAAATTACATGGAAATCACACATCTAATAGAAAATAGGTCAAATAATGCAACCATATACTAAATTTTTATATAAAATTGTGCCTGTCAGTAAAAACCGTCATTGTTTACGTTTGATCGGCGATTAGTCAGACCGCACGTTTCGGCCCGATTTCCTGGGAAAAAATAGGCCCGATTTAATCCCATTCAAAATGCAATATCTCGAGAACTAGGACAGCTAAATGGATAATTCAAATTGCATTATACTCATAGCAACTTTTTGCATCCCATGAGAACTACTTCAGCTCAAATATCAGGAATTTCATGTTCATGTTGACCTAGCTAGCATATATATGCAACACTAAGCTACAGCACCTCAAATTTCCACCATTGTGGAGAGAGGTTGGAGAGCCATGAAAGTACTTTTTGTACTTATTGTAGATCATATAAAATATATGATATTTAAATGATACTAAGAAATTGAGATTTCCAGGCAGATGCTATAATTTGCAGAATGATTCAGAAGAATTAATCCAGGTAGACAGCATAATGAAATTAAAGCAAACTTATCAAGTGAAAAAATATATGGGATCCTATGATGATACCTCCAATCCTACATATCATAATCTATTAATAAAACCTCAACAGTCATTTGGTTTTCCTCATGCAATATTTACAAGAGAAGATCGACAAGCTGGTGAAAACTCAACTGTATCAATTATAATGTACTATCTCATTCAGTTTTGTCAAAATAATATGAATTGTTACCTGTATTGACGTAACACTCCTGCTGTATTTCGTGCAAAATATTGCGTTATCCTAGGCAACAGGGTAAAAGAATTCATGATACTCCGTCCTCTGTTCATGATGTAAGCCAGAGTTTTCTAAGCATCAGAGTATGTAAACATTACCTAAGTATGTGATGCAATGTTTTTTGGGTTTAATTACTGAATCCATAATTTGGATGGTGCTCTAATTTAATAGAATTTTTTAGTGTATGTCTCATACATTACCCCCAGTTTATTTAACATAGCGTTTTCGTATACATATTGTATCCCTGACCTACTTTACTATAATATAAACAAAAACATAGGCAGTAAATTCAACTTGGCTAGATGAGAATAATTTTTATTAACTTTTATGATTAGATATTGTATATGTTAAAAATATTCATTATCATAAAATTGCAATATTGGTTGTAATACAGGAGAGTAAATGTTGAGGTATTGGAAAAAAGTGTACGTAGTTTTTGCGTAATTTTCCGTGTACACGTGAAATTTTGGTTGGTGAGCATATGGCATAGCTTCAATTCACTATACTTGGACTCTGTAGTGTACATTAGAGAAGGTTAGCATCGAAAGAATTCCATTGGCGACGGGAAATCGTGGGTAATGTAAAAGAAAAGTGAAATATAGACAGGGATTTCGCGTGTGATCTATATCAGAGATTGGAAAGGAAACGGTCTAAACCTGCTGTAATGTAAAGTTCTGAAACAAAAAATAAAATGATTGTGTAACAAATGCAAAATATATGCTTCCATATCTAAACAAAATGTGAAAGAAGAAAACGAAAAGATGAATAAAGAAAACGAGAAAGTGAAGGCCAGACTAGAGGAGTTTGGAGAGGAGAGAAGAAAGATTATATATAATCTTTCTTCTCTCCTCTCCAAATCTAATAAATCAAATAATAATAAATCTATACGCTCATTAAAGTATATAATATACTTTAATGAGCGTATAGATTTATTATAAATATCACCTTCGTAACGACACATATACATAAATATGTCATAAAACATATACCAAGGGCCTTTTCCCCCTTACTAGGAAGGAAGCCAAACTCAAAGGCCCATTTCATCAATAAATCCACTTCCATTCATTACTCTTCCCTCCCCCCCCTTTTTTTTCTGGCTCCTCCTGGATAACGGGTCATCCCTGCATCTCACCCACTGCCCTGAGTCAGAAGCAATACAGCAAGACATTCTTGATTCTCGTTGCGGGGCTGATAATCAGAAGTGGGTCAAGGAGGATACGCGTACCTTGGGTCAGGTCTGGGTCAAAGAGAGAACTACGCATACCTTAAGTCAGGTCTGGGTCAAAGAGAGTGATGCAGTAGTCGTCACTCATATGAGCAGTAGTCGTCACTCAGGTCAGGTCAAACCGGGTAGCTGCTTCAGTTAGCGATATGGCGAGTGAATGTGTCACTGTGTTCAGCGCCGAAGAGGTACAATCTCTATTTAGTAGAATTGAAGCCTTGGAGGATGCTGTTAAGTGCCTTAAGGAGGAGAATCGAGTTCTCCGCTCGAAGGCCCATGATACGGAAGGCAATATTAGCGATGAGCATGGATGGAATACGGTGAGAAATAAGATGCGGAAAAGTGGAAAAAATTCCTCACCAGCCCCACTGAAATGCAAAAACTCGTTTCAAGTGCTGGCAAATCTGCAGGAAGAAGGAACTAATGAAATCCAAGAGAAGAAGAAAAGGGCAGACGCTGGATCCCTGCCCACAGGTAAGATTTTGGTAGGGAAGATAAACTTAAAGTTTACTATACAAATAGTAGGAGCATAATTAACAAAATTGATTTGCTGCGAGGTAAAGCATGCGTAGAAAATTTCGATATTATAGCCATTACTGAATCCTGGATCAACATGGCTGATAAACATTTCCTTCCGGAAATCGAAATAGAAGGATATAAGTTTTTTCATAAGGATAGGGTCGGCAGGAATGGGGGAGGTGTAGCACTTTTCGTTAAAAATACATTAAACTGTATTATCAACAATTCGATTAAGGAAGAGGACTGTACGGAATCTATTTGGGTAGAGATTATAGGCAAGAATAAGAAAGTTATTATTGGCGTCTTGTATAGACCTCCTAACCTTAGCATTGAGCAGACTGATTCCCTAATTCATGAAATTCACAGAGCGTCCCAGTACAAAAACGTTGTAATCATGGGAGATTTTAACTATAGAAACATTGACTGGGAAACTTTAATAGGAGATCATGAAGCGAAACAATTCCTAGATGTGGTGCAGGATAATTTCCTAAAACAAATGATTACCGATCCTACGAGGGGACAAAATACCCTGGACTTAATTCTAACAAATAATGAGCACCAAATTAGCAGCATAATAGTGGGCGATAGTCTAGGCTTTAGCGATCATCAAGAAATAAGATTTAATATTATTTGGGAAAAAATAAAAAGTACAAATAACGTTCAAGTACCAGACTTCAGGAAAGCAAACTTTGACAATATAAAAACCTATTTGAAATTGAATACGAAAAACAATCCGGACGTTTCAAACATTCTTGATTCTCGTTGCGGGGCTGATAATCAGAAGTGGGTCAAGGAGGATACGCGTACCTTGGGTCAGGTCTGGGTCAAAGAGAGAACTACGCATACCTTAAGTCAGGTCTGGGTCAAAGAGAGTGATGCGCGTGCCTTGGGTCAGGTCGATTCGGGGCGACGGCCCAAAAATCAGGTCAGTACTTTGGATGAGATGTATAGCAATCTGGCAGATCTAATTATTAATGCACAAAACACATTTATCCCCCTAAAGTCAATACGAAAAAATAGTAATACTCCCAAATGGATGACGGACAGATTGAAACATGAGATCGGAATTAAAAGAGGACTTTACGTAAAAATAAAAAAACGGGGAATCACACCTTAGATCAAGATATAACGAAATGGCAAAGCTGGTTAAAAGGAATACACGTTCAGCGAAACGTAATTATGAAATCAAGGTTGCCAGTCAAGCAAAATCCAACCCAAAGGGTTTCTTTCACCTCTATAGAACAAAAAATAAAGAAAGAATAGGACCAATTAAAAACGATGAAAATGTCATGATAGAATCGGAAGAAAAAATGAGTGAGGAGTTTAACAATTATTTTCTATCGGTGTTTACTAATGAGAGGTTAGATAAAGTACCTGACTGTGATCCGATTTTCAGAGGGGATGAAGAAAATAGCCTAACTAATATCAGCATTAGTAAAGAAGAAGTTATCAAGCTGATTGACAGACTTAAAGCTACAAAATCTCCGGGTCCGGACGAAATTTTTCCAAGAATGCTTAAGGAGTGTAGATTTGAAATCTGCGACCGGTTAACTGAAATATTCAATAAATCGGTAGACACTGGTTCTGTTCCAACTGCTTGGAGGCAGGCAAACGTTGTTCCTGTTTTTAAGAAGGGAGATAGATCGACCATATGCAACTACAGGCCAATCAGTTTGACGTCGGTTATAGGAAAGATGCTTGAATCAATAATAGTAAATAGACTCAGAGAACACATTGAAGGGCATAATTTAATTCGTGATTCACAGCATGGTTTCTCCAAAGGTAAGTCATGCGTAACTAATCTTCTATCCTTTTACACTAAGGTATATAAGGCATCAGACAACAATGAAAATTACGATGTTATTTACCTTGACTTTAGCAAAGCGTTCGACAAAGTGCCACACCAGAGACTACTAAATCAAATCAAAGCCCATGGCATAGGAGGAAAAGTGTTAGAATGGATTAGAGCTTGGATTAGTAACAGAAAACAGCGGGTCACCATAAATGGAATAAAATCTAGGTGGGGCAATGTTACTAGCGGGGTCCCCCAGGGCTCGGTTTTGGGTCCCTTATTGTTCATTATGTATATAAACGACTTAGACGATGGGTTAAATAGTGATGTTAGTAAGTTTGCGGACGACACTAAAATAGGACGCCTAATTAGGTCAGGAGAAGACGCCCAGATTCTGCAGGATGATCTTGATAAACTGTTAACATGGTCGGTGAAATGGCAAATGAACTTCAATATCTCTAAGTGTAGCGTGTTAAACGTAGGGCTACACAACCCCGAAAATAGATACAACTTAGATGACACGTTTTTAGAAAAATCTGAGTGCGAGAGGGACTTGGGAGTTCTGGTGAGTCCGGACCTTAAAACCAGGAAGCAGTGCATTAGCGCCAGAAATAAAGCAAACAGAGCATTAGGCTTCATTGCTAGGACGGTAACAAATAGAAGTGCAGAGGTAATTATTAAACTCTATCTAGCAATAGTTAGACCCATCCTGGACTATGCGGTACAGTTTTGGTCTCCGTCCTACAAAATGGACATAAATTCACTAGAATCAGTACAGAGAAGAATGACCAAAATGATACAAGGACTTGGAAATTTGCCTTACGAAGAGAGACTTAGGCACCTAAACTTACACTCTCTGGAAAGACGCAGAGTGCGGGGTGATCTAATAGAAGTGTTCAAGTGGATCAAAGGCTATAACAAGGGTGATGCAAACAAGGTCATCATAATAAAACAACAGGGCAGGACTCGCAGTAATGGGTATAAACTGGACAAATTTAGATTTAAGAAGGTAATAGGCAAGAATTGGTTTACAAATAGGGTGGTCGATGAATGGAATAAACTTAGTAACCACGTAGTAAGCGCTGAAACTATCAGTTGTTTTAAAAAACGATTAGACAACTTTATGGATGGGGACGACAGGTGGTGATGGATACGGAGCTGCCTAGTGTAGGCCTTATGGTCTTTTGCAGTCTCCTTTATTTCTTATGTTCTTCTTATGTTCTTATGACACAGCACATCTACTGCAAGGCCGCTTCATTTAGTCGCCGACCCCGCACCTCTCCGTCCCCTCGTGCAGAAATATATATATATATATATATATATATATATATATATATATATATATATGTAGTTAGTTATTTTTAAGAAAGGACATACAGGACTCGTCGTTTGAAGTTTATTCCTACGTTTCGATCCTTGTCCGGGATTCGTCTTCAGGATGATACAGTGTCAGCAATAGAATATTCCATAAAAGGTTGGGGGGCATACCTGGTACACTGGGATAGGTAACACCCATTAAGTGTTACATCCCGATGATCATCGAGCAGAACATAGTCGCAGGAAATATATATCCCAAGGATTAAACACAGTATAACCAAAAATACCCGAAAATACTTCCGGATGGATACCATATCACATAATTCACAAGTCAGTATTGGTATAAAAGGAAATGGCAAATGTATACCTAGGCTAAAGATTAATGTAAAAAAAAAAAAAAACTGAAGTTCAAATATAATTTAACTACCCATCGCCCCAAAAGCAATGGAACAAAAATGTATAATACAGACATAAATAAATGTAGGGAAAAAAACGAAAAGAAAATAGGAGAGTGGCCCGCAATAGATGGACAAAAACTCCACCTGTCACCACTCACAATACACTCATTAACATAAGCTGGAACGCACAACGTAGGATGAAATAAACACACTAAGGACAGAATCCCACATAACAAAATCAACTAACACTGTATAACCTTGAAGACGAACCCCAAACAGGGTTCGAAACGGAGGAATAAACTTCAAACGACAAGTCCAGTATGCGCGCGCGTGTGTGTGTACACACACACGCGTATATATATATATATATATATATATATATATATATATATATATATATATATATATACACACACGTACGTACACATACATAGGTACATACACACACACGCACGCACACACACACGCACGCACACACACACACACACACGGCTCGGTGGCGGATTGGTAAAGCACTGGCCTCACAAGTCAGAGAACCGGGGTTCGATTCCCCGGTCGGGCGGAGATAAGTTGGGTTTGTCTCCTTTCACGTGTAGCCCCTGTTCACCTAGCAGCGAGTAGGTACGGGATGTTAGTCAAGGAGTTGTGACCTTGCTGTCCCGGTGTGTGGTGTGTGAGTGGTCTCAGACCTACCCAGAGATCGGCTAATAAGGAGCTCTGAGCTCACTGCCGTAGGGTGGTGTCTGGCTGTCTCGACAGAGACTGCAGCAGATCCGAGGTGAATACACACACACACACACACATATATATATATATATATATATATATATATATATATATATATATGTATATATATATACATACATACGTACACATACATACTGTCTGGGAGTATTGGTTGCATGTTATTGTGGCAAAGTAGCATGCAGTTGATACTTTAAGGTCTATATGGGGCGCCCCTGCGGACCAGAGCCACACATCATTTTGTCTGTGATAGAGGAAAAATCTGTACATAGAGAAATGATGACACTTTTATACTACGACTGTCTCTCCGTTATGCTGTCCCCCAACCCCTTGTTACTGTCATGTACCATTTCTCTGAATATTCATTAACTTTTTACGCCTACCTACCCTGTGGTGGGGGAAAAGAATACTGCCACCAAGTATTTCCACTTGAGTCGTAAAAGGCGACAAAAAAGGAACGGGGATGGGATTAGGAGTCCTACTACCTGTAGCCCCAAAAGGGGACATTCCTAAAAAAGAAAGTAAAGGCATAAGAGGGTCTGGGAGCTTTCCAACCAGTACCCTAAGGTTTGGGTCTTTTAATGTGCGTGGATGTGGTACAGATGAGAGTAAAAGGGAAGAGATAGGCAGTATGTTTGTGAGAACAAAGATGGATGTACTGGTTTGAGTGGAACTAAAATGAAAGGAAAGGGCGAGTGTGAGTTTGGGAGGTACTCAGGAGTGAAGAGGGGACGAGGGAGAGAAGTGAAGAAATAAATAAGCGGGTAGTGGAGTGGAAGGAGGTGTCATCAAGGTTGATGTGGATGAAGGTGAAGTTGGGAAGGGAGATGTGGGTTTGTGTAAGTGCGTATGGGCCTGGTAGCGAGAAGGGCGTAGAGGATAGGGAGACTTTTTGGGTAAATATAAATGAGAGTGATGAGTGAGGAAAATGGAGGAGAAATAAGGAAGGATGAAGTGAAGGCAGCAGTTAAGATGACGAAAGCAGGTAAGGCACCTGGTCTGGATGGATGCCATGCAGAATGTCTTAAAAAAGGAGGCACAGTGATGGTGGACTGGTTGGTGAGGTTATTTAATGTTTGCTGGAGAGAAGGTAGAATGCCGGAGGACTGGAGGAGTGCTTGTATAGTTCCACTTTACAAGGGAAAGGGGGAGAAGTGTGAATGTAGTAGTTTCAGAGGCATTAGCTTGTTAAGTGTAGTTGGGAAGGCTTATGGGAGGATCTTGATTGAGAGGATTAGGAGAGGAACAGAGGGAGTAATTGGTGAGGAACAGTGTGGATTTAGGACAGGTAGAGGTTGTGTAGATCAGATTTTTGTGGTAAGACAGATATGTGAGAAAGCTATAGGTAAGGGGAAGGATGTTTTTTTGGGCCTTTATGGATCTGGAAAAGGCTTACGACAGGGTAGAGAGAAAGGCACTGTGTGAGGTACTGCAGATATATGGGATAGGAGGAAAGCTGTTAAGAACAGTCAAGAGTTTTTATGAGAGTAGTAGAGCTTGCATTAGGATTAGAAATGGAGAGAGTGAGTGGTTCGAGGTAAAGGTGGGACTTCGTCAAGGATGTGTTATGTCACCCTGGCTGTTCAACTTATACATGGATGGGGTAGTGAGAGAGGTAAATGCAAGGGTAGTGGGTCAGGGATTGGAGATGGTTAAAGAAAATGGAGAAAAGTGGGAGGTGAGCCAGCTGTTGTTTGCGGACGACACTGCGCTTGTGGCAGGATCGGAGGAGGGATTGAGGAAGTTGGTGACAGTTTGGGAGAGTATGTGATTGAAGAAAGCTGATGATAAATGTTGGTAAAAGTAAGGTGATGAGATGTACAAGGGGTGAAAATGGCAGTAATCTGGAAGTGAGCATTAAGGGAGAGCAACTGGAGGAAGTGGATAGTTTTAGATATTTGGGTACAAATGTGGCAGGAAAAGGTGGAGTAAAGGTGGAGGTAGAATGTAGATTGAGGGAAGTGAGTAAATGCCTTGGTGGATTAAAAAGTGTAATGAGGAATAGACATTTGGGAATGGATGCTAAGAGGAGACTGTATGAAGGAGTGATTGTGCCAACAGCACTGTATGGAGCAGAAACATGGATCATAAGAGAGGAAGAGAGAAGGAACTTGAATGTGTTTGAGATGAGGTGTCTGAGAAGTATGATGGGGGTTACTAGGCTAGATAGAGTGAGAGGTGAGGAGGAGAACAGGGGTGGAAAGGGGGTTGGGAGATAGGGTTGGTGAAAGAGTATTAGGATGGTTTGGACACATGGAAAGAATGAGTGAAGAAAGACTAGTAAAAGAGGTATGGAAGGCAGATGTGGAGGGAGTGAACATGAGGGGACGTCCTAGGATGAGATGGATGGATGGGGTGAAGGGGGCTTTGGGGAAGAGGGGAATGTCTATTGAGGAAGGACGGGAGAGGACAGAAGACAGGGGTGAATGGAGAATGGTTGTATATGGAAGATGTTGTGATGCATGAGGTGGAATGGATGGGGGGTGAGGTAGTGTGTGTGATTTTTTTTTTTTTTTTGTTTTTTTTTTACGCAGCCCGAGGGGATTTCTCCCCGTCTTCTCCTTTATATGGGGGGACGGAGAGGGGGGGTCGCCGATTTAATGAAGCGGCCTTGTTGTGGATGCGCTGTGTCTTGCGACACTGCTTTTGACCCAGGGCAGTGGACAAGGTGCTGGGATGACCCGTCTTTCAGGAGGTGCTAAGATGGGAGGGAGGGTGGAGGGGTGTGGACTGTTTTCAGGGATGGAATGGGTGGGAGTGATTTTATGCCTTTTCCTTTTTGGCTACCTCCCTTGTAAGGGGGAAAAAGCCTTGGTATATGTATGTATAAATGAGTGCATAGAGGGATTAGGAAGAAATGTCAATGTAGTTGTATTGGGAGACCTAAATGCTAGGGTAGGAAATGAACCAATTGACGGAGTGATTGGGAAGTATGGAGTTCGAGGCAAAAAACGTAGTGGAGAATTTATGATGGAGATGTGTCTTGAAAGAGAGTTGATGATAGCAAATACAGTGTTTAAGAAGAAAGTCAAGCATAAGTACACATGGGAGAGGGTGGTGGATGGAAGGGTGGCAGATAGTGTGTAAATGGACTATATAGTGGTGACCAGGAGTATGGTAGGAAGAGTTAAGGATGTACATGTTCTAAGGGGAGAGAGTGGGGGAATATCAGATCATTTCCTGGTGGAAGGTAAATTGAGAGTGGAGAATAGGTGGAGAAAGAGGAAAAGGGCAGAGGGTAGGGAGGTACTTAGAGTGAACTGCTTAAATGAGGAAAAAAAGGAAAATGAGTGGTGGGATGAGAAAGCAAAGATGGGTGTAGAAGAGAAGAAGCAGGCATTCATAGATTGGCTACAAATTAGGACGAGGGAATCGTATAAGAGGTACAAAGGATGAGGCGAAGGGCGTTGTTTTGTGCAACTTCAAGTGATTCTTCCTGCTGTGATGTTAGATGTTATAGGACAGGTGCTCTATATTCAATAATGGGTCGGATGCAATACTTGTAGTAGTGTTCCAGTACCAGGCGGCTGGCACCCGCATGAAGTGATTGCATAAATCTCATCGGAGCTGTCTTCGTTTTTGTCATTTGCTTCAGCTTCTGGATTTGAAGAGAGGATGACAAGGTTTTCTGCACAGTTACTCCAAGATAGGTGAAGTCATCCACCCACTCAAGATCTTGCTGGTGTATGGAGATTGGCCTTGGGTTTTCCATTTTAATAGCCATAGGTAGCAATAGGAAATGTACATAAATAGGGGATACCTGGTACACTGGGACAGGTCTTCCCAGTAACCGTTATATTCCAACGCAGGTAGAACATATCAAAAACACAAATGAGCAACAAAAATATAAATAAAACTATAATACAAAATGTGCAATACTTCCTTAAAAACATTCAAAGAGTTTACTATAGAATAAATAAAGAAAAAACAGTGAAGGCTGTAAGAACCCAACCCGCTGCCGATGGGTCGCAACACAATGCACCCCGTGGAACAAATGTCCCGCGTAGCATGCATTGTCATAGAACAAAGAAATTGGAACAAGAAGAAGAACGTATAATCCATCAATATAATAAACATGCAAAAAGGAGTTCACATTAAAATAAATAAGAAAACAAAATGCAGTGTGAAAAATGCCCCCAAGATTGGGTATAAAAGCTGCACGCTGTGACATGCCACAACAATACGATAAACTACAACTCGCCACGCGGAACATACGTCACGTGAAGCATGCACTGTCACAGATCCCAGAAATTGTAACCGTAAAGTGAAGCAAAACCTTCCCTCACCGTTAATAAATTACATAGATAAAAATAAAATGTAATAATACAAAACACACCAAGAAACACATTACCGTCGTGTTAATACAAATAAAACAAAACACACAACATAAACAAATTATGACGCATGCTTCCTCTCCAGCCTATCCTTCGCTCCCATATAAATTGGGTTTATAGTGATGCTTCTGTTGACACTATTATCGTCACTTGACCAAGCTTCCAAGAATAATCTGGCGCTTTTTCCGCTACCTCCGTATTTCAATTCCGTATTCTGCCAGTCCATCTCGTGTCCTGTTTCCTCACAGTGTCTTAAAATGGCCGAACTCATGTCCCTCCTACCGACAGCCTTCTGGTGTTCTAGCAGTCTAGTCGCTAATTTCTTGCTAGTTTCCCCAACATAATGTGTCTCACAGTCCTTGCACCTGATGCCATAAACCACCCCTATTCGGTCCGCTTGGCTCACAGTGTCCTTAATTTTGGTCAGGGCTCTATGTAGAGTGTTCCTCGGTTTGTGTGCTACTTCAACACCGTGTTTTCTTAACAGTCTGCCAGTTTAATGGTCTTATTGTTGTTTCATCTGTGTCCAACATAGACTTCTTACTGATGAGAAACTAGTCGGGGGCGCATACACACACACACACACACATACACACACACACACACACACACACACACACACACACACACACACACACACACACACACACACACACACATATATATATATATATATATATATATATATATATATATATATATATACACACACACGCACACACACACACACATATATATATACACACACGCACACACACACACACACACACACACACACACGACTCGGTGGCGCAGTTGGTAGAGTGCTGAGTTGCCACGAAAGTGGCCCGCAGCTATTGGTTCGAATCCTGCCCAGGGCCGTTACTCTGACTCTCGTGGGCGGGGAGTTGGGTGTGTGTGTGTGTGAAAGGTCATAGCATTACCCATAGATCGGACCTACGAGCTCTGAGCTCTCTTCCGGGAGGGAAATAGCTGTCGATCACGAGTCCAACACGTGATCCAAAGACCAAGTGAATACACACACACACACACACACACACACTTAAAGAATATAAGGAACAACTAGTGGACAAAATCCACATTCCTATTACATGTTCATTGAAAGAAGGCGTTAGGCCGCTTGATTGGAAAAGGGCAAATGTGGTGCCAATTCACAAAGGTGGAAATAAGGAGACACCACTAAATTGTAGGTCAGTTGTGTGAAAATATTGTGAAAGATCGATGGACCAAATATCTTGAAGAGATGAACAGTTTGACAGACAGTTCAGATCTGGAAGGTCGTGTGTATTGAACCTTTTGAGCTTTCATTCAAGAGTGATTAATGCACTGCAAGAGAGAGGGAGCGGTGGGTGGACTGTGTGTACCTCGACCTAGAGAAGGTATTTGATAAAGTACCTCACAGTTGACTTATGTGGAAATTGGAACATGTTGGAGGACTAAGAGGCAGACTATTAGAATAGATGAAGGACTTTTTGAAAGAAAGATACATGAGGACAATAGTAGTTGCGGAGTTCCACAAGGTTCAGTGCTTGCACCAATAATGTTTTTTGTCTATGCCAATGCCATGATGGAAGGAACAACAAACTATGCCAACATGTTCGCAGAATATGCAAAAATCACGAGAAGAGTGAACAACGAGGAGGATGGTAAAGTATTGCAAAAAAGATCTAGACGCTATTTTTGCATGGAGCCAAGGATGGGAAATGAAGTTAAAAAAAAGTACTGGAAATGGACAACACTGTCAAAAGACCATACTAAAACTATTCCTTGGAAAGTAAACCCATTACAAAAGCAAAAGAAGAGAAAGACTTGGGAGTGTTGTTAAAAGACAACGTGTCACCTGACAGGCATATCAGCAGGATTGTGGGGGAGTCATATGGACTACTGCAGAAGATTAAAGTGGCGTTTCACTATATAGATGAAGGGATGATAAAAAAAAACCCATAAAAACCCTGATACATCCAAAATTAGAATATGCGTTAGTAGTATGGTCCCCACACAGAGTGAAGGATACAAGCAAGTTCGAGATAATACAAAGGGAAGCAACAAAACTGGTCCCCAGCCTGGCAGAAAAACCATATGAGTAAAGATTAAAAGCACTGGGTCTTCCAACTTTGAAAGATCGAGGAGAAAGAGATGATATGATTACACTAAAGGGAATAAATTGTATTGACAGAAGAGGTCTTCTGATTAAAGATTGGAGGGTTTTAAGAGGTCATAGGAGCAAATTTAAAAAGACCAAATGTCTAAAGTATGTGAAGAATTTTTTTTCCATATAGATGCATAAATACTTGGAATAGCTAAAGTGATATAGCCCAAGCTCAAATAATTCACGAGTTAAAATCTAAATATGATAATTAGGAAACAAGGATATAGATTAAGTTGGAACTTTACATGAATTTGAGGCTAGGTATGGCAAAATAAAAGAGAATAGGAGACGGGATCAATGAGCGTTGCTCCTTTCCTGTAAAGTACAATTAGGTAAACACAACTATTTTCACACATGTTCGACGGCGCAGTGGTAGCTTTCGCAGCTACTACTGCAGTGGTCCCAGTTCGTATCCCGCTAAGGGGTACTCAAACTCTCGTGGGATGGGAGTGTGTGTGTTCGTAAAGTCACAGCATTTCCCGTAGATTGTTCACATATAATATCTGAGGTCTCATCTGGGATTGTAATAACTGTTAAATATGAGTCCAGCACGTGATAAAAAAAAACATGTGAATCACACACATAATCACATAATATTCCCTGGGTAACGAATCCATTGCAAAGGCAAAAAGAAGAGAAACTTGGGAGTGTTGAGAAAAGAACCTGTTACCTGACATACATATCAACAGGATTGTGGGAGAGGTACACGGACTGGCGCAGATGATTAAAGCAGTTTTTCACTATATAGATGAAGAGATGATGGAAAAAAATATCATCGAAACTCTGATCCGTCCAAGACTCGAGTATGCGCCAAATGTCTGACCTCCACACAGAATGAAGGATATAAGCAAGGCCGAGAAAATACAAATGGCACTAACCACACTGGCTCTCAGCCTACAACATAAACTACTTAAGAGAATATAGCACTGAGCCTGCCAACTTTGAAAGATAAAAAAGAAAGAGGTGGTATGACTACAGTATACAGGTTCCAAAAGGGTATCTAAATTCACACAAGAGATATCCTGATTAGGGATAGGAGGGCTGATGTCATGAAAATGTCTAAACGATGTGAAGTGATTTTTCCGTATAGATGCATACATGCTTGAAATGACTTTGGATTATGACCAAGTTGGAGCCATACATGGATTTGAAACTTAGTATAATCATTTGGAGAGTAGGAAACATTCTCTAAATATTGCTCCTTTCCTGTATACTACAGTTTGGTAAACACATTGTATGGTTTTATAAGGACGTGTTAGGTGACAGTTATTGGTCATGATTAACTCCGCTGGACAATCATGGATTATATATATATATATATATATATATATATATATATATATATATATATATATATATATATATATATATATATATATATATATATTATATATTATGAAAACTGTTGCAAGTATACAGTGATAAAATATCAGTAGCAAGAAGTGCTAAGATGTAACAAGAGCTTTCTCTCTTGCAAAAGGAAACAAATAAACCGAGGAAAAATATATATTTGGTAATGCAGAGAAACTTATTCCTGAGTTGAAGAATGATCAGAAAACTAAAACAGTGAACAAAATAACTTTGATAGAAATGAAAGTAGTACTTTATACATATTTCTCAATTTTTCCTCAATTTAATAGCTTAATTTCATCATCTAGCTCTTAAATTTTCTTTGTGTTTGCAACCAAAGGAAGCTACTTCTATGTGAAGGAAGAAACTCAATGGTAATTGGTTGAGTTTACGTCATCATGAGAAATTGGCCAATCAGAGAAACCCTCTATCTACCACTACGGTCGCAAACATGGCGGAGTATGATCTCACGTCGAAAATGGGTCCCTTTCTGGACCGGCATTTGGTATTTCCCTTGATGGAATTTTTGTCGGTAAAGAAGGTTAGTTGATTATCAGTTATCCAGTGACAAAATACGTTTGTGTAATAGCCCGTATTGTCAACTTGAAGATTATTTGGAGGTGCCATGTTGGTGTGGACTGTGGGTGTGAAAGATTGTTTACCTTCGGCTTCTGTACTGTGACTGTCCATATGAGTATCTTCATCTTACATTTGGAACTAATATCCCCGATCTGAAAGTATTGAAGTAACCTCCGGTGGTTTTCGGTTAATTTCTTTTATTTCGTATTTCTATTACTAATTTTATAGTATGATGATAGTTTATAGATATACGTATGCCATGTTAAGTTCAAGTTGTTAACTACCGAATGTAAAAGATTTTCACATTTCAATATATAATATTATAATTATACGAGTCTGAGAAATTGGTAGTAATGTGATAGAATTGATTCATGCCATATTTTGTGGTGAATTTGTTTTTTCTGAATTTCTGCTTGATTCAGACTGATTAGAAATAAACTAAGGTTAAAAGGTAAACATTTTAGAAGTGCACACCTATAGCTATGTACATCCTAAGAAATTTGGTAAATGTTCAATTTTGCACATAGGCTCAATATAGCAATAGAAAATTAATGGTAAATTTTTAGTTTCGACCTTGGGCGCAATATAGCAATAGAAAATTAATTATTAATTTTGTAAATTATAATGTATCAAAGAAATATGCAATTTTGTGAGCAAAAAAAAAAAGGTGCTAAAACAGATTTCGTAAGTAACGAAGTCGTGTCAGACGAAAGGTACGCCATGTTTGTTATGATAGATGCCAATGTCGAAGAAATGAGAGGATGATAAATTTGTCTAACCTAAACTAACCTAACCTGTATTTGATAAATCATTACCTGCAAATTAAATGTTATGTGGCTCATCCTTGTTGTCATCGTCGTGAGAGACATTGGCGGGCTTTTCAACCACTCTCTCAGCTTGTGGGGTATACAAAGTTCTTGCAGCTTGAAGGAATGCATGTATCTCTGCTCGATAACATTCCTTCAAGAAAATGTACCTGGCGAGATATTGTCAGAAATACCGAGGCCGTCTATTGACAGATGACAAGATAGCGTCCAGGGGCCGTATACACAAAACTTGTTAGCACTAACAAATAGCTGTTAAGGGTAACAAATTCATTTTAAGGCTAACATTTAGCTGTTAAGCACTAACAGTGATACAGAAAACTTGTTAGGGCCTTAAAAGTACTGTTAAGATAAAAGTGCTGAGGAGGACTATTAAGCTCTTAACAAGTTCCTGTTAGTAGAGAAGATGGCGGAGCAACAACAACTAAAAAGATGACTGCGAGTTTATCGACAGCGACGGGACATATTTAACGAGTACAATGATGACGAACTCATCAAACGCTTCAGAATGAACCGTGCTGGTATAATAAAAATGGCTGATTTAGTGAGGGACAAACTTCAATCCCGAACAGAACGGAATCGACCACTGAGTCCTGAGACGAAGGTGGCAATTACCCTATGATATTTAGTCACAGGTAAAATGCAGCAGTGACGAATTTGGGACCTCGCAAGCACCAATCAGCCGTGTCATTACTCAAACAATTGATGCACTATCAGAACCAGATATTGTAACTCAGTTTGTAAAATTCCTATTGACTCGCCAAGAAGTGCAAGTAAAACAAGCAGAGTTCATGGAAAACTGTAGGTTTCCCGGTGTTGTGGGTACCATAGATGGCACAAACATTAGAATTGGGGCTCCAAGTGTCGATGAACATTTATATGTAAACAGAAAACAATACCATAGCATCAACGTGCTTTGTCATGCCTCCCTCTTATCCTTGTGGTTTAAACTTGGCTTGAATCGCCCATTTATTATTATTATTTCTCCATAATCACGTTGATCAAGAGGAGTGTTTCCTCTTGTGACCAGTTTGGCTTCCTTTTCTTTTTCTGTGTTTCTTCTGCCATGTCTATGTCCTCTGAAATTATTGTTGAGTCTTCTGTCGGAAGATTTGTCTGTGGCACGGCCGCCTGTACAATGCGCCTTCGTCCAAAAATATCTGTCGTTGGTTAATAAGTACTTCTAAAAACCCATACATACGATATCTATGTGCTATCATGATACTTTATTAATAAATTCTGAACAACTGCATTAATAACACTGTTTTATGTGTGCAATTTTTGATAATACGTCCATTTACATGTTCATAAGCTGCTAACTTCAGCGCTGTTTAGCGGTACTTGACAAACAACTGTTTGCTAGCTAACAGTTGTTAGTTAAGCATTGGTGTATAACTTTTAGTGGTTTTCTGTTAGCTAGCAGAGATTGTTAAGGCTAACAAAAAAGTTTTGTGTATACGGCCCCAGATCCTATGCTACCGACTTCGTTCATTAGCATATTTGCTTGTAGGAAGGCATTTTTTATTTTCATTTCCGCCCACAAAATTGCATAGTAAGTTGATACATTTTAATTTACAAAATTAATAATTTTCTATTGCTATATTGCGCACATGGTCGAAACTAAAAAAAATACCAAATTAATCATTAAATTTGTAAATTATTATGTATCAATATAATATGCAATTTTGTGGGCGGAAAAAAAAAGTTGCTACAATAGATTTCGTAAGTAATGAAGTCGTGCCGGAGGAATGGTATGCCATGTTTGTTATGATAGATGCCAACGTCGAAGAAATGAAAGGATGATAAATTGAAATTTGTCTAACCTAAACTAACCTAACCTATCCTAACCTGTGTTAAATAAATCAGTACCTGCAATTTATATGTCATCCGGATCGTCCTCATCGTCAGAGATGTTGATGGGTTTTTCAACCACTCTCTCAGATTGCGGGGTATACAAGGTTCTTGCAGCTTGAAGGAATGCATGGATTTCAGCTCCATAGCATTTCTTCAAGAAAATGTACCTCGAGAGTTACTGTCGGAAGTATCGAGGCTGTGATGTCCATCTTGTAACTGACGTTTCAAGTAGACCGGGCAGACGACAAGATGGCGTCCCGATCCTATGCTACTGACTTCATTCGTCAGCAGATTTGCTTGTAGCAAGGTATTTTTTTTTTTAATTTCCGCCCAGAAAATCGCATATTACATTCATGTATTATAATATACAAAATTAATATTTAATTTTCTAACGCTATATTGCGCCCATGTGCAAAACTGAACAAATACCAGAAATTTAAATATTATTTTGTAAATTGTAATATATCAATGTAATTACGTATTTCTTGGTAGAAATCAATAACAAAAAAAATTGCCAAAAAGGCTACACTAATGAACGGAGCCAGAATGACTGCGTGAGACGCTTTGTTCTCATAGATGTGGAGGTTGGAGAAATTTAAAGATGAGAAGTTAGGGTATTTTTTTTGGAAGTGCACACCTATGCAATATAGTAATAGAAAATTAAATATTAATTTTGTAAATTATAATACATCAGTATATATTTTTCTTGGCAGAAATCATACATACATATACCAAGGCTTTTTCCTCCTTTCAAGGGTGGTATCCAAAAAGGAAAAGGCATAAAATCATTCCCACCCGTTCCATCCCTGAATACACTCCACTCCCCTCCACCCTCCCTCTTATCTTAGCACCTCCTGGATGACAGGTCATCCCTGCACCTTGTCCACTGCCCTGGGTCAGAATTAGTGTTGCAAGACCCAACACATCCACAGCAAGGCCGCTTCATTAAATTGGCGACCCCCCCGCCCCACACACACACTCCGTCCCCCATGCATAAAAGGAAAAGACGGGGAGAAATCCCCTCGGGCTGCGTTAAATTTTGCTCACACATACTACCTCATCCCCCATCCCCCCACCCATTCCACCTTATGCCTCACAACATCATCCATACACAACCATTCTCCATTCACCCCTGTCTTCTGTCCTCTCCTGTCCTTCCTCAATAGACATTCCCCTCCTCCCCAAAGCCCCCTTCACCCCATCCATCCACCTCATCCTAGGATGTCCCTTCATGTTCACTCCCTTCACATCTGCCTTCCATACCTCTTTTACTAGTGTTTCTTCACTCATTCTTTCCATGTGTCCAAACCATCCTAATACTCTTTCATCAACCCTATCTCCCAACTCCCTTTCCACCCCTGTTCTCCTCCGTCCACCTCATCCTAGGACGTCCCCTCATGTTCACTCCCTTCACATCTGCCTTCCATACCTCTTTTACTAGTCTTTCTTCACTCATTCTTTCCATGTGTCCAAACTATCCTAATACTCTGTCATCAACCCTATCTCCCAGCTCCCTTTCCACTCCTGTTCTCCTCACCTCCTCATTTCTCACTCTGGCAGAAATAAATTAAAATAAAATTGCCAAAAGCAAATACAGTAACACTACCGAAATGAAGCTGTGGCCATAGGATCTGGAATACTCCCTCAGTGCTTCCATTAGTATCTTGCTTGGTACATAATTTTAAAACAGTGCTTTGGAGCTGAGATTCATGCATTTCTTAAAGCTATGCAACTCCTGTATACCTCATAGTCCAATTGGATATGATAACAAAACTGCCACCAAAATCCCTGAAGACAATGATGACCTGTAGAATTATAGGTGTCACATTTAACATTAAATTTAAGTTGTCAAATAGCTCCTAACATAATATATCCTAACTTAACCTAAAGTAATCATTTCATTGGAAATATAATCTTTGAAATAAAAAAAAAAAAGTGGAAAAATATGTCTTGCTTGATACTAGAATAATACCCAAAACTTACTATAAGAACAGATGTAGAGGAAATCTCTTGCTTACAAGATAACACCTAGCCTTCTATTGCTATTAAACTTGAAGGAAGTGTGGAAAATTGGGTGTAGGGTCTAGTTTTTGGGGTACTTGCAAGAAATTACTTTGTAAATTAAGGCGCACTTATGTTATCCATACATACATGCATATATATATATATATACACACACACACACACACACACACACACACACACACACACACACACACACACATATATATATATATACCAACAGCTTTTTTCCCCTTACAAGAGAGATAGCCAAAATCAAAGGCATAAATCCACTCCCACCTATTATGTCCCCACATACTCTACTCTGATTTACCACACCTCCCTCCCTCTTTTCTTGGGTCCTCCTGGATGATGGGTCATCCCTGCATCTCATCCACTGCTCTGGGTCTGAAGCAATGTAGCAAGACAGCACATCCACAGCAAGGCCACTTCACTTAATTGGCAAATGCACCCCTCCGTCACCTCATGCAGAAAAAGAGAAGACGGGGAGAAATTTCTTCTGGCTGCATCAAAATATCACTCACACATACTCCCTCACCCCCCCAATCCCCCACCCACTCCCATGCATCACAACCATTTTCCACTCACCCTTATCTTCTGTCTTCTCACTTCCTCAACAGAGATTCCCCTCTTTCCCAGTGCCCCTTTTACCCTCTCCATTCATCTCATCTTTGGTTGTCCCCTCATGTTCACTCCCTCCACCTCTGCCTTCTGCACCTCTTTTCCTAATTTTCCTTCACTCATTCTTTTCATGTGACCAAACCATCCCAGTACTCTTTCATCAACGTATACTTCCAACTTCCTTTCCAACCCCACTCTCCTCCTCACCTTGTTTCTCACTCTAGCCTAGTAACCCCTATCATACTTCTCAGACATTTCAACTCAAGCACATTTAAACTCTGTCTCTTCCTCTCTTAAGGTCCATGTTTCTGCCCCATACAGTGCTGTTGGCACAATCACTACTTAATACAATCTCCTCTTAGCATCCATTCCCAAATGTCTATTCCTCATTACATTTTTTAATCCACCAAGGCATTTACTTGCTTCTCTCAATGTACATTCTACCACTACCTCCACTCCCTTTGCTGCCACATTCACCCCCAAGTATCTAAAGCTATCAACTTCCTCGTCTCTCTCCCTTAGTACTCACTTCCAATTTGCTGCCATCTTCTTCCCTTGTACATCTCATCACCTTACTTTTACCCACATTTATCTTCAACTTCCTTCTTTTGCACACCTTCCCAAACTGTCACTAACTTCCTCAATCCCTCCTCTGATCCTGCCACAAGCGCAGTGTTGTCAGCAAACAACAACTGGCTTATCTCTCATTTTTCACCATTTTCTTAACCATCTCCAATCCCTGACCCATTACCTTTGCATTTACCTCTCACACCACCCTTTCCATGTATAAATTGAACAGTCAAGGCAACATAACATCACAGGCAAAGCTCTGCCTTTACCTCAAACCATTCATTCTTTCCATTTCTAATTCTAACACAGGCTCTACTACTCTTGTAAAAACTCTTGACTACTCTTAACAGCTCTACTCGTATCCCATATATCTGCAATACCTCCCACAGTGCCCACCTGTCTACCCTGTCATAAACCTTTTTCAAATCCATAAAGGCCCCAAAAAATCCTCACCTTTTCCTAAAGTATTCTCACACGTCTGCCTTACCATAAAAATCTGATCCACCCACCCCCTACCTGTCCTAAACCCATACTGTTCCTCACCAATTACTCCCTCTGTGCCTCTCCAAATCCTCTCAGTGAATACCCTCCAATAAGCCTTCCCAACTACACCCAACAAACTGATCCCTCTGAAACCACTACACTCACACTTGTCCCCTTTTCTCATGTAAAGTGGTACTATACAGGCACTCCTCCAGTCCTCCATTAAACAACCTTACCAGCCATTCCCTATGTTATCCAAAAAGAAAGAAAAAGGGGTTGAATGTGTAGGTATTGTTTTACAATCCTCTTTTTAGTACTTGTAAAAACCTTGCTGTGGATGTGCTGCGTCTTGCGACACTGCTTCTGACCCAGGGCAGTGGACAGGGTGCAGGGATGACCCGTCATTCAGGAGGTGCTAAGATAAGAGGGAGGGTGGAGGGGTGTGGAGTGTGTTCAGGGATGGAATGGGTGGGAATGATTTTATGCCTTTTTCTTTTTGGCTACCCCCCTTGTAAGGGGGAAAAAGCCTTGGTATATGTATGTATGTAAAAACCTTGTTCTCAAGAGATCAGTTTCTGTAAGTGAAATTACTTCCTGGGTTGTATATATTAGTGTGTGTATTTACCTAGCTGTATTATATGGGAAACTGCACGTAGTGACCCATGTTTGTTCTTAGATTCTTGTATGTTTTTTGCACACACTATTGTTTCATCCAGTTTGTTCCAGACATCCACCACGCCATAGATCTCTCTCTATTCTTTCTTCCAGGGTTTGTAGTTCCAGTTTAGACAATCTTTGTTCATGTGTAAATTTTGAAAGTGTTGGTCCCATCTTTGTCGTTGCCTTTTGGATTCTTTCTAATTTCTCTATATTCTTTTTTTTTTGTGCTGGGTGCCCATAGTGTCTGTGTACTCCCATCTTGGTCTTATCAGTGTGAGTAATATTTTTTTTTTACCATTACTTCATCCAAGTAATTAAAAACAACTTTTATTGATCTTGGTAAATTGTAGGTTTCTCTGACTATTTTGTTTATATGCTTGTCTGGTGACATGACTTTGTTAATAATTACCCGTAGGTCCTTTTCGGAGCTAACTTTTTTACTTCCTTTGTACTGATTTTGTATTGTCCTGATATTCTTTTTACTTTTTCCAAACTATTATACTACATTTCTTGATGTTGAAGTTCACTTCCCACTTTTGGCTCCATTCACAGACTTTGTCCTGGTTTCTAGTGATTCACAGTCTTTTTTTGTACTTTCTTTAGTAGTTTTGTGTCATCTGCAAAGAAGTTCATATAACATTCTACACCTTCATCCATGTCATTTATATATATAGCAAACATTATCAGAGCTAATACCTTGTGGACTCCATATATCATTTCTTCCCAGGTTGAGTTTTTCGCCTGTGCAAGAAATATTCCATCCATTTAAATAATTTTCCTCGTACACCTGTTGTTTCAAGTTTTCTTAATTTTTTGTGTGGTACTTTATCAGAACAGTTGCTGCATATTAGGACAGCTAAAACACTACCACACTTGTCTATGCAAGAGCCCTCAAATCCACCCACCCCTCAATTCACAGCACAAAACATTTGCCCAAAAATGTACAACAAACTAACCCCTTAGTATCTCTAAAAAATTTCTAATTAAATTACATACTCCTATAGCAAACTCCCCAAGAAGTCAACCTAACAGAAATCACTCACAAAAACATAATAATTGCATTGGAGTCCAAATGTTCAGGTCACCAACCTGCAGCGAAACAGTACCAACACTGAATTGGCCTGTAGCAGATATTATTTACTTGATATGCAACTACTGCACAGAAAACATATAGCACATTATACTACAGAGCTTCACATAATCTCTTCACTAAGTTACTTTTGGGCTGAAGCACTGCCTTTGGCCAGTTTCTTGGAAGCTGTGGGTCTCCAGCAAGAGAAAATTTGGGCAGCAGATTGAAAGATTAACCATATTTATACATTTGTGTTCAAATTTTATTCTATATTTTGTGTGTTGCAGATATACGATGAGGTCGACCTCCAGCAAGCGAAATTGGAACTCCTTTCCAACACAAACATGGTTGATTTTGCTGTGGATATCCACACCACCCTGTACCCAGACCAGCCTGTTCCAGAAGAACTGCCTGAACAGAGAGAGCTAGTTCTGTCAGAATTAAAGAAAGTGGAGGTAATGCATTTATTTATTTATTTTTTCCATAAAATTTGAAATTTAATACAGGTGATTTACTTGTGTACTGAATATGTATTATTATGTCATGAGAAATTGGTATTGGGAGATAGAGGGAAAACTATATATATATATATATATATATATATATATATATATATATATATATATATATATATATATATATATATGCTGAATACCACAGGGAATAGAAAAATTCTTGGAATCCGAGCACTTTCGTGATATTTGTTCACATCATCAAGGATTACTATAGAATAAGTACAGAGTAAAATGAGATATATATACACATGAGAGAGGTTTGACACATGGAAAGGGTACCACTTAAGCTAATTATATCAGGTCAGGTCAAGTCTTGAAGGGTAGGGGTGGGTGACCTTATTCCTTACAGTAATTATCATATATACGGTAAAGGAAACATGGACTGGAGGTGAAGCTTTATTCCTGACGTTTCGTCTAACGACTTTCTTTGAGAAAGTCGTTAGACGAAACGTCAGGAATAAAGCTTCACCTCCAGTCCATGTTTCCTTTACCGTGTCTATACAACTTGTTCACATGGATTTTCATTTTTATCATATATACTCTTAACAATAAATGGATCAAGTTTGTATAGACCTAGATTGTTATTGAGAAGTTTTTCATAATCATGTTTGATGATACAAGATTCTATAATATTTCTTTCAGTCATGTCTTAAGGGATGTGTTTATAAGATAACATGTTCCGATTGTAATAGATATTATGTTGGGCAAACAAGCAAAGATTTAGAAGTAAGATTAAAACAGCATAAACTTAGCATTAAGACAGGCCAATGTTCTAATGCTTTGTTTACTCATGTAAGGGATTTTGACCATCTGATCAATTGGAAAAATGCAACAAAAATTGTATTATATATATAGACCTGACTGAAAGAAATGTTATAGAATCTTGTATCATCAAACATGACTGATGAAAAACTTGCTGATGATACAAAATTGTGCGGGATGGCAAATGATCACTTCAATCAGATATTCAAGAAGATTTAGATAAGTTACAGCAATGGTCTGAAAAGTGGCTAATGAAATTTAACACAAGTAAATGCAAGGTTATGCACATAGGTAAAAATAACAGTAAGTACGATTACAAGTTATTTGGAAATTTGTTAACAAAAGTGGATAGTGAGAAAGATCTAGGGGTAATTATCAGTAATGATCTCAAATCATCTAAGCAGTGTATGCCTTTGAGAAAGCAAATAAGATTCTAGGACTGATCGCGCAATCTTTTGACTTCATAAGCTCATCTCTCATTAACAAGCTATATGAATCGTTAGTTCATCCTTATTAGGAATATGCTGTTTCTGTATGGTCACCGAGTCTCATTAAAGACATTGACAGATTGGAAAAAGTACAAAGGAGAGCCACAAAACTGATTTCAAACATAAAATATAAGTCATATGAAAATCCACTAAAATGTATGCATCTGTTTTCCCTAAAAAAGTGTACATTCGGAGGTTACTTGATACAGATATTTAAGATTCTAAAGGGGATTGACAACATCAAAAGTAACAAAATTCTTGCACTGAATGATAATCCAACAAGAAATAATGGTCTTAAACTGTCAGGAAATATATTTAATTTGGAAGTGGGTAGAAACAACTTTGCCAACCATGTAGTTAATGAATGGAATAAACTTCCTGCAGAGGCAGCGCAATGTAGTTCAGTTTGAAGCTTTAAGATTCGTTTAGATAAACATTTAAGCAAGATGCTGTAATGACTGCTATTTGTTTTATATTATTGAATTATTTATTATTTCTGCTTATCTATTATTTGCTTGATTTCCATTTATTATTATTTATTTGTCAGTTTATTATTATTTACTATTTACCTGTTTGTTTATCATTTAACTGTACCTGTGTATTATTTTATTTATTATATATGTTGTTATAATTTTTATTCTATTTTATCTTTTTTTTTTTATCATATATATATATATATATATATATATATATATATATATATATATATATATATATATTTTTATTGCATCTAACCTAGTTATGGACCAAAAGGTCTCCTGTCGGCATACTCTGCCTTTGTAATCCTTTGTAATCAATGTGGGAAGAGCATCTTCAGCAGGGCATCTTCTGTTTCTAATTGGAGGCATGTTTTCTGGTTGAAAGCGATGAATGAACTGACTGACCAGAACATAATGCCTTTGTATATACTGGAGTGTCAGCTTTGTGTTACAAACTTGCATGTGCTTTGAGTTTTTATTTGTTGATTGATAAAGAGATGTGAACTGCTTTGACATCTTTGAAGGGTGGTTTTGTATCAGAAAATTTTGTAAATTTTTTATTGGCTAATGGAAAAGGTGAATTGATGGGTGGTGGCTATTTATAATGACTACCAGAAGTTGACTCCTCCCCGCAGCCAACTTCTATTATATGTATATATATATGTATTTAAGTGTGTCACACAATAATCTTTTAAGTTTGTATCTTAAGAATATTTATTTGATATTTTTTGTTTCCATAGGCAGAGGCAGAACCAATTGTCCAGATCTTTACTCAAGATGAGGTACAGAATCAGCTCCAGACATCAAGAGACCGTCAGCTCATGCAGTATCTCATCGACAACCATGATGTAAATATTGATATTTGAATTTTGCTCAATTAATTTTTTTTATCATATGGTTAAATTGGTTAGTCAATCTGATGGTTTGGGTCTCTACCAAAGAATCTAACCACATCCACAGAGGTCACTCTGAAAAGATTTTCTTTATTGTGTGAAATGTGTGTGTGTAGGACACTGAATGATGATGTATTATGTCTTTACATACTTTTAAAAGATAATAGGCATTAGCCCCAGTTATTTGAAGGGATAATTGGGTAATTAGGAAAAAAAATCACTTCTTGAGTGTTGGGTCCCTATAAACTTGTAGAGATCTTGGGGGTTGTATTGGTTCTGAGAGCTGGCTTATATACTTTTTCATAGAGGAGAGACAGTGGAATAAATAACATAACTTTCAATTTAAACATATGAATACTTAAAGATAGCAACTGATTACTTTCTTCTTCTTCTTCTTCTTCTTCTTCTTCTTCTTCTTCTTCTTCTTCTTCTTCTTCTTCTTCTTCTTCTTCTTCTTCTTCTTCTTCTTCTTCTTCTTCTTCTTCTTCTTCTTCTTCTTCTTCTTCTTCTTCTTCTTCTTCTTCTTCTTCTTCTTCTTCTTCTTCTTCTTCTTCTTCTTCTTCTTCTTCTTCTTCTTCTTCTTCTTCTTCTTCTTCTTCTTCTTCTTCTTCTTCTTCTTCTTCTTCTTCTTCTTCTTCTTCTTCTTCTTCTTCGTGGGAGTGGGAGTGGGAGTGGGAGTGGGAGTGGGTGTGGGTGTGTATCTTGACTGGCTACCTCCCTTTTGAGGGGAAGAAACCCTTGGTATATAGGTAGATGGCTATTCTTGTCAGTGGATATTTAAATTGATAGGAAATGAAACAGCCGTGACTGGGATATTCAGATGTCACCGTCATCAGGGAGAATACTAGCATATTAGACTTGGGCCAAGCATAGTATTTGGCTTGTAGAGCCATGAGTGTCAGGTTATTGGGGTTAAGGACTACAGGTTTCTCAGTTCATAAAAGTGAAACTGGCTAATGTATAGCAATATAAGGGTAATTTAGAAAGATTGTGTGTGTGAAATATTGTGTACTGATGTATCATATAATGCAGGAGACCTGTACATTTATGATTGAAATGTGGGTTGTCAAGCTTAATGATGATTTTGTCTAATCCTTTGGATAGCTTGTTGTGTACTTAAGAATTAAAAATTACCTATATTTGAGCAATGTTAATATGGTTGAAAAGTCTTAGTAGTTTAAGAGGAACTAATTTGAACAACTTTATTACAGTTCCGCCCAGAAATGTTGGATACTATGTATTCATTTGCAAAGTTTCAATATGAAATTGGAAATTACAATGCTGCTGCAGACTACCTGTATTTGTATCGTGGACTGGTGTCTCCTTCAGATAAGGTAAGTTTTAATGTCATGGTAGTTTTTATGCCTTTTGACCTTGGCTACCTCCCTTGTAAAGGGGAAAAACCCTTGGTATATGTATGTGTAGTTAAACTTTTTGTAGCCAAATCTTGCATACCATGTTAATCTCTGTCATAACAGGCCAATTAAGAATACTTCATTATCTTCTTAGGGTAAGGGTTTGGTTGAGAATTTAAAAAAAATAATAATGATTTATATATATATGCATATCTCAAAGGCTTTTTCCCCCTTACAAGGGGGGTAGCCAAAAAACAAAGACAAAAAATCCACTCACAACCATTCCATCCCCACATACTTCACTCCCATTCACCTCACTCCTTCCCTCTTATCTTGGTTCCTCCTGGATGACAAGTCATCCCAGCATCTCACCCATTGCCCTGGGTCAGAAGCAGTGTAGCAAGACACAGCACATCAGGAGGCAAGTTAATAGAATGATGGTTATGAAAGTGACAGTAGTGAGTGGAAGAAGGGTAGAGTAATTGATTGTGGCATTGGGAGATGTCAAGAAAGTTAATGCACACACACACACGACTCGGTAGTGCGGTGGTAGAGCGCTGGACTGGGAAGTACGGTGCGTACTCGCAGTACCCAGTTCGAATCCTGCCCAGGGCCGAAATTATTTCGGTATCGCTGTGCTTCGGGTCGTTACTCTGACTCTTGTGGGCGGGGAGTTGGGGGTGTGTGTGTGTGAAAGGTCATAGCATTACCCATAGATCGGTCATACGAGCTCTGAGCTCTCTTCCGGGAGGGAAATAGCTGTCGATCACGAGTCCAACACCTGATCCAAAGACCAAGGTGAATATACACACACACACACACACACACACACACACACACACACACACACACACACGACACACACACTGACACACACACACAGTACTAAAAAGAATATAAGGAAACTAGAAAGAATACAGAGAGCAACAACAAAGTTGGCACCAGCTCTTTCCAAATTAACATACGAACAAAGATTATCGAAGCTAGACCTACCAACACTAGAGCAAAGAAGAGAAAGAGGTGATCTACTGACTATATATAGAATCATGAAAGGAATGGAAATCCTTGACAGAAAAGATTGACTAAAAAATGACTGGAAAAACAAGAGGTCATGAGAAGAAACTCAAAAAGGACAACTATAGAAGGGATGGGAAAAAGAATAGCTTCCCACACAGAATGCTGGATATATGGAATAACTTAGATGAAAAAACAGTATGTGCAAATACTATTCACGATTTTAAGAATAAACTTGATGCTGAAAGATACAAAGACGGGTCACCACAAGCATAGCTCCCTTCCCGTATAATACAACTAGGTAAATACACACTCTCTCTCTCTCTCTCTATCTATATATATATATATATATATATATATATATATATATGTATATATATATGCATACATACATACATACATATACCAAGGCTTTTTCCCCCTTACAAGGGAGATAGCCAAAAAGGAAAAGGCATAAAATCATTCCCACCCATTCCATCCCTAAATACACTCCACACCCCTCCACCTTTTCTCTCATCTTAGCACCTCCTGGATGACGGGTCATCCCTGCACCTTGTCCACTGCCCTGGGTCAGAAGCAGTGTCGCAAGACACAGCACATCCACAGCAAGGCCGCTTCATTAAATCGGCGACCCCCCCTCTCCTTTCCCCCATGCATGAAGGAGAAGACGGGGAAAAATGCCTTTGGGCTGCATCAAAATTTTTTCACACATACTACTTCACCCCCCATCCCCCTGCCCATTCCACCTCATGCATCACAACATGATCCATATACAACCATTCTCGATTCACCCTTGTCTTCTGTCCTCTCCCGTCCTTCCTCAACAGACATTCCCCTCTTCCCCAAAGCCCCCTTCACCCCATCCATCCACCTCATCCTAGGATGTCCCTTCATGTTCACTCCTTTCACATCTGCCTTCCATACCTCATTTACCAGTCTTTCTTCACTCATTCTTTTCATGTGTCCAAACCATCCTAATATTCTTTCATCAACCCTATCTCCCAACCCCCTTTCCACCCCTGTTCTCCTCCTCACCTCCTCATTTCTCACTCTATCCAGCCTAGTAACCCCCATCATACTTCTCAAACACCTCATCTCAAACACATTCAAACTCCTTCTCTCTTCCTCTCTTATGTTCCATGTTTCTGCCCCATACAGTGCTGTTGGCACAATCACTCCTTCATATTGTCTCCTCTTAGCATCCATTCCCAAATGTCTATTCCTCATTACACTTTTTAATCCACCAAGGCATTTACTCGCTTCTCGCAATCTACATTCTACCTCCACCTTCACTCTACCTTTTCCTGCCACATTCACCCCAAGTATCTGAAACTATCCACTTCCTCCAGTCACTCTCCCTTAATGCTCACTTCCATACTACTGCCACTTTCACCCCTTGTACATCTCATCACCTTACTTTTACCCACATTTATCTTCAGCTTTCTTCTATCACACACTCTCGCAAACTCTGTCACTAACTTCCTGAATCCCTCCTCCGATCCTGCCACAAGTGCAGTATTGTCCGCAAACAACAACTGGCTCACCTCCCACTTTTCTCCATTTTCTTTAATCATCTCCAGCCCCAGACCCACTACCCTTGCATTTACCTCTCGCACTACCCCATCCATGTATAAGTTGGACAGCCAGGGTGACATAACGCATCCTTGACAAAGTCCCACCTTTACCTCGAACCACTCTCTCCCTTTCTAATCCTGACACAAGCTCTACTACTCTCATAAAAACTCTTGACAGCTCCTAGAAGCTTTCCTCCTATCCTGTATATCCGCAACACCTCCTACAGTGCCTTTCTGTCTACCCTGTTGTAAGCCTTTTCCAGATCCATAAAAGCCCAAAAAACATCCTTCCCCTTTCCTATAGCTTTCTTACATATCTGTCTTACCACAAAGATCTGATCTACACAACCTCTACCCATCCTAAATCCACACTGTTCCTCACCAATTACAGGTAGTTCTCGATATATGCGACTTCGATATATGCGAATTCGCATATATGCGATTCAAGAATTTGCACCACTTTTCGATATGTGCGGGGATATATTCGAAGATATGCGATTTGACCTAAAAAAAAAAAATAGTCGCGGCCGATTATTTTTTTCAAAATACCTATTATATATTTGAAGTTGGTGTGCATAAAGCCGTGTGGTAACACTGGCTGCATCAGCTAGGTAGAGCTGGCATCACTGCGGCGTTATCACAACAACAACACCGGCAGCTGTACAGACGGCATCGTCTTAGGCATCCTTCCTGTTTCATAGGCCAAACCATTGTCTTTCTGCAGGTAATTAAGCTTTTTTGATACACAAATTAATTATTTTTTTCACAAACAAATTAATTTTTTATACTTATTACTGCCCCAATTAATTTCGTCAATTTTCACACTCTGCAAGAATTATCGTTTATTCTCCGCACTGGATAAACTCTAAGCAGTAAGCCTGCCTGTGTATCTCCAGAGCACATCAACAGTCAGTTTAAGCGTAGCAAGCAGTCTGAAATGTGAATTGTAAACAGACTGATTTTTCAAACAGCTGAAGAAAATACGCTTGGCGAAATAAGTGATGTTTACGGTAGCGTCTTTTCCCGAGGTTAATACTTACATGTCAGAGAGTGTTGATGTTGCAGAATATCATGCTCGCTTTGCTCACTCACTCTGTTCTATAACCTGCAGTATGTAAGCCCTTTGCCAAAATAAAATATGACAAAAAAAAAAAAAAAATCAATCCGAGTTGAGAACGTATCCCCCTTTTTCCCATAGGTTCAATAGTTCGATATATGCGAATTCGTTATATGCGGGGGGTCCGCGGAACGGAACCCCCGCATATAACGAGAACTACCTGTACTCCCTCTGTTCCTCTCCTAATCCTCTCAATCTAGATCCTCCCATAAGCCTTCCCCAACTGCACTTAACAAGCTAATCCCTCTGAAACTACTACATTCACACTTGTCCCCTTTTCCCTTATAAAGTGGAACTATACAGGCACTCCTCCAGTCCTCTGGCACTACCCTCTCTCCAGCAAACACTAAATAACCTCACCAGACAATCCACCATCACTGTACCTCCTTTTTTTAGACATTCTGCATGGCATCCATCCAGACCAGGTGCCTTACCTGCTTACATCATCTTAACAACTGCCTTCACTTCATCCTTCCTTATTTCTCCTCCATTTTCCTCACTCATCACGGTCATTTTCTTAGCATTTCCCACTGCAGCTATCTTTCCCTCTCTATCCTCCTTCACATTTAGCAACTCCCTAAAATATTCTGCCCATCTTCCCCTTATCATCTTTCCATCTGCACCTTTTACCTTCTCTTCTCTACTTGATTCACCTCCTCTTCCTCTCTTAATTTCTTTCCAAAACATCTTTTTATTACTTTTAAAATTTTCTGTCATACTCTTACCCCATTTCACATCTGCTCTCCTCTATGCCTCCTTTATCTTTTGCTTTACTTCTCTTTTCTTTTCGTGTACCTCTCATATGACTCCCTCATCCTCTTTTGTAACCAATCTGTGAAAGCTAGCATCTTCTCTTCTACACCCATCTTTGTTTCCTCATCCCACCATTCACTACCCTTCCTTCTATTTCCTCCTGTCCTTCTTGTTCCATACACCATCTTTGCACACTTTGTGACTCCCTCCTTGAACCATCCCCATTCCTCCTCCACACCTAGCTCTACTCTATCCTTCACTCCCTCCCACTCATCCTTCAGCTTCTTGTACTCCTCCTTTTCATTTAAAGAGTTCACTCTAAGCACCTCCCTACCTTTTGTACCTTTCCTCTTCCTCCATCTATCCTCCACTCAACTTACCTTCCACCAAAAAATGATTTGATATTCCCCCACCCTCTCCCCTTAGCACATGTACATCCTTAACTTTTCCTATCATAATCCTATTTACCACTACATAGTCCATTAATGCTCTATCTACCACCCTTCCTTCCATCACCCTCTCCCATGTGTACTTATGCTTGACATTCTTCCGAAACACTGTATTTGCTATCATCAGCTCTCTTGCTAGACACATTTCCACCATCAACTCTCCACTACAATTCTTTCCTGGAACTCCACATTTTCCAACCACTCCATCATTTGGATCATTTCCTACCCTAGCATTAAGGTCTCCCAGTACTATTACATTGATATTTCTCCCTATATTCTCTATGCACTCATTTAAATCTATCCAAAAGGCCTCCCTTTCTTCTACACTCTTCTCACTGCCAGGCCCATATGCACTTACAAAAACCCACATCTCCTTTCCCAGTTTCACCTTCATCCACATTATCCTTGAGGAAACCTCCTTCCACTCCACTACACGTTTACCTATCTCTTCACTTACTAGTATATCCACCCCTTCCCTCCCTCGCCCTCTCTTCACTCCTGATGACCTCCCACTTACACTCCCAAACTTACACTCGCCGTTCCCTTTCAGCTTAGTTTCACTCAAAGCCAACACATCCATCTTTCTTCTCACAAACATACTACCTATCTCTTCCCTTTTACTCTCATCTGTACCACATCCACGCACGTTAAAAGACCCAAACCTTAGGGTGCTGGTCGGAAAACTCCCAGACCCTCTTATGCCTTTGCTTTTTCTTTTAGGAATGTCCCCATTGGGGCTACAAGGAGAAGGATGCCTAGTCCCAATCCCCATCCCTTTCTTCTCGCCTCTTACGATCCAAGTGGAAATACTTGGTGGCAGTATTCTTTTCCCCCACCACAGGGAAGTTTCCCCTACCACACATAAAAGGGAGGTAGCCAAAGTCAGGCATAAATCCACTCCCACATATTCCATTCCCATTCACCACCCCTTCCTCCCTCTCTCTCTTCTTGGCTCTTCCTGGATGATGGGTTATCCCTGCATCTTGCCCACTGCCCTGGGTCAGAAGCAATGCAGCAAGACACAGCAAAAATGAATGATGGGGCTATAGCAAAGGAGGAGATAAAAAGACCATTGAGAGAGATGAAATGTGGTAAGGTACCTAGGTCAGATGGTTGTCATGTGGAATGTGACAACAGGTAGAGTAGTTAAGGCATTATGGTTGGTGCAATTGTTTAGTGTGTGTCTCAGGGAAAGAAGTGTACCCGTAAAGTGGAAGAGTGTGTGTATGTTGCCATTATACAAGGAGAAGGGGAACAAATAAGAGTGCAGTAGTTTTAGAGGGTCAGTTTGTTAAATGTAGTGGGTAAGGTGTATGGGAGGGAGGGTGTGATTTGAGAGGTTTAGGAAGGGAACAGGAGTATTGGAAGAAGAAAAATGTTGGGTTTGCAGAGGAAGAGGGATGTCATTTTTTTTTCTAGCAAGTTTTATGCAAAAAGTTTTTAGCAAAGAGTAAAGATATCTTGTGAACATTTGTGGATTTTGAAGAAGCATAGAACAGGGTTGATAGATATGCAGTGTGGAGTCTGTTATATATGTAAAGTTAGTGAAGGCAGTCAAAAGTTTTTACTCTGACAGATAGACTCGTATACACCTGACATAATGGGAATTGTGGAGACAAAACTGAAAGGACCTCAATCAACAAGCATATTGGGTCAAGGTCTATACAACCACTGGGTGAAAAAATAGAACAGACAAGCAGGGAGGTGTCATGATATTGAGCAAAAAGGGTCTAAATGTGACAAAGATTAATGAAGGCAAAGGTAATGTAGAATAAATTATGATTAAAATTGTAAACAAAAAGATGAAAAGTAGAAAATTTGTAGCAGTGTATGTACCACCAAAAACACAGGCTTGGTCGGATAGCGATCATTCTAAATTACTGGAAGACACAATGAATGTGCTAAACGAGTTACTGAAAGAGGGTGGTAACATAGTAATCATGGGCGATTTTAATGCAAAGGATATAATCTGGGAAGAAATGATAGTAAAAGGGGGAGAAGAATTTTGGAGCAATATTCTACTGGATATGACCATCGAATACACCTTAACACAATGGGTTAAGGAAAATACTAGACATAGAAACAATGAGGAACCATCGAAACTAGACTTAATATTAACTTTTGAACCAGATATTGTGAACAAAATGTAGTATAAAACACCAGTTGGAAAGAGTGACCATATACCAATAGAGTGTGAATTAAAATAACAAAACAATGTAGGTAGGAATGATAAACATACATACATACATATACCAAGGCTTTTTCCCCTTTACAAGGGAGGTAGGCAAAAGGGAAAAGGCATAAAACCATTCCCACCCATTCCATCCCTGAATACACTCTACATCCCTCCACCCTCCCTCTCATCTTAGCACCTCCTGGATGACAGGTCATCCCTGCATCTTGTCCACTGCCCTGGGTCAAAAGTAGTGTTGCAAGACACAGCACATCATCAGCAAGGCTGCTTCATTAAATCGGCGACCCCCCCCTCCCCTCTCCGTCCCCCCATGCATAAAGGAGAAGACGGGGGAGAAATCCCTTTGGGCTGTGTCAAAAATTGCTCACACATACTACCTCACCCCCCCATCCCCCTGCCCATTCACCTCATGCATCACAACATCATCCATATACAACCATTCTCCATTCACCTCTTGTCTTCTGTCCTCTCCCTTCCTTCCTCAACAGACATTCCCCTCTTCCCCAAAGCCCCCTTCACCCCATCCATCCACCTCATCCTAGGACGTCCCTTCATGTTCACTCCCTCCACATCTGCCTTCCATACCTCATTTACCAGTCTTTCTTCACTCATTCTTTCCATGTGTCCAAACCATCCTAATACTCTTTCATCAACCCTATCTCCCAACTCCCTTTCCACCCCTGTTCTCCTCACCTCCTCATTTCTCACTCTATCCAGCCTAGTAACCCCCATCATACTTCTCAAACACATTCAAACTCCTTCTCTCTTCCTCTCTTATGTTCCATGTTCCTGCCCCATACAGTGCTGTTGGCACAACAAAACTAATTTTGTAAAACTAAGAAAAAATTTCCAAAACACAAACTGGGATAAATTCTCAAAAGAGGAAACAAAGATGGAAGACAAATGGAACATATTCAAAGAAAAGCACAAGGAAGGAATTGATATACATGTACCAAAGAAGAAGCAAAAAGATATTTATATAAAGTGTTGGTGTAACAAAAGGTGCAGAGAGGCTAAAGACAGAAGAGACAAAGACGGGAAAAGATGGAAAAAACATCCAAATGGCAAACCTATATAAAACTTAGGAACGAATATGTGAATATACACAGGAAAGAAAAAAGAAATTATGAAAAAGATATAGACAAATGTAAGGATCAACCTAAACTCTTACAGATATATAAATGACAAATTAAAGGATAAACACGAAATAGTAAAACTGCGTGAAGGAGACAAAGAATATATAGATGACACAGAAATGGCAGAAGTTATGATCAGACATTTCAGGTCTGTTTTTACACTTGAGAGCTCACAATCTTGGGAAGATGGACAACTAGAAAGATCACCCAAAATTAAAGAAATAAAGGTAACAGAAAGAAATAAGTGACCAAATAAAAGACCTAGATGTTAGGAAATCGCATGGACTGGATGGAATTGCAAATTGGATACTGAAAGAGTGTATAGACAAACTGACAAACTAAACAAGATAATAGACTTTTCACTCAGAGAAGGAAAGATACCACAAGATTGGAAAGATGTAAACATAGGAGGAAACAAAGAAGATCCTACAAACTTCAGACCAGTATCCCTGACAAGCACAGTAGCAAAAATGTGCAAAAAAGTAATCAGAAACAAATGGACCAAACACTTGGAAGAAAATAGAATAGTAAACCCCCAAACAATTTGGCTTTAGAAGTGGAAGATTATTGTGTACCACAAACTTAATATACTTTTACTCGAGATTGGGATAATACAAGAAAGAGATGGCTGGGCAGATTGCACCTTCTTGGACTTGCAGAAGGCATTTGATAAAGTACTACATAAAAAATTAATAAGAAAAATTGAAATATTAGGAGGAACACAAGGTAAGCTACTGGAATGGATGAAGGATTTCTTAAATGGGAGAAAAATGACTGGTACATAGACAAAAATTCAAACTGGGAAAAAATATGGGATGAAGTGGCATTGCTGTGGGTGTGTGTCTGGCTGCATTGCTTCTGGGAAGATATTTGGTGCTGTTGTCTATATTGCATTAGTTTGTCGCAGTTTTTGTTACCAGCATATATTGGTAAGAAGAAGTGAATCATTGCCACTAACCAGTCCTTTTGTGAAAATGTGGAGGAAATACAGTTGAAGTTTAAGATCTTGGGGCTGGTCTAGTGACTGTCAACTCCTTGGGCATAAAACTCCACATGGAGGTGAGGGTGTTGACAAATTTTGAAAATGGGCGATAGAGATGATTGTGGTGCTCATATTTCAGGACCATCATTTGCTGGTACCTGTCATTGGTCTTGTTTTATCAATTTCAGCTTTAAATTTATTTTTTTTTTTTTTTTTTTTACAAAATTCCATATTTCTTACAGAATTATTTGAATGGATTATGGGGAAAACTAGCTGCAGAGATTCTCAACCAGAACTGGGAAAATGCCTTGGAGGATTTGAATCGATTGAAGGAGTATGTAGACAACAACACCTTTTCATCACCTTTGCAAGCCCTCCAGCAGCGCACCTGGCTGATCCATTGGTCACTCTTTGTCTTCTTTAATCACCAGAAGGGTAAGGAAGTGCAAGACACAAGAATTACACTTCTTTTGTGAGGCAGGGTAGAGTGAGTGCTAGATGGAGTGCTATCATTCCTTCTTGCCACCCCATACTTCCTTACTGCTCCATTTACCAGCTGAAGCCCTACTTTAGTGTTAAGATCCTCCAACTCAGTACAATCACATTTCTCGTAAAACTCTGAAAAGCATATGCTCTTTGGTCGCCTTTCATCATTGATTCTCTCCATATGCCCAAACCACCTTAGCACTCTGTTCTACTTTATATGAGAACATTCTTTTGATCCCTGTTTTCTGCTTCACCTCAGTATTTCTCACTATTCATTCTTGTAACATATTAAAGGACTTTCCCTTATAACAGGCATGGTCAGATCAAAGCACACATCGAGTTCATGTACATTAATAGCCAGTTTACAACCTCAGTACCTTGTTGATGAAAAGTCATCCCTATTCCTTGCCACACTGCTTGGGTCAAAGACAATGCTGGGAGACACAGTTCTTCCACAGCAGGTCCTAACAGCTGGAGCTGCTTTACCCTTACCTATTTGTTATATAGCAACCCATGTCCTTATTCTATCTATTCCACAGCAGGTCCTAACAGCTGGAGCTGCTTTACCCTTACCAATTCATTGTATAGCAACCCATGTCCTTATTCTATCTATTCCAAAGGCCATCCACAAGATTCACTTAACATAAGTTATGGAGAAGACAAGAAGAATATTCTTGTATCACCTATTATATTTTTCAAACACCTGAACTCTTAAACAGTCACTGTCTTCCTTTCTGTCTCACTTGTATCCTAAGTGTGTGCTTCATACAGCATTATGGGTACAATCACTCTTAAATCATCTTTTTTCATTCATCCCCAAATATGTATTCCTCAAAAAAGATTCCATTCCAACCAGACATTTACTCACTTCCTTGCCTCAGTAGTTCACCTCAACTTTAACCTTGATATATTTTGTAATGTTCATTGCAGCAAATAACTTCATTTTATATGAAAATAAGAGGATGTATTTGATGTATACTGGTTTCCTATTTTCAGGGCGGGACTTGATCATTGATATGTTTCTCTATCAACCCCCATACCTTAATGCTCTTCAGACTATGTGTCCTCATATACTGAGGTATCTGGCAACAGCAGTAGTTATTAATAAGACAAACAGAAGATCATCCATGAAGGTACATACTTTTAGTCTTAAAGTTATTTTCATTAAGTAAGAAGCAAAAGGGACCAACAATGGGTATCTTCAAATGTTAGTCTTGCAAGCTGGACAGTGAAGCTGACCATTTTCAAAGGTTTTCAGCCACATCACCCCCATCAGTGGCAGCCCTGAGGGGCTGGCACTTGGTCTCTGGACTGGGCCCAAGATCTATACACTTCAGCTTTATTTCTAACATTTTTTCTCACATGGAGAGCTAATAACTGGCAGTTTATCTTCTCCTCCACCATTTACAGCCAGTGACATAGAAATGGTCCCACATCAATACAACACAGCAACCCAAAGTTTTTCCCCAGGGAGATCTGGAGGACCCAAAGCCCTTTGCCAGTAGGTGTGGGGCTGTGGGTTGTCCTCTTAGTGGAACTCGAGGCAACAATAGTAATTAACCCATACGTCGCCGGGCGAATGTTGTATATACTCACCCCCCCCCACCCCCAGCATTGGAGCTAAAATTTATTTATTTATCTATATAATATATATGTATGTATATATATAATATATATTTATGTATATATATATTTATATATATATATATATATATATATATATATATATATATTATTGCTTATTTTGATTCATCTTAGCCTAGAAGTGGAGAAACTGGGTTGATTTTGTTGAGATATGTGTGCAAAAGTTTGGTAGATAATCTGTAGACTTTTGCTCCTCATGCTGGTTGAATGAGGTCGTATTTTTTAAGGGAAGCTTTGTTTGAATTTCAGAGAGTGAACGAATTTGACATTTATGATGTTTCAAATCAATGTACGGTTGACCATAATAGTCTGACACGTATGGAAAAACAAGTTTATAAATATTTTTTGTGGATATTTTGGCAAATATTTATCACTTTGTTATGTACATACATATACCAAAGACTTTTTTTCCCTCATGTAAGGGAGGTAGCCAAAAAAACAAAGGCATAAAAACCACTCCCACTCATTCCATCCCTATCACACTTCACTCCCCTCCACCCTCTTCCCTCCCTCTTATCTTGGCACCTCCTGGATGACAGGTCATCCCTGGATCTTGTCCACTGCCGAGGGTCAGAAGCAGTGTAGCAAGACACAGCACATCCACAGCAAGGCTGCTTCATTAAATCGGTGACCCCCCCTCTCTGTCCCCTCATGCAGAAAAGGAGAAGACAGGGAGAAATCCTTTGGGCTGCATCTAATTTTTCTCTCACATACTCCCTCACCCCCCATCCCCCACCCACTCCACCTCATGCATCACACCATCATCCATATACATCCCCCACCCACTCCACCTCATGCATCACACCATCATCCATATATAAGAGAATTCACAAATCCAATGAGAGTATCTTTATTTAGATACTTCCTTACAGCATAAAGATTCCTTATATGGTAATTACAAGTTTTAACTAGATTATTATGTGTTTGAGATGAGGTGCCAGAGAAGTATGACGGGGGTTACTAGGCTGGATAGAGTGAGAAATGAGGAGGTGAGGAGTAGAACAAGGGTGGAAAGGCAGTGGGAGATAGGGTTGATGAAAGAGTACTGGCATGTTTTTTGGACACATGGAAAGAATGAGTGAGGTGTGGAAGGCAAAGGTGGAAGGAGTGAACATGAGGGGGCAACCTAGGATGAGATGGATGGATGGGGTAAAAGGGGCATTGGGACAGTGGGCAATGTATTTTCCATATGAGGAGTTTTTATGCTGTAAGGAAGTATCTAAATAAAGGTACTCTCATTGGATTTGTGAATTCTCTTATTATGTCTCATGTCGACTATTGCTATTCTTTATTTTTGGAACTGCCCAACTACTTAGTGAAGAAAATCCAGACCACTCTAAATAAATGTGTCTGATTGATATTTTCACTTCCTCCAAGAACTCCAACCACATGTTACCTGATTGAGTTGCACTGGCTCCCTGTAACAGCTTGCATAGAGTTTAAAGTCTGCTTGTTAGTTTATAATACCATAATGTTCAAGCAACCTAAGTATATTGTTGACATGATATCCAGACCTGAGACTGAAAGACAGATGTGTCTGTGGAGCATTGAAGACACTTGAAGAATTTTTGAACCAAGGGCAGTAAATGAGAGAGATTTTAGGGAGAGATCTTTTGCTTACGCTGCTCCTTGCCTTTATAACAAGCTGCCAGTTAGGGTAAAGCAGTCAACACTTGCTAGTTTTAAGACCCACCTTAAAAGTTTTTTATTTTCTCAAGCATATGATACCACATTTAAAGGTTTTAAATGAGGCATATATAATATGATATTTTTCAGTATGATCAAATATTCATTCTTATTGTAATGCGAGTACTCATGAGTTCAATCTGAAAAACTGGTGCTCGGTAATGTAAAACACAGAAATATTATTATTTAAATATATATATATGTATGTATGTATATTTGTGTGTGTGCGTATTTTACCTAGTTGTATCATACAGGAAGGGAGCTATGCTCGTGGTGACCCATCTTTATATCTTTCAGCATCAAGTTTTTTCTTAAAATCTTGAATAGTGTTTGCAAACATTGTTTCTTTATCTAAATTATTCCAGGTATCCAGTACTCTATTCAGGAAGTTTTTTTTTTTTTTTTTTTTTTTTTTTTTTTTTTTTTTTTTTTTTTTTTTTTTGTGTCTTGTTTTTTCATTGTCCCATTTTAATAAATCATTCCTATCTAGGATTTCCATTTCGTGATTTATAAATAGTCAGCAGATCTCTTCTTTCTCTTCTTTGTTCCAGAGTTTGTAGTTTTTTTTTTTTTTTTTTTTTTTTTTTTTTTTTTTTTTTTTTTTTTTTTTTTTTTTTTTTTTTTTTTTTTTTTTTTTTTTTTTTTTTTTTTTTTTTTCCCATTTTAATAAATCATTCCTATCTAGGATTTCCATTTCGTGATTTATAAATAGTCAGCAGATCTCTTCTTTCTCTTCTTTGTTCCAGAGTTTGTAGTTCCAATTTGGACAGTCTGTGTTCGTATGTTAATTTGGAGAAAGTTGGTGCCAACTTTGTTGTTGCTCTTTGTATTCTTTCAAATTTCTTTATATTCTTTTTAGTACTGGGTGTCCATAGTGCTGCTGTGTACTCCAGTTTTGGTCTTATCAGTATAACATACTTTTTTATTTATTTCCTCATCCAAGTAGTCAAATGCCACTTTCATTGACCTTAATAGGTTGAAGTTTTCTCTGACTATTTTATTGATATGTTTGTCCAGTGTCAGGTCTTTGCTGATTATTACTCCAAGGTCTCTTTCCAAGTTCACTTTTTTTACTTCTTCCCAATTTTATAATTTCTTGATATTCTACTTTTATATTTTCCAACCTCCATTATACTACACTTCTTGATATTGAAGTTCACTCTGCACTTTTGAGTCCATTTCCAGATTTTGTCCAGGTCTAATTGTAATGAATCACAATCCTCCTCTGTTCTTACTTTCTTTAGTATTTTTGCATTGTCTGCGAAGGAATTCATATAACACACCGCTCCTTCATCCATGTTATTTATATATATGGCAAACATGATTGGAGCCAATGCTGAACCTTACAGGACACTACTTATCATTTCTTCCCAATTTGAGTATTTGTCTCTAAATACTACCCTCATTTTTTCCCGAGTAAAGAAGTCTTCTAACCATTCCAATAATTTTCCTCTGATGCCACCTATTGATTCTATTTTTCTTATTAGTTCCTTGTGTGGTACCTTATCAAATGCTTTTTGTAGGTCTAGAAAGGCACAGTCTGCCCGTCCACCCCTTTTTAGTATTATTTCTATTAGTCTCGAATAGAAGCAGATCAGGTTTATTGTACATGATCTTCCTTGTCTAAATCCAAATTGATTTGGATTCAGTATATTTTTTCTTCCAGATGTTTAACCCATCTACTTTTGACAACTTTTTCACATATTTTTGCTACTGTGCTTGTTAGGGAGACCAGTATATAGTTGGCTAGATCTTCCTTGTATAATCCTTTGTATATTGGTACAATATTTGGATTTTTCAGTCCTGTGGTACCTTTCCTTCTTCAAGTGAGTAATTATATTATATATTTTGTGTCAACTCCTATGCATTCTTTCAAAATCCAATTTGTAATTCCGTCCGGACCATGTGATTTTCTGACAAGGTTTTTTATTTGGTCTCTGATTTTCTTCTGTGTTAGTTATTTCTTTCATTGGGAGGGATCTCTCTCTATTCCCAGACAGTTCTGTGAACTTTCAGTTGTGAATACCGATTTGAAATGATTGGTTATAATTTCAGCCATTTCTAGTTCTTCTGTATATTCATAATTTCCCTGGAACAGCTTTTCCATTTCTTTTCTATTTTTTAGTTTACCATTTACATACCTGTAAAATAGTTTAGGTTGTTCATTGCATTTTTCTATTATATCTCTTTCATAGTTTCTCTTTTCATCTGTGCATATTTTTACATAATCATTTTTTAGTTTGATGTGTGTTTGCCAGTTACTTTTTTTTTTTTTTTTTTTTTTTTTTTTCTTTTTTTCCATCTTTTCCAAGCGTTGTCTCTTCTATCCTTAGCCCCACTACATTTTTTGCTGTACCAGATTTTTATGTATACTCTTTCTTGCTTTTGTTGTGGTACATATTTGTTCACTCCATCATTATAAGGGTGTAGAAGAGAAGAAGCAGGCATTCATAGATAGGCTACAAATTAGGACGAGGGAATTGTATGAGAGGTACAAAGTAAAGAGAAGGGAAGTTAAGCATAAGGAAAGCAAAGAGGAGAGCAGATGTGAAAGGGTAAGAGTATGACAGAAAATTTAGAAAGTAATAAAAAGATGTTTTGGAAGGAAATTAAAAGGAAGAGGAGGCGAATCAAGTAGAGAAGAAAAGGTATAAGGTGCAGATGGAGAGATGATAATGGAAGAAAAGGCAGTGAGAGGAATGTGGGCAGAGTATTTTAGGGAGTTGCTAAATGTGAAGGAGGATAGGAAGGGAAAGGTAGTTGTAGTGGGAAGCGCTAAAAAAATGAGAGTGATGAGTGAAGAAAATGGAGGAGAAATAGGGAAGGATGAAGTGAAAGCAGGCGTTAACCCCTTCCATACGGTGCCGCACACGTAGGCGTCATGGGGAGCGAGTGTATTCGCGAGGCTGCCATATCGGCATCTTGATTATTTTTATTGTAGTCGCCCCTCCATAATGACATTCTTTCTAATTCTTTTGTAATCGCATTTTCTATGGTTATCAAAT
>NC_134780.1:32484069-32544069 GCF_046742065.1 Oratosquilla oratoria
TGGGTTAGTGGGTAAGGGGATGGGGGGGGGATTTGTGGTGGGGTTATTGTGTTAGGGTTATGGATGGGGTGTGGTTGGGTTGGGATGGTGTATTTTTTATTAATTATTTATAGAATGTTTTGTGGGGGGGTTAATGGGGATATTTGGGATGGGGGGGTGGAGGAGATTTGTGTTGTGGGTTATTATGATTATTAGTGGGTTTATAGTGGGGTTGTGATGATTATTGAAGGGTGGGTGTTTAAAAGTGGGGGGGTGGGGAGGTGGGGGGGGCGGGGGAGGTGGGGGGGGTTGTGGGGGGGGGGGGGGGTGGGGGGGGGGGGGGTGTGGGGTGGGGTGGGGGGGGGGGGGGGGGGGGGGGGGGGGGGGGGTGGGGGGGGGGGGGGTGGGGGGGGGGGGGGGGGTGGGGGTGGGGGGGGGGTTGGGGTGGGGGGGGGGTTGGTGGGGGTGGGGGGGGGGGGGGGGGGTGGGGGGGGGGGGGGTGGGGGGGGGGGGGGGGGTGTGGGGGGGGGGGGGGGGGGGGGGGGGGGGGGGGGGGGGGGGGTTGGGGGGGGGGGGGGGGGGGGGGGGGGGGGGTGGGGGGGGGTGTGGAGGGAGGGGGGGGGGGGGGGGGGGGGGGGGTGGGGGGGGTGGGCGGGGGGGGGGGGGCGGGGTTGGGGGGGGGGTGGGGGGGGGGGTGTGGGGGGGGGGGGGTGGGGGGGGGGGGGGGGGGGGGGGGGGGGGGGGGGGTTGTGTTGTGGGGGGGGGGTGGTGGGGGGGGGGTGGGGGGGGGGGGGGGGGGGGGGTGGGGGTTGGGGGGGGGGGTTGTTTTGTGGGTGGGGGGGGTTGTGTGTGTTGTGGTTTTTTGTGGGGGGGGGTGTGTGAGTGTTTTGGTATTGGGGGTGGGGGTGTGGGGGGGGTTGGGGGGGGGGTGGGGGGGGGGGGTTTGGGGGGTGGGGGGTTTGTGTGGGATTTGTATGGGGGTTTTTTGATTATGTTGTTTGGGGGGGGGGGGGGGGGGGGGGTTGTTATGGGGTGGGGGTGTGGGGGTAGGGGGGGGGTGTGGGGGAGTTGGGTTTTGGGGGGGGGGGTGGGGGTTTTGTGTGGGGGGGTGTTGTGGGGGGGGGGGGGGGTGTGTGGGGGGGGGGGGGGGGGGGGGGTGGGGGGGGGGGTGGGGGGGGGGGGGGGGGGGGGGGGGGTGTGGGGGGGGGGGTGGGTTTTGGTTTTGTGGGGTTGGTGGGGGGTGGGTGGGTGTATGGGGTGTGGGTGGTGTTGAGTGTGTGGGGGGGTTTTGGGTGTTGGTGAATTGTGTTTGGGGGTGTGGGGGGGGGGGGGGGGTTTGGGTGGGGGTGGGGTGTATTTTGTTTTTTTTGTTGGTGGGGGGGGGGGGGTTTATGTGGGGGATTGGTGGGTTTGGATTTGGTTTGGGGGTGGGGTGGGAGGGGGTGGGGGGGGGGGTGTGGTTTTGTGTTTGTTTTTATGAGTTTGGTGTATGTGGGGGGGGGGTGGTGATGGGGGGGGTGGGTGGGGGGGGGGGGGGGGGGTGGGGTGGGGGGGGGGGGGGTGTGTGGGGGGGGTGGGGGGGGGGGGGGGGGGGGGGGGGGGGGGGGTGTGGGTGGTGGGGTGGGGGGGTGGGGGGGGGGGGGGGGGGGGGGGGGGGGGGGGGGGGGGGGGGGGGGGGGGGGGGGGTGGGGGGGGGGGGGGGGGGGGGGGGGGGTGGGGGGGGGGGGGGGGGGGGGGGGGGGGGGGTGTGGGGGGGATGGGGGGTGGGGGGGGGGGTGGGGGGTGGGGTTGGGTGGGGGGGTTGGGTTTTGGGGGGGGGGTTGTGGGGGTTGTTGGGGTGTGGGGGGGGGGGGGGGGGGGGGGGGGGGGGGGGGGTGGGGTGTTGTTGGGTTGGGGTTTTGTTGGGGGGTGTGGTGGTGTGGGTTGGGGGGTTGGGTGTTTATTTTGGGGGGTAGGGGGGAGTTGGGGTATTTTGTGGGGGGGGGGGGGGGGGGGTGGGTGGGGGGGGGGGGGGTTGTGTGGGTGGGGGGGGGGTGGGGGTGGGGGGGGGGGTTGGTGGGGGGGGTGGGGTTTGGGGGGTGGGTGGGGTTGTGTGGGTGGGGGGGGTGTGTGTTTGGGGGTTTGGTGGGTGGGGGGGGGGGGGGGGGGGTGGGTGGGGGGGGGGTGGGTGGGGGGGGGTGGGTGGGGTGGGGGTTGGGTGGGGGGGGTGTGTTGGGGGGGTGGGGGTTTTTGGGTGGGGGGGGTGTGTTTTGGGGGGGGGGGGGGTGGGGGGGGGGGGGGGGGTTTTTTTGGGGGGGTGTGGTGGGGGGGGTGGGGGGGGTTGGGGGGGTGGGGGGGGGGGGGGGGTGGGGGGGGGATGGGTATTGGTGGTTTGTTTGTTGGTGTGGGGGGGGGTGGTTTGGGGGTGTTTTGGTGGGGGTGTGTTGGGGTGGGGTGTATTTTTGGGTTTTTTGAAGGGGGGTTGGTGGTGGGGGATAGTTATGGTGTGTAGGGTGGGTTTTTTTGGTGTGTTATTTTTGTAGGAAAGGTGTTAATGTGGGTTGTAGTTTGGTTTGTGGTGGGATGTGGAGGGGAAAGGGGTGAATTGGGTAGTGGTAGGTGGATTTTGGGGGAAGTGTTGGGTGGATTTAGGGGGTGGGGGGGAAGGGTGGGGGATATTTGTGTGATGTGAAAGGAGGTTTTATTTATTGGGGGGGGGAAGTAAGAATTAATTTATATTTTAATGGGGAGTTTGGTGGGTGGTTTGTGGATGGTTTTAGGAAATTTGGGATTTGGGTATAGAATGTTATGGAGGGGTTTGGGGGGAGGTAAGGGTGGTTGGGGGTTAGGGTATGAAGGAATGAGAGGGTAGTAGGAGGAGGGTAGTTAGGTATTAGTTGTGTAGTAAGGGAGATGAAAAGAATTTGATTGGGATATGGGTAGGTGAGTAAAGGATGGTGGTTTATAATAGTTTTGTTGGGGTTTAGAAGATATAGATGAGGGGGAAGAGGTGTGAGTTATTGGTAATGGGGGATTGGGTGGGTTTGGGGGAAGTGGAGGGTATTGAGGGGGGGGGGGGATTTTTGTTTTGTATAGAGGGGGGGGGGTGAAAGGGGTAGGATTAAGGTTGGAATTTTGGTATGGTGGGGGAGGTGGGGGTGGAGGGGGTTAATAGGGGAGTGGTGAGGTGTAGTGATTGGGGTTGGGTGAATGGGGGGGTGTGGGGTTAGGGTTGGAGGGGGGGAATGAGAAGTGAGTATGGGAGTGTGGAATTGATTAATTGGGGTGTTGGTATGGGGTGAAAGGGTGGGTAGATGGGTGTTTGGTGGGGGGGTGGATGGTTTTTTGGTGGTGATTGGGAAGTGTATGGGATGAATTTAGGAGTAAGTAGGGGTGGAATAATAAAAATTGGTAAGGTAAATTGTAAGTTAATAACAAAGAAGGGTGATTGGAAGTTTTATAATGTGTTAATGGTAGGTGTGATTGGGATTTGTGGGGGTGTGGGGATTTTGGGGGGATAGAAGTGGAGGTTAGGGTAGTGTGTATGTAGGGGTTAGATGAAATTTGTTGTGGTTTGTATGTGTTTTTAAGGTGGTTAGATTTACATTGTAAGTTAGAAATATTTGTTTAGTGGAGATGGGGTGAGAATGTTGGGGGGGGGGTTTGGTTGGAATGGTGGGGAGAAAAGGGGTTTGGGGTTATATTGGGGGTTGGTTTGGTTAAGGATTAATAATGAGTGGTTGGGAGAGGGGGTGGAAGGTAAAGTTTTTGGGGAAATGGAATAGGGGGAGTGTTGTTTTGAGATGAGAAATGTGATATTTATGGGGGGGGTTTGTATAGAGGGGGTGGGGGATGTTTGATTGGTTGATGGAGGATTTGATAGGAAGATGGGATAATAATAGAAAGAATTTGGTAGTGATTGGTTGTTTGTATAGTTGTATTTGATATTATTGGGTATGAAGTGGTGGGAAAAAAAAGTGTTGGGGTGGAAAGGACACAGGAATAGGGTAGGGTAGAGATGGGGGATGATTAGTGGGGGTTTATTTATGAAAGATTGGTTGTTATAGATATTATGATTGAATGTTATTGTGCAATAGTTTTATGGGTGGTAATAGTAGTATAAGGTGCAAGGTGAGGGTTGGTTGGGTTGGAGTTTTTGGTGATTTAAAGGGGGGGGGTGGTTTTTGGGTGTTTGGGGTGTATGGGTTGGGTTTTTTGTAGGGATTAGGGTTTGGGGAGTTTTTTGTATGTAGTGGGGGTTTGGGTGGTTTATGTTAATAAATGTGGGTAATGTGAGGGGATGGGATGTTGTTTTGTTGGTTTAGGATAGGTTTTAAAGTTTGGGGGGAATGAGGTATGAGTGGAAAGTTGTTTATTGTTATATATTGGATGGATGGAAAAGGTTAAAATTTGTTGTTAATTGGTGGGGGTTGATGATTAGGGGGGTAGGGGTGTTGTATTTTGTGGGTTGTGGTATAGTGTGTTGAATTTGTTGATTATAGTTCCAAGTAGATCCAAACTTTGAGAACCTGTTTTGATTTTAATGTTCATTCAGTTTAATGTTAGGAACTCCCTCTGAAAGAAGGCTAGGATGGTGGCACCCTCAGCCAAGCATCCTCAAATCACCTCCACTCCAACTTCACACCCAAATAGTGACATTCTAAACAACTTGGTCATTGAGGATCCCAATTTTAAAAGTAATGTAATTTGAACAGATTTCATTTGTTATATTTCAAAAGAACTAATATTTTCTTTACATTATCACAGCAGGGAAAGTAGATACAATAGCATACTTACATAAAGCACACCGTATATTTGCAATCCTGACAACAGCATGATAATGATGGAAACCACAATCACAATAATATACAGATCAGTCACTGTCAGTAAGAGAAAAATATAAATTATTCCATACATACATATATACATATACCAAAGGCTTTTTCCCCCTTACAAGGGAGGTAGCCAGAAATTATTAGCTTTTGATATATATATATATATATATATATATATATATATATAAATATATATATATATATATATATATATATATATATATATATATATATATATATATATATATATATATATATATATACATATATATATATATATATATATATATATATATATATATATATATATATATATATATATATATAAATAAAAGACTGCATTGTTTCTTTTCCATCTTCCTCACTTTTAATTCTTATATTCATTATCTTACAGATTCCTTTTCCTATTTCTACCTCTTCCACCATAGTGATTGTTTTCACTACCATTGTCACACCATCTTCCATTTTCCCCCTTGTGTCCCTCCACCATGTTCTATTTTCCCTCACCCATTTGAACATTTTGGCAAAGCACATTATGTCTGGTTCTTTATTCTTTAGTCATTCATTTCTAATTTTGCTGATATCAGTCCATATATAGGCTGTTTCTAATCCTTTTATTTTTCTTTTATTTATTTTTTCTTTTATTTATTTTTTCTTTAGGAAGCACTTCATTTCCTGATATATCACTCTTTGCTAAAACTCTATCTTCTCCTGTTCATTCCTCATTTAGTTTTTCCCTTAGCTGCCTCTAACAATTTTATTCATTTCACTTTCTTCCTCTGTTGCATATCTTCTTACCTAATTTTTCTTGGTTTTGTTTATACTTGCTAGATTCCATGTCTTATCAATCAATTGATTCACTATGTTTTGTGAATTGTACATATCTGCCTAACCTGAATACCTTTATTTCTTCATATGTGCCTTCCTCATTGCCAAGTAGTGCTTGTACTCTTTCTTCTGTTTTCTGTCTTTCTTTTGTTTCTCACTCTTTTCTTGTTGGTAAATCTTCTTCATGCCATCCTTCCATTAAAATACATTTTCATTTGTTTTCCATTTCTCTTATCACGAGTTCTCTACTCTCAGATACCCTCATCATCTCTTTATCCACATATTCCTCTTCTTTTTGTTGTTCCATAATTTTTAATAACTATATTTGTTCTTCTTGTAATTTTAATTACCCTTTTTGCCCTTGTTTCATTTTTCTGATATTTTCTTCATTTCTTCATTCATGAGCCTTCTCATTGCTCTACTTCATGATGTTCTTCAACTTAATTTGTGTGTATCTACCTAATTTACTTAATTTGATTTATTCACCTAATTGTAGTGTACAAGAAAGGAGCAACGCTCATGTGGTCCTATCTTCACCTCTCCAATTGATCATATCTTGCCTCAAATTCATATACAGTTCCATCATGGTCTATATCCTTCCAAGTTGTTATACATCTTTATGGGAAACTGTATTTCTTCACATTCTTTACACATGTAGACTTTCTTATCTTAATTTATTCCCATTACATCTTAAATTCCTCCAGTCCCTAATCAAGAGATCTCTTCTGTCGTTGTAGTCTATCCCCTTTAGCAACCTGAATACTGTAATCATACCACCTCTTTCTCTTTGATCTTTCAAAGTTGTTAATCCTAGTGCATCTAGTCTCTGCTCATATTGTTTATCTGCCAGGGTGGGAACCAGTTTGGTTCATGCCCTTAATATTCTCTCAGTCTTGCTTATATCCTTCACTCTATGTGACATATATTTTAGTCATGGATGGATCAGGGTTTCTATGAGTTTTTTCCTCATCTCTATTAATCTTCTCCAGCAGTCCATGTGTCTTTCCCAAAATCCTACCGAAATGTCTGGTGACAGGTTGTCTATCATCAATGCTCCAATATATTTCTGCTCTTTAGCAATTGCAATGGTTTTGCTTCCCAAGAAATATTTTAGAGATGTGTATTTACCTAGATGTATTTTATAGGAAGGGGAACTATGCTCATGGTGTCCTGCCTTTGTATTTGCAGTGTCTAATTTGCTCTTAAATTTGTGTATGGTTTTTTGCACTCTGTATTGTTTCATTAGGAAAAGGTAAGGATGTATTTTGGGCTTTTATGGATCTGGTAGACAGGAAGGCACTATGGGAGGTTTTGCAGATATATGGGATAGGTGGAAAGCTGTGGAGAGCAGTCAAGAGTTTTTATGAGAGTAGTAGATTGTGTTAGGATTAGAAATGGAGAGAGTGAGTGGTTTGAGGTAAAGGTGGGACTTTGTCAGGGATGTGTTATGTTGCCCTGGCTGTTCGATTTATACATGGATGGGGTGGTGCAAGAGGTGAATGGAAAGGCAGTGGGTCAGGGACTGGAGGTGGTTAAAAAAAAAATGGAGAAAAGTGGGAGATATACCAGTTGTTGTTTACTGATGACACTGTGCTTGTAGCAGGATCAGAGGAGGCATTGAGGAAGTTAGTGACAGAGTTTGGGAAGGTGTGTGAAAGAAGGAAGTTGAAGATAAATGTGGGTAAAAGTAAGGTGATGAGATGTACAAGGGGAGAAAGTGGCAGCAGACTGGAAGTGAGTATTAAGGGAGAGAGTCCGGAGGAAGTGGCTAGTTTCCTTCCAGTCATATATTACCTTTTTTCTATTTCAATATATATCTCACGAACATACTGCCTATCTCTTCCCTTTTATTCTCATTTGTACCACATCTATACACATTAAAAGACCCAAACCTTTGGGTGCTGGTTGGAAAACTCCTAGACCCTCTTATGCCTTTACTTTTTTTTAGGAATGTTCCCTTTGGGGCTACAGGTAGCAGGATTCCAAGTTCTATCCTCGTCCCATTTTTTGTTGCCTTGTACGACAAGTGGGAAGAGTTGGTGGCAGTATTCCTTTCCCCCACCACAGGGTTAGGCAAAAAAAGGAAATGAATATTCAGAGAAATGGTACAGGACAGTAACAAGGGGTGGGGGGGGACAGCATAACAGATGGACAGTCGCATTATAATAAAAATGTTATAATTTCTCTATGAACAGAGACTTCCTCTATCATAGACAAAATTATGTGTGACTCTGGTCCATAGGGGTGCCCCATATAGACCCTAAAGTATCAACTGCATGCTACTTTGCCACAATAACGTACAGCCAATATCCCAGATGGGGTACTGTAGATACAGCAAAAAAAAAAGATAACACTTGTTAATAAAAACAAACAAGAAATTAATTTTGATCTTTTGTTTCCTATCATGAGCAATTTCAGAAACAAAGACCACAGTTTTCCTTTGCAGATTCTCTCCAAAAGTTGAAACCAGTGATGTTTTGCCTCTAGTAAGACCCTGAATAGTTTTGCCCTCCCCTTGTCTATTCAAATGGCAATTATTTTCATCTGGCATGTGTATGTGTGTGCACCTTGTGCTGAGGTATTGATTGCATAGTTATATGCAGTTATTACTATAGGGAAGAGGGTGGAGGGAAGTGGAGTGTGATAGGGATGGATTGGGTGGGAGTGGTTTTTTCTGTCTTTGTTTTTTGGCTACCTCCCTTATAAGGGGGAAAAAAGCCTTTGGTATATGTACAGGGTCTAACAGATAAATCCGTACAAACTTTGAAGAAGTTTTAAGCACTTAAAAAGTAACATATGGCAATTCTGATTGTTTCCAGATACTTCCATTTGTCTAATAATTTAGCCAGTTGTATACTAGCACCGGTGCAATAAACATTAAGCAATGGAACAAGCCAAACGTTCAGCCATATGCGAACTTCGTCGCGCGGGTCACACTCCTAGATAAGGATGCTAAAATACTCCAGACAAACTGTTTACGATGTTTGTAAACGTTTTGATGAGACCGGCGAAGACCAACAAGCTGCTCACAAGCCCAGAAGGGGCAGAATTCTAACACCTCGCTTTTTAGCTGGTCTCAAGAGAAGTGTCAATGCAAATCCAGCCTTACCATTATCGACATTGGCAAAGAAGAGAGGTGTCAGCACAATGACAATTCACAGAGCATTAAAGAAATTGGGATTAACCTCATTCTCACAAGGAAAAAGACATCTTTTGACACGAAAAATGAAAGAAATCCGCTTGACCAGGTGCCAAAAGCTGTTGAACTGGATGAAGTCGAATGGCTCAGTCATCAAGTTTTTTTTCCGACGAGAAGATTTTCACGGTTGATGCGACTTTCAATAAGCGGAATGATCGCTGGATAGCCTCCTCATCCTCAGAGGTTCAACACAAGACAACGACGAAGAAACCAGCAAGTGTCATGGTGCTCTGTGTGGTGTCAACTGAGGGGGACGTCTTCACTCACTTCTTCAACAACAAGGAGAAAGTCAATGCCGTTATCTATTGCAAAGTTCTAGAAGAGAAAATAATACCCTGGATGAAAGATAAGGCTAGTGGCAACCAGTTTGTCTTCCAACAAGACTCGGCTCCAGCCCACACAGCGAAGAGGACCACCAACCTTCTCGAAGGGTCAAATGTGCAGTTCTGGAACAAAGAGTTGTGGCCCTCAAATTCGCCAGACCTAAACCCTTTAGATTATTATTTTTGGGCACGAATTGAGGCCAAGGCATGTGACAAGCCACACAGAAGTATAACAACCCTGAAGACAGACATCAAGAAGGCTGTGGGTTCATTATCAAAGTCTGAGATCATCAACGCTGTATCCAAGTTTCATAAACGCGTTGAAAGCGTCATAACAGCTGAAGGTGGTTACATTGAATGAAATCATTGTTCTTATTGCCTTTTCTAAATATACTGAAAATTTCATAACTCTGTTTATTATAACCCGAGATATTAATCTTAAAACATGTGATAAGAAGTTGTACGGATTTATCTGTTAGACCCTGTATGTATGTACTTTAGGGATTGTAGTGGCACCATTATATGCAACAATTTTCCACCCACGGAATCATATTAAGCCACTTTTCAACTTTGACTACCCTGATTCTACTATTCATAACTCTCACCTTTTCCACACCTAGGACTTAATTCTTTTTACATACAGAAATACAAAGTTGCTGCCACAATATTTCCATATATATCATAAAAAGCAACTGCATATGGTTGGGCTAAGTGATGGAGATTCTTTTTCTGTATTTCTATCTTATAAGGAGTTAAGGCATGATTTGATTAGGCTGTAATTGCTGGAAGCCCTCCTTTTCCACCATCCTACTGTAAAGAGGAACCACATGTTTCCTTCCAGTCATATATTACCTTTTCTCTGTCTTTTTCAATATTTCTTGCAACCATTCATCTATGCTCCTCCTTCCTATCTCTAACAATTATTTCCATATGGCACATTTGCCTCGTTCAGCACTACCATTATATTGTTAACTTACCTCATTCATATTTCACTCTTTCCTGTATCTTTCCCCCCCTTCTACTCCTCCATCATTGTTTGTACTACATTTACACCCTCTTACTTTTCTTCTATTCTTAGGACTTTAAAGTGATCTTACCAACAGCTTCCAGTGACTTCTAATATCTCCTTAGTATAAGCTTCACAACTTTCAATGTGTCAACTGGGGAATCACTTTTGATTAAACCTTGCATGATGCAGTTCTGCTTTCAAATTCATCACCTACCAGTGATGTCTACTTGCCCTAAATTCTGAGCACCTCCTCAGCTTCTTACTTTTTATTTTCTTTTACTGTATCATGCTGTCATTACTTGCTCATTCTACACAGCAACTTTACACTCTTTTCTCACTCCTGTTATCTTCCTCATTTTATTTAGACTCAGAACATTTAATACAATATATCATGACTTACATGCAGGATCTGGTCCTTCACCCACAGACTTTGCTTCACTCTTCTTTAGAGTTACTGCAAAGTCAAAAGAATACAGCATTCCCAGTAGTGTGGATGTAAACAGCAACTGTAAAATTTTCAAAGCTCAAATATATATATATATATATATATATATATATATATATATATATATATATATATATATATATATATATATATATGTATATATGTATATGCCAAACAGATCCAGTAATAAAAAATAATTGAACATGGTCAATATTAGGAAAATACTATACATATGAATATCCTCATAAGGCACAGAAATACTTGATAGAGAGGACTTGCTAAACTGGGACTGGAGAAGCGAAAGAGGGCATGGAAAGAAAATAAAAAAACATAGCTACAGAAGAGATGTGAAGAAAAACAGTTTTCCACATAGAGTGGTAGACACTTGGAACAAACTGGACAAGGAAATAGTGTGCACAAAAACCATTCATGAGTTTAAAAGCAAACTAGACACTGCGAGATACAAAGGTGGGACACCACAAGCGTAGCTCCCCTTCCTGCAAAATACTACTAGGTAAATAAGATGTAGACTATCAAATTGTGGTGAATAAACTTGAGGTCAGTCCATATTATAAAAAGAGCTGTGTTTGTCTTCTGTCTGTTCCATCTATTCATTACACACTCTCTTGAGAGCCTCCAAATTGAAAGGATCATTACATATAGGTAGGTCATGAGAGAGAGAGAGAGAAGTAGGGAGTGGGTGCGATAGAGATTAACAGAAATATATATAAAATTGGAAAAAACTTCTTGTATGAATGAGTTTGGCTGATAGAGAGAGAGATTAGGAAGAAAATATATAATATAGAAAAATCATCTCACAAATTATATGATCTTTGATAGTTTTACTGACTAGATAGTGAGAGAGATAAATGAACAAGAAATATGAAAATGAATAAAGGCTTTCACAAACTGTATGGCCACATGGGACCTTGAGAGTTCGAGTGCTAATGAGAGAAAGAGAGAGAGAGAGAGAGAAATTACATACATACATATACCAAGGCTTTTTCCCCCTTCCAAGGGAGGTAGCCAAAAAGGGAAAGGCATAAAAACACTCCCACCCATTTCATCCCTAGATACACTCCACACCCCTCCCACCCTCCCTCTCATCTGAGCACCTCCTGGATGACGGGTCATCCCTGCACCCTGCCCACCGTCCTGGGTCAGAAGCAGTGTCGCAAGACATAGCACATCCACAGCAAGGCCGCTCCATTTAATCGGCGACCCCCCCTCTCCGTCCCCCCTTGCATATAAGGAGAGGACGGGGAGAAATCCCTTCGGGCTGCGTCAAAATTTACGCACACTACCCCCCCCCACCCCCCGCCCACTCCTTCTCATGCAATCACAACACCATCCATACACAACCACTCTCCACTCACCTCTGTCTTCCGTCCTCTCCCTTCCTTCCTCAACAGACATTCCCCTCTTCCCCAAAGCCCCCTTCACCCCATCCATCCACCTCATCCTAGGACGTCCCCTCATGTTCACTCCCTCCACATCTGCCTTCCACACCTCTTCCACTAGTCTTTCCCCACTCATTCTTTCCATGTGTCCAAACCATCCTAATATTCTTTCATCAACCCTATCTCCCAAATCCTTGATGAGAGAGAAATTAACAAGAAATATAAAAGTGGATAAAGGCTTTCATAAACTGTATGGCCACATGGGATCTTGATAAACTGGATGACTAATGAGAGAGATTATGAAGGAGAAAAAAGGAAAAGCCCCTCTTAATAACTGAGTGGCATCAGTCTCTCACCTAAGAATAAATAAATAGATAAATAATCATATAAGGTAAAACTTACCAGTTCACATGACGCCAGGAAAAGTGATCCTGTTCGCACAGAGCAGCAGCATAGGAAATGGTTTACTCTAGGGCAGGAGCACCTCATCTTTTCTCTTGTTTATTCAGCGTTTTCCTGCAATAAGGGATCAGTATTACAATATATTCAACCGTTTGTAGAATACTAGAGTGTAGTCTATTCTTTAAGAAAGGAAATAAAATTTACCAAGTGTTGATAGTTTCAAATTATTCAATAGTCATTGTTTAACACACATCTGGCAGCTGTGTTTGGGCCTTCCCAGAGATCTCTCTCTGTTGTATCAGTGTATTTACCTAGTTGTATTATATGGGAAGGGAGCTATGCTTGTGGTGACCCGTCTTTGTATCTCTCAGCATCAAGTTTTTTCTTAAAATCTTGAATAGTATTTGCACACACTGTTTCCCTGTCCAATTTGTTCCAAGTATCTATCACTCTGTGTGGGATGCTATTTTTTTTTCAGATCTCTTCTGTAATTATCTTTTTTTAGTTTCTTTTCATGTCCTCTTGTTTTTCTATTGTCCCATTTTAGTAAATCATTCTTATCCAAGATTTCCATTCCCTTCATAATTCTATAGATAATTAGTAGGTCTCCTCTTTCCCTTCTTTGTTCCAGAGTTGGTAATTCTAATTTGGACAGTCTTTGTTTATATGTCATTTTGGAAAGAGTTGGTGCCAGTTTTGTTGTTGCTCTTTGTATTCTTTCTATTTTTTTAATATTCTTTTTAGTACTGGGTGTCCATAGTGTTGCTGCATATTCGAGTTTTGGTCTTATTGGTGTAGTTAAATATTTTTTACCATTTCCTTGTCCAAATATGCAAAGTGTGTGATAATTCCCATGTCACCAGCTTGTGGTGAGGGAGGGGAGTCATCTCTGGTTGTCAGCTCTCTTCGTGTGAAAAGGTGAAGGAACTAAAGTTGATGGGGAAGAATCTTGGGCCTGGTCTGTAGACTGTCTGTTTCTCGGGACTAACACTTCCAGATGCAAGTGAGGATGTTGACAAGTTTTGAAGATGGTCAGATATTCACAGCTGCACAAAATAAAAAAATCTCAGAGCTGTTGTCTCAAATATAATTCATAAAAAAATATTGTGGTTTATTATATGCAATTTTACTTAGTCTAAGAGGAAATCCTGCATGCGAAACAGAATGCATGCCTTAATTGTAAGTACTGGGAATTTATATGTTTTATTTCATCACATATCAACTGAGAAACATTTAATTTCCTTGTAAATATATATTTCTAAAGATATATATTTACAAAGAACTTATTTTCAACATTAAGTTGTCAGGAACCAATAACAGTAACATGTTTCAATATTTGAATAAAACTCACTCTATACTCAGAGAAAATAGTCTTTTTTTTTCCTTTTTTGGCTCTTAAAATAAATATATCTTTTAAGGAATATATATTTTATTATATGGTAATTACGGTTTAATAATTCAAAGGATGTCTGAGAACTTGTTAGTGTTCTCAGAGTAGTGGTCTGAAATTAGGTTGAACTTGAAGGCTTCTGAAGTGAAGACGTAAAAAAGTCCCTTGCTGACTGGTTTTAAGAGTGGTCTGCCAGGAACCAGAGCTCTGGGAGATCTGACATTCAGACCCGATGACAGTGGCCGTATTCGGCGGGACTCTTACGTGTTCGGAAAAAGCTCGAAGCCACGGGTTAACTTTTACTTTAACTAATTTCTCAAAGTTCCTGAGTTATCAAACCAAAATTACTTCATAGATTTAATAAGTAAAAGGGAGGGGAGTTTAATCGTATCTTATTTAAAGTTACAATAGGCATGATTCGAAGTTTCAGGGTAGGCTCCTGAATCGAAAGAAAATAACATCTTGAGGGAAAGTTCCTTAACTGAGGTAAGCACTAATATTCCCAACAATAATTACCACAACCTGCCCGACAACAAAAAGAAAGTGTTTAATAAATGCAACACTTTTGAGGAAAATTTACAATAACCTTTTAAGTGCTAGAGACCTTACTAGGTCTCTAGAGGCTAGCGCATTCTTACGAGAAGGTCTCATAGAGGAAAGTTCTGGAGCGACACAGTCGTTTTCCAAAGAAATAACCTCCTCCAAGTTAGAGGCCTCTTCAAAAGGCTCCAACTCGCTAGCCTGCAAAATAGGATCCCTAGGGGATTCATCTTCATGATGGGAATGTAACTCAGCATGGAGCTCTAGAGGGATTAAAAGTCTAACATTGACTTTGATAGAATTTCCATCGGGCTTAATGACAGAGACTGTACGTATCACATGGTCTTGGTCAGGAAAGGTCTCAACAACACTAACTAAGGACCAGAAAGGTCTGGTCTTAAAAGGCAGTTTCAAAAAAGTAGTGTCACCTTTTTCCCAGCTTCTAGAACTGGGGTACGCAGCTCTATCCCTTTCCCTTAAGCTGACCAAGTACTCTGTCAACCATCATTTCTTAAACTTTTCATAGAAATAATCCTACAGTCCATGACTAAGTTGAGAGGTCTTCTCCTGATTCCCATTCAGGCACTTGTTCCAAATCGCCAAACATCAAGGAAGGAATGGTCCTTCCAATAAGGAAATGATTTGGGGTAATGACATCTACCTCATTTTCACAGGAACGATATGTAAGTGGTCTATTGTTAAAAAAAATTTGAACATTGGATAAAAGAGTGGTAATCTCAGCCAGGGAAGGAACAGACCTACCCAATACCTTATAGAGACATTGTTTCACTGTATGAATTAACCTTTCTCAAGTGGCACCATACCATGCAGCCTAAACAGGGATGGTTCTATGGTGAACACAGGAAGTTTTAAACTCTTCAAATTCAGAAGATGACAAAAGTTGTTCAATAACACTTCCCGCTTGTATGAAGGATTTAGCATTATCAGAATAAACAGCTGAAGGAATTCCATATCTGTTAGCAAACCTAATGAAAGCCAAAATGAACTCAGGAGTGGACATAGAATCCACAACTTCCAAATGGACAGCTCTAGTATTGAAACAAGTAAATATCAAAATATAAGCTTTTACCTTATCTCCATTCCTGTCTCTGACCCATAAATGCCCCATGTAATCCACACCAGTATGGGCAAAGGGCACACTTAGATTCACTCTAGAGGCAGGTAAAGAGGAAGGAGAAGGATAATTAACTGCACGGGAATTGTATTTCTTACAAACTATACAACCCTTCAAAATGTTTAAAACAGCTTGTCTGGCTTTAAAGATCCAGAATCCATGCATGTGAAGGAAATTAAGTGTAGCTTGCAGTCCCATGTGCATAACTTGGCAATGAGCAAAGAATATCAAAAGTTTAGTCAAGTGATGAGATTTTGACAAAAAAAGGGGATTCACAACCTCATATTTGAGGTCAATGTTCTTGTCAATTCTGCCCTTGGACCTTATCAAACCATTCTTGTCCAAGAACAAGTTCATTTGACTTACTAAAGGAGGTATGTCATTGGTATTGGAGTTCTGTAAATAAGTCAATTCAGCAGGGAAGGAATCCCTTTGCATTATTCCCATCAAATAATTAGAAGCTGCCTTAACTGGGTCAGCATTAGACTTCTTAAACAAAAAGACAGCCTTAAAAATCAAAGAAGTGTGATGCAAAAGTTTGCTGTAAGAAGAAAACCTTTTAACATCAATTAGAGGAGGAGTGTCAACTTGGACAACAGCCGCATTGACAATGTCTCCCTTGATGCTGGAGGGAATACATCCCAAGTGACCCTTCGGCCAAGTATGAGGTGGCAATAACAACCATTCTGGTCCATAAACCCACCAATTGAATTTTTCCTTGAACACCTTAGCACTGCAAGGTTTAGTTAGGAAATCAGCCATATTATGTTCAGAAGGAACATAAGTAAAAGAAATAGGAGTATACTTGGCCTTGAAAATTTCCAAAAGATTGGAAATTTCCTTCAATCTATTATTAACAAATATATTCTTCCTTGGAGCCTTGTTGGTCAGGATCCAAGAAAGGGCAACTTGACTATCAACAAGGAGTACCACAGATTCAACCAGTGGGGCAGACACCAGTCCTTCCTCAAAAATAGTTTTGAGGCATCTTATTGATAGTAAAGCTGCCATAAGTTCCAAAGAAGGTAATGTTCTTTGTTTAATAGGAGCCACCTTGACCTTGGCAAATAGAAGAGAGCCATTAGACTCCCTTAACTCTCTTCTTTCTTGCCCTACATAGATGGCACAGCCATAGGCTTCCTTAGAAACATCAGCAAAAACAAATAATTTAATGGGAGATTCAGAACAGAAAGTTTTCCTTAGGACAAGTCATTAACCTCCCTAAAGTTTTCACATAACTTTTTCCATCTTGCAAGCAACTCACTATCCAATTTCCAATCCCAATCCACCATTTTTTGGCACATCTCTCTAATGAGAACTTTTCCTTGTAAAAACACAGGAGAAAAAAGACCTAATGGATCAAATATAGAAGCCAAAGAAGACGAAACTTGCGTTTTGGTCGAGGCATCTTTGTTAAGGTATCATAATTCTTATTATGTATGTATCCCAACATCTTTACCTCTTCTTTATTGCAAATGACTTCTTGTTCAAGAAGTCGAAGAACAGAAGTCTGGTTGCATGTCCACTCCCTGAGAGGTAAACCTCCATTGAGCATGATCTCATTAATCCTCTCGACCATAGCAGGGAGGGAACGAAATTCATTAGTAGTGTAGACCAGATTATCTACATAGAATTTATCTTTAATTAAGGAGGCAGTTAGAGTGTCAGGCTGCATGGAAAGATGATGTTGTATAATGAAGTTCAGTATGAAGGGAGAGCAGATGAAACCAAAAATGATAGCATTATATCTGTAAGGAATATATTGGTTGTTAATCCCCCTAAAGAAACAGAACCTATTACGATCACCCTCATCCTTCAAACAGATCTGCAAGAAGGCTTTTATAATATCAGCCAAAATGACATAATTGTTGGTTCTGACGTACAACGAAAGAGAGAGGTTATTCATCAAATTAGCTCCCGGGAATGCAGCTTCATTTAAGGAATGAGCTTTTCCTATTTTAAGAGAGCAATTGAAAATAGGTCTTATTTTTGAGGTGGCAAGTTCATCATTCTTGAGCACATGTCTATGGGGTATAAAAATTTGGCCAGGGACTCTTAGTAACTGGTTCAATAATACCCAAGGCCTCTTGCTGGTCAAACACAGCTTCATATTCTTCCCTAAGGCCCCTTTGCTCAAGCTTGTCATAGACCCTTTGTGCCACTGCCAATGCAATCTTTAGATTTGAGGGAACAAGGTCCACCAAATCCTTTTTCCACAGGATCTTCACATAATAGTGTCCATCTTTGAAGGAAATGGACTGTTTAAATTGATCAACTTCCAAAGCATCAATATCAGGGGTTTGTTCTTTTTTAAAGCCAATGGATTCTAGAAAATACAAATTATCAAAACCATATTCTGCATAAGAGTTAACAAAGACTTCCTGCAAAGGATCAAATTGTAAACTTACACGTTGTAGACAGAAATTAATAATTATTAACTTATCCTTGCCTAACCTTTTGGGAGGAAAGTATTTAACAGTCCTTTTAGACTGAGTAAAGGAAGTTTCCTTCTCAGATTTCTTTAGAGAAATTCCATTGGCCTTGAAAGAAGAATTATAAAAAATAAGAGAATCTCCATAGTTCTCAATACAATTTAACGAATCAACTCTAAGATCAGATTCGGGATTTATCCTTAAAGGTTTCTCCTTATATTTGAAGTTATCAAAATTTAGTACTTCATTACAGGGCATTTCAGAAACCCCTTTTATCATTCTCTTTAAGTAGAAAGGTTTCTCACTAGGAGGGATATATTGAACCCCGGTCCCGTAAGAAATGAAACCATCAGCAAGTTTAATAACCTTGCAAGATGGGTTACCACATAAGGGGGCACTCTCTAATGAAAGTAGTTGAAAGTTTTGAAGAATGTAATTTCCAATGATGCCTAAAACTTTCAATTGATCTCCCTTCAACTTGGGAAAACTAGGGGAAACATAAAATTCATGATTGTTCTTACTTTGGAGTATAGAGGATAATGAAGGAATTTGTAAGGACAAGTTGAATCCTTCTATTGCAAAAAACAAACTAAACAGATTCATCCAGGAGGGGAGTTTTAAGTTTGCAGTGTAATTAAAACCTCTTTTATTCATTAGAGGTAACCAAATGAAGAAACCAACCTTTCCATAGGAGGACTTAAACAAGGTCCAACTGTCCTCCACCAATTCCTTGTTAATGATAGAAAACTGGGCTCCAGTGTCTAATAAAAAGAGACATTGGGCAGTTCTCTTGCCTCTGCTAACAGGAATGGAAACCAAAGGAACAATTGAATCAGTGGTAACTTATTAGCCAAAGGACACATGGCTCCATGATGCTCGGGTTTGTTACACACAAAACATTTACGGTATAAGGCAGAGCAGCCTTTAACCCGGGGCATTCCATAGAGCCATGTCCATGATTCAAACATCTGTTACAGAGTCCAAATTGAACTGCTCTATCCTGTGTTCAAGGGAGATATAGGAAGAACATTTTGAACTTCCATGGTCACAAGCGGGGCAAAATCTACATCTGTAAATAGACTTATTAATGGAATCTGGATTGACCTCAAAGGAGTGACTAACTCCCTTGCTAGAATCAACTGGTTTTTTCAAGGAATTTTCCTTGAAGGCAAGGGAGCTGGTAGTATCACTTCATGTGGGTTTGACATTGAGGTCATCAGATCCCATTTTAAGTCTAACTAAAACTGATTGATAAACTTTTTTAAGCTGATTAATATTGGGGTAATATGAATCAACCACCCGAGACAATTCAATCAAGAAAAATTTAGGTAATTTATTTGAAATTAATTTACCGATCAAAAGGAGGCCCTCACTTCCAGCCTTAGTAAAGTCAACTCCAATCCCCTTAAGGTCTTGTAGTTTGGAGTCTACAGACCTAATGTAACTTTCTAGGTCCTTCAACTTGGAAACCTCAGGTACATTAATAATAGAAATCAACATCTTGTCCAAGATCTCTTCCTTATTAAAAAACAACTCATCAAGAAGAAGGAATCCAGTGTCATAGTTCGAATCATCCATTTGTAAATTCTCCACTAAGTGAAAAGCCTCCCCTCTGAGATATCCCTTTAAATAAATTAATTTCTGACTATTAGTCAGATTGGGGATACCAGCAATGGCATTCAGAAAACCCTTTTTAAAATTGAAATAGGCAAAGGGATTGTGTGAATTGTTCTCAAAGTGTTGAAGAACAATAGGAGGGAGAGGAAGTTTTACAGAATTAAGTTCAGAGGACTTGCAAGATTCACCTTTGGAGTCAAGAACTTTAATTCTTGTCTCTGTTCTTTAAAAGGAGACAATTCTAGAAGGGTGGACAGGAGGTAAACCCTGGATTTTTCCATATCCTCGTCCCTTTCTTCTTCAGGGAGTAACAAGTACACATCTTCGCCAAATTTTTGGATTTCCGAGAGGAAACATTCTAATTGTGACACCATGGTGTCAAGGACGGTAAGAGAAAGTGAGTCAAGTTGTGAATTTTTTAGAGCCTTTAAGTCTTTTGAGATAAGACCCTTTTTATGGGCTCGTTGTCTTCGGATCTTTTTTTAAGTCCTCAGACTCAGAAAATGACCTTTCGTCGCTAGCCATTTTGAAACTACAACCCAAAGACTTATTCCCAAATCAAGAGAGTACGACTGTCATAGCGAAAACTGTCTTATAGACCAACTAATACGACTGATCTTGGAGGAATTTCATGAAGATAATATATAGATACATTTTTTAAACTGAAAAGAACAGACTAAGCAAGGAAAATCACGATTTTAAACAATAGAGGCCACCAAGTTCAATGGAACAATTCGATAAACTTCGAAAGAATGTGGGTATAATAGCGCCCCCTCAGTGCTGGTTGTTTCCATCAAAGAGTTAAGGTCCTCAAACGAGGAAATGACCAAAATCCGAACAAACTTGGTACAAAAGAACAACAGGAAACCGGCCTTCATAACCACCTATCATAACTTTAAATAATAATGCTAGATTGCAGTCGTGGGCGTTGCGATAAGTAAAGCGATAATATCGCTTTAACCGAAAATTTATCGCTCATCGTTTATCGCAAGATCTAAGAATATAAGGTCTAACCACTTCCGACCGAATTTCGAGGGAGTTGGCGCAGCGGGCCCGTGAACGTCACCTGGCTGTTCAAAGTGGGGTTAGCGGGTCCTATAGCTGTCAGTTGAAGCTGGTCCGTCGTCCAAAAATGACGTCGCCTTCGCTCGCACTGCTCCACGCAATTAGTTATATTCTGACAAATATTATATAAAATATATATATAAATATATATAAAATATTATAGTTCCTGTCTATATATATGAATATATAATATATATGATATATAATATATATATATATAAAATATTATAGTTCCTGTCTTCCTTGGCGTTTCACAGTTTTCTTCAGTGTATCACAAAGAGAAAATGGACTCAGCCAAATGACCTCAGAAGCTGCGCAGAAGAATGTAAACGGTCTGACCTGTATATTTAGACCTTGGTTTATCGTAAGACCGGAAAAATTATCGCTTTCAAATTTCCCGCGATAAATCCAGCGATAAAGTAGAAGACGAAAAACCGTTACGGCGGGAGGTTACAGGCTCATTGTTACGCGGCAAACAGATGCGGCCAGGCGCTTGGCAGACCGCGCTTCTGTTGTCAGTTTCTTTGAATAGCCCCCCAACTGGATGCATCTGATCTCAGCTCTGTGTTGCATTGTGCTACCAGCGATCCAAAGCTTCTTTGTGTGTTATAACTTATATATACATAATTCTTAATGTATATTGCTATCTTAACTAAATATCTAATTAATATATATTAGTTTTATATATTTTTTGCGTTTTGAGGTGCGCCTCGCGCGTGCCTCCCATTCGTACGAACGTCGCGTGATTTTGCGCTTTAACTTTTCCTTTTCAGGAAATCGTTTAGGTTTTTGCGTTTTACATTGCGTTATTAATTAGTGTCGCGGGGGGCGCGCTTCAGTGTTCGAGAATAGTGAATTTAGTGATTAGTGAGTGTCAAGATGTCAGGCAAGAGGACAGTGGAGGAGTTATTCCGCGTGGAGGCCAGCAGCAGTGATGTGACTCAGGAAAGGGAGCGGAACATTTCCGGGAGTTCGGGATCTGTGGACATTCCCACCATCTCCCGCTCTGGGCAGTGAGCCAGAGGACAGCCGCCCTGGCAGCCAGGCCAGTGACCAGGGAGACGTTGTGATTGCGGGTGGCTGCAGTATTTCGAGCCAGGAGCTGCAGATCATCAAAGACAAGATGGCCGCTCTGACAAACTATTACAAGTTGTCCCACGTGATCAGCACAGCACAGCTGGGGACGTCCTGAGGCCAAAGAGGGCGTGCCTCAGTGAGGACAACTTTAAGCACCTGGTGTTTCTGAAGGGAAACCTCCACCTCCTCAAGCAGAAGTTCAAGGTGCCAAGGGGGGTGGATGAGGAGGATGAGGAGATGTTTTAAATTGTTGTATTTGTGTTTGTGATGTTGTGCTGTGATAGTTTTGTTAATTTGTCTTCATTAAATGTTGTTATAAAGTAATAAAATGTTAATTTCGGGTCCTTTAGTCTTTCATTATGTAATATTTGGTGTTTTAAGTGTTGAATAGAGGTTTTTAAATGCATAAGTAGCAAAAATAGAGTATTTTTGGATTTATCGCTTATCGCTTTAAGGTATCTTGGAAATTTATAGCTTTATCGTTATAGGAATTAGCGGAAAATTTTATCGCTTTATCGTTATCGCTTTATCGCAAACTTTATCGCTGCCCACCACTGCTAGATTGTAGCTTACGACATAAGGGGGAATTAAGTTAGAGTTGAAATCGACTGCAAAAGAAAATTAAGTTAAATTCATATATTAAATATTAAATTCTCAAATTAGAGAAAATTGACTCAAAGTTTTAGAGGATTAAACCATAGTCTGAGAAAATTAAACCTATGGTAAATACAGTTTAATAATTCAAAGGGTGTCTGAGAACTTACTTGGTAGCGTTCTCAGACTAGTGGTGTGAAATTAGGTTGAACTTGAAGGCTTCTGAAGTGAAGACGTAAAAAAGTCCCTTGCCGAAAGGATTTCTCCCCGTCTTCAATTTTACTACATGAGAGAACGGAGAGGGGATGGGGGTTCGTCGATTAAATGAAGCGGTCTTGCTGTGGAAGTGCTGTGTCTTGCTGCATTGCTTCTGGCCCAGGGGGATGGGCGAGATGCAGGGAAGACCCGTCATCCAGGAGTCAAGAAAAGAGGAAGGGAGCCAGGAGTGTTGAATGGGGGTGGAATGGGTGGGAATGATATTATGCCTTTTGACTTAGGCTACCTCCCTTGTAAGGGCGAAAAAGTCCTTGGTATATGTATGCACATATTGTGTCAAACATTATTATTTGTAAGAACTTACTATGATTAACATGTTCTGTACTTAGCTCTATATATCATCTTTTTTTTTTCTTTACATAATGAGATGTCAATGATTATTCTTTTAAGTATTATGATAAAACATGTTCTGTTCTTAGTTATATTACTTGTTTTAATGTATCTAGATTTTTTTAAGAGGACCACAATGGAAATAAGTTTAATACACTCTTTTGTGTCATCCTCGAGATTCAAATTGTATTAATTGTATTTTCATATATGTGTATCCTAATGGGGAATATATATAGTATTACCTTGCATCTAGCTTTTCAATCTCAGCCCCAATAGTTCATAATTATGTTAGATCCCAGATTTTGATAGTGAAGATGTTTTACTTTTATATATTCTTATTAATTCACTTATTTATTGATCTGTTTATTCTCTTATTTTTTCATTCATCTATTATCAAATTTTAAAGTGACCTCATTCTGGACCGAGATAACTTCCGTGTCGACCTTCATGATTATCATTCTTCGTAGCGATTCCAATTGAATTATACAGTATTTCTCATTTTGTGCATATTGGCCTAAGGTTTGATATTTCAAAATCACTTTGGGTCAAACTGCATTTTCCGTTATTGCCATACATTGTGACTGAGAAGGGTAAAGGTGACATTAGTCGTGATTTGAAATGAATATTTGATTTCATTGTTACAATTGTTTTGTAACACCTGTCAGCACTTATTGTGATAAATTATGTAGGTCATTACAGGCATAGGATCAGTGGCGGATCCAGGAATAAAATTTGGGGGGTGGAGGAGCCACTAGATTATTTAATTTTTATGAAAATGGCAGTTGCCGACAAGACTCGAAATAAACACCATGCGTGGACAGAACCTTTATTTGTATGACGTTTCATTTGTTACATTTTTTTCAAGTACATAGTTGCAATACACATGACTGAGATGAAACAAGAGGAATGGGGGGAACGGGAAAAGGGTGAGGGAGGAAGGTAGGGGAGTTGAATACTAGGAAAGTCTGAGGAGGAGGCTGGCCCGATTGTCTGAGTGACGGACATTGGCTCACAATCGAGAAAAAGGGGGAAGAAAAATAGGAACATAACCGTGAGAACCACTTGATGCTCTGGAAAAATGCAGAGCTTCTGATAGTGAGCCTGACAAGATCCGCAGAAAGTGTTTGGAAGCAGCAATCACACAAGGAACCAACACAATTGAACAGAATAAGGGCATGTTCAATATCTCACCCCACATAATTCCTTTAATACCCATTGCCAGCAAAATTTTAAGCCATCCTTAAGTGAGCAGGTGCTTGATGTTGAAGCCAGTAATAACGGTATCATTCTGGAACCGGTGCTGTAACTCACTCAAGACCTGATCAAGAAATGGTATGTATACAGATCAGCGGTAATACTCTTCTGCTGCTTGGAAAGGAGCATTTTCACGTTGCGTCTGCCGTTTGCAAACTTGGGGCACGGGAATGGTGTTGTGCGTTGAGCCGATCTCGTGTAGTAGCTCCTCTGCCTTCGTGAAGATGTCGTGAAATCTAGTGTTGGCATCTTCCCTGACTCTGGCAAGATGCGTCACTACTTCCCTGATCGTAGTATATGCGGACACGAGATCCACTATAGGAGATTGCAGGGTTTGGCTTGGTTCCACAGTGTGAACCAACACAGACTCAGCGACGGCAAGACCAATCAGAAAGCGTGGCTCTTGGATGGCGATCAGCAGTAGTCCCACTTTCGCATCCGAATTGCTCTTATCTTCAAGGAAGATGGCTACAACTGGTAGCAGTTCGATGAAAACAACGGAATCGTGTCACTCAATCATCTAGTAGCGCAGAGGCCGACCAACTTCTGCCGCTTCGAGGATGTGCGGTGTTTCACCAGCTGAGGAAACCTCATAGAACGCATGTTTAAGGAACTAATATAGTTGTAAACCTCGTTGAGGGTCTGGAGAACGAGTTTGACTTACTTTGTTTCACAAGCCTTTGTTAACGCTAGGTTCAGCCGATGGTTGCAGCAGTAGATCACCTCTGCGAGTGGATATTCTCACAGTATAACTGCTGCACACCCGCGAAACTTCCCCATCATGGCACTGGCTCCATCAAAACAGAGACCGCGACAGCTGTTCATGTCGAGACCGACACTATCTACTGTGCTGAGAAGATGAACCAGTCCTACTCCAGTCAAGTCTTCGGCATGCACGAAACCCAGAAATTCTTCCCACAATTGGTCGTTGCTGAAGTGACGGATACAGATGGTGACTTGTTCTTTCTTCGCAATAGTGGTGGGCAGCTACCGGTGAAATTACCGGTTTTATCGGCAACAAACTTAATGATAGCTTACCGACAAAAATTCTGCTACCGGTAAAGCTTCGTTAACCGGTAAAGCTTCGTTAACCGATAACTCGATAAGCTATACCATAACACTCAGAGAGCGGTAACTTCGGTAAGCACGTCTCGGCTTGGTGGTACTGAGTGACGGTGGTGACAGGCCCAGTGGCCCGCTAATTTTACCGGTTAAACTTTTATCATGCAAGTATGTACCGCTAAGGTCTTGGTAAGTTTTTATCATTAAAACCGTTTTTTTCGGCACTCTTTTTAATTTCTCAATAGAATTAATGTTATTTCTGTGATCAGCATACGAAACTGTATTGTAAAAGTTTCATAAAAAAAATTCCGCGTCGCCAAACGAAGACCCATATATGTGTATGTATATATATATATATATATATATATACATATATATATATATATATATATATATATATATATATGCAAAGTAGACCACTTGGAAAAAAGAAACTAACGAAGCAGAGCGCTTTCGTATATTACATCTTCAGTGCAACAAGTACATAGTGATAGGAATACATAGACAATATATACATGATACAAAGGAACAAGGACAGTTTGAATAAGCGTAGCGACCAATTACCCCCTGGAGAGCGGAAGGTCATTGTCAATTATCTTACGATGGTCGGGCGACATCAGGTCACAGTCGCCAAGGGTCACTGTTTCTACTAATTATATAGGGCGACATTAAGTCAATTCGTTGGATTACATTTTACCTGATATTATCTTACTAATTTCTTGACAAATGAAATTATCAAGTTTGTACAAGCCTTTATGTAGGTTGGTATTTTGATTACTGGTGGTATGAATCAAACTGCACTCTATTAAATTTCTTGCTATTATGTTGTTGGTATAATAGATTGCCTGGGCATTACCCCAATCAACTGGATGATTATTTAATTCAATATGCTTGAATATACCACTAGAATGATTGCCATCCCTAACATTTTTCTTGTGTTGTTCAATTCTAATGTTTAAGGGTTTGGCAGTTTGACCTATGTAAAATTGATTACACATTTTGCAAGGAATTTTATAAATGCATCCTTTTTTAATTTCAATACTATTGTTGATAAGTTTAAGTTTTACTGTACTATCATGTTTAAAAACTACCTTTACGTTAAATCTTTTTAATAATTCTGTGATACTTAACAAATTTTTCTTGAAATGGTAAAATTAAAACATTATGATAATTGAAAGGTGATTTAGGCTGAGGAGTTAAAAATGATTTCCTTGCAAAATTGTAAGCAATATCAAGGAATTGCTTAGGGTATTTTAATTCTAGCCCAATGTTAAAAACATTTCTGATTTCTTCATCAATAAATTCAGGACTACAAATACGAAAAGCTCTTAAATACATTGAGGCAAATACTGTACGTTTAATATTATTTGGATGAGAATAATAATAATGAATATATGAACTTACATTGGTTGGTTTACGATATACTTTAAATTTAAGGCTATTGTCATGACGTAGGATAGTGCAATCTAAGAAAGGTAAGGTACAATTTTTCTCAATTTCTAAAGTAAATTTAATAGAATCAACAAGGGTATTCAACTTAGTTAAAAAATTATGGACATTTTTTCTTCTGGCCAAAGACATAAAATGTCATCAATATACCTAAGCCAAGGGATGTTAGGGGGGAAGATTGTGCGTAATATTTTAGTTTAAAAAAAATTCCATGTATAAATTACTTAAAACTGGGGATAAAGGGTTTCCCATACTCATGCCGAATTTTTGGGAATTGAAATTACCATTGAATTGAAACTTACAATCTTTGACACATAATTTAATTAGTTCAATCAATGTAGATGATGGCAATGGAAGAACATGTTTATTAAGTTCATCTTGAAGGTAAAATAATAAATCATTTATGGGAACTTTTGTGAATAAACTGACTATATCAAAACTAACCAATGTAAACTTATAATTAGGTTTAATATTATGGAGTTTGTCTATTAAATCAGAAGTGTTTGTAACATGAGAAGAAGAGATTGTACCTACTAAAGGGCTAAGGATAGTAACTAGCCATTTGGAAAGCTTATAAGAAGCGGAACCAATTGACGAAACAATAGGTCTAGCGGGGTTGTTACATTTATGAGTCTTAATGAGACCATACATATGTGGCAAAGGGGGACTAATTGAAATTAATTTCTGTAAGAGGTCTCTATTCTTATGAAGCAGTTCTTTTAATTTCTTATTATAATAACTATTAACTGCTTCTGTAGGATTTTTGTTAAGAAGTGTGTAAGTATTGTTCCTTTGTATCATGTATATATTGTCTATGTATTTCTATCACTATGTACTTGTTGCACTGAAGATGTAATATACGAAAGCGCTCTGCTTCGTTAGTTTCTTTTTTCCAAGTGGTCTACTTTGCATAAGTGAACACACGTACCCGTGTTCTTATTAGCATATATATATATATATATATATATATATATATATATATATATGTATATATATATACATACGTGATCGACAGCTATTTCCCTCTCGGAGCAGCTCAGAGCTCGTATGACCGATCTATGGGTAATGCTGTGACCTTACACGCACCTCCCCCCCCCCCAACTCCTCGCCCACGAGAGTTGGAGTAACGACTCGGAGCGCAGCGATACTGAAATTATTTCAGCCCTGGACAGGTGTGTGTGTGTGTGTGATTCACTTTGGTCATCTTGGTCTTTGGATCACGTGTTGGACTCGTGATCGACACCTATTTCACTCCCGGAAGAGAGCTGTGTGTGCGTGTGTGTGGTGTATAGTTTCGTATGCTGATTACAGAAATAACATTAATTTTTTGGAGAAATTAAAGAAAGTGCCGAAGAAACGGTTTTAATGCTAAAAATTTAGACTTTAGCGGTACAAGGGTATCTGGGAGTTCTTATACGTGAGCGTGTCATAAAAGTTGTTCAACTTCTCTGGTGAACTTATGTATAATTACCCCTTCCAATAGATTATTATTTTTTCATACAAATTAGTTCATATTCTTATTTAGAAACAGAAGCATACTGTCATTTTCATCACTTAAGCACATATATATATATATACATATATGGGTCTTCGTTTGGCGACACGCGGAATTTTGTTTATGAAACTTTCACAATTAATACAGTTTCGTATGCTGATCACAGAAATAACATTAATTCTATTGAAAAATTAAAAAAGTGCCGAAATAAACGGTTTTAATGGTAAAAGAATTACCGAGACCTTAACGGTACATACTTGCTTAATGGTAAAAGTTTAACCGGTAAAATTAGCGGGGCACTGGGCCCGTCACTACCGTCACTCAGTACCACCAAGCCGAGACGTGCTTACCGCTCTCTGAATGTTATGGTAAGCTTATCGAGTTATCGGTTAACGAAGCTTTAACGGTAGCAGAATGTTTGCCGGTAAGCTATCGTTAAGGTTGTTGGATAAAACCTGTAACTTTACCGGTAGCTGCCTACCACTACCACCTGACATGAACCCATGCATGCAGACAGACGAACGAAAATGTATACACCACATCCACCCTCAGACACCCTCCATTCACTCACTCGCGCGGTAGATACTAGATAGCATACTATAGTAGCACCAATTAAAGTATGACCTTTTCCCTTTACAATGACATAACAATAAAAACAATATGTAAAATAGAACCAGAGATATAGCTTATTAAAGGACAAAAACATTGATTTTTCGAACTCGACTCGAACTTGTGACGTCACTACTACCTCACGAGTCTTTTACCGGTAAACTGTCGGTAATTTCGGTAACTGTATTGTTGTTCACCAATAATTTCGATATTGAAATTAGCGGTATTTGCCCAGCACTACTTCGCAACATCAGTCGTCTCGTCCATGATCGCAAAGATTCCAGCAACTTGAGACACCACCTTCTCTTGCACTAGTCGCCCTACAAATCAATACACTTAGATATTTCTTGCACAATTATGTATATGTATTGAAATACAAAAGTATAAAAATAACAGTAAAAATAGTATATGGACAATATTTCGCTCGATATTTCGACAAGTTCATTTTGAATAGTCTTGCTCCTTGTTGGATGCCGTAGGAAGCTTCGCTAATTCAGCATTGCCGCCAATGGAACAGTACCACAACAGCGCTAAAAAAAACTCCTCCAGATACACTTGGAGCTGATAAATCACGGTGCCCTCGAAGGGGAAGCATATTGCGGCCACAAAGCAGTAGTCTCAATAATTGGGACAAGCAGACGGCGGTTGCTCTCAATTTGCTCCTTACTTTTCCAAGTTATCATGACATTAACAGCTCTCGTTGGATGTCGCACAATGTCCAGAAACTGTTGCATCCTAACCATGCTGGTTTTATGATAGCCGTTGCAGTTATGGTTACTAAGCACCTCAGTAGTTTCTTTCACATTTGTACATCGGCTGCAAAACTAAGGTTCCCAGCTTAGTCTGTCCTCCAGTTCCAGCTTGGTCACCAGCAAACAAAACACAAGCGACGCAATAGCCGCCTTTGACGCAGAGTATTTGAGCCAAAAGTACGTGGAACACCATCCGAGTTGAAAGCGTACTTTATGTCCACCTTCATTGGTATAACGAAGGGTCTCAAAAGATGGCGTTTTTTCATGAATCACAGCAAGTTTATTGAAGTCCATTGCTTGCGTATTTAAAACAAAATTTGCGATATCAACTCGTGTCTCACTTGAAATGGTCGAAATATCGTTTCCTTCTTCGGTAACTCCTGTTAATTACAGGAAGCCGCTGTTAAAGTACTTGCCTCGATCTCGTCGTTTATGGCTCCTGGCCAATTTCAATTTGAAAAAAATCAGCTATTGTCCGCTTCATCGTGAATATACATACATATATCAAAGGCTTTTCCCCCATTACAAGGGAGGTAGCCAAAAAACAAAGGCATAGAACCCACTCCCACACATTCCATCCCCTACATACTCCACTCCCCTCTGCCCTCCCTCTTATCTTGGCACTTCCTGGATGACGGGTCATCCCTGCATCTTGTCCACTGCCCTGGTTCAGAAGCAGTGTCGCAAGACACAGCACATCTACAGCAAGGCCGCTTCATTAAATCGGCGACCCCCCTCTCCGTCCCCTCATGCAGAAAAGACTTGAGCACCTGATAAAAAAACATCTCAGTATGGTATGAATATACTATTTTTTTTAGAATTTATTACACAGCAAAGCGATTCCCAGTGAAACTTTTTTCTTCAAATAAGTCATCATTTGAGTCGTTTGAAAAATTAACATGAGTGACTCAACCAAGGTCTATCGAACGCTTTTCAGAGCCTTATAACTTTCTTATCGAAATACTTATAGACAAAAAAATCTCACGATAATGTTCTTTGACCGATTTTGACCAACCTTGACATATTTAACTGATTGTCAGATTAAAGGTAGTTAACTGTAGGAGAAAGTTATTAGCGGCCAAAAAATGGTTAGTTGGGTCGGGTCAAAAATAACCTTGATATAGTCTAGAGGTCATCAAACTTTTAAGACAGGAGGCCGGACAACCGAGACGATGAATGCGGGCCGCATAACCAATATACTATACAACAAGATCTAAGGATATAAGGTCTAACCACTTCCGACCGAATTTCGAGGGAGTTGGCGCAGCGGGCCCGTGAACGTCACCTGGCTGTTCAAAGTGGGGTTCACGGGTCCTATAGCTGTCAGTTGAAGCTGGTGCGTCGTTCGGGAATGTCGTTGTCTTCGCTCGCACCGCTCCACGCAATTAGTTATATTCTGACAAATATTATATAAAATATATATATAAATATATATAAAATATTATAGTTCCTGTCTATATATATATGAATATATAATATATATGATATATATAATATATATATATATATATATATATAATATAAAATATTATAGTTCCTGTCTTCCTTGGCGTTTCACAGTTTTCTTCAGTGTTTCACAAAGAGAAAACAGACCCAGCCTAATGACGTCAGAAGCTGCGCACAATAATTCAAATGGTTTGACCTGTATATTTAGACCTTGCTATACAATATGGTGAATGCGAACGCATGACAAAACCCCAGTGTGTCAAGAGGACAAAACCCCAATCTTTGAAAACACTGTTGAGAGTGAAGTCACATTAATAATAATAATAAAAAGTCACATAATGTGAACTAGATCTGTAATCCTTTGGGAAGCCACAAACAAACAAAAATCAAACAACTGGTGTATGTCATCCACGCCCCCGGGGTTTTGCCATGTAATCCATCCGCGTCCCGTTCCACGAGTCTGCATTGTATAAAAAGGCCATGTCATAATGTAAAATCATACAGACAACAATCATGGAAGTAATCACCAACAACAAACGCGGCTTGAATCTTTGCTTTGAGGGTTTCCTCTACATCAAGAAAACAACAACAAAGAACACCATCCGATGGGAGTGCTCTCAGCCCGGTTCTGCAAGGGTGCCATTAGTACGAACGACGATGCGATGGTGTATGATGCGCCTTTGTTTCCACGTGTTCAACAATGCTTGCATTGCTATAAAAGAATGCATTATTAGTTTCGAATGTTGTAGTGTCAAGTCATTAGATTCTCTTGTCAAGTCATTCTATGTACGGTAGTAATCGTGATGACCGACTGGGCCCACCACGTTGGGATATGAAGTTAAATCAATATATCCATACATGAAGGTTAAACTCGTTGGCTCATTTTGTTCACTCAGTTGTGATAATTACATGACAGAATGATCAAACCCACGTAGCATAGAAACACTAGGCTCTTACTAAACGCCCCCTCATGTCAATGTTGCCAGATTTTCACCGCAGGGGGTGCAGTAGACCTATTATGGTTTTGCACAAAAATTACCTTAAAAAAAATAAGTATTTCAAATATATACAAAATAAAATAGATTGAGTATGTCCCTTAATTTTTTTTTTGTAAATGCTACTTTAAAATCATTATAAACAGTTCATGTACTTTGTGATTTTAATCTACATACCATACGCCAAAAGGTGGATATAAATTCAAATACCTGTCCGAGTTGAACGATGTGGTCACCAGAAACAACCAATGAACAATGAAATAATGGATGCGGACAAATCGACTGTCAACCCACGCCAAAAAGACCACGGTGGCACGATTCTAGGCAGCCAATCAGAAGCCAGTAATAATGTGCGCATGCTGTTTGGTGATTTACGGTTATAATGCCGTAACTGGCATCTGCTTTTAATTCTCAGCGAGGGTATACCATCCCACAGCTGTGGATCAAATTATAATCAATCGAACTACGCCTATGGGAATATTATCCCACCGCTTCGAGTCAATGTATGACGTCGTGGCGGCGTTGCCAAATGATTTAATTTCCTCTTCGGTGTTTAGGTTCGAAAGGAGAGTGAGATTTTGCTACATTCCTAATATTTGGTTTATTCCTAAGTTCTAAACACACTTCAATTATCCAACAATTACAAATACTAATTAATAACTTTGGGGGTCCCTCCCTTATGAATTTTTCATCTTGCAACTCGTTAATTCCCTAAATGCACATCACTCGTACATAATTTTCACAATCAAACCTTAGTAGGAGTTTAATTACACTATATGATGCTGGGTTTATTGACATCGTTATTACTATATCCTTGTTCAATACGTAACTAGTCTTCCGGTACTACTCACTTCAACGTGGTTGTTCGAAAGTATCACTATTCCACACATTCCAGCTTGTGTAACTCTAGTTGTCAACCTCTCTGAACAATCTATCCTATTTTCCTCAATAAACCACTATCGGATGGTCCATTAACTAGGTTTCTATGGGCCTGTCTGGTAATCATATCTCACAACTCATAGTTTTAAAATCCGCATGTTTACAAGGGAAAATCCGCATGTTTACAAGGAAAAAGGGGACAAGTGTGAATGTAGTAATTTCAGAGGGATTAGCCTGTTGAGTGTAGTAGGGAAGGCTTATGGGAGGATCTTAATTGAGAGGATTAGGAGAGGAACAGAAGGAGTAATTGGGGAGGAACAGTGTGGATTTAGGACGGGTAGAGGTTGTGTAGATCAGATCTTTGTGGTAAGACAGATATGTGAGAAAGCTATAGGAAAGGGGAAGGATGTTTTTTGGGCTTTTATGGATCTGGAAAAGGCTTATGATAGGGTAGACAGAAAGGCACTGTGGGAGGTTATGCAGATTTATGGGATAGGAGGAAAGCTTTTGGGAGCTGTCAAGAGTTTTTATGAGAGTAGTAGAGCATGTGTTAGGATTAGAAATGGAGAGAGTGAGTGGTTTGAAGTAAAGGTGGGACTTCGTCAAGGATGCGTTATGTCGCCCTGGCTGTTCAATTTATACATGGATGGGGTGGTGCGAGAGGTGAATGCTAGGGTAGTGAGTCAGGGATTGGAGATGGTTAAAGAAAATGGAGAAAAGTGGGAGGTGAGCCAGCTGTTGTTTGCGAACGACACTGCTCTTGTGGCAGGGTCAGAGGAGGGATTGAGGAAGCTGGTGGCAGAGTTTGGGAGAGTATGTGATAGAAGAAAGCTAAAGATAAATGTGGGTAAAAGTAAGGTGATGAGATGTACAAGGGGTGAAAGTGGCAGTAGACTGGAAGTGAACATTAAGGGAGAGCGACTGGAGGAAGTGGATAGTTTTAGATACTTGGGTGCAAGTGTAGCAGGAAAAGGTGGAGTGAAGGTGGAGGTAGAATGTAGATTGAGAGAAGCGAGTAAATGCCTTGGTGGTTTAAAGAGTGTAATGAGGAATAGACATTTGGGAATGGATGCGAAGAGGAGACTGTATGAAGGAGTGATTGTGCCAACAGCACTGTATGGGGCAGAAACGTGGAACATAAGAGAAGAAGAGAGAAGGAGTTTGAATGTGTTTGAGATGAGGTGTCTGAGAAGTATGGTGGGGGTTACTAGGCTGGATAGAGTGAGAAATGAGGAGGTGAGGAGGAGAACAGGGGTGAAAAAGGATTTGGGAGATAGGGTTGATGAAAGAATATTAGGATGGTTTGGACACATGGAAAGAATGAGTGAAGAAAGACTAGTAAAAGAGGTATGGAAGGCAGATGTGGAGGGAGTGAACATGAGGGGACGTCCTAGGATGAGGTGGATGGATGGGGTGAAGGGGGCTTTGGGGAAGAGGGGAATGTCTGTTGAGGAAGGAAGGGAGAGGACGGAAGACAGAGGTGAGTGGAGAATGGTTGTATATGGATGATGTTGTGCCTGCATGAGGAGGAATGGGCGGGGACGTGGGGGGTGGGGTAGTATGTGTGAGTAAATTTTGACGCAGCCCGAAGGGATTTCTCCCCGTCCTCGCCTTATATGCAAAGGGGGACGGAGAGGGGGGGGGGGTCGCCGATTAAATGAAGCGGCCTTGCTGTGGATGTACTGTGTCTTGCGACACTGCTTCTGAACCAGGGCGGTGGGCAGGGTGCAGGGATGACCCGTCATCCAGGAGGTGCTCAGATGAGAGGAAGGGTGGGAGGGGTGTGGAGTGTATTTGGGGATGTAATGGGTGGGAGTGTTTTTGTGCCTTTCCCTTTTTGGCTACCTCCCTTGGAAGGGGGAAAAAGCCTTGGTATATGTATGTATGTATGTATGTTCGTGTGTATTATTTTTTAAACGTCTGATACCTTCCCTTACCCCCTCTTGAGCGATCTCCTTGGTCCCCGGCTAGTTTCGGATTGGTATTACACTATTCCCAACACCAACACAAAAGTACTCATTAATTGCGCACATTGCTTACCTCTCGTTCAGTTGACACAAACCCACCTTCGTATACATAGACATGTATATATGATTAGAACACAAGAAAATAACATGCACAATGCTACTTACTTTTCATATATTTCACCGCCTAGACTATGTATGTGCATATTTCACCTTTTCATATCATTCTGGGTTCCAACCTGTTCGGTGAGAACTCGCTGGCTCAATGAGCAAATGACTCAACCAAGAGGGTCACTACAGCTTCGTTCCATCGTTTGTTTCCTTGGCAAAAGTAGGATTATTCCCTTTATGGGAATTTCGTTTTGATTAATGACCTTGATTCGGGACTTATACGCTATAATGCCATTCTTAAAAAATTAAGGAGACTCATAATTCCTGATCAGAGTTGAGGGAATTGTTCCTCTTTAGGTATATTAATTAAATACGGATATCTATATTCGATTCGGACAAATTCCTATGGTACCGACGAGTGCCGCTGATGACGTCACGAGACGATCGTCACGTACAATACGTACTTGCTCTTCTACAATTTTGTGACACTACACGGTGAAAACTATGTGCTGGGATATATATGCTTCTCGTGTGTGTGTGGTGAGTTTTGTATAGAGGCAGGCGAGCCTTCGGCTTCTGCCAATACTAAAGTACTAATGTACTAGGCCGTAATCTACACGCAAGCCTCATATTACGTATCACATTATAGGGTGTCTACTAAGTATTTCAGCGGCTTTGACCCATCGTTTTTCGCTCATATTTCCGAAATAATCATTCACATCAGCATGGTATATTAGCACAGCCTAATTCACACCCTGCGATAATTTTTGACGTTATAGTGCATTCACAAGTGTATTTAATTAAGGTGTTTACTCTTGATATTAAGTGTGTCGTAGCCGACACCCGTGAAGTAAATCGAACAAGTGAAGTTGGGATACACGAGGTAGTTTGTGATGACGTCACGACTTCACCTGTTCGATTTACTTCACGGGTGTCGGCTACGACACACTTAATATCAAGAGTAAACGCCGTAATTAAATGCACTTGTGAATGCACTATAACGTCAAAAATTATCGCAGGGTGTGAATTAGGCTGTGCTAATATATCATACTGATGTGAATGGTTATTTCGGAAATATGAGCGAAAAACGATGGGTCAAAGCCGCTGAAATACTTAGTAGGTTATTGGTTGCTCTTCGGTGATGAAATAAGGCTGATTAGTCTAGTCGATATACACTGGTGTCTGGTGCACCTTCTGGACTCGGGTGTTTGATGCGCCTTTGTTTTCACGTGTTCAACAATGCTTGCATTGCTATAAAAGAATGCATTATTATAAATATAGATACCACATGCTGTTTCGGATGTTTTAAGTGTCAAGTCATTCTATCTACTCGTGGTAATCGTGATGACCGACTGAGCCCACCACGTTGGGCCATGAAGTTTAATGACGATATCCATACATGAAGATTAAATTGGTTGGCTAATTTTGTTCACTCAGTTGTGATAATTACATGGCAGAATGATCAAACCCACGTAGCATAGAAAAACCAGGCTCTTACTAAACGCCCCTCGTGTCAGTGTTGTCAGGTTTTTACCACAAGTCAATTTTTCTTTAGTGTATATTTGCAGTACATATAATTACTTTTTGGGGCCTGGATGAATTACAAAGTCCCCCCTTAACTGACCCTTGTGTATGTTTATATTTGCCCTTGCAAATTTGACATACATTTAACTTTGTTGCCACAACAAACCTGCACATTTTAGTTGTTTGTATCTGTAATGGTGGAAAATATTTGATAACTAAATATTCAATTCAATTAAAAAGATTTATTAACATAGAAAGTTATACATCAAAAGGGGTGTATTAGCATGCTAATATACCTGCAGACATGTTGTAATGAACAGCTTTACTTCTTCACAACACAAATTACGCAATCTTTGAAATGTATTTAAGTACAAAGTAGTTCAGTTCCATTAATTCTTATGGCCATGCGTAAATTAGTTGGTATACTATTCTTGACAAAAGTAGAAACCTCTTGTATTACTTGTTTAATTAACCAATCATTCAAACTTTTGATATCCAGCCAATTTGAAGTCTACACCACCAGTACCTACGTCTGGAATAATAATACATCCACTTTACTCGTTAAAACATACAAGTATCATTATCTGATATATACTGTTAACATTCCATGTAATACATTTTAATTGATTTTCCTCCATTTCTCTGAAGATCCTCACCAATTTTTTTCTGTCGTTTCAATTACTTTGCTATAAGTTCGTCGTTTGGGCTTACAAAATATTGTTTTACAGCACTGACCAAAAGGGTTACATTGTCCAAATATACCATAAGCCACCTGAACTCTCATTGGCTTTGTTACATTCTTCATTTTCTTTTGAATAGTTTGTCTCTACCTTTTTAAAAGAATCAGGTCCCTTGCTATGTTCATTTTCCCTTGCCTCTTCATTCACGTTTCTTTCCCGTTTGTACATATCATTCAACCAGCTTTCCATTTTCATGAGCACGTTTATCAATTCCCTTAGTTCACTAACAAGTGTTTCTGCAATATTGATTTGTGTGCTTGGCTAGTCAACATTCTCCTGCAATTTTTTTTCCTTTCGTTCCCATACATTTTCAACCGGCCCGTTATTGCCAACAGGTCGCTTGTTACAAAGGATTACAAAGGCGGAGCATGCCGACAGGAGACCTTTTCTGATGCGAAAAAAAAAATCATAAAATAAAAAATAAAAACTATAATAATGTAAATAACAAATAAAATACATAAATAAATGCATATGTATAGTTAAATAATAAACAAACAGGTAAATAGTAAATAATAATAAGTTGACATATAACTATTAATAAATGAAAATCAGACAGACAAATGATAACAAAACAAAAACAAATAATATAAAATAAATTATAATCATTACAGCATCTTAGGTGTTTATCTAAATGATTCTTAAAGCTTCGAAATTGCACTACCTGTGCTGGAAGTTTATTCCATTCATTAACTACACGGTTAGCAAAGTTGTTTCTACCTACTTCCAAATTGAATCTATTCCGGACAGTTTGAGACCATTGTTTCTTGTCTGATTCTCATTCATTGTGAAAATGTGGTCACTTTTGATGTTGTCAATTCCCTTTAAAATCTTAAAGACCTGTATCAAGTCACCTCTGAGTCTACGCTTTTTTAGGGAAAACAGATTCATATGTTTTAGTCGATTTTCGTATGATTTATTTTTGATATTTGGAATCAGTTTTGTGGCTCGCCGTTGTACTTTTTCCAGTCTGTCAATGTCTTAATGAGATTTGGTGACCATACAGAAACAGGATATTCCAAATGTGGACGAATTAACAATTTATATAGCTTGTTAATGAGTGATGGACTTTTGAAATCGAAAGACCGCGCAGTCAGTCCTAGAATCTTATTTGCTTTCTCAGAGGCTGAAATACACTGGTTGGATGATTTGAGGTCGTTACTGATAATTACGCCGAGATCTTTTGCACTATCCATTTTTGTTAACGAATTTCCAAATAACTTGTAATCGTACTTACTGTTATTTTTACCTATGTGCATTACCTTGCATTTACTTGAGTTAAATTTCATTAGCCACTTTTCAGACCATTGCTGTAATTTATCTAAATCTTCTTGAATATCTAATTGGTTTGAGTGATCATTTGCCACTCCGCACAGTTTTGTATCATCAGCAAATTTGGAAACAGTAGATTTTAGTCCATGGTCTATATCATTTATATATACTATGAATAGAAGTGGTCCAAGAACGGAACCCTGAGGAACTCCACTTGTAACATTTTTCCATCTAGAAGTTTTTCCATTTAAAACAACTCTGTTTTCGACCATTCAACCAATTACGTCCAACTTAATAGGCTACCACTTGTTCCGTGTAAAGCTAATTTAGTAAGTAGTCTTTCGTGTGGGACGGTATCAAAAGCTTTTGCAAAGTCTAGATATATTAAATCTATATTGTTTCTTTTGTCATAACTCGAGATAACTGTGTTGTAGAATTCGAGTAAGTTAGTCACGCAGGAACGTTTCCGTCTGAAACCATGCTGGCTATCATTTATCAAACGGTTACTTTCTAAATGATGTTCGATAGCATCTCTGATGATAGTTTCCATTATTTTTCCTACGATAGAAGTCAAACTTATAGGCCTATAGTTATTTGGCTTCTTTTTGTCACCTTTTTTGAATATGGGAGTAACGTTAGCTAGCTTCCATTCTCTTGGGACATCTCCGGATATGATGGATTTCTTGAAAATAATTTCTAATGGAACAACAATCTCATTTTTCATTTCCTTTAAGTTTCTTGGATGCCAACCGTCAGGCCCTGGTGTTTTATTAACTTTGAGTTTATCTATACACCTTTTATTTTTTTCTTTTGTTATATTTACCGTAGTAAGTTTACCCTAGACTTTTCACAGGTTTCAGTTTGGAATTCACTTTGAGGTGTTTCGTTTACGAATACCGAGCTAAAATAATTGTTTAAAATATTACACATTCCTTCATTTGAATATTGTTTTCTGGCTGATTTACTACCAATTTACCTGTCACTTGGATGTTGAACAGAGGGGCTTTTGCTACACAATCTTGAATTTGCGTTATGTTCTTGTCCACAATTGCAGCATTTTTGGAACAACCTTCTGTTTGCTCTTAATCTTTTCACTACATTCTCTCGAGTCATGATTTTTACCACAGTACCCATCGATAGTTTATTTCTCTAGGGTATCGAGAGAAATAAACTAATTTTGAGAAAGAAAATGAGCCTTGCAAAGGTTAAGGATGATAATAAGAAATTTCAGTTAGAATTTAAAAATAGATTCGAAGCTCTAAGAACTAACGAGGACAGCGTGGAAAATATTAATTTGAATTTAGTAAATATCATTAGGGAATCGGCAGAGAAAGTAGGAAGTACAAAAAACATTAGAGAAAACAAATACTCCAAAGCTACAAATGACCTAATTAAAAGAAGAAGGACCATGCAGATTAAAAGCAGGAGAGACGAAATAGAAATATTAGAACTAAACAAGCTTATCAACAAAAGGAAGAGATCAGAGAAAAGAAAGAGAAACATGGAAGAAATGGAGGAAGCTATTCGGAAAGGTAAAAGTATTCAAGTGCCGGAGCGCAGACATGCTCTAGGAAGACAGCAAATATGTTTGAAAGATAGAAATGGAGAAATCATTAAATGCAGGGACAGAATGGTAAAAAGAGTAGAAGAATTTTACCAAGAGTGTACCAGAGATTACAAAGTAGAATTTACTCTAAAAACTATGAAACGAGGAAAAGCACCTGGGGAAGATGGTATATCGATAGATCTGTTGAAAGACGCAGAGAAATATGTTCATATTAAATTAACTCAGTTGTACACCCAGTGCTTACGTCAAAAAAGCGTTCCTGGTGCGTGGTGCACTGCTATAGTGATTTCGCTTCATAAAAAGGAGACCAGAAGGACCTTAGTAACTATCGACCGATTAGCTTGCTATCAAACGTATATAAAGTATTCTCCAAGATCCTTACAAATAGACTAAGTAAAGTTTTAGATGGAAACCAACCGAGAGGGCAGGCAGGCTTTAGGAACGGATATTCGACTCTAGACCATTTGCAGGCGATAAACCAACTAATCGAGAAAATGAAAGATTACAATATACCTCTGTGTTTAGCTTTTGTAGATTACGAGGCCTTTGACTCGGTAGAACAAATAGCAATACTAAACTCGCTATGCAAGCAGGGTACAAACGAACAGATCGTAAGAGTTTTAGAAAAGATTTATGCGAAAAGTACCGCTATAATTCGACTACATATGGAAGAAAAGATCAAGATCAAGAAAGGAGTACGGCAAGGCGATACAATTTCATCCAAACTATTTACAGCTTGCTTAGAAGATATTTTTAGAAGGCCGAGTTGGGAAAAGAAAGGTTTGAAGATTAATGGCGAATATTTGAACCACCTAAAAGATTTGCGGATGACATTATTCTTATTTCAGAAAAAGCAGAAGACTTGCAAGATATGCTGAGCGACCTAAACAAGGAAAGTCTCAAAGTAGGTTTAAAAATGAATAAGAGTAAAACCAAAGTAATGTTCAACACGAAAGTTCAAAGTAAAGAGATTGTAATTGATGGTGAGAGTCTTGAAGAAGTTGAGGAGTATAATTATTTAGGGCAAATGGTGAAAGTGACGAAAGATCAAGAGAATGAAATAAAAAGATGCATTACAATTGGTTGGAAAGTGTTTGGTAAATATAATAAAATCCTGAGAGGCTACCTTTATGTTTGAAACGTAAGGTTTACAATCAATGCATTCTACCAGCAATGGTCTACGGATGTGAGACTTGGAAACTAACGAAGGCAATAGAAACAAAGGTAAGGACTGCACAGAGGAGAATGGAGAGATCAATGATGGGATTTAACACTGAGAGACCGAAAGAGAGCAGACTAGAGTGAAAGATATTGTGGAGGCAGTAAAAGAGAGGAAGTGGAATTGGGCATCTAAGTGCGATCGACTGATGAGCGATGGATCAAGTGTGTTACTGAGTGGACGCCGCAAGATAGGAAGCGTGGAAGAGGGAGACCAGACAGAAGGTGGAGAGACGAGATAGAGAAGTTCGCAGGAGTGACGTGGCAGAGGTTGGCGCGATCGTGTGAATCATGGAATGCTATGAAGGAGGCCTTTGTTCAGCAGTGGACTCAGGATGGCTGATTAGATTGATTGATTGATTGACCCATCGATAGTTGTTCTGACTTTTATACGCTGTCCCCATTTACTACACTACATATTTCTGGAGATTCATGATATATAGCTACTTTCTTATATCCTACGCATGGCACAAGTATTTTTACAGGTATATCATCTTTCATTAGTTCAGCTACTTAAAACTTTGTTTCCAACTTTCTCGTGTACTTTACTTCTTGCCTTTTAGCCTAAATAACCCTTTCATCAACTAACAAGTCCTCCGGTTCTATGCACACTGGATATTGGAATACTATCACTTTTGTGTACTTTTCACTGTCCTTAGGTTCCATAATCACTTTCTCAAATCCCGTGGTACTTAGTATATTGGCTGCTTCATCGTTCTTCACAGTTATGTACGGTCTGTGCTTACCTTCTTTGAACAGGAGTTAAAATTCTTGATGCGTTTTATTCAACCTAACGGCCCACTGCAGTTTCTTGTTGAAGTCCATTTCAGGATTGTTGGGGAAATAGTATTTTTCTTTCACCATACATGCCTTCCGTTTCCAACTCTTTAGCTATACGTCCAATACAGCATCTTGCTGTACGTCAATGTCTCGTTCTTCGTTTCTTTTCTTCTGCCGCTTAGTGTTTAGTAATCTCCTACCTTCATTCATCGGTTAGAAGCCAACTGTGCTCCGTTCTTGCTGCCTGTTTTTCCTCTTCCTGGATGGATTACTATCTAGGTCATCGGTTAGATAAAGAGTAAATGTGTCTGCGCAACTTTCATGCGGTATTTTAACGCACAACTATCGTGAAATTGTTAGCCAGAACAGTTATGGCATGAAAACAACTGTCCTGCGACGGAGGTTGAAGATACAACTTCGGATGATATTTCATACGAAACGCCATAAGAACAACGACTAGTCAAACCTGTAATGATGAAAATAATTAACAATAACGTTGGAATTATTAATATCTTGACATTATTAATGGTCACTCACTCTTTGCTGCACTACTAGTCCTACCAAACTGAGGATACCAACTGAGGTGTAATACTTCGCATCCCGTTTTTTCCTCGACACCCATCGTTAGCTGCCGGGCAGTTATCGTACCCAAACAAAACACACAAGACATGCACATACTCTGTGTATAACAGGAAATGAATGTTATTCATGTTCGACACATTTTCTGAAATGAACCTAGTAGGTATCCCCAGCGAATATTATTCCGCCAAGGAAAAAATTACTACCAAGGGTCTTGTTTTGTAGGTCCGGCACTTTGTATGCGAGAGCTGTGTGGAGGTCGAAGGTCTTGGGGGACTACGTGCATGGCGATAGCCGAGTGTTGACCTACCCTTGAAGCTTTGAAGAGGTCGCGATTCACTACTTAGGTCATTAACGAACTGCAAACCCCTGGTAACCTCTCGGCCATTAACGCTGCATACTTGCCTATAAGCAGCATGTGTGCGACGGCTATGAAATATCCCTGGCTGAACGGAACAATAGATAAGAATGGCATGGCGACGTTACGTATGGACTTAGTATTGCTAGTGAATATGATGATGACTTAGATAGTAATTCATCCAGGAATAATACAAGAGGTTTAACTACTTTTGTCAAGAATAGTATACCAGCTAATCATCCAAGCAGTGTATTTCAGCCTCTGAGAAAGCAAATAAGATTCTAGGACTGATTGCGCGATCTTTTGACATCAAAAGCCCATCACTCAGATGTTATATCAATCGTTAGTTCGTCAACATTTGGAATATGCTGTTTCCGTATGGTCACCGAATCTCATTAAAGACATTGACAGATTGGAAAAAGTACAACGGCGAGCCACAAAACTGATTCCAAATATCAAAAATAAATCATACGAAAATCGACTAAAACATATGAATCTGTTTTCCTTAAAAAAAAAAAAAAAAAAAAAACGTAGACTCAGAGGTGACTTGATACAGGTCTTTAAAATTCTAAAGGGAATTGACATCAAAAGTGACAAAATTTTCACACTGAATGAGAATCAGACAAGAAACAATGGTCTCAAACTGTCCGGAAATAGATTTAATTTGGAAGTGGGTAGAAACAACTTCACCAACCGTGTAGTTAATGAATGGAATATACTTCCTGCAGAGGCAGTGCAATGTAGTTCAGTTCGAAGCTTTAAGAATCATTTAGATAAACACCTAAGCAAGGTGCTGTAATGATTATAATTTATTTTATATTATTTGTTTATTTGTTCTGTTTTCATTTGTCTGTTTATCATTATTTGCTTGATTCTCATTTATAATTAGTTATATGTCAATTTATTATTATTTGCTATTTACCTGCTTATTATTTAACTACACCTATACATTTATTTATGTATTTTATTATTTACATTATTGTATTTTTATTTATTAATTTGTTTTATTATTATGATTTTTTTCGCATCCGACCTAGATATGGACCAAAAGGTCTCCTGTCGCCATGCTCCGCCTTTGTAATCCTTTGTATGGCTACAAGAATTAATGGAACTGAACTACTTTGTACTGAATTACATTTCAAAGATTGCGTACTTTGTGTTGTACAAAGGCGGATTACAAAGGCGAGCATGCCGACAGGAGACCTTTTGGACTATAACTAGGTCGGATGCGGAAAAAAGTATAGTATGATAAATAAAAAGATAAAAATGTAATGATATAAATTATAATAATAAGTAAATAAATGCATATGTACAGTTAGATAATAAGCAAACAGGTAAATAGTAAATAATAATAAATTGACAGATAACTAATGATAAATGAAAATCAAGCAAATAATAAACAGAAATAATAACAAACAAGTAAATGAATAATATAAAATAAATGGCAGTCGTTACAGCATCTTGCTTAGGTGTTTAATCAAACGAAATTTAAAGCTTCGAACTGAACTACATTGCACTGCCTCTGCAGGAAGTATATTCCATTCATTAACTACACGGTTGGTGAAGTTGTTTCTACCCACTTCCAAATTAAATCTATTTCCGGACAGTTTGAGACCATTATTTCTTGTCTGATTCTCATTCAGTGTGAAAATTTTGTCACTTTTGATGTCAATTCCCTTTAGAATTTTAAAGACCTGTATCAAGTCACCTCTGAGTCTACGCTTTTTTTTTTTAGGGAAAGCAGATTCATATGTTTTAGTCGATTTTCGTATAATTTATTTTTTATATTTGGAATGATTTTTGTGGCTTGCCGTTGTACATGCTGATAAATTGGATATTGCTGATAAATTGGATATTGATGACTTGCCACATTGTATACATAATAGAAAATGTTTGTTGATGGGAGACCTAAATGCACGACATAGCATGTTGGGAAGCAAAGGTAGTCAGAATAAAAATTGTAAAATATTGAGAAAATATACTGGAATATATGGACAATATAAGAGTTCAGGGAATTGGTGAACTTACACATGTAAGAGGGGGCAGAATTGATTATGCCAGGTTATTCAATCTTGAAGAGTATAGAGCAGATGCTAAGATTGTTAGGGACTTGTTAAGCGACCACTTCGCAATTGAAGTCACGATGAGTATAGAAAAGATGATCACAAACAAGAAAAGGAAAAGATACAATCTAAAAGAAAAAATGAAATCAGGATTTATAGGAAGAATTAGAAAATGGTATGAAACATAAAGACAAACTCTCATAGTGATGAGAATAAACTTTATATAGATCTACTTGATGAAATAGAAAAAAATCTTGGTTCAGCGAAGAACAGATAATAGAGAATGCAATAGGACTAAAAAAATTGTAAGAGGCCGGTAGATAGAGGTACGAATGCTAATAAGGTTAGGAAACACTAGGGTATTGAAATGCTGAGTCAGCGAGTCAGACACGCGTTAGCTCGGCATCAACTGTTTTTATAAACAAAGATTTGAGGCGCCGTTCTGTCTGTATAAACACGGCCGACGGGAGGTGACTGTTGTAATAATCGCTGATGTAATCAAAACACTCTGTGAGCGCAAGTTATTTTCGTTTGACAAATGCTGAGGTAAACGATATTGCTTGTGACATTGTAACGGGTTTCCGGTTTGGAGAAAAGGTGGAAGAGGAGGAAAAATTATTGGTGCATGAATTCAAAGTCACGCCCATAAGGAGTGACATTTATTTGAGAAGTCAGAGGAGATTGGATTAGAAAAATTAGTGACGTCAGACGAAGGTGGCTTGACGTATAGGAGAGGGATCTCAGGGGCAGACGAGGGAGAGAGATCCTGAGTGTAACCAAGACAGTGTAATTGTAGTGGAAAGAAAAGAAAAGAAATAATCAATTTTCCTTAACCTCAGGACTGGTCTGAATTACATGAGAAATACAAGGCATGGGGCCTACTGCATAAGAGGAACTTGAAAAGTTATTGGAACTGACGTAACGAAGGCAAGGGGCCTTGTGAGTGGAATTACGAGACTAATAGAAGTGTAAACGGTCGAGGACCAATAGTGGTGGTGACAGTGGTGACAGAGGAGGTGAAAAAATTATACAGATGATAAGACGGTTAAAGATTGGGGTAGACTACTAAGGAAAGCACAAGTGAAATGGAGTAAAAACCCTAACGCACAAAATAAAGAAACCATGGCTCCACACATCAGAAATGAATAAATCCGTCAGTAAAATTATTGGAATGAATTCTTGGTAAACATACGTGCTTCCAGATCATTAAGTAATGTGTGGCATGAAGTTAACAAAGTCCGTGGAATTAAAATGAAGGTAGTTGCTCATCCAGACCCAAAAACTAAAGCTAATGAACTGGTAAAGAAATGGTATGATGCTTCTAGTATTGCAGATATCCCAATTCAAGTACAAAACTGTTTAAATGATAAACTTACGACAAGGCAGGAACAGGTAACAAATCAAATGACACTAAACGACGAAACCTGTGTTCCAGTAACGAAAGATGAACTCTTGTATGCTATTAAAAAAGGAAAATCCACAGCACCAGAGAAGAAATAACTTATGATATATTTGGCGTCACAGATTACTCTGCGACGCATAGGGGGTTAGCGTAACGAGTGCCCTCTTTTCTGGATTACGTAACGTAAACAACGCGGGGTTAAGGATCCACGGGGTACTCGTCGCTAACATTTATTGGCAATAGAAAACACGACTTTCTCATCTTCACACAACAGGTGCTGCCGTTGAAACCATGGCAGCACACAGTAATTGGGAGGAAGAGTAGAAGTAGAAGTAGTAGGAGTAGGAGTAGGAGATGAAAAACTGTAAACAAACCAGAGCAACGCTCGTTACTAACAGCTTTTATACAGAATTACAAATAATCTGAACATGAAATACGAGCAGCTTAAGGCTAAATTCATTATGACATACAAGAAACAATATACCAGATCTAAAACTAAATTCAGCTCAAAACTCACCGAGTAGGCCGCGAAGGGAGCGGGTATACCTGAAGGCGTTTCAAACCACACTGGCTGGAGGCGTGATGTGACATCACACCACCGCAACAGGTTCTTACACACCTTCTTAAGTCTAATTCTTAAAGTGAACATTGTACAAATAATGAGATGCTATCTTGCAGCACAGCTTGCAGACAACTTACAACGATAGTATTCTTAAGCAGACGAAGCTTCTGCTCGCAGCATACTTAAATTAAACATTACGAAAAACAAACTTGGAAACCTCTTCCGAGGGGAAACGAGCCTTACGACAAAAAGATATGTAAACATGGGGATACACGGACATATAAAAAAGCCCCGTTACCTCTCGTAACGGCACACTCCCTTCCTAATTTTCTAGGGGGAAAAATTACCAAAACTATTGACCTAGCAACACAAGCTCAGAAATGGGTCTTACATATTCATGGGCTTTGTTGTTTACCACAACTCTTACTTGGACCTTCCTGACTAAATCATCCTTGCCAGGGAATACTTTGTTTACAATACCCAAGGGCCACTGTCCTTGGGGACACTCTTGATTTTTTACCAACACTACATCATCCACCTTTACATTTGGAGAGGAATTGACCCACATTCTTCTGGGTTGTAAAGAGGAAAGATACTCTTTCTTCCATCTCTTCCAGAATTCCTCAGCAAGGTGATGGACATGCTTCCATTGAGATTTGTATACTGCCTTAATATCTATCTCTTCAGGAAGAGTTACAGGAATATCAGTTTTCTGAGTGAGAAGGATGGACGGAGACAAAATGAAAGGACTACTAGGGTCCGAGGAAACAGGAACTAAAGGTCTGGAATTCACGATCTTACATACTTCTGCAAAGAAGGTTACTAACACCTCATGTGTTAATGCCTTGGGGTGATGGTTAGTCAGTATCACATTCATGATGTTGCGGACTATCCCCACCATACGCTCCCATGCTCCACCCATGTGAGAAGCATGAGGAGGGTTAAACAACCAAGTGCAACCTTGACTTGACAAGAAACTATTGACATCACCACCTTCATCGGTAATGGCAAGCAAGTTCAGTGCTTTGACAGCACCTACAAAGTTCGTGCCTCTGTCAGAACGCATCATCTTAACTGGGCCACGAATACAAATGAATCTCTTTAAGGCATTAATGAAGGAAGAAGTACTCAATTCTTCTACAGTCTCTATGTGGATAGCTCTGGAAACAAGACAGGTGAACAGAACGCCCCATCTTTTACTTTCGAGGAAGGAACTTCTAGTACGCCGAGTTTTTATATGCCAGGGGCCAAAAAGGTCAACTCCTACATAGGAAAATGGCGGATTGGGAGTAAGTCTATCGACGGGTAAGTCTCCCATCTTCTGAACACACACCTTACCTCTTACCCTTTTACAGGTGACGCATTTGGAAATGACCTTAGAAATGGTACGTTTTCCTCCCAAAATCCAGAAACCACCTGTACGGACGGCTCCTTCTGTAATCACTCTCCCTTGGTGGTGCACTGTCTCATGGTAGTGACGGATCAACAACAAGCCTAAATGGGATTCCTTTGGAATAATAATAGGCCTTGCAAGCATACCCAGTATATCACCGCCTTGACTCAACCTGCCTCCTACACGAAGTAGGCCCTTCTGGTCTAAATAAGGAGACAGAGATGCAATGGGACTGGAAGGAGGTAAACAAACTTCACCTTGCAATTTAGTCATGGCAGACGAGAAATAATCCTTTTGGTATGTCTGAACAATGAAATCAGCTGCATCTTCTAGTTGATCGGGTGACTTATGTTTGTTGCATATATGCCAACCTGAACAACACTTGTTACCTTGTTTGAAAGAACGGGCTATATGCTTAAGGAGAGCTACCGCTCTTACAAGTCTCCTCCAACAGGAGAAATTAGAGAACCTCTGAGCTAATGACGCAATTGCAGGCTCTACATTGCTTTTGTTTGCACTAACAAGGGGTTCAGACTCAATTGTGTAGTCTGATACCTTTACTTCTTTATCTGTCTCAGGGCTTACAAGAGGAAAACTTCCACTGGTGGATACAACATCCTCAAATAAGCTTGAGGGACCTGACAACCAATCACTCTGATTTAGGTCGGTTATTTCAAGACCACGGGTAGCCAGGTCTGCTGGATTACAATCTGTAGGTACATAATGCCATTGGTTAGGTTCGGTGGACGACCTAATGTGGTCTACTCTGTTACTCACGTAGACATGAAATCTACGCCTTTCATTATGAATATAGCCCAAGACAATCATGCTATCAGAATAGAAATGTCTTGCGTCTAAGGGTTTGTCCAAGCAATCCGAGATGGAATTGCTGAGATTAACTGCCATCACTGCAGCACACAACTCTAACCTGGGAATAGTATGACCATGGTTGGGAGCTACTTTAGCTTGTCCCCTCACAAAACACACCTGGTAGCTTTTGGTATCACTGAAAACCTTAAGATATGATACAGCTCCTACTGCTACTCTGGAAGCATCTGAAAAGGTATGAAGCTCTATCCTGTGAGCTTGAGACAAAGAAATACTAGCAAACTGACGATTGATGCTTATATCCTTGAGGTCCCTTAATGACGTTAGCCATCTGGCGCATTTGGTATGGATCTTAGCTGGTTTGGGTTCATCCCAACCACACTTTCGATTGGTTATCTCTCTTAGGTGTAGTTTTCGCGCGATTATTACTGGAGCTAAGTGTCCCTTGGGGTCAAACAGACTATTTACAACAGACAGTATCCCTCTTTTTGTCGAAGGCTTGTCTGAATCCATGAACTTATAGACGAAAACGTCTCTTTGGATGTCCCATAAGAGGCCCAGGCTAGACTGCATAGGCATAGAGTCAGAAGTTAGGTTCAGCTCCTGAAGGTTATCAGCCAGCTCACTGGTGGCAAACTTTTCCAGCACTTCCTTACTGTTGGAAGTGATCTTGTGCAAGCGCAGGCGTCCTCCTTCTTGAAGTGCTGACTTAGAGTCTTGGATTAACTTGTAAGCAGTCTCCGCATCTGGCAGAGATGCTAACCCATCATCCACGTAGAAATTGTTCTCTATGAAATAGCGAACTTCAGGAGAGGCATCTTCTACAGACTTACGCAAGCCATAGGTGGCAATGGCGGGAGATGGCGTGTTCCCAAAAACGTGAACAGTCATTCTATACTCAATCAACCTTTCATCAGGGTCATTATTCTTGTACCAGAAGAATCTGAGATAATCTCTTTGCTCAGTCTTCACTTTGAAATTGTAGAACATCTGTTCTACATCAGCTGCCACTGCTACAGCTTCCTGACGGAAACGTAGAAGAATCCCGAGAATACTGTTTGTCATATCAGGACCTGACATCAGCATATCATTTAGGGAGAACTCTCTGGATTTGGCAGAAGAGTCGAACACAACCCTGATCTTGTCAGGTTTCTTAGGGTGGTACACCCCAAACAATGGAAGATACCAGCACTTCTGATCAGACTTCAATGGTGGTGCAACCTCAGCATGCCCACGATCTAACATCTTTTGCATGAAGGCCATCATATGCTGACGTTTTTCCGGCTTTGTGCTGAGGCTACGATGGAGAGACAGTGTGCGGTGCCACACAAAGTCTCTATTATTACTGGTGGCTACAACATTGGGACGGAAAGGCAGTGGCGCGACCCAATGACCACTTTGATCCTTGCGGAACTCTGAGTTCATAACATCCAAGAACTTCCTGTCTTCAATCGACAGGGCGGCCTTGTCATCATCTTTGGTTACCTTGAACAAATCATCCTTTACTTCAGAAACATGAATCTGGTTACCACATGGTGCGACTATAGAGGGACGTCTATCATGTACAAAGGATGTTTTGAAACTGCTAATGACAGGAGGCCTACAAGTGCCATGGAGGCACACTTCCCCAATGATTGCCCAACCCAGACTGGTCTGTTGAGCTAGAGGGGCATTGACAGGTCCAATTCTCTGGTCAAAAATGTAATGAGCTGAAGGCACATCTCGACCAATGATGAGTAGAATCTCAGCTTCAGGAACCAGAGGTGGAATACATTCGGCCAGATCGGACAGATGGGGATAACCACGAGCTATGGCGGGGGTGGGTATCTCTTCTCTTACATTGGGAATGCTGTCGCATTCCACTAACTGAGGGATATGTACCTCTTGTGAGTTATGCCAAGACACGATGGTGTAATTTTTGGTGGTGCGCCCAGAAGCGCCCGTTACACCTGCACAGGTAGCTAGACGATATGAAACCCGTTTGCTCAGCTTGTCAAACAAATCGAAAAACTCAGACCTTGCTAAAGAGTAATTGCACTGATCGTCTAGGATGGCATAACACCACACTCCGAGCTCTGGCTTACTTTCAGGATAGACCTTTACCAAGAAGGTCTTGGCACAGGACTTACTCATGGAGGTGGGGTTACTGCATATCAAGGTACATTTGGAATTGACCGCAGCATCCTCCCCTCCCTGAGTCTTTACTATGGGGGTAAGAACATTTGGAAGCGGCACTTGATTGACTACAGGGGAGCGAGGTGTTTTATCTTGAGCAACCTCCCTTCCATGCTGTGTAACCGCTTGAGTCGAACTCCTCTTCGACCTGGGTTCATCGTGATGTAAGGCAGTCACATGAGTATGGGCCTTACAGAGTTTGCAGAAAGTTCTCTCTTTGCAGCTGGAAGGAGGATGGTTACCTTTGCAACATCTGTTGCACACTCCTTTATCGTTTAAGAAAACCTTCCTCTCGCTCACTGACATGGTGCGAAAAGCCCTGCAGAAATCCAAATGGTGTACGTAGGCATCATGGTAGACGCAAAAATCTCCCTTTTCTGCCTTTCTTTGCTCGGTAGGACTAGCGGCGCCAACAGACCTGTCAGCGCCCATGGTCGACTTACTGCCACTGGACAACATGGTGTCAGTCTTCTTCACACGCACTTGAGGAAACTTAGAGGGAGGTGGCTTCTCTGGTTTCACAAAACCATCAGCTCCAAGGCTTTGATAAGAGAAACATGGATCATTCTCGACCCTTGCCATCTCCTTCACAAACTCAATGAAGAAGGAGAAAGGTGGGTACGGCACACCGTGAGCAGTCTTGTAGTTCATGGCTCTGCCAGTCCACGCTTTCTGTATACAGGGTGGAAGTTTTGCGACAATGGGATTGATGCCTGACGAGGCGTCATAATATGCAAACAGTGTACTGTATACAGGGTTAGCCTTCAAGGCTTCTATCTGGTACAGAATGTCACACAGGTCGTATAACCTTAAGGTGTCTCTAGGTGAAATCCTAGAGAAGTTGGCGAGCTTCTTTTTAATTGAAGTCTCAATGATCGAAGGGGCAGCAAACCTGTCATCCAAGCGCTCCCAAATTCTACTGCACGCCAGGGTTGGATTCTTGGCATTTGAGTTTCTAGTTGTACGGGCCCATTCTTTAGACTCAGGACCTAGGTACTTAACTAACAGGTCTATTTCCTCCTTACATGAGGTGCCTAACTCTTGCACGACTTCCTTGAAACTCTCTTTCCAAACAGCATAGTCTTCCGCAGTATCATCAAACGTAGACAGCCTGCTAAGAAGTAAATCCTTCCGCAAGAAGAACTTGCTCAAATCGGCAGAATTGGAGGTTGTCCCCAACCTAGGAGATGCACTCCGAGGAGGTTTTACTACAGGTGGTGACACATAAGAAACATGGTTAGCAACAGGTTGCTGCGCAGGTTGCACAGACCTCACCTTTACCTTTTCGATACGAGGTTCAAAACTGAATGGAACATTGTTAGCAGGCTGTGAGTTAACTCTGAAATCAGAACAGGGCTTGAAAACAGGGCTTTCAGGATTCAAGCCTACCAGATCCTTCTGACTAGCGGAAACATCGACTATACCACCCTGTTGCTCCACATATAGTTGGGTGCGGGTAGCGACTGTACCTTTTAATTGGTCCCAGTCACTGCATGTTTCCCAATCATCGTCGGGTCCTAAGTGCCTAAGTTCGGCTTCGGCTTCTTCCAACTCCTTTTGCTGTGTCATAACTTTGAACTTGGCCTGCATTTCAGCCTGCTCTTTCATAAGCTGACCCTCCTGTTCGGCAAACTTGACTCTGATACGAGCGGTCTCCACCTTGGCTCGTTGCTTCCTTGCAACACTAACACTGGTGCTACTGGAACGACCTGACCTAACCGACCTTCTTGAACTGCCCTTCATGGAAGGGGGCATACAACGCTCAGAGTGGTCGACGAGGGATAAAGGAACTTGATTGGACTTCGGGTCATCTTGTAAAAACGGTTCAGTGTGGTGTTCCTCTTCCGTGACTTCAACTGAGGAAGAGGAAGCATAGTTACTGATTACCTGACGAAAAGATGCCTGAAAATCCCTGTCTTCGTGCTTCACTGATTCAGCACGAGCCAGACTTTCTGGAGTACGTTCACGCATTAAGAATTCCAGGTACCTTTTTACAGTATCCTGGTACACAGCGTGGGCCTCATACAACCAAGGACCATGATTCGGTTCTTCCAATAAGGCTTGTACTCCTTCTCTACTCGCCTTTACCCTCTCTTCATGCTGATCAGACGCTCTCTGAAAAGCCTCTTGCCCTTCAGCCGTGAGGACTCTGACCCTACCAGAGACGGGTCCTTCATCTATACTGTGGTTGGAAGACATATTGCCAAGCGAGAGAAACAGTGAGAGACAAGACAGTAATATGATAAAGAAGACAAGGAAAACTCGAACTTAATCGAAAACCACGGAGTACGTTACCACACTCCTAACTATACGACTATTGAGGTAGACAACAACAGATTAAACCCTACATTTGGTTCAATCTAAAAATGCACATTAGTCGCATGCTTATATTAACATATGACAGGATTTAGGCAGACAAGGAAAACTCGAACTTAATCGAAAACCACGGAGTACGTTACCACACTCCTAACTATACGACTATTGAGGTAGACAACAACAGATTAAACCCTACATTTGGTTCAATCTAAAAATGCACATTAGTCGCATGCTTATATTAACATATGACAGGATTTAGGCAAGGTAGCTTGCCTTCAAAGGAAAAACACATGCTTAACTGCGACGTGGTGTTATGTAAACACTGTTGGGGCTTGGCAACCATACGTTGTTGCCACATCACACTCGCGCGCCGATACGATCACTAAGACTGCCACATCACACTCGCGCGCCGATACGATCACTACACTTTGGCTTGCGCTACACTACACTTTTACTTGCGCTACAAACCCAAGCACACACACGCAAACTTATGCCAGGAAGGCGACACATCAAGTTCATGTGGTGACGACGAGGGGAATCTAGACGTGGCAACGGCGTGCAGGGCGTGGTCTTGCCACATCCTCAAGATGGACTTGGCATACTGCATGGCTAACTTTTAACTCCTTCGCAGCGGCTCTTTTCATTCACCTCTTCACGAAAGCGATTTTCTTGGCAGAGAGCGCCAATGGCCATCGTTTTTCATTTTGGCGTCACAGATTACTCTGCGACGCATAGGGGGTTAGCGTAACGAGTGCCCTCTTTTCTGGATTACGTAACGTAAACAACGCGGGGTTAAGGATCCACGGGGTACTCGTCGCTAACATTTATTGGCAATAGAAAACACGACTTTCTCATCTTCACACAACAGGTGCTGCCGTTGAAACCATGGCAGCACACAGTAATTGGGAGGAAGAGTAGAAGTAGAAGTAGTAGGAGTAGGAGTAGGAGATGAAAAACTGTAAACAAACCAGAGCAACGCTCGTTACTAACAGCTTTTATACAGAATTACAAATAATCTGAACATGAAATACGAGCAGCTTAAGGCTAAATTCATTATGACATACAAGAAACAATATACCAGATCTAAAACTAAATTCGGCTCAAAACTCACCGAGTAGGCCGCGAAGGGAGCGGGTATACCTGAAGGCGTTTCAAACCACACTGGCTGGAGGCGTGATGTGACATCACACCACCGCAACAGGTTCTTACACACCTTCTTAAGTCTAATTCTTAAAGTGAACATTGTACAAATAATGAGATGCTATCTTGCAGCACAGCTTGCAGACAACTTACAACGATAGTATTCTTAAGCAGACGAAGCTTCTGCTCGCAGCATACTTAAATTAAACATTACGAAAAACAAACTTGGAAACCTCTTCCGAGGGGAAACGAGCCTTACGACAAAAAGATATGTAAACATGGGGATACACGGACATATAAAAAAGCCCCGTTACCTCTCGTAACGGCACAATAAATAAACTGTCTGATAGTGATGGAAAATAGTCCATTACTAGATCTAATCAACCTGCCATATGAAAATGGTAAATTACCTGAAAGCTGGAAAATAGCGACCATTATCCCAATACCAAAAGGAAATGGAGAATATAGACCAATATCATTAACATCATGTCTATGCAACTGTATGGAAAGAGTAATACTAAATAGGTTATTGTATGTGATAGATCAACTGTCGGGAAATATACACGGATACATCAAAGGAAAGAGCACAGCAGAATGTGTTATTAAACTACCATGCAACACAAATGTAGATTTACAGGGAGTCTTTGACAGGGCCAATAAATATGTTACACTGGTGGAACTAGCAAATAAAGGTGTTAAATGGAAATTGCTACAATGGGTAAATGACTATTTACGTGGAAGAAAAGTAAAAATGTGGTATCAAGGATGTGATTCTAACACAATGGAAATAGACTTAGGGACACCATAAGGTGATGTACTCAGTCCTACACTATTGAATGTATTGATAGACAAAATTGCATGGCATAACTTTACCTCAGGAACACAGATCATCATCTATGCGGATGATATAGTACTACAATGTGCAAATGAAAGCATAATGGAAAATGCATTGGCAGAACTTAAAGGTCTATGCTTAGACATGGGATTTGTAATAAATGAAAATAAAAACAAAGCACAAACACGAATGAGGAATGATAAAACCTTTGAAGTAAATGGAATAAATTTAGAGAAAGTCTTAAAATATAAATACTTAGGTATGTATGTTGGATTTCAGATGAGAAATAATGAAATAGACTACTTGAAACATGTCTGCACATCAAGATTAAAGCTGTTGCAGGTATTGTCCAGTAAAGGAATTGGAGCTGGAATCTCTGTCCTAAGAATGATGTATATAACCACAATCAGATTGCTGATAGACTATGCTGTGCCATTATTAATAGCATGCACAGAAAACAAACTGAAACCACTGGAAATAATATGGAATAAAGCCATGAGAATGATATTAGGCTGTCCGAGAACTACATGAATCGAAGTTATACGACTAGAACTAAATCTTTCAAGCATCACAATTAGAGTAGCCTAAAAGAACTAGCAGTAAGGTCAATTGTAAGGATGATAAGAAACGGTGAAAGGAAATTAGGAGTGGAAATAGCTTCAGACACTGTTAGAAAGAACAAATACCTGACAAGACTGCGTGAAGCAGTAATGGACTATGAAATACTCAAATATTGTCATACAATACCTAAGGAAGCCAAACTTAAACCTTGGACCACACTGAAAGTACGAATAAACATAAACAAGTTGGACACTAAGAAATGTGATTTGAACAGTAATAAACCAAGGCAGCAATTCTTGCCCCAATTCAGTACAATACCAAGAATTAATCCCATACATATTTTCTGTGATGGATCAGTGAATGGGGTTAGAGCAGGGTGTGGTGCAGTTATAAGGCAAAGGTGGAGAGAGCGAAGTTGAGGGGACGACCGAGATGGATGGGGTTAAAGGGAGTTGAGAAAGAACAGAATGTATGCTGAGCAAGGGAGAAGGCAGGAGATAGGGATGAATGGAGATTGACTGTGTTTAGATGATACTGTTATGAAAATAATGGAAGGGTGGGGGATGGGGGGTAGGGTGCTCATGTGTGAATTATACTTTGATGCAGCCCGAAGTGATTTCTCCCTGTCTTCTCTTTTTCTGCAAGTAGTACATTTCCCCATGGTTGTCTCCACCCTTCACTGTCATCTCTTCCCAGCAGATTTCTTTACAATTAAAGTCACCCATTATAACTATTCTTCCTCCATCTTCCATTATCTTATTTAGTGTTATCCTTGTGTCTTCCAACATACATTTGTGTTCTCTTCCCACGAGGCCGTTTAAGGAGACACATAATTTACTACAAACTTCCTGCTCTTCCCATCCCTGTCCTCCACTCCCATCATAATCATCTCTACTCTGTTCTTTCCATATGTGACATTCCTCACATTTATATCCTTCTTAGTCAGAAACATAACTCCATCCCCTTGTTTTACCTCTCTGTTTCTAATCTAATAATTATATGCACCATGTCCTACACTGTTGGGTGGTAGTGGACCTTTCAATTGTCTCTACAATTCCCATTATGTCCGGTTCTATTTACTTCAGGTAATCATTCAGTTCATTCAAGCCTGTTATTAAGCCATCTATATTTGTGTAAGACACTTCCGTTTCCCTTCTGTTTTCCTCTGCTATGAACCATTTCCTCACTTTCATATTCACTACTCTCCAATAGAATTTCTCTTTTTCCGACTGTTCTTTTCTCGTTTTTTTTTTCCTGGGCTTCTAGTCTTTTTGTTTTCTCATCCTCTCTTTCCTGCTTATTCGTTTCTCTTTTTATTCATACCTTTTTATATTACTCACTGTGGTAGTTTCCCTGTTTTGCTAAGATATTCTCTACTGTCGTTTGTGACCTAAATTTAACATTAATTGGTATAGTCTTATCTGTATTGTATTTCCCGAGCCTATACATTTATTTTATTTGTTTCTCTACTTCTAGTTCATCTTCTTGAACTACTTCTAATATATTATTTACTTTTTCCTTTTCCTCCTTCATTCTTGTAGTCCTATTTAGATTATACTTCTCTTCCATCCCTAATATAATTGTACATTTCTTTTTAGCCACTAAGTCTCTTACTATATTCTCTTTCTCCCTCATCACTTTAATAACTGTGTCCGTAGTTTGTTCTTTCATCTGCTGTTCCATTATACCTCTAAATTCCATTTTATTGTTCTCTTGTACTTTTTTTTAATTCCTCATTCTCTTCCTTTACTTCCCTTAATTGTCTTTTTAATTCTTCTATTTCTTTAGTTAGATTTTATTCTCTTTCCATAGTTCTTCCAGTTTATCAACTTTCTCGGCAACTAGAGTCAATTGGTCAAACCTAACCTCTCATTCTTCGTTTTTTTTTTTTTTTTCCCCTAGTTTCTCTAGATTTACTAGTCGGGAGAGGTTGTCACCTCCTCCCTCATTAAATCCATAAAAGCAGTTATCTTTTCTTTCCATTGAGCTGCTATTAACTATATTTCTGCTCTTGACACCTCTGCTTCCTTGTTCGTCTGTGTATTCTGAATCCCGTTTGTTTACACCCCTTCTAACATCCGTGGCCCGTTCGTCCCCTTCCTCATTTCCTTCCATTTTCTTCAGTAATCCCTCCCCTTCTCCTTTTTCTTCACCTTCCCACTGCACCATGAGCTTTCCCCTTCCCTATTAATACAACACAGATACTTCCTTATTGTGATCCTCGTAATTTTGAAGATGTCACCGGAATCCAGACTTCGCTGCCACCCCGACCGACGTGTGTGTGTGTATTTACCTAGTTGTATTTTGCAGGAAGGGGAGCTATGCTCGTGGTGTCCCGTCTTCATATCTCATTTTATCTAGATGGTTTTTAATTTCTTGGTCTTTGGATCACGTGCTGGACCCGTGATCGACAGCTCTTTCCCTCCCGGAAGAGGGCTCAGAGCTCGCTCATATGACCGATCTATGGGTAATACTGTGACCTCACACGCACACACACACCCAACTCCCCGCCGACGATAGTTGGAGTAACGACTCGAAGCGCAGTGATACTGAAATGATTTCAGCCCTGAGCAGGATTCGAACCGGACCGCCGTAGCGACAGTCGGAGACTACCAACCGCGCCACCGAGTGTGTGTGAGTGTGTGTGTGTGAGTGTGAGTGAGAGAGAGAGAGAGAGAGAGAGAGAGAGAGAGAGTGGGGGGGAGGAGGGACGTGCGTTAAAACGACTTATAAATACATCAAATAAAACGACTCATAAATACATAATCAAATATTCAAAATAAATTAGGACGTTCTTGAGTGTATAAAACGCCCGTTGTTTCCTTTTCTGGGATGAATAAATCATCATATTTATTTGTGTTTATGTTTTAAAATGTGTCCAACTGATTTGCAACTGTACTCTGACAACGTATGTTGCAATACACCACGCACATCCTTGGCGTGATCGTATGAATGCATCATCTTGTTGTCAGACGGCGTCTGCGTTGCGTTCGTTTGCATTTAAAAGTTTTCAAAAGTTTCAAAATTAGAAAACAGGATATATCAATGGTTGCAAAAGGATTTTTTATCTTAGAAGTCATTAAAGATGTGTCCAGGGATTTAGGGGGCCGGCTACCCCACTAAAAGGGGATTTTTTCATGATTGGCTGCCAAGGCCAGGTTGTAAATGAGGATAGGGAGGACGGCACCAGGCGGAGCCTCACGCCTGGGCTAGGACTTGGAACAAATCCTACTGCACCGGCTTACCGAAATCCTACTGCACCGGCTTACCGTGCTGCAATGCAGGCGCCCTTCGAGGTGGCATGATACCCTGCCACCAACGAACCTATTGGCAGGGACGCATTACCGTAGGATGGGTGTAGCGCCGCTACTGAGAGGGGCGGCTGAAAATTAGGTCGGAGGGAGGGGACAGCAAGTGGAAGAGAAGAGTGGAAAAAGAAGTCTAAGAGGAAGCCCTGTGCGGGGAAACAAGAGCCCCGCTCGGGGATCAGCATTAGTCGCCTCTTACGACATGCAGCCGACGTGGCGGGGGCTATATTCTATATTATACCCCCTAGCCCCAGGGGGTTTGGGTAAGTCGGGGTCAGGTGGTATTCTTCTTCTTCTTCGCGTTCTTCTTCTTCCTCGCGTTCCTCCTCTTCTTCTTCCTCGCGTTCCTCTTCTTTGCATTCTACTTCGAGTTCTTCTTCGCGTTCTTCTTCGTGCTGGGAATTCCGTGTTGGGGTTCCGCCCCGAGGCCGAGGCCGAAGGGGAAAACGAGGGATTAGAACGCGGAAAGCTGCGGCCGTAGCCGCTGTTTCCGCATCCAAGCCCCTGGCGA
>NC_134780.1:32551569-32554069 GCF_046742065.1 Oratosquilla oratoria
GAAAACTTGACACATCATATCGCCCTAGAAGATGGAACAAGAGAGTTCCGAAACGTCGGCCAATATAAGAGATCTCCTAAACAGACTTACAGAAAATGATAAGTCAACTATTCGTCGTATAGAGACTATACGCAAGAAGATAATCAAAAATGAATCTTCAATAGCATTTAACCTCGTCTGCCTGCAAGAAAATATCCTACCTGGCTACACAAAAATAAAACTTCACGACGAGAAAGCCAGAAATGAAAACTTCACTCACAAGTTCCGGAGAGAACTAGTTGAGCGTCAAATAGAAGAGAAAAGGGAGATAATACACACTCAGCTAGAGGAAGTGAGAAATCTAGAGAAGAAATGGAACGAAACAAAAGCTCCAACTGACCTTAAAAAAGAGATTAACATCAAACTACAAGCAATCTACGATCAACACCGCAAAGGAGTGGAAAGCGGTATGGTGAAAAAACTAACCAAGCTATATGGGGGTAACATAAAACTTCCCCGGCCTCCAGCGGGCTATGTGAATCTCACCAACTACGTCCCCACAAAAGATCAAGAAGAACTGTTAAATATGGGACTCAACTGCCACTTCCTCTCGAAGCCACAACCACACCGAAAGCGACTTGAGATAGAAGTCCTCCTCGATGATATTCAACAACTTGAACAGACTGGACAAGTTAGCACTAACCCAGATCTTCAACCATCCCTTCTTGCTGAAGCTGGAAAAACCCGAGGAACTTACCATAGTAAGCTGATTAATAAATACCATCACATCGCCGCAAAGCAACTACGCGAGAACCCAGACATTACCATCAGACGGGCTGATAAGACCGCCGCCTATGTTATCATCAGCAAAGAAGAGTATATCCAAAAGATGAACACCATATTCAATGACACCACCAAATTCATGAAGATAACACGCAACCCAACCGAGGCCATTAAAAAGAAACTGAACAACCTCATCTCAAGTATCCACGCAAAAGCCGGAAGCCAAAGATTCCCGAAGCTCACTGGCGAGTACACACCAGGATATGCCTTTGGCAACATCAAGACACACAAAGAAGGCAATCCCATAAGACCCATCATTTCACAAATACCTACCGCCACATATCCCATAGCAAAGAAACTAAATGAGCTTCTCACTCCTTACGTCCCAAGCACATACACACTTACTTCAGCCTCTGATTTCCTGGAAATCTTAAGGGATGCTCCTCCAGTAGAAGATGCCTCCATCGCATCGCTGGATGTGGAAAGTCTCTTTACCCACGTCCCAATAAATAAGACCATCGATTTCATCTTAAAACGAGTGTACCACAGCAATGGCACAAAGCCTCTTGACATCCCAGAAAACACCTTGAAAAAACTACTCGAAATTTGTACAAAAGAGGCCCCCTTCACCTCTCCCAGTGGACAGCTTTACAAGCAGATCGACGGTGTAGCAATGGGAAGCCCTCTCGGTGTCTTATTTGCCAACTTTTATATGGGTACCATTGAAACCGAGGTCCTCGCAACAGCTCGACCCTCATTATACTGTAGATACGTGGATGATATCTTCGTACAATTAAAAGATATCGATGAACTACAAGACCTGAGGAATCGATTCATCGCAGCCTCAGACCTCAATTTTACTTACGAGGAAGAAAATAATGGATGCCTCCCCTTCCTTGATGTCCTCGTCACCGCTCGAAATACAGGCTTCGTAACTACAGTATACACCAAACCGACAAGCACTGGACTCTGCTTAAACGGAAATAGCGAGTGCCCGAAGCGCTACCTACAATCCACCATCGGCGCTTACGTTAGAAGGGCCCTCTCGCATTGCTCCACCTGGACACAAACCCACCAAGAACTGGAGAGAATCACACAAGTACTTATCAACAATGGATACGCAAACTCAGATGTATCACAAGCAATACAAACACATTTAAACAAATGGTACACCGACGAAGACAGAAACACCACAAGCGAAAAGAAACCTATAAAAATCTACTACAAAAGCCATATGTCCACAGAATACAAAGCAGACGAGAAGATCATAAAGGACATTATTCACAAGAATGTACTACCCACCGACCCAGCAAAACACATCCAGATCATCATATATTACAAGACAAAGAAGACATCCCAACTAATGATACGTAATCGCCCCAACACAACGAAAACAGAGCTACAAGAAGACCGTGTTGTATACCAATATAGCTGCAATAGTGAGGAGTGTGGACCTCATTCTTACATTGGTATGACAACCACTAAGCTTACAAGACGCCTGACATGCCATTTGAGTAACGGATCCATAAAGTCCCACCATACTACCAAACTCAACAGACCACTAACAAGAAAAGATCTGGACCACAACACAACAATCATTGACAGAGAAAGAGATCCACGAAGGTTGCTACTCCTTGAAGCACTCTACATTCAAGCAAAGCAGCCATCAATCAACATCCAGGTGGAAGACCTACGGGTCTTGCCATCTAGCAAAAGACTAAGTGCTAAGCGACCAACG
>NC_134780.1:32556569-32686569 GCF_046742065.1 Oratosquilla oratoria
GATGAGTATTTCATCTGAAATGAGTAGATATATATATATATATACATATAGTACCATGACAAACTATGTGAGATCATAAAAATGTAAAATTACATTTATCAATATAGATCTGAAATTTTAGCTTACTCTTTAGAATCATGGCAAAATAAATCAATGTTTCTTTTATTTCATTTAGGCAGATATATATATATAACAATTGTTGACTAAAGTTTCATTAAGTACAAACCTCAAGCCCTACAACAACTGATGACAGTCCTGGAGCCCTCAGATAGAACTCTCTGTTCTTTGAACTGTATTGTATCAATGTCAATAAATCCATTACCCCTAAGGAACCATCCAGAGTCACTGGTTTGCCCCATAGTCTCACAGAAAAAATATATTGTGTTTTTACACTGAATTATGATGATAATTGATGCCAACGAGACCTTTCAATCCTTAAAAAATAAATGAATAATGAAAAAATAAATAAATAATAATTATAATAATAATAATAATTACCGTATTTTTCGGACCATAAGGCACTGGCAAAATCCTTAAAACCGGCCAAAATTGGGTGGTGCGCCTTATCGTGAGGTGCGCCTTATGTGTGGCTTCATTGCAAAAAAAGAAAAAAAAAAAAAATGCCTTGGACAGTGTCGTACTATTTTCACACGTTTCGTAGCTAGCCTGCCGACGGCGACAGTGCATAGGCCTAGCAAAAGTTACAACCAAGTTATAACCATAATGCATGTATCTTGACAAAAAAAAAAAAAAAAAAAAAAAAAAATTCCGGTAACTTCGACAGTTTTCGAGTCCATGCCACCACATTCATTCACGCTATCATGGCTATGACATGATAGCGTCCACAACAAAGACAGCCATTTTGCATTGGTCTAGTCTCGCTCCACTCAGACTGTAGTCGTTTAGGTATTTTTTTAGTTTCGACCATGGGCGCAATATAGCAATAGAAAATTAATTTTTAATTTTGTAAATTAAAATGTATCAACGTAATATGCAAATTTGTGGGCAGAAATGAAAATTAAAAAAATACCTTGCTACAAGCAAATATGCTAATGAACGAAGTCGGTAGAATAAGAACTTTGTATACCCCACAAGCTGAGAGAGTGGTTGAAAAGTCTGCCAACGTCTATCACGACGACGACAACGAGAACGAGTCGGATGACATTTAATTTGCAGGTAACGATTTATTAAACACAGGTTAGGTTAGACGAATTTATCACCCTTTCATCTATCATAACAAACTTGGCGTACCCTTCTTCCGAGAAGACTTCGTTTCTTCCGAAATCTGTTTTAGTACCTTTTTTGTTTTTTTTATTTCAGCTCACAAAATTGCATATTACGTTGATACATTATAATTTACAAAATTAATAATTAATTTTCTATTGCTATATTGCGCCCATGGTCGAAACTAAAAATTTACCTTCATTTGTAATCTTGTGTTTTTAAGTGAATAGAGAATTCTGGGAATGAAACTGCTAATGTTGGTTTTATTCCCCACAGTTCCCGTAACGTGTTTATATTGTTTTTAGGGGTAGTGGTAGGGCAGACCGTCCATGGAGGTGGTCTGATTTCACTGACCAAAGTAAAAAAATATATCATTTATTTTTGTAATATTGCTAAATCCCAACAGATTTTTCTCATTCAACAACGAAAATGTTCAGTTCTGAATGCACTCACATATGCATGATTATCCGATGATGAGACCAGCTGCGCCTTATGGTCAGGTGTGTCTTATGTAAGGACGGGGAATAGAAAATTACGGGTGCGCCTTATGGTACGAAGCGCCTTATGGTCCAAAAAATACGGTAGATGTACATTCAGGTGGATTTTAAAACTTTGAGCTGTATCATATTCAACTGCCTCAGCATGAAACTCATTACATTCATTGACAATACAGCTGGTCAAACTATTGTCATCTACTGAATTAAGGCTGCCCGCACACGAGCAACATGTTGTTGCTAGTTGTCACAAAAAAAAAAAAAAAAAAGGTAAAAAATAGAATGCACACATCTCTATGGGTGACTGCACATGGACAATTTTTCCTGAGGCGACAACAAAAAATTGTGAGGTAGTTGCGGCTGGATCAATTTCTCCGACAACACAATTATTGTCGGCAACTGTGGCAGGCGATAGAAAACATTATTTCAAATGGGAGGTCACAAACGAACAACATTTCGTTGCCGCCACCCAGCCTGATGCTGCCTTGGTGTCTTTCAGACTGCAGTGGTGAGAGGATGTGGTACTACGTCATGTCTGTAATAAAAGAGTTATTTGACTGCGAAACGCTCATAACAGAGGTAGAGAAGAGACCACCTCTTTATGATTTCAAAGGAATACAGCAATAAGAATATAAAAGAAAAGTTGCGGAGTGAGGCTGTGGTGAGAGATTGGAATACTCTCTCCCCTTAGGATAAAAAGGAGAAAGGTAAAAAACATATTGTATTTATTTCAAAGGAAAATGTTAACTATTGTCTGGAAGGTCAATGCATCTACCTGCTTGCCTGTCTGCCTGAATGTATGTATGTATGTATGTTCATATGTATGTATATATGTGTATCTTCTTATGGATGTATGTTCATATGTACAGTATGTATGTTCTTATGTATGTATGTATGTTCTTGTGTATGTATGTATGTCTATAGAATTGTGTATGTGTGTGCTTACGTATAAAATGAGGACACTATAAACAATAGTTGCTGCCATCGTGTGGCTCGTGTGCGGGTGTACCTTACCAACAACTTATCATTGCGACAATTTTTTTATTGTGACCATATTTTGTTGTGATAACCAGCAATAGAATGTTGCTCGTGTGTAGGCAGCCTAAATCTATATCTTCAGAGCTTGAGGCAATTATTCCTCATCCAATTGTCATTTAGTGTTAAAACATGTTCAGTTTTGATATTGTTAATTGCAATTTATATATTAAATGCCCGTATTAAACCTACCCTGTTTCTCCATCTTTTTATGATTCATTTTTTATGTTTGGTAAGAATTTTGTGGCTCACCACTGAACCCTTTACAATTTGTCAATGTTTTGATAACTTTGGAGATGATACAGAAAAAGCATGTTCCAAATGTGGGAACCAGTGATCTTTATAATTGATTGATGATAACTGAGCCTTTAAAACAAAGGATAATGCTATCAATTTGAACAAATGCAATGCTTAGATGTTTAAAGCTAAGTGCTGATAATTGCAGCAAGACTTTTCATTATTTTGTTAAAAAAAAAAAAATTCATCCTTGTACATAACTTTCCACTTGCTTAGGTTAAATTTCCTTAGCCATTTTTGAGAGTTATTCTGATTTTATTAAATCTCTATGAATATCCTGCTTAATGTCATCAGTGAATTTGAAGACATGTAATTTAAGTCCACAGTCTTTGTCATTGATATTTACGATAAACAGAAATGGCTCTAAAAAAAGAACCCCAAGGAACTCCACTCACTATAAATTTCCATGTAGAAATTTTACCACATATAATGACTAAATAAGGTGAGAGTAGGGCAGTGTAGGATGAGGTGCTCAGTATTTTCTGTGTGGTGGTTGTATCCAGGGCAGTTGGAGTCTTTAGACATGCCATTTATATGTTAATGTTGTTTTAATGTAGGATGGTGACCTGAATGCAACTACTCTGGTGTGGTTTTTACTTATTTTGGGAGTGATTATGAGAGGAAGAGGAGGCGAATTAAGTAGAGAAGAAAAGGTTAAAGGTACAGATGGAGAGATGATAATGGAATACATGGCAGTGAGAGGAAGGTGGGCAGAGTATTTTAGGGAGTTGCTAAATGTGAAGGGAGATAGGGAGGGAAAGGTAGTTGCAATGGGAAGCACTAAGAAAATGAGTGATGAGTGAGGAAAATGGAGGAGAAATAAAGATGAAGTGAAGGCAGCTGTTAAGATGATAAGAGCAGGTAAGGCACCTGGGTTGGATGGATGCCACACAGAATGTCTGAAAAAAGGAGGTACAGTGATGGTTGACTGGCTGGTGAGGTTATTTAATGTTTGTTTAAGAGAGGGTAGAGTGCTGGAGGGCTGGAGGAGTGCCTGTATAGTTCCACTTTACAAAGGAAAAGGGGACAAGTGTGAGTGTTGTAGTTTCAGAGGGATCAGTTTGTTAAGTGTAGTTGGGAAGGCTTATGGGAAGATCTTGATTGAGAGGATTAGGAGAAGAACAGAGGGAGTAATTGGTGAGGAACAGTGTGGATTTAGGACAGGTAGGGGTTGTGTAGATCAGATTTTTGTGGTAAGAGATATGTGAGAAAGCTATAGGAAAAGGTAAGGATGTTTTTTGGCTTTAATGTATTTGGAAAAGGCTTATGACAAGATAGACAGGAAAACACTGTGGGAGATATTGCAGATATATGAGATAGGAGGAAAGCTGTTAAGAGCAGTCAAGATTTTTTACAATAGTAGTAGAGCTTGTGTTAGGATTAGAAATGGATAGAGTGAATGGTTTGAGGTAAAGGTGGGACTTCATCAGGGATGTGTTATGTCACCTTGGCTGTTCAACTTATACATGGATGGGGTGGTGTGAGAGGTTGCAAGGGTAGTGGGTCAGGGATTGGAGATTGTTAAAGAAAATGGAGAAAAGTGGGAGGTGAGCCGGTTGTTTTTTTGCTGATGACACTGCTTGTAGCAGGATCAGAGGAGGGATTGAAGAAGTTAGTGACAGTGTTTGGGAAGGTATGCAAAAGAAGGAAGTTGAAGATAAATGTTGGTAAAAGTAAGGTGATGAGATATACAAAGGGGGCAAGAGGCAGTTGACTGGAAGTGAATATTAAGGGAGACTGGAAGAAGTGGATAGTTTTAGATACTTGGGTGCAAATGTGACAGGAAAGGGAGGAGTGGGGGTGGAGGTAGAATGTAGATTGAGAGATTGGGGGATTAAAAAGTGTTATGAGAAATAGACATTTGGGAATGGATGCTAAGAGGAGATTGTAGGAAGGAGTGATTGTGCCAACAGCACTGTATGGGGCAGAAACATGGAACATAAGAGAAGAAGAGAGGAGTTTGAATGTGTTTGAGATGAAATGCCTGAGAAGTATGATAAGGGTTACTAGGCTAGATAGAGTAAAAAATGAGGAGGAGAACATGGGTGGAAAGGGAGTTGGGCAATAGGGTAGATGAGAGAGTATTGGGATGGTTTGGACTCATAGAAAGAATGAGTGAAGAAAGACTAGTAAAAGAGGTGTGGATGGCAGAAGAAGTGGAAGGAGTGAACATGAGGGGGTGTCATAGGATGAGATGGATGGATGGGGAAAAGGGGCATAGGGAAAGAGGGAAACGTCTGTTGAGGAAGGACGGGAGAGGACAGAAAATATGGGTAAATGGAGAATAGTTGTGTATGGATGATGCTGTGATGCATGAAGAGGGAGGGGGAATGGGTGGAGGATGGGGGTGCGGGAGTATGTATGAAAAATAAATTGATGCAGACTGAAGGGATTTCTCCCCATCTTCTCCTTTTCTGCATGAGGGGACGGAGAGGGGGGTTCACCAATTTAATGAAGTGGCCTTGCTGTGGATGTGCTGTGTCTTGCAACACTGCTTCTGACCCAGGGCAGTGGACAAGATGCAGGGATGACCCATCATTCAGGAGGTGCCAAGATAAGAGAAGGGAAGAGGGTAGAAGGGAGTGGAGTATGTAGGGGATGGAATGGGTGGGAGTGGTTTCTATGAATTTGTTTTTTGGCTACCTCCCTTGTAGGGTGGAAAAAGCCTTTGGTATACGTATGTATCAATGGATCACATGAAGAAACGTCACCCCAGACTTCGACAGGGTGACAATTCTTCATGTGAGCTATCCTAGGGTAATATATCTTCATGTGGGCCATCGTGGGTTTATGATTTTTCAGTTGTATAAGTTGATGACAATAAGCATAACCCTCATTCAACCTAACCTAATCTTTATTTCCATTGTTGATGTTTGGCGTACTGGGGTGCCAATTCTTCAGGTGTTATCTCATGGGGTGACAATTCTTCATGTGGGCACTCTGGGGTGACAGTTCTTATACACATGTCATGTCATGCCATAATATAAAATGTGTATACATGAATATTAAACATGATCATTGAATATCTAATCAATCTCAAAGTATTATCAAAATAATAATAAACTTTCAATTCCACACAAAATACAAGTCTACAGTACATACCTTAGATAATCTTTGCTCTTTCATTCTTTATATCAACCCCCATTTATTCTTATGGTAAACATGCTAATTCATGCATGTGTCTGAATCCCCCAGTAATACTACATAAGTGTTAGTCTTTTGATTGTCAGTAGGAAAGAGAGAGATTGAATCCACTCTTGGCTCTACATTCAAAACAATTCCAATAATGGAGTGGATTCTGTTGACATACGTTGTGAACATAAATCATACATTGTTCATACATCACAAGAAATTAAAGCAAATACTTCCTTGAATTCTCACACACTAACTAGAACCCAATAATTTCAGATGTATAACATATACACAGATATGTTCATCTTCAAAATACTTTGATTTCGTCTGGCGAAATGCGCTTGCGTGAGAAAGAGAAAACAGAAGACACAACACAACAGAAAACACAATACACACAAGGTGTGACTATGCCACAGTAACACCCATATCAATCATATAACTGAATACAGTATTATGTTTATTTCTCACTTCATTATTACTAAATTTTGACTGTAAATGGTGAATTAGTATGACAGGTTTGATACTTTCATATATCAGTCACCCAATGATATCTTCGGCATGTATAATACTGTCAAATAAGACAATTTGAATGATACATAAATGGACTGGGTCACAGCATGTTTGTATGGAGGATCACAGCCTAAACAATAGATGCTGAAATACCCTACTCTACATAAAGGGTAAATCAGAAGTGGCAGCAAGAGTTGTACACCAATGGCATATAGGTTACACACCATTTGTGGAATCCCAACCAAAATATTAGACAAAGAGAAACTCTTGCAGCATGCAGGTATGTACTGCATCAGATAGTCACTGCTGATGAACATGTAAGTGGCTTTTCAGGTTTTTCACCTCATAGATGAGAAAAGATGGAAAAAAAAACTGATTGTAGTTTCTGTGGTTTCTTCATAAAATGGAGGATATAAACAAGATTATGTGAATCCAAACAGCAGAGACTAAAGTGGTTCCCAGCCTTTCAGACAAACCATACCAGGAGACTAGAAGTTCTGAAGCTGCTAATAAAACTCAGAAGAGGAAGAAGTGACATGATCAAATTGAAAATTATTATAAGTTTGAAGGATGTCAACAAACAAAATTTTCTGTACATATGCATCAATGGCCCAATATAAATCTATAGATGAATCCAAAGCTAAGTAAGATAAATGTAGTAAAAGAGATGGAACCCCACAAACATAACTCTTTTTTCTTATGTGGATTAGGTAAATATAAAGAAAGAAAAGAAAAAGTTAATAGGATCTCAGTGTTCATGACAACATACGAAATGGATAAAGCTGATAGATAATGCCTCTTTGTTTGGGACAGGAGGGCATTATAAAAATAGAAAAAATAAAACATTGGTTAAACTAGAACCCCTTTATGAAGATTACATAAGAAGTAGGCAGAGAACATAAGTGATGGGTTAAGAAATAGAGGATCCTCCTTGCAGAATGTGTTACAAGAGAAAAGGATTGATGACTAGGCTGGCTGGAAGAAGCTGATTCAAACTGACAGATTGAAATAGACCTACCAGGTGGATAGTGAAAAGTGAGGGACATCGTGAGGACATGACAACAAACAGAAAAATACTACATATCTGAAGGCTGTCAAGAAATAGTTTCCTGAACAGATACTTTAACCCCTGGAATAAAATGGATGATATATCCCAAGCTAAAACCATAAACAAATTTAAAGCTAGTTATAAGAGATGGAGAGAAAGAGATGGGACTCCATGAGCATAGGTGGTGAGGAGCCTATGCCAAGGGGTGCATAGTTGTGGTTGAAGCCATCACCTTTGCCCTATGCTGGGAGTTGGAGAAGAAGAATGAGGGATTTGAACCCACAATTAAGCAAATGTGATACCAGCATCCTTCTCATTGCACCACCAGCTCCGTCCAAATAATTCAATTAAGTAAATACACTAATACAATGCACACAGTGGTCTAATATTTGTTCCCATAAAGATGTATGTGAAGGCCCAAGGACTACTGTTAGGTACTGCAGGGTTTGGGGTTTCTAGTTGATGAAACTTAAAGCAATAATTTTACAATCATATATGATATACATATAAATATCCATATGGTATATACACTTACCTATACAGACACTTTTAAAGGTATTTACCTAGTTGTATTTACCTAGTTGTATTTTGCGGGAAGGGGAGCTATGCTCGTGTTGTCCCGCCTTTGTATCTTGCAGTGTCTAGTTTGTTTTTAAACTCATGAATGGTTTTTGCGCATACTATTTCATTGTCCAGTTTGTTCCAAGTGTCCAAAACTCTATGAGGAAAACTGTTTTTCTTCAGTTCTCTTCTATAGCTATGTTTTTTTATTTTCTTTCCATGTCCTCTTGTGTTTCTTTTGTCCCAGTTAAGTAAGTTCTCACTATCGAGTACCTCTGTGCCTTTCATGATTCTGTAGATGGTCAATAGGTCACCTCTCTCTCTTCTTTGCTCCAGTGTCGGTAACTCCAGTTTAGCCAATCTCTCTTCGTATGATAGGTTTGCAAGTGCAGGTGCCATTTTTGTAGCTGCTCTTTGGATTCTTTCTATTTTCTTTATATTCTTTTTGGTACTGGGGGACCACAATGTCGCTGCATACTCTAATCTAGGCCTTATCAATGTAACCAATATTTTTTTCATCATGTCTTCGTCCAAGTATGTAAACGCCACTTTTATTGATCTTAGCAAATTGTAAGTCTCCCCGACAATTTTGTTAATCTGTATGAAGACATAACAAGGAGAAAATGGTTATGAGGGTGACAAGGAAGAAAAATAATGGTCTTAGTTAAAGGTATTTGTAATACTTACATTTTTGTATTGTGTGAAGAGAACCAGCCAGCAGTGGAAAAGTGCTATTGCAATTATAAGAAAAGTGAGGGATACTGCTGCTGAAAAAACACCTGAATATGGGTTGTGGATTACAATTAATACTGGGAATACAAATATGCACACTAGTGCAATCAGGATCCTTAGACCAATGAAAACCATGTATGGAATCATCAGAGCTGGTTTTTCCTGTAGAATAAATAAGTGAGGTAATGTTAGTACACAATTTTGAGCCTAAATGTCTGAAGTTCCAAGTAGATAAAAATTTTGAGAACCTGCGTTGATTTTAAAGTAATTTTTGTTCAGTTCAATGTCAGGAACTCCCTCTGCAAGAAGGCTAGGATGGTGGCACCTTATGGAAGATTTTTTTGAAATGGCAAATTTAATCTATTCTGCCCTTCCTATGGACTCCCTCAGCCAAGCAGCCTCAAATTACTTCCATTCCAACCTTGTACCCAAATAGTGAGATTCTAAACAACTTGGTCATTTAGGATCCCAAATTTAAAAGTAATGTAATTTGAATAGATTTCTTTGTTATATTTCAAAAGAACTAATATTTTCATTACATAATCACAGTAGGAAAAGTAGGTACAATAAAATACTTACATAAAGCACACCACACACTTCCAATCCTGACAACAGCATGGTAATAACGGAAACCACAACCACAACAATATACAGAATAATCACTGTCAGTAAGAGAAAAAAATAAATCATTAGTTTATATATATATATATATATATATATATATATATATATATATATAAGCGTCACCTAGCGGCTGCCTTACGGAACTAAATCGCAGCCCGCGTATTTTAACTTTCCGGATTTCGCGTTACTCTGAGGAATTTGTGTAATGTGAGGAATACCCCCTAGTTTTGGACACCGCTTTAATGTGAAATCGCGTAATGTGAACCCGCGTAAAACGAGGATTACCTGTATATGATATATATAATATATATATATATATGATATATATATATATATATATATATTATATATATATATATATATACATACATACAATGTTCTCTCGCCACTTCGCGCTTCATGTTTTGTGGCTTCAGTGTTTCACGGGTTTTTCCAAAATATTCATAAAAAAAAAAAAATCATCAAAAAATAAAAATAAAAAAATACAGCCATATTGTGGAAGGACGCGTTGTTTCATGTTGATGCGTGAGAGAGAAGGTTTCCCTGCATGCCAAACAAAGAGATGAGTTGACTCAGAGTCTTTGTACATGCCTGTACTATACTGTACTGTACATGCCACGGGCACTCATATAAGGCACGTGATTGGTTCCCGGGGCGACATCGACCAATGAGAGCACGAGTGGATTTATCCCGTCAACTGATTGGCTACACATCATCGCAGCCTAAATCTTCCCTTGTTGTGTCTCGCCAGTCTCGTCCACACAGTTGACTGTCTCACATACTGTATCTTAGTGTTGTGTTTGCAATAACTTTTTTTTTATTAGTTAAGCCCTTACAATGCCGCCTAAGTGCTGTACCCCTGTGAAAGCTTCCTCCGGGGTGCCCAAGAGGAAGAAGATGATGATGACCATCAGCAAAAAAGTGAAACTTTTAAATATGATCAAAGAGGGCAGAAGTTATGCATCTGTGGCACCCTATTATGACGTAAATTAATCTACAGTGCGGTACATCAAGAAAGAGGACGCAAACATCCGCAAAACTGCTTCAATAACCTTCAATAAGGAAGCAAAATGTGTGGTAACTCCGTGTAATAAGAGAATTGTGAAAATGGAAGCTGCATTGGCATTGTAGATTGCTGATTGCAGGGAAAAGACTGAGTTTGAACACTAATATGATCAAGACAAAGGCCAAAGCTCTCTACGACCAAATCTTGCCCAATGACGACAATGAAGAGGCTGAAGAAGGTGCTGACAAACCTGACGAACCTCAAGCCAGTACTAGCGTTGCCAGGAGTGATTCGCCTCCTCGAGGATGAGACTTTTCAGCCAGCAAAGGCTGGTTCGAAATTTTCAAAAAAGATACGACCTCAGAAGCGTGCCTCTTTATGGTTAGGCTTCCTCTGCTGACAACGATGCTGCTCGTCATTACGTGGAGAAAGTTTCCTAACCTCATCAGTGAGGGAGGCTACCTCCCTGAGCAAGTTTTTAAAATGAATGAAACAGGCCTTTTTTGGAAGAGGATGCCTTCGCGTACATTCCTCTTCAAGGACGAAGTGAAAAGGCCAGGCCCCACAAGGACCGTGTGACTGTCGTCATGTGTGGGAATCCTGCAGGTTTTATGCTTAAGCTAGGCCTTATTTATAAAGCCAAAAATCCACGGGCATTAAAAAACAAAATTAAGGCTCTGCTGCCCGTGTACTGGATGCATAACTCCAAGGCCTGGATAATGAAAGCTCTGACCCTTGAATGGTTCCTCTATTGCTTCATTCCCCAGGTGAAGCTGTACCTGGCTGAAAAGGGCCTCCCCTTTAAAGTCCTTCTGATGGACTGTGCAGGAGGCCATGCAACGGACCTGCAATATGATAGGGTGCAGATAGTTTCTGCCCCCGAACACCACATCTCTAATTCAGCCGATGGATCAAGGTGTCATTCATGCCTTTAAGGCACTCTACACTCGCTCCATGATGGAGGGCCTCATCTTGACAGTTGACGACGACAATGAAGAATTCACCTTGAAAGCATACTGGCATAGTTATGACATTTCCTCTTGTTTGTCTAATATCCAGCAAGCATTGAAGGACATGAAAAGTGAGACCATAAATTCTAGCTGGAAGAAATTATGGCTGAATGTGGTGCATGACTATCCAGGCTTCACTCCTGACAAAGTTCATCACTCAGCGGTAGAGAAGGCGGTGAGGCTGGCTCGCATTATAAGGAATGAAGGATTTGTCGACATGACGGAAGAAGACATCAGCGCCCTTATCGATTGCAACTCGGACCCACTGACAGATGAAGACCTCCTTGAGATGACAAAATCTGCAAGTGAGAAAGAAAACGAAGAGGAAGACGAAGAAGAAACTGAAAAGCGTGGCCTTACCCTTGAGAACCTACAACAATTGTGCAACATGACAAGGGTAATGCAACAATTTGCACAAGACATTGATGACAATATGGTTTGAGCTGTTGAGTTTAGCAATCATGTTGACGGGGTTATGTCCTTGTACAGGGGAATTTTGAAGCAAAAGAAAAAACAAAGACAGCAACTACCCAACACCATGTTTTTCTCCAAGGTAAGATCCCCAGGTACACCGTCAGCACCTCCAGCAGAAGAGTCTCCGAGTGAACCTAAAGCCTCAACGAGTCAAGTGAGAGCCTCTCCACCACCAACACAAGCCTCTTCGCCTCTCTCAGAAGGCAATGTTGATGAATGTTAATTACTGTATAATAAATGTTAATTATTGTATAAGGTTTTATAATTAAAGATTTGAATAAATATGTGTACTGTTGTAACCTTTGTCTCAAATATCTAAAGTATAAGTAGTGTTTACATATTTTGAACATTCTGGTACCCACATACACGAAAATTCCTAGGGGGGGGGCAAATCCTACTTCACGGTTTTTCACCTTTCGTGGGGGGTTCTGGTCCCATTAACCGCGAAAAATGAGGGATTACTGTATATATATATATATATATAACACTGCAATGTTTCTTTTCCATCTTTCTCACTTTTAATTCTTATATTCATTTTCTCACAGATTCCTTTTCCTATTTCTACCTCTTCCACCATAGTAATTCTTTTCACTACCCTTGTCACACTATTTCCCATATTCCCCTTTGTGTCCCTCCTCCATGTTCTGTTTTCCCTCACCCACCTGAACATTTTGGCAAAGCACATTATGTCTGGCTTTTTATCCTTTAGTCATTCATTTCTAAGTTTGCTGTTATCAGTTCATATATATTTGTATAGGCTATTTCAAATCCTTTTCTTTTTCTTTTAAGGAAATGCTCAATTTTCTGATATATCATTCCCTACCAAAGCTCTGTCTTCTCTTGTTCATTCCTCATCTAGTTTTTCCCTTAGCTGCCTCTAACAATATTAATGATTTCACTTTCTTCCTCTTTTGCATATCTTCTTACCCAAAATTTCTTGGATTGGTTTATACTTGCTAGATTCCATGTCTTATCAATGAATTGATTCACTATGTATGTGCCTTCCTCATTGCCAAGTAGTGCTTGTACTCTTTCTTCTGATTTCTGTCTTTCTTTTATTTCTCACTCTTTTTGGTAAATCTTCCTCATGCCATCCTTCCATTAAAATATATATTTATTTGTTTTCCATTTCTCTTATCACCAGTTCTCTATTCTCAGACACCCTCATCACCTCTTTATCCATCACCTTGCTGTTCCATAATTTTAATAACTGTATTTGTTCCTCTTATAATTTTGATTACCCTTTATGCCCTTGTTTGATTTTTCTAATATATTCTTTAATTCTTCATTCATGAGCCTTCTCATTGCTCTGCTTCATGATGTTCTCCAACTTCATTTGTGTGTATCTACCTAATTTACTTAATTGTATTTATTCATCTAATTGTAGTATAGAGGAAAGGAGCAATGCTCATGTCGTATTATCTTCACCTCTCCAATTGATCATATCTAACCTCAAATTCATATACAGTTCTGTCTTGTTCTATATCCTTAATTTCCAATTACAGTACCATATTTAGATTTGAGTTTATATATTGCTCCAGTTTGCATCTTCTAAGTTATACATCTATATGGGAAACTGTATTTCTTCACATCCTTTACACATGTAGTCTTTCTTAACCACTTTGGTATGATGACACCTACGTAAGCGTCATGAGGTGTGAGTGGATACATGAGGATGCTGGCATTGCCATCTTGATTACATATACAACCACTCCTCGTTTAACGACGACAATTGGGACCAGCGCGCCGTCGTTAACCGAATTGGTCGTTAAGCGGAAGTGTATACATATACGTACATGTACTGTATGTACAATGTCCAGCAATACATGTATCTTTATTTTCGTGTATTTTCCCTCTTTTATACAGTACATTAAAGCTTTATTTGTTTATTTACGGTGGTTAGGTTCCTGAAATTACCGTATATGACCAAATCCGCGTATGCTGACATTCCATATTGAATACCGGGGTATTTTTCTAGTTTCGACCATGGGCGCAATATAGCAATAGAAAATTAATTATTAATTTTGTAAATTAAAATGTATCAACGTAATACGCAATTTTGTGGGCGGAAATGAAAGTAAAAATATCTTGCTACAAGAAAATATGCTAATGAACGAAGTCGGTAGCATAGATCGGGACGCCATCTTGTCGTCTGCCAACGTCTCTCACGACGACGACAACGAGGACGAGCCGGATGACATTTAATTTGCAGGTAATGATTTATTAAACACAGGTTAGGTTAGTTTAGTTTAGGTTAGACGAATTTATCATCCTTTCATTTCTTCGACATCGGCATCTATCATAACAAACATGGTGTACCATTCGTCCGACATGACTTCGTTACTTACGAGATCTGTTTTAGCATTTTGTTTATTTCCGCTCACAAAATTGCATATTACGCTGATACATTATAATTTACAAAATTAATAATTAATTTCCTATTGCTATATTGCGCCCATGGTCGAAACTAAAAATTTACCACTACCGGTATATACTGTACCCCAGGTAGTTTTTGCAGCTTGCAGGATGGTAATGTAGACCTAAGCTTCAGAACACTTTACCTCACAGGTAATATCCACCATACAAGTACATTTATAACATCATACAAATTTGCCTCAGCCAACTTAATTATCGTACACGACGTTGTAACTTCGGGAGATTTACATTAAACGAATATTGGTCTGTCATAAAGCCCGTCGTTACTCCGAGTTGTCGTTAACCGAGTAGGTCGTTAAACGAGGAGTGGGTGTATATATTTTTTGTACTTGTATATGAGTTACCCCTGGATTCTGTGAACTGGTTTGATCATGTTTGCTGTGTTTATTATTACTCAGAGTAAAAGAGAACAAGTAATACAGCAGTGACTTTATATTTTATAATGTGAGTAGTGTGATGCAAATTACATATGGCAGCCAATGCTGCATGCAAAAATTTGAGTATTGAAGTGGGTTATTTATTCCCATGACCTCTTAAAGTCCTCCAATCCCTAATCAAGATATCTCTTCTGTCATTGTAGTTTATCCTCTTTAGCAACCTGAATACTGTAATCATATTACCTCTTTCTTTTTGGTCTTTGAAAGTTGGTAGACCTAGTGCTTCTAGTCTCTGCTCATATGGTTTATCTTCCAGGGTGGGAACCAGTTTGGTTGATGCCCTTTATATTCTAACAGCCATGCTTATATCCTTCACTCTATTTGGGGACTATACTACTGGCATATATTCTAGTCTTGGATGGATCAGGGTTTCTATTGTGATATTATAATTCTGTTAGCTTTATGTATAGATGTACAATGTAAAAGTGATGCATCATTGTGTGTGTGTTCATACATATAGCAAGCATGAATGTTCCAGAACTTTACAAATTGCCATTTCTGTTTACATGATTAATTATAATTTCATTTTGTAATGCAAAAGTTGAATGAATGAGATACAGATTATTAATACTATTAAATTTAGATTATTGTATAACTGAGATTTGGATGTGTGTAATTTCTGTGTGCAAGAAATTAATTAGAAAAATGGAATGAATGCAACTATCAGGATACGCCATGTCCAAGCTTGAAGTGACGCGTATGGGTCAGATTAGCGAGCGAGCTGAGAGAGAGACAAGTGCTTCGTGTGCGTGTGGAAGTAATTGTTTCCCTGTGCTGTGAAATAAACACCTTGAAATTCTATGTGTGTTTCCTAATACCAATTGTTGAACCAAACAACAAATTGGTGGATCAGCGGTGGAATACAAACAATTACGTAAGGACAAGTGAAAATTTCCCCTCCCGCCCTCCCACGGAAGGGCACCTACGAACGTGTTTCAAATATTCTACGTGCAATTCCAAGCTTCTGCCAAAGTAATTGTCTTACGACAGATACCGGCATAGGTGACCTAATTCCTGCTCTCCAAGTATCTCAGCCCTGCAAGACGGCATTCCACAGCTGCTTAGGGTCACCTCAACTCCACACCCACGTTCGTCCAGCACCAGGCATTGAAGCTACTTCCTGTTTCACTACCCCAACCCACCATTCATGTACAACCACTCCTTGTTTAACGACGACAATTGGGACCAATGTCGCCGTCGTTAACCGAATTGGTCGTTAAGCGAAAGTGTATACATATACGTACATGTACTGTATGTATAATGTCCAGCAATACATGTGTCTTTATTTTCGTGTATTTTCCCTCTTTTATACAGTACATTAAAGCTTTATTTACTGTTTTGATAGTACAGAAAGCCCTCAAATAACACGGTGGTTAGGTTCCTGAAATTACCGTGTATGACCAAATTCGCGTATGCTGACATTCCATATTAAATACCGGGGTATTTTTTTAGTTTCGACCATGGGCGCAATATAGCAATTGAAAATTAATGATTAATTTTGTAAATTAAAATGTATCAACGTAATATGCAATTTTGTGGGCGGAAATGAAAATAAAAAATACCTTGCTACAAGCAAATATGCTAATGAACGAAGTCGGTAGCATAGGACTGGGACGCCATCTTGTCGTCTGTCAATTGACAGCCACGGTACTTCCGACAGTACCTCGCCAGGTATATTTTCTTGAAGGAATGTTATGGAGCGGAGATATGTGCATTCCTTCAAGCTGCAAGAACTTTGTATACCCCGCAAGCTGAGAGAGTGGTTGAAAAGCCCGCCAACGTCTCTCACGACGACGACAACAAGGACGAGCCGGATGACATTTAATTTGCAGGTAATGATTTATTAAACACAAGTTAGGTTAGTTTAGTTTAGGTTAGACGAATTTATCATCTTTTCATTTCCTTGACGTCGGCATCTATCATAACAAATATAGCGTACCATTCGTCCGACACAACTTCGTTACTTACGAAATCTGTTGTAGCACCTTTTTTTTTCCGCTCACAAAATTGCATATTACGTTGATACATTATAATTTACAAAATTAATGATTAATTTTCTATTGCTATATTGCGCCCATGGTCGAAACTAAAAATTTACCAATACCAGTATATACTGTACCCAAGGTAGTTTTTGCAGCTTGCAGGATGGTAATGTAGACCTAAGCTTCAGAACACTTTACCTCACAGCTAATATCCACCGTACAATTTGCCTCAGCCAACTTATCGTACACGACATCGTAACTTCGGGAGATTTACGTTAAACGAATATTGGTGTCATAAAGCCAGTCGTTACTCCGCATTGTCGTTAAACGAGTGGTTGTATTACCGAAGATACATCCACAATTATTTTAAAATTGCAGCTCCTCTTACCTCACTGCTAAAGAAAGATGTTCCTTTCCACTGGTCAACTTAATTTTAGTGTTTCGAAAATTACACAAGGTCACTTGTTCCTGGAACATTCGAATTACTTGACGAGTAATGTAGGTATACGTGTCACATTCGTTGGCACTTTGTTTATAAGTGTCACGTATTTCGGGGGGTGGGTGGAGCTGCCACCAGTGTAATGATCTAGCCTTTCCTGGTGGGTTAATCAAAATCACAAGACCTTTCTAAAAGTCTAATACAAAATGATTACACTGGCAGACTTTCCTTGTCTGCTTTCCACCTCAAGACTGACAGATCTCTCTGTTTGTTAGGACTGTGGATCTTGTCCACTAGTTGTTCCCTACACTCTTGAAGTATCCAGTTTGATATCCTGTCAGGTCCTGAAGCTTTTATCACATCCAATGATCCCAAGAGATTGAATACTTCCTTCACTTCTACATTTATATCTGCTAAACCATTTTCTTTTACTCCCCTTGATTTTCACTCTTTTGTAAAGATCAGTTGGAAACTTTTATTCATTATTTCAGCCTGAGCTGAGGCCTCTTGTAAATGTCACCACAAACTATTAACTTGGTGATTTCTTCTGTGTCTCAATTTACCATTTATAAACCTGTAAAACATTTTTGGTTCATCTTTGCATTTATCTACTATACCTCATTCCAAATTGCTTTCTTCCTTTAAATTTTTGTATATTCATTCCTAGCTTGTTTGTAAACTTTTTATTATTTCTTTTCTTCCATTTTCCCCAAGCAATGACCCTGGCCTTTTAGCAATCTCACATTTCTTGTTTAACCAATCCTGTTTCTGGTTCTTCCTTTCTCTAGTCTTTGGCACATGTTTGTTCATTCTACCAATGTAAATGTCAAGAGAGATTTCCCATTTCCTCCTTATTCCTGTGGTATTCATGAATTCCTCCCAGTTTGCTTTCCTAAAATTGAGTCTCCCTTGCCTATGTGATTCATTCCTTGGCTCTATTTCCTCATCCTCCAGCTGAAAATCAATTATAACTTGGTCATTTTTTCTGTTGGGCAAAGGTAGTTCAAGGAGCTGATGATGTCTGGCTGTTTGGTTAGTAACAGATCTAATATTGTGGAAGCAAGGTCTCGTCTTACCTGGGTCACTTCCTTTACCCACTGGGTCATTGTGTTTTCTATTGCCATACTCACCAGAGTATTTTCCCAGGAATCTGCTTTGCTGTTTGTTTCCTATTCCTCCCAGTTTACTTCACTGCAATTAAAATCTCCAATAAGGACTATGTTGCTATTTTGTTCAATATTTTTCTTTAGGAAAAGAGCTGCATCCAATAACATTTCTTAATATTCAATTTCATTCCATGCTCTTGTCTTGGGGGGAACATATTGCTTCATCCTTGTCCTCACTCAGATTTGCTTCTTCCACCTTTATCTCACTTCACACCACAAACATTATCTCTCCACCCTTTTTATCTTCTCTCTCTCTTCTCCAGGAGTATCTGTTGTTCCCCAGCTGTATATAATTTTTTTTTGGGGGTGCAGACTCCACTAGACACAAATCATCAAGCTCATTTATAATTGGGTAGTCATTTATTCCTAAAGCTGATAGTAAACCATCAACATTAGCATATGCTACTCTAAATTTCCTTGTAGTGCTTCCTTTGCCATACTGCCTTCCTGCTTTCTTAGAAACAATTTCCTCACCTGGTTGACATCCCACTAAAAAAACTGCTGTTTATTTTTTCTTAATTCTTCCTATTATTTTTTGGTTTTGGCTTCCTCTAAGAGTTTCTGTGTCTTTGCTCATTCCTTTACATTAGCATCTTTCCTAATACAAATATTTTTTAACTTTTCTTATGCTAACTTCCAAGACTTGCTGATTACTTCTTTTGCCATGGCTTGTGATTTAGACTTAATTTTCATTGGATGTGCGCATTTTCTTTTGTATTTGCCTAACCTATACATGCTATCAATCTAGTCTGTTACATCCAAGTCCTTCCCAAGAGTTGATGTAAATTCCCTAATGATTTTCATTTCTTGTTCTTGGCATAACTTCCATGTGTTATATTCTTCTTGGCATCCAAAGAGTAAAACTCATCTAAACTTGTCTACATCTCTGACAAGAAAGTCTATCTTTATATATACATATATATATATATATATGTATATATATATATATATATATATATATATATATATATATAAAACTGGGACTATTCCTTCTTTTAGGCTATCTCTTTCCTGTTGCTCCATGATCTCTTTAAAAGTTACCCTATCTCTCCTATCCTCATTTGTTGTTGGCCTATCCTCTTTTTCCTCCATGGTGTTGATATTTTTTTCTTCATTTGTCAAAGTTTCATTTTCCCTTCTCAATTTATCAATCTCTGTTTTCTGACCCAGGTTTGTTTCCTTTTCTTGCTCAAGATTTTGCTCCAGATCATGCAATCTAGCCCTGTGGGAGGAAATCAAGTCTAGATCTTTTCAGTTCTGTAAGAATTTCAATTACCTCCATGGTAGAGTATCGAACTTGAGACTTATCTTCCTTTTCAAATTCACTGCCTGCACTACATTAAGTTTTTCATTGGACTTACCTTTTTGAGTGGGTCATTCCATACCAAGTAGTCAGATTTTAGAAATCTACCCCACCTCACCACCTCAGATTTTGATGAAATTGTGTCTACAAATTGGTACTTAGCCAAAATTAATGTGTGCAAAAGTTTAGCTCTGTGGGTGGTATAGTTCCTGAGATACAATACCCCCCATTTTCTCCCCAAACAATGGCCTGTGGAATGGCCCTTACATGAAAGCGTTGTCAGGCCTTTACTTAGTGGTTATGTGCTTTGTATTGCTGAAAATTACAATACCCTTCTAAAATTTAGCAAGGATTTAAAAAATTAAATTGGTTATGGCCTGGGTGACTTAGTTTATGCACAAACTGAGATTAAACAAAGAAAGAAAAAAAAAAAAATTACTGGTGACTGACCTGTGTTATACTTATGAGCCTATGTCTCCTGAACATGGTTGTATAACCCAGAATTTTTTTTTTCCTGGAATGGCATATAACTTTTTCAATTGTGGGCCAAATTAGAAGTTTTTCTGTCAAATTGTTTCTGTATTAGAGTCCATCTTATTTGGTTTCAGACTGAAAAATGCAAAAAATGCCCTATGTTTAGTTATCTTTTTGACCATCACACCAGTTTCTGATCCTTTTTTGCTTGATATAATTGGAAAGAGCACATCAGGAAGCTTTAGAGGCCAAAACATTTTTTGGTGTTTAAGCTGCTTCTGGGTCAAATTCTGCTTTTTTTTTGTGTAATATATCAGACAACATGATGGTACTTGTAATCCTGCATTGGTCCATGGTGACTGTGCCACTACCAATTCTGTTCTTTGTGAGCTCTGGTCACAGCATTGGTATCCCCTTTGCCTAGGGACAACACCCAACAACTGTGTGGGTCCAGCCATGAGCCATCCCACCCACCTCTCATCCAGTTGTACATGCTGTTCCAGTGTTGATTTTCTTCTCCAAGGTTCCCAAACCCATTGTGGGTTTCTTTTCCAAGGTTTCCAAACCTTTTGTGAGTTTATGGTTCCCAAGCCATAGTCAGTTTTCTTCTAAGCAGCCTGCACATCCTGCACAACAGCATCAGGCAAACTATAATTCCTTCCCAGTGTTGAAGCTGTTGGTGCAGGAACAATGCACAGAATATGATATTCTGGAATCCAGCACTTGTCAATTGTAGATGGCCAGTGGAAACTCTTGCCAGGTCCATGTGGGTGCATGAATGTAATAAAGGCATCTTTATCTTCCACTGACACTTTGCAGACGTTGCCAATCCACCAATTTTCATTGTAAATGCAGGCAACATATTGGCTAGGATGGAGGCTTGCAAGTATCACAAAAACTTTGTCTAGTGTTGATACTGTGGTTAAATGATGTGGAGTCTGCAGATACTTGGCTGACACACAGCTGGCTGTTATCAATTGACTTGAAAGAGTGGTTTTCCCTGGTTCCAGCCACAGTACAGGTATGTGCTTTGGAAAATTGCTTATCTTGCTGTTCCTTGGCTGCTTCAACTTCGTAGTTGCTGATGAAGAAACTCTTCACTCCTGGCACATTTCTCAGAAAATTTGAACAAGTCTTCAGCAGTGAGAATGTGGCCCTCATGTGGGGACTGCAGACTTGCTCTTTGTGCAACTCGCTTCAGGGTACCTCCAATTCCATCACAAGGAGACTTTCCATGGGAAATGGCAAAAAAGTTCCATTCTGCTGAGATTCCATAATCTTTAAAGTGGTGGCAAAGGTTTGTAAAGCTCTTGTAGTTCTTGTACTGGACTGCAGAACCATCACTGAAGTAGTGAATGTGTCAAATAGCACCCATGCTTGCTTTCAGATACTGCAAAACTTTTCTGATGAACACAAAAACTGTCACTGCATTGTGCTATAAGCAGTCACTGATGATATACATGTTGAGGCATTGCACCTCACCATTTTGTTTCCTGTAAACAGCAAATGGATGAAGTGTTGCTTGGCTGTTTTCCCATTGAAATCCTTGAATTTTATCCTAAATAACAAATTAATAGTTCTCAGCAAAACCCATCAGGCAGACCAATTCTTCTGGTTGAAGCTTCTTCTTCAGGTCTTTCAGATAATTTGCTTGGTTTTTGGCAATGTAGTAGTAGACTTACAAGTTGGTAACCTTGGCACTGACATTGTAATAAATTCTTCAACAGATAACTGCTGATTGATCATATTTGCTCCATCTATCTGGGTCCACTGTTTGAACTCATCTATTGCTTCAGTATCTGACTCTGTAAAGATTTCTGACAGGTATTCCTGCAGTGTCTCTTTACCAGGGCAGTTATCGCAGTGGCAAAGCAATCACGAGTTTACATCACAGACAGTTTTGCCAATGAGTTCCTTGTAATCATCGGTTATTGAGCGTTTTCCAGCCAGCATCAATTTCACATTTTGGTGGTGCATGGAAACACAGACACTGTGTGTTCCTGAAGCTCTAACGGTTATGCACCACTTAGGCTTCTGCTCACAGAATTTTGAAAAGCCATTCTTCTCAGTGGATTACTTATTTTGGAAATGTGTAAACAATTCATTCAAATTGCACAACAGGAGTCTCCTCTGGATTTGAGTTTTTATGCCACTGATTCACACACTAACCTTGTCTTTTATACCTGGGCATAACCTGGAGAACTCATCCTCATAAAGCTGGGCCACATGCTGTTTTGTTGTTTCTGGTAATAGTTGACCTTTATTTGGTGGTGGATGAGCAAGGATGCCTTCAGTGTCTCATAGTGTTCTTGCTTGTTTGACCATTCTCTCTGACACTTGAAACTCTTCAGCAACTCTTTTCCTGGCCAACTCTTGGCTACATAGTCAGAATCTGGAGTTTGTCATGGTGGCTAGTTGAGGCTGCACACTTGCTCTTCAGTTCAGACAAAAGTTTGGTGTAATCCTCACAGTTTTGAAATGAAGTTTGGCTAGATGTTGCTCCAGGCTGTATATCAGATATGTCTAAACCACCAGCTCCAGCTGCTGCAACAGATTGCATGATAACTTGTGTTTTAACTGCTGTGTCTTTCTGATTACATACCCAGGTGAATCCCTTCTGCTGACCTTTCTGAATTTCAAAGGAGACACATCAAATGCACCAGCAGCAGTGTCAACAGCTTTTGTTGCAAAAGCTCTTTTAACATCTTCAGGTTCTTCACCAGAAGAATTGTCAATTGAAGAGTCATTGTTGTCACCCACAGGAGATGTGTGCCTTTGTATCCTTGAGTTCAACTAAATTCGGCATGATGGACACAATATTCCTTCCATGTCTTGTCCAGTTACTGTCTGCGGTATAGGTGCTATGTCACTGGTAATTTTTTGCAGGCTCTTTGAAATTTTCTTTGTGTGTAGATTAAAAGGATTGCAGCAATAGTACTTTTCTGCATGGGAACCAGAACTGGTACTTGGGTTATCCATTTCTCAAGACGTCACAGTAGATGTAGATTTTTGAAATGAAGCAAAATACATGGAAGTTTAGCAGTAATGGACTAGGACACCTAAACAACTGTTCATTATTTTATACATGTTCAATACATAACAAAATCTGCCTAGATCTTACAAAGCCCACCCTGTGCTCCGAAAGGCCAAAAACAGGGCAAATTCAAGGCAGAATTTGAAATCAGCTTAGACACAAAAAAGATTTTTTGGCCTCTAAGGCTTCCTGACATGCTCTTTCCAATTATATCAAGCAAAAGAGAATCAGAAACTGGTGTGATGGTCAAATAGATGACTAAACATAAGGCATTTTTTGCATTTTTCAATCTGGAGCCAACTTTGATGGACTCTAATGCATTGACAATTTGACAGAAAAACTTCTTATTTGGACCACAAGCTAAAAAGTTACATACCATTCCAGGGAAAAAATTCTGTTTCATACAACCACCATATTCAGGAGATATAGGCTCATGAGTATGACAAAGGTCAGTGTTACCAGTATTTTTTTAATTTTTTTTTTCAGTTTGTTAAAAAAGTAAGCCACTTAGGCCAAAAACAATTTAGTTATTTTATAAATTCTTACAAAAATTTACATTGGTTTATTCATTTTCAGCACTACAAAGCACATAGCCACTGAGTAAAATCCTCCTAAATACGTCTTCTTGTGAGGGCCATTCCGCAGGCCATTGTTTGGGGGAAAATGAGGGTACTGTATCTACATATCTAAAAACTTGCATACATTCATTTTGGTCAAGTACTAACTTGTATACCAAATTTCATCAAAATCTGAGATGGTGAAGTGGAGAGCATTTTTTTCATGGAATGACCCAAATGTGAAGCCCTCAAAATTTTCCATTATTACTGTAGATACAGCAATAAAAATCAGTACTTTGTGATATAAACAAACAAGAAATTTTGATCTTTTTTTGTTTCCTATCATGAGCAACTTCAGAAACAAAGACCACAATTTTCCTTACCTTGTTCTCTTCAAAAGTTGAAACCAGCTATTTTTTCCTCCATGACCCTGAATAGTTTTGTTCTCCCCTTGTCTATTCAAATGGTAATTATTTTCATCTGGCATGTGTATGTGTGTGCATCTTGTGCTGAGGTATTGATTGCATAGTTATATGCAGTTAGTACTTTTGGTGGCAGCAGACTGGAAGTGAACATTAAGGGGGAGTGACTGGAGGAAGTGGATAGTTTTAGATACTTGGGGGCAAGTGTGGCAGGAAAGGGAGTGGAGGTGGAGGTAGAATGTAGATTGAGAGAAGTGTGTAAATGCCTTGGTGGATTAAAGAGTGTAATGAGAAGTAGATATTTGGGAATGGATGCTAAGAGGAGGTAGTGACGAAAAATAACGATGCGAGACTCTTCCGAGGCCTCGCAATCGGAATGAGTACACTTTAAATCCTTTAACGAGGATCTATTGGAGGGCAAGTCTGGTGCCAGCAGCCGCGGTAATTCCAGCTCCAATAGCGTATATTAAAGTTGTTGCGGTTAAAAAGCTCGTAGTTGGATCTCAGTTCCGGACCGACGGTTCGCCGCCCGGCGTCTACTGTCGGCTTCCGAACAGCCCGCCGGCTCGCGCGGGGTGCTCTTCATCGAGTGTCCCGAGTGGCCGGCACGTTTACTTTGAAAAAATTAGAGTGCTCAAAGCAGGCCCAGCCGCCTGAATATTCGTGCATGGAATAATGTAATAGGACCTCGGTTCTATTTTGTTGGTTTTCGGAACTCGAGGTAATGATTAATAGGGACAGACGGGGGCATTCGTATTGCGACGTTAGAGGTGAAATTCTTGGATCGTCGCAAGACGAACTACTGCGAAAGCATTTGCCAAGAATGTTTTCATTAATCAAGAACGAAAGTTAGAGGTTCGAAGGCGATCAGATACCGCCCTAGTTCTAACCATAAACGATGCTGACTAGCGATCCGCCGGCGTTATTCCCATGACTAGGCGGGCAGCTTCCGGGAAACCAAAGTCTTTGAGTTCCGGGGGAAGTATGGTTGCAAAGCTGAAACTTAAAGGAATTGACGGAAGGGCACCACCAGGAGTGGAGCCTGCGGCTTAATTTGACTCAACACGGGGAACCTCACCAGGCCCGGACACCGGAAGGATTGACAGATTGAGAGCTCTTTCTTGATTCGGTGGGTGGTGGTGGTCGTCCGTGCGGACCGGTGCGGGTACGCGGCCATGCCAAGGAATCATTTGAGGAGTTAGGAGTTAGAATTCCCAAGTCCTGTCGAGAGTATTTGAGCTACAAGCTCCGCGGGCAGGCAGCCCCTGGCCACCGTGGGGCAGCCAGCAGTCGGTCTGCATCGCTTATCAACAAACTAGATGTTGCGAGATACAAAGACAGGCACTGTATGGGGCAGAAACATGGAACATGAGAGAGGAAGAGAGGAGATTGAATGTGTTTGAGATGAGGTGTCTGAGAAGTATGATAGGGGTTACTAGGCTGGATAGAGTGAGCAATGAGGAGGTGAGGAGGAGAATGGGGGTGGTATGGGAGTTAGGAGATAGGGTGGATGAAAGAGTATTAGGATGGTTTGGACTCATGGGAAGAATGAGTGAAGAGAGACTAGTAAAAGAGGTATGGAAGGCAGATGTGGGGGGGAGTGAACATGAGGGGGTGACCTAGGATGAGATGGATGGTTGGGGTGAAAGGGGCTTTGGGGAAGAGGGGAATGTCTGTTGAGGAAGGACGGGAGGGGACAGAAGACGGGGTGAATGGAAAATGGTTATATATGGATGATGTGATGCATGAGGTGGAATGGATGGTGGGATGGGGGTAGTATGTATGAGAAAATTTTTGATGCAGCCCAAAGGGATTTCTCCTTGTCTTCTCCTTTTCTGCATGAGGGGATGGAGAGGGGGGGGTTGCTGATTTAATGAAGCAGCCTTGCTGTGGATGTGCTGTGTCTTGAGTCACTGCTTATGACCTAGGGCAGTGGACAAGATGCAGGGATGACCCGTCATCCAGGAGGAGCCAAGATAAGAGGGAGGGTAGAGGGTGGAGGGGAGTGGAGTGTATAAGGGATGGAATGGGTGGGAATGGTTTTTATGCCTTTGTTTTTTTGGCTACCTCCCTTGTAAGGGGGGAAAAGCCTTTGGTATATGTATGTATGTATGTATGTAATACTTAAGGGATTGTAGTGGCACCACTATATGCAACAATTTTCCACTCACTGAGTCATATTAAGCTACTTTTCTATTTTGACTACCCTGATTCTATTGTCCATGACTCTTACCTTTTCCACACCTAGGACTTAATTCTTTTTCCATAAAGAAACACAAAGTTGCTGCCACAATATTTCCATACATGTCATAAAAAGCAACTGCATATGGTTGTTGTTGTTGTTGTAACACTTCACCCCATACCATACAACACATAATGGAAGACTGCATTATACACAATCATGCATGCAAACAACACAACATACACTCTATAAAGGATTTGTGGGAAAACCCAGTTTCGGCTGTGGCCTTCCTTGGGGAGACGGGACTGCTCGGACAGACAGTCTAGGGAACGACAACAACAACAACTGCATATGGTTGGGCTAAGAGATGGGGATTCTTTTTCTGTGTTTTTATCTTATAAGGAGTCAAGGCATGTTTTGATTAAGCTATAATTGCTGGAAGCCCTTCTTTTCCCAATCCTGCTGTAAAGAGGACCCATGTTTTTCCTTTCAGTCATATATTACCTTTTTGTTTTTTTCTCTCTTTTCTTTTTTAATATTTATTGCAACCATTCATCTACGCTCCTCCTTCTTTTCTCAACACTTGCATAGTTATTTCCATTTAATTATGACATATTTACCCCGTTTAGCACTTCCATTATTTTGTTAACTTACCTCATTAATATTTCACTCTCTCCTGTATCCTTTCCCCCCTCTACTCCTCCATCCTTGTTTACACATTTATACTGTCTTACTTTTCTCCTATTCATAGGATTTTAAAGTGATCTTACCAACAGTTTCCAGTGACTTCTACTAGGCCTGGTCATCTAAGTATGTAATACCTAGGTAATAACCTTGGTTACAGCTAATATCTCCTAAACTCCACACTTTACATACAGTGTGTCAACTGGGGAATCACTTTTGATTAAACCTTGCATGATGCAGTTCTGCTTTCAAATTCACCACCTACCAGTGATGTCTACTTGCCCTAAAATCTGAGCACCTCCTTATCTTCTTACTTTTTATTTTCTTATACTGTACCATGCTGTCATTGTTTGCTCTACAAAGCAACTTTACTCTCTTTTTCTTACTCCTTTTATCTTCCTCATTTTATTTAGACACAACATTTAATACATCATGTCATGACTTACATGCAGGTTCTGGTCCTTCAGTTCTTGGATCTATCTTTATAGTTACTGCGTAGTCAAAAGAATACAGCATTCCCAGTAGTGTGGATGTAAACAGCAGCTGTAAAATTTTCAATGCTCAAATATATATATATATACCTGTATATGCCAAACAGATCCAGTAATAAAAGATAATTGAACATGGTCAGTATTAGGAAAATACTATACAAATGAACTTCTTTATGTGAATAAATCCAAGGTATATCCATATTATAAAAAGAGCTGTGTTTGTCTTCTGTCTGTTGGCACACCTGTTCATTACACACACTCTTGAGAGCCTCCAAATTAAAAGGATCATTGCATATTGTGTAGGTCATAATAGAGAGAGAGAAGGGGGAGTGAGTGAGTGAGAGGGATTAGCATATAGAAAAATCATCTCAAATTACATGAATTTTGATAGTTTTACTGACTAGAGAGAGAGAAAGAATAAAAAGAAATATGAAAACGAATAAAGGCTTTCATAAACTGTATGGCCACATGGGACCTTGATAGTTTGGTTGACTAATGAGCGAGAGAAATTAACAAAAAATATAAAAATGGATAAAGGCTTAACTGTATGGCCACATGGGATCTTGATAGAGTGGGTGACTAACGAGAGAGAGAAATTATGAAGAAGAAGAAAGGAAGAGCCCCTATCATGAACTGAATGTAGGATATCAGTCTCTCACCTGAGAATAAATAAATAGATAAATAACCATATGAAGTAAAGCTTACCAATTCACATGACCCCAGGAAAAGTGATCCTGTTCGCACGGACCAGCAGCATAGGAAATTGTTTACTTTAGGGGAGGAACAGCTCATCATTTTTTTTGTTTATTCAGCATTTACCTGCAATAAAGGATCAGTATTACAATATATTCAACAGTTTTTAGAATATTAGAGTGCAGTCTATTCATTGAGAAAGAAAATTGAACTAACCAAGTGTTGATAGTTTCAAATTATTCAATAGTAATTGTTTCACCCGCATCTGGCAGCTGTGCTTGGGCCCTCATAGAGATCTCTCAGGAAGAAATTTTGGACTAATATCTGTGTTGTATCAGTGTGTGACAATTCCCGTGTCTTCAGATTTTGGTGAGGGAGGGGAGGGGAGTCGTCTCGGGTTGTCAGCTCTCTTCGTGCGAAAAGGTGGAGGAGCTAAAGTTGGTGGAGAAAGATCTTGGGCCCGGTCTGGAGACTGTTTCTCAGGTCTAACACTGCCAGATGCGTGTGAGGATGTTGACGGGTTTTGAAGATGGTCATATATTCACAGCCACACAAAATAAAAAATCTCAGCCATTGTCTCAAATATAAAACATAAAAAAATATGGAACTTTCCTGTTATTGCCCTGCCACCAAAATGTAATGAAACAAATGTATTGAACAACATAAATGTATTGAAATCAAGAACACCTTTTCTAGAAAAATATACTGAAAAAAAAAATAATAATAATCTGTAGGTGGATAAAATGCAACCATATAAGAAAGAATTGCATTAAACATATCACCACCAAATGTAATTGAAGATGAATGATGCCAAAGAAACTCAGCTAAATATCCAGGGAGCATCTCTTGATGAGTTCCACATTGCCTCTTGTTTCTGACCTTTGCAGAACGCCACAGACATTCAGTATGTTGGGTATGGGTTCCACTGTCAGGATCCACAAAATTGTGGCTGTGATTTACTGTCAGATGTTGGTATTTCGACACTCCTTGAAGATGTTGATCCTGAATTGTACGATATGCACACCATTCATCAGAGATTATAGTGGTTCCGGGACGTATGTATTTATTGATGAGTGGAATGGGTTAGGTTAGGTTAGAACCTAACCTAACCTAAGGTAAACAAAATCAAAGACAACAGAAAAAAAATATAGTGGTGGGGCAATAACAGGAAAGCTCCAAAAATATTCTGGCTTATGATAAGCAATTTTACTTAGTGTCATAATAATAAGACTTGGTAGCTACCCTCTAGCTTTAATCAGCTAGAACACCTGGAAATACATTACAAAATATAGTTTACACAATATATATATATATATATATATATATATATATATATATATATATATATATATATATATATATATATAATGAACAGATAGGACTCATCATATGAGTAGACCACGTAATTGAACAAGTAAAGGGAGTAGTGGTGGGCAGCTACCGGTAAAGTTACCGGTTTTATCGGTAACAACCTTAACGGTAGCTTACCGGCAAAAATTCTGCTACCGTTAAGGCTCCGTTAACCGATAACTCGATAAGCTATACCATAACACTCAGAGAGCGGTAAGCACGTCTCGGCTTGGTGGTACTGAGTGACGGTACTGACGGTAGTGGTGGGCAGCTACCTGTAAAGTTACGGGTTTTATCGGTAACAACCTTGACGGTAGCTTACCGGCAAAAACTCTGCTACCGTTAAGGCTCCGTCAACCGATAACTCGATGAGCTATACCATAACACTCAGAGAGCGGTAAGCACGACTCGGCTTGGTGGTACTGAGTGACGGTACTGACGGGCCAAGTGTCTCGCTAATTTTACCGGCTAAACTTTTACCATTAAGCAAGTATGTACCGCTAAGGTCTCGGTAATTTTTGGCAATTAAAACCGTTTTTCGGCACTTTTGTTAATTTCTCAATAGAATTAATATTTTTTCTGTGATCAGCATACGAAACTATATTAATTGTGAAAGTTTCATCGAAAAATTCCGCGTTGCCAAATGGAAAAGACCCCTATATATATATATATATATATATATATATATATATATAAATATATATATATATATATGTGTGTGTATATATTTTTGTATATATATATATATATATGTGTGTGTGTATATATATATATATATATATATATATATATATATATATATATATGCTTAAGTGATGAAAATGCCAATATGCTTCTGTTTGTAAATAAGAATATGAACTAATTTGTACGAAAAAATAATTGAGGAAATAAATAACAAACATGCTGACAATGAAATCTAATATATCCTTGAGTATTCACCTTGGTCTTTGGATCACGTGCTGGGCTAATTTGTATGAAATAAGTATTAAAACAAGGGAGCATAAAACAGTTTTTAGGAAAACATTTATTACAAATTAGTCAGGTTAGATTAGGTTAGTTTTTAGGAAAACATTTATTACAAATTAGTCAAAGCTCATTATATGTGTATGTGTGTGTGTATAACAAAGCTCCCACTCCCACATACACCCTCCAAACATCCCATGCATGCACACGCGCGGATGAAAGTTACACACCACACCCACCCTCCATTCACTCACTCGCTTGGTATATAGCATACTATAGTAGCACCAATTAAAGTATGACTTTTTCCCTTTACAGTGACATAACAATAAAAATAATATGTAAAATAGAACCAGAGATATAGCTTATTAAAGGACAAAAACATTGATTTTTCGAACTCGACTCGACCTTGGGACGTCACTACCACCTCACGAATCTTTTACCGGTAATTTCGGTAACGGTATTGTTGTTCACCGGTATTGAAATTAGCGGTATTTGACCAGCATTAAAAGGGGGTGGGGGAAGCAACTTACGAGGAGAGTCACGACTGTTCCTCTCACCGGTCCCAGATAGAATGAGACGACGTTGCTAGTCAGCCTCGTCTACAGTTTACCGAGTATGACGCGCAACCAAAACAAACGACGTAGCCAGACAGATAGACAGAGTATGACGCGCAAACAAACAAACGATTCGAAGTTAAATGACAAAATATGACACTCTCCCCTCCTAAATAGAAAAAGACAAAGTATTCTATAGGTATCAATCCCATTCATATCTGTCCGGAGCCTTAGACACACGGGTTGACCTCCGTACTAGAGGTGTTGACGCATTCGTCTCTACGTCAGCCTCTTGAGCCCGCCACCACTATCCCGCGTGCATACCTTCCGATATTTACAATGTACGTAATAAAAAATACAGTACAGCACACTGTATGTACAGTACATTTACATGCCTGTATTACAGTTATTATTGCAGAATTATTAGTATTATAGTATTATTATTACAGTGTTAGAGTATTATTCTTATGTGTTCCTATGCCATATCATACATTACCTATACGTACTGTATACAACCACGAAAATCTACGGGTGTTAGGGCGACATTTTCGATGACCGGAATTTTGGCATGATCGGACCGCCCTTCCCCCCAATTAGTCCGGGCTTTCGAGGTTCGACTGTATATATCTCCTCTACCCCCACTCCCTATCATCGGGTGCTGTACTCAAATTCTGATCCTTTCGCCCTGAACTTAGGGTTATGTTGTTATTTTCGTGGTGTCTTTACTTGGTTATCCATATAAATGTTGTCTGATGATATGTCACGGAGGATTGGAGTAGGTTAGGTGAGTGCAATGGTTCCGAAGTTGGGGAAGGGACCTCTCAGGAAAGGATTCATTCCCAAAGAAGCGCCAAGTGGGAAGCATTCCCGGCAACTAACCCTCAGAAATCGACAACATCCAATTTTAAGACTCATCGTCTAACTGAAAGTTAATTGAAAACGGTCTACTGCTTTCGTAGTAAACCCTAGTCACTGAACTGGTAAAAAAGAAAAAATATATAAATTCCGTAGATCCACCATGAGTGCATGCAGTACTGGGAATATCCTGGTATTGGGGGCTCGTCGGACGCTGTTGTTGATCAAAGTAAACACTATTTGGCCAGTTGACATTTAGAAACGTCAGTTATGTCTCCTGTCATTTCTACGAAGTACTTGTGTATGAGTGTTCTCATCCTCTGGGTTGTATTTTCTGCTTTGAATAAATAGCCACCCAAACTGGGATTCGAACCGTAGGCCGTGTATACTCAAGGCTAACAGCACTTTTGCTATCACGAATGTTTACGCACGCCATCTGGAACTAGACCTGATGACTCCTAAAATCAACTCAAACGTAAATGCATGTGCAGTCACGAGCAAAAGTTTTGACCCACGCTACAATTCTCACAACGTCAATTATATTTGTAGAGTACATGAGATATTTTCCTGTGTAGTATTTACCTTAAACCTATGTAATTTTCTTGAACAGATAAAATTATTTGTTAGACAAATAATTTGAGTTTTGCATCATGAAAAACTGTCAACATTTTTGCTCGTGACTGTACGTGTTCTATTTAACTGAACCTAGGGATGCAACCTGATAAGCACAAACTCCTCTCTTCTTCCGGCGTAGCACAATTGTCCTCTTTTTAAGTAGTTATTTACGTTTATCTCCACACCAAGTACAAGCCCTATTTAGGGCACACAGATCAGTAAAGGAACGCTCGCGACGTTTGTACTAGATTTTTCCTTATATTAAATTTTCAATATCAGTATTAGTCAGGTATCATTATTATTGTTGTGTCTTATTATTATTGTTGTTATTCTTATTTTTGTTGTAACAATTATTACTATATATTATTTGTTTAATAATTAATGTGCATGGATGTGTTACAGATGAGAATAAAAGGGAGGAGATAGGCAGTATGTTTGTGAAAAGAAAGATGGATGTGTTGGCACTGAGTGAAACAAGTTGAAAGGGAGGGGCGAGTTTGAGTTTGAGAGTGTAGTTGGGAGGGTATCAGGAGTGAAGAGAGGATGAGGGAGAGAAGGGGTGGCTATATTAGTAAGTGAAAAGATAGGGAAACGTGTGGTGGAGTGGAAGGTTTCTTCAAGGTTAATGTGTGAAGGTGAAGCTGGGAAGGGAGATGTGGGTTTACGTAAGTGCATATGGGCCTGGGAGTGAGAAGAGTGTAGAAGAAAGTGAAGCTTTTTGGATATATTTAAATGAGTGCATAGAGGGTTTAGGGAGAAACGTCAGTGCAGTGGTATTAGAAGATCTTAATGCTAGAGTAGGAAATTAACCAATAGACGGAGTGGTTGGGAAGTGTGGAGTTTCAGGAAAAATCGTAGTCGAAAATTGATGGTGGGGATATGTCTAGAAAAAGAGCTGATGATAACAAATACAGTGTTTAGGAAGAAAGTCAAGCATAAGTACACATGGGAGAGGGTGGTGGATGGAAGGGTGGTAGATAGGGCTTTAATGGACCATATAGTGGTAACCAGGAGAAAAGAAGCAAGAATTTTGGATGTATTTGTTCAAAGGGGAGAGAGTGGGGGAATATCAGATTATTTTTTCGGTGGAAGATAAGTTGATAGTGGAAGATAGATGGAGAAAGAGGAAAAAGACATAAGGTAGGGAGGTGCTTAGAGTAAACTGCTTGAATGAAAAAGAAAATGAGAAGGAGTACAAGAATAAGCTGAGAGAAGCATGGGAGGGAGTGAAGGATAGAGTAGAACTAGGAGTGGAAGTGGAATGGGGATAGTTCAAGGAATGAGTCACAAGGTGAGCAAAGTTGGTGTGTGGAACAAGGAGGACGGGAGGAAATAAGAGGAAGGGTAGTGAGGGGTAGGAATATGAAGCAAATAAGGTTGTATAAAAGAAGAAGCGAGCATTCATAGATTGGTTACAAAACAGGACAAGGGAATCTTATGAGAGGTACAAAGAGAAGAGAAGTAAAACATAAGATGAATGAGGCAAACAGGGGAACAGATGTGATTATGACAGAAATTTTTGAAAGTAAGAAAAAGATGTTTCGGAAAGAAATTAAGAGGAAGAGGAGGAGAATCAAGTAGAGAGGAAAAGGTAAAAGGTGCAGATGGAGAGATGATATTGGAAGAGAAAGCAGTAAGAAGATGGGCAGAGTATTTTAGAAAATGTGAAGGAAAATGGGGAGAGAAAGGTAATTGTAGTGGGAAGCGCTAAGAATTTTACAGTGATGAATTAGGAAAATGGAGGAGAAATAAGGAAAGATGAGGTGAAAGTTATCAAAACAATGAGAGCAGGTAAGGCACATGAATTGGATAGGTGTCATGCGGAGTGTCTTAAAAAGGGAGATCTAGTGATGGTAGACTGGCTGGTGAGGTTGTTTAATGTTTGTCTAAGAGAGGGTAGAGTGCCGGAGGACTGAAGGAGTTCCTGTATAGTTCCACTTTACAAAGGAAAAGGGGACAAGTGTTAGTGTAGTAATTTCACAGGGATCCGTTTGTTGAGCGTATTTGGTAAGGCTTATGGGAGGATTTTGATTGAGAGTATTAGGAGAGGAACAGAGGAAGTAATTGGAGAGGAACAGTGTGGGTTTAGGACAGGTAGGGGTTCCGTGGATCAGAATTTTGTAGTAAGGCAGGTATGCGAGAAAGATTTGGGAAAAGGTAAGGATGTTTTTTTGGGCTTTTATGGATTTGGAAAAGGCTTATGACAGGGTAGACAGGAAGGCACTGTGGGAGGTATTGCAGATATATGGGACAGGAGGAAGGTTGTTAAGATCAGTCAAGATTTTTTTTACGAAAGCAGTAGAGCCTGTGTTAGAATTAGAAATGAAAAGAGCGAGTGGTTTGAGGTAAAGGTGGGACTTAACCAGGGAAGTGTTATGTCTCGTTGACTGTTCAATTTATACATGGATAGGGTGATGCGAGAGGTAGACGGAATGGTAATGGACCGGGGATTGGAAACGGTTAAAGAAAATAGGAAATGAGCCAGTTGTTCTTTGCTGACGACACCGCTTCTGGCAGAATCAGATGGATTAAGAAAGCTAGTGACAGAGTTTGGGAAGATGTGTGAAAGGAAGTTGAAGAAAAATGTGGGAAAAGTACGGTGATGAGATGTAGAAGGGGTGAATGTTGATGTTGCAGCAAATTGGAAGTATTAGGAGAGAGAGACTAGAAGAAGTGGATAGCTTTAGATGCTTGGATGCGAATGTGGTGGGAAAGGGAGGAGTGGAGGTGGAAGTAGAATGTAGATTGAGAGAAGCAAGTAAATGCCTTGGGGGATTGATAAGTGTAATGAGAAATATATATTTGGGAATTGATGCTAAGAGGAGAATGTATGAAGGAGTAATTGAGCCAACAGTACTGTATGGGGCAGAAACATAGAACATAGGAGAGGAGTTTGAATGTGTTTGGGGTGAAAAGCCTGAGATGTATGGTAGGTGTTACTAGATTGGATAGAGTGAGAAATGAGGAGGTAAGAAGAGCGGGGGTGAAAAAGGAGTTGGGAGATAGGGTTGATGAAATTATATTAGGATGGTTTGGACACTTGGAAAGAATGAGTGAAGAAAGCTTAGTAAAAGATGTGTGTAAGGCAGAGGTGGAAGGAGTGAGTATGGGGGGGGTGACTAAGGATGAGATTGATGGATTGGGTCAAATGGACATTGGGAAAGAGGGGAATGTCTGTTGAGGAAGGTAGGGAGAAGACTGAATATAGGAGTGAGTGGAGAATGCTTGTGTATGAATGATGTGATGCATGGAAGGGAGTGGGTGGGGGATGGAAGGGGTAGAGAGTAGTGTGAATGATATGACGCAGCCCGAAAGGATTTCTCCCCGTCTTCTCTTTTCCTGTATGAGGGGACGGAGAGGGGGGTCGCCGATTAAATGAAGCGGCTTTGCTGTGGATGTGATGTGTCTTGCTACATTGTTTCTGACCCCCCTTGTAAGGGGGAAAAAGCCGTTGGTATATGTATGTAATAATTCGGGTGTCATTTATATATTTTTTATATAATGATCACCGTATGGTGCAGACACGGAACATAAGAAAGGAAAAGCTTAAATGTGTTTGAGATGAAATGTCTGAGAAGTATGGCAGGGGTTACAATGTTGGATAGAGTGAGAAATGAGGTGAGGAGGAGAGCGGGGTGGAAAAGGAGATGGGAGATAGGGTTGATGAAAAAGTATTGGGATGGTTTGGATACATGGAAAGAATAAATGAAGAAAGACTAGTTATAGAAGTGCGGAAGGCAAAGGTGAATGGAGTGAACATGGGAGAACGACCGAGGATAAGATGGACAAGGTAAAAGGGACGTTGAGCAAGAGGGGGATGTCTGTTGAGGAAGGAAGGGAGAAGGCAGAAGATCGGGGTGAGTGGAGAATGGCTGTGGTTATAGGTCAATATTTTGACGCAGACCAAAGGGATTTCTCCCCGTCTTCAGTGTTACTGCATGAGGGGACGGATAGGGGGTGGGAGTCGTCGATTAAATGAAGTGGCCTTGCTGTGGATGTGCTGTGTCTTGCTGCATTGCTTCTGACCCAGGGCGATAGGTGAGATGCAGGGATGACCCGTCATCCAGAAGTCAAGAAAAGAGGAATGGAGCCAGGAGTGGTGAATGGGGGTGGAATGGGTAGGGATGAAATGGGTGGGAATGGAATTATGCCTCTTGACTTTGGCTACCTCCCTTTTAAGGGGAAAAAAGTCCTTGGTATATGTATGTATGTACATATTGTGTCAAAGATTATTATTTGTAAGAAATTATGATTAACATGTTCTGTACTTAGCTCTATACATTATTTTTTCTTTCTGTACATAATGAGGCATGCCAATTATTATTCTTTTAAGTGTTATGATTTAACATGTTCTATTCTTAGTTATATTACTTCTTGTTTAAATGTATATGGATTTTTAGAAGACCATAATGGAAATAAATTCAATACACTTTTGTGTCATCCTCGAAATTGTATTCACTGTATTTTTATATAAGTGTATCCTATTGGGGAATATATATAGTGTTGCCTTGTATCTAGCCTTTCAATTTTAGCCCCAATAGTTCATATTTATGTTAGATTCCAGATTTTGATAGTAAAGAGATGTTTTATATATTATTTTTGTTCATTCATTTATGATTTGTTTATTCACTCATCTATTTATTGTAATTTTTTAAAGCGACCTCATTCTGGACCAAAATGACTTCGGGGTCGAAATTCATGATTATCATTCTCCGTAGTGGTTCCAGTTGAATTATAGGAGTACAGTATTTCTCGTTGTGCTTTATGTCCTATTTCAAAATCACTTAGGGTCAAATTGCGTTTCCCATTATTGCCATACAATGTGACTGATAAGGGTAATGGTGATATTATTCGTGATTTGCAATGAATCGGACAATTTTTGAAGACATTAGGCTACAGCCAGAATTTATTTTAATTCTTTCAATTATCTTGACGTCATTCCCAAAGTTCACTGGGGTCATGTATTGACCATTCACCATTGCCCAGCTTCCTTGGAAATTCCATGTTAACTAATGTGCTTTAGGAAATGTTACTAACGAGGAAACAAAATCGACGGGAAAAAGTGGCCACGGACTTTGTCCGTACGATTCGAGTGTTTTTTGAAAGTCGTTCATTAACTTTCACTTGGCTTAAAGAATGCTATGCTTCGGAAACAGTTGCAGATACATGAGTGCTCACTATTACCAACATCCTGGAAGCAGTACACATGGGCTATTATACAGGTAGGGCTGCTTATATTTAAGCTGGTGGCTGGCATAATTTGTTTATTAGGTTTAAGCATCATTACGGCAAAACGGCGCAAAAATAAAATAATTTCAACAATACAACTAGAAATATTGTATCTTCGGTTATTATTCGAACACCAAAATTGTCCCGGCTCACAATGAAATTTGGTAATGAGTGAAAAAGTTGCATGTTCCCAGAATAGATGGCACCTTTCGCAGTCAGGCTCGTAGTTTCCTATTAGCGCTAGAATTTTCAATTGTCTCACATTTCATGAGGCAAAGGGGTGACTTAGCTAATTTGGAAACCGATATTAAAGAAAAAAAATACGACATAAATTGCTGCATAAGTGTATTTAGAATTAAAAACATGACTCTTAATGTTATAAATTTTACTTACTGGTGTGTGATAAGGCTTTGTTAATTTAATTATAAGATAAAACTAAAAATAGGTAATTATTTTTACTGAAGTAAGTATAAGCAGTAAAAATTAGAGGATGTCGATTTCGGTTTGTGCAATTTATCTAAGAGTGTCGAAAAAAAATGGATATCACTGTCACATCCCGTATATGAAGATAATCAGTGAGATAAAATATAACAACAGTGGTGGCGGACGTACGAGTATTTGATGCGCGATGTATTGAAGCGATGAGTTGAAAAACGTCGCAGCATCACGAAAGCAGTCATGGGCCTACCGATTTCTAATCGCTGCGCAGTAATGCTGGGCAAATACCGCTAATTTCAGAACCGGAATTACCGGTAAATAACAATGCCGTTACCGGAATTACCGGTATTTTACCGGTAAAAGACTCGTGAGGTAGTAATGACGTCCCAAGTTCGAATCGCCTTTATGACTTAAATCTTTAAATAAATTTCATCCTACTATGGTGTATAATCACAACTCAAGTTTTGTAACGTTGTCACTATAAAAATCCTGCCTGCATCACGAACGAAGGAAGCACTAACCTACCCTACATGCCTACCTGTGCTATAGTCAAAATGTAAAGATATATATATATATATATATATATATATATATATATATATATATATATATATATGTGTGTGTGTGTGTGTATACATATTTATATATGTACACACACACACACACACACAAACACACACACACACACACATATATATATACATATATATATATATATATATATACATATATATATGTATATATATATATATATATATATATATGGGTCTTTTCCGTTTGGCGACGCGGAATTTTTCGATGAAACTTTCACAATTAATATAGTTTCGTATGCTGATCACAGAAGTAACATATTTTTTTTTTAGAAATCAAAGAAAGTGCCGATAAAATGTTTTAATGGTTAAAAATTACCGAGAGCTTAGATCCAAAGACCAAGGTGACCAAGGTGAATCACACACACACACACATCTGTCCAGGGTTGAAATAATTTCAGTATCGCTGCGCTCCGAGTCGTTACTCCAACTCTCGTGGGCGGGGAGTTGGGAGGGGGTGCGTGTAAGGTCACAGCATTACCCATAGATCAGTCATACGAGCTCTGAGCTCTCTTCCGAGAGGGAAATAGATGTCGATCACGAGCCCAGCACGTGATCCAAAGACCAAGGTGAATACTCAAGGATATATTAGATTTCATTGTCAGCATGTTTTTTTTTTCCTCAATTATTTTTTCATACAAATTAGTTCATATTCTTATTTAGAAACAGAAAATATTGGCATTTTCATCACTTAAGCATATATATATATATATATATATATATATATATGGGTCTTCGTTTGGCGACACGCGGAATTTTTCGATGAAACTTTCACAATTGATATAGTTCCGTATGCTGATCACAGAAATAACATTAATTCTAATGAGAAATTAACAAAAGTGCCGAAAAAACGGTTTTAATGGTAAAAAATAACCTGTAAAATTAGCGGGACACTGGGCCCGTCAGTACCGTCACTCAGTACAACCAAGCCGAGACGTGCTTACCGCTCTCTGGGTGTTATGGTATAGCTTATCGGTTAACGGAGCCTTAACGGTAGTAGAATTTTTGCCGGTAAGCTACCGTCAAGGTTGTTATCGATAAAACCCGTAACTACCGGTAGCTGCCCACCACTACCGTCAGTACCGCCACTCACTACCACCAAGCCGAGACGTGCTTACCGCTCTCCGAGTGTTATGGTATAGCTTATCGGTTAACGGAGCCTTAACGGTAGCAGAATTTTTGCCGGTAAGCTACCGTTAAGGTTGTTACCGATAAAACCGGTAACTTTACCGGTAGCTGCCCACCACTACTGCGCAGTGTGTCAATAACAGTTATGTGCGGAATAAAGACATTACCAAAAAACTTTATACCCTGAAAACACAGTTTCACAGGGAAATGACTGCCATCAATGCATCAAAGAAGTCTGATGTTGGCACGAAAAATGTATACACTCCAAAGCTGTGGTGGTTTAATGATTAAATGAGTAGAGCGCCGGTGAACATCCTCTTTCCGTGAAAGCCAAATGATGACTGAGATCTGATTGTTCGCGCAAGGTATTCGCAGTGATGCAGCCCGTCCGGACGCTAGTAACAAGTTTTCAACACTACTACTGCATCAAGTCGCTGATGCGTGATGGTACGTGTGGACGGGGCTTTAGTAATCGTACCGGAAAAACTAAGTCTTCGATACAAAAATATATTTTCTATACATTACATAGATTTGCCTATTGCTTCGTGCATTCAGTTGAAAGTATATATCAGTATATGTCCATTGAAGTCGGTAGAAAATGACAAATTGCTTGGCTTGATACAATTATAGGCTGTTTTACGAATATTATCTGTAATTATAAATAGAGGCTCAAACAATGCTATATGCCGTTTGCAATCATAAAATTAATTGACTTAAATTTCAGACACAATAATGTACAACGATATACCTCTGTAAGTTTATAATACTTGCCCAAAAAAGTAATTATTTTCCGGCAAGAATTACAAAATCTGGCGGTGTCTGGTATCAAATCTCTCACTGCGAAAGGTCCCAATCTGGCGTCGGGAAGGCGCGTTGCTACAATCGATTCAGAAAACCAGTTTCTACAAACCCGTCGGACGGTTTGACAACATCAATGACGTCACAAGATCTTGGTTGGAACGGAATCGTATGAAGGAGAGAGTCAGTCGCGGATCCAGGAATGTTATTATTTTTTTTTTTGGGGGGGGGCGAACCGATAACCGATACTTGAAACACGCCAATATTTTAACCCCAGGAATAATGCTGTTGGCTTGGAGATTGGTCCAGAAACTTAAGTCTGTTTTGCTCGTAATTGCGTGTAAAATCATACATAATTCACAAATATAGAAATACAGAAAAACCTACGCGGCTGCCTTCACAAATGAATCATATGTTTTACGAAAACGACACCCCATCACATACAAGTACTGACTGATTATGAACGTGTACCATACTCGGGGCGTTGGGAGAGGGGGGGGGGGCTGCCCCCCCCCCCCGTGTATCCGGGCCTGGAGAGAGGGTTGAGTGTTTTCTTTCCTCCCTGTGTGTGTGTATGGGGGGTGGGGCACTATACATGTTGGGAGGAGATGAATAAAGGAACAAACTAATGTCTGCCCACACATCCAAAGTCAACGAATATTTGATTGATTTCGTTATTTTATAACACTTGTCAGCACTTTTTGTGATAAATTATGTAGGACTAAGTTGCGGGTGGGTATCACAGTCATAAAATAATAGTTGCGTCATTTAACTTCTGTCACTTGTCCTAGTTGTAGGATAACAAAAGATTAAATGTTTCGGCACAGGTTTTATGCGGTGTTTTAACACACAAGTATCGTGAAATTGTGTTAGCCAGAACGTTTTTGGCATGAAAGCAACTAACAATCTTTCGACGGAGATCGGAGAAATCAGAGACCCTGGATGACTCAAGTCTTGTTGTTTTGTTTATATTTCATACGAAACGCCTGAACAACTACGCACTCTGCACTAATCGCATCGACTATGTCAAAATAACAATGATGAAAATAATTAACAGTAACAATAACGCTGGAATGATTAATATCTTGAAATTATTAATGGTCACTCACTCTTAGCCATGCATTTACTTCTTCCAAACTGAGGATACCAACTGAGGTTTAATACATGGCAGTGGATGATGGCACCCTGCTTTTTTTTCATCGGCAACCACCATTAGCTGCCGGGCGCAGATATCGTGCAGTTGAATTCCAAACAGAACAAGACGTGCACATACTCTGTGTATAACAGGAAACGAATGTTTTCCATATTCGACACATTTTCGAAAATTAACCTAGTGGGTATCCCCAGAGGATATTATTCCGCTGAGGAATATTACTCCCAAGAGGGATGTCTTGTCTTGTAGGTTTTGGTGTTAAACCACTTCAGTACCACTCAAATTCTCGCGCGCAGCATCGGCTACCAAACGTACGATTCATCAAACTAATCACATTATAAGATATAAGGTCACTGCTGCGTTACTAGTTCTTTTTTACTCTGAGTAATAATAAACATAGAAAACGTAATCAAACCAGTTCATAGAATCCGAGGGTAACTCATGTACAACTGCCATATATATATATATATATATATATATATATATATATATAAATATATATAGATGTGGGTGTGTGTGTGTGTGTGTGTGTGTGTGTATATATGATATATATTATATATATATATATACATACATATATATATATATATATATATATATATATATATATCTTTATCTTTCTCACCCTCCTCCTGTTAGACCTGATAGGTCTCTCAGTTGCCACGTCTCGTTAGCTCTATTCATTGTTGACGTTCCTCGTATTTTCTATCCCTCTCAACCTCCTCCAGTGAAGTTCCCCTCTTGTGCAGGGCCTGCTGAATATTTGTTCTCCATCTCATTCTTGGGCGTCCCACAGGTCTTCTTCTTTCTGGTTTCCATAAATAGTACTTCTTTGGATATCTTTGCTCTTCCATCCGCATAACATGTCCGTACCATCTCAGCTGTCCTCTCTCCACATAGTCCAGTACATTCTCAACCCCTAATACTTCTCTTATAACTTGATTCCTTATTCGGTCCACCCTTGTACATCTGTAGATAACCCTTAGTGCTCTCATTTCTGTGGCCTGTATTTTACTCCTTGTCCTACTGGTTAATTTCCAGGTCTCACATCCGTAACACAGTACTGGTCTTAATATAGTTATATAGATAGTTTTCTTCACTTTCCTTGGTATTGCGGGATCCTTAAGAAGTGGGTATAGTGACTGCAGCTCTATATTGTACTTCCTGATTCTTTCATTTATTTCCGAAAGTATATTCCCTCCGCTGTTAAAATCAGCTCCCAGATATTTGAAGTTGAGTACTTTTCTTACTTTTTGGGTATCTATTGTAACTCCTCCATCTCCCGAAATTCTGCTAACGTTCATGTATTCACATTTTCCGACATTAAACTCCATTCCCATTTCTGTCAATTGCTCAGATCATCTGTCCACAGCTTCCTGTAATGTCTCTAGATCACCAGCTATAAGTGCCACATCATCAGCGTAGGCAAAAGTAACCGTGTTATCCTCCATCTGAGTTATTTCTTTCATTATATAGTCCATATACATAATAAAAAGCAATGGTGACAACACACTGCACTGTCTCACTCCACTTGCTATCCCAAACCAATTTCTAGCTCCATATTCGGAGAGCACTGCGCTTTCAGATGTACGATAAAGTCCATTTACTGCATTTGCAAGATGGGTAGGTACCTCATACTGGGGATCCTCAAGCACACCCCATAGTTTCCTTCTTGGCACTCTATCAAAAGCCTTTTGTAAATCCAGGAAGATCATATGTTCCTCAACATTCCATTCCCATGCCTTTTCAACCAGCATCCTCAATGCAAAAATCAAGTCTGTGGTGATTCTTCCTGGTCGAAAACCATATTGCCATTCACCCAGCTTCTTTTCAACTACAATTCTTAATCTGGCCTCCAATATTCTTTCATATACCTTTCCTATATGCGGCAAAAGTGATATTCCTCTGTAGTTACTACAGACTGTCCGGTCCCCTTTCTTAAAGATAGGGCATATCAGAGCTTTACTCCATTCCGCAGGCACTGTTGCTGTTTTATATGCTGCATTGAACATAGACACTAAATATATATATATATATATATATATGATATATATTGCTGGTAACCACTAATGAAATAGGAAGGAAACAGTAATTCCCAAGCGCTTTCGTGATGTGAATAACACGAAAGCGCTTGGGAATTACTGTTTTCTTCCGATTTCATTAGTGGTTACCAACAAAATTTGTGGATCACGTGTTGTTTTAGTGACCTTTCTGCATATATATATATATATATATATATATATATATATATATATATATATATATATATATATACCCGAAAACGGTTGGAAATTATCATTAACATAATTTATCATATCGACACTTTTGGACACCTGAGTAGCTTCGAATGCTTTAACCCAATGTATTAGATACGTCGAGGGCCATAACCCGAAAACGGTTTGAAATTATCGTTAACATCATTTATAAAGTCGAAATTTTTTATCCCCAAAGGTATTATGGCTGTCGCCAGGGTGTTTCATTCATCTCCGTGACAGTGCGATGTCGAAGGAATTCAGGATACGAATTTTTTTCATTTAGTAACGACCGGTCGATTCTAGTCTGTTGAGATGCCCCTTCATTGATAAAACTTGCGCACCAAGGGACATTAATGTTATATGAAATTAGAGTTATTTTATATAGCTCTATCGTATCCATGTACAGTACGGTTGTAGTGGCGGTATTCCATCCTCTAACACCGACCGCGTCCGAGACAACCGTCTCCCATGTAGACCGAGCCAGGAATGATGACGTCACCAACGCGAGCGGAAGCGCGCGCACTCGCCAGGGCTCGGAATTGGCCCATAGACAAAAGGAAAGCGGCCAATCAGGAGACTAGCCAGAAACCGGGACCTGACTGTGAGCCGCTACCAGGATTTAAAAGACGGCCTCTTGCCAACCGAGAGCATCGGCACGGATCTTCAGCATCACAGCCTAAGAGATAAGAGATTCATGGAGAGCATCCCCGCACGTTTGCTTATCTCCTCGTCTACGCCCTGTATGCCGTCTCTCACCAATGACTATATAGGAAAGATGGGAAAGCTTCTATCTTTTACTAATAAGAAAACGTCATCCATCCAGCGTGAATGCGCGCCATCTATCGACAGAGCCGCAAACTATAAATCGGAAGAGGCGTAGCGCGGCTTTCAAATCATATTTAACTTGTATTATATATAGTGTTTATGGAAATTTTAAAACTGATCCTTTCGCTAAAATAATCAACATCTCGAAAAAGTTTTACTTTCTCTTTATAAAATAATGAGTAGTAATTTTTATGACTTTTGCATGCAAACAAGACTATTTAATATATGCTTTACACACATGGTCATATTTATAAAATCAAAAGTTGGTAAAATAACTTCTGCACAATGCATCATTCATTACTAAATATTTGAAATTGAGTAAACAGTTAAATTTAAAAGGTTATTTTAGTTATATCTATCTTATTATTTCTGTAATATCATGTTTTTCTTGTTTGTGCTTGTGCTTATGTTTGAACTTTGGTATACTTATTCAAGTATCTGTACACAAATTATACAAACAAGGATAGTAAAAGTTTGGTATACATGAGATTCTTTTATTTGCAACAAAGCAATACTGTCTTGTAAAGAACATATACCAAACAAGCTAAAAGAAAAATAACATTATTCAACTTCAAAAATGAACCATACATCAGGCAACCAAAACATGCAATCAGATATTAAATACCAAACAAAAACATTGGAAAATCAGTAATCAAAAACAATAATATGAAACCAGGCGCGGATATAAGGGGGGGGCCCAGGGGGCCCGGGCCCCCCCCCTTTTGGCTTTGGCCCTTTGGCCCGATTTCATTTCAGTTGAGTTAGGAAAGTTGAGTTTACTGTTTTGGGTAATTCGTTGTTTATTTGAATATACTTACCTTTTTTCGTTTGAAATTACTGTTTTGATTACAGCTTTGTTGAGTTAATTCCTTCTCATTCTCACAAGGAGTGTAACATGAAGCGAGCCAGGAGTGAGAGGAAGATCACCTCGTTCTTCAAGGCAAAAGTGATCCAGAAGAGGTGATGATGGTAAACATGACAGCAATGAACCCGAGAAACATCCAGGCACTTCAACATCAACAGCTGTCGGACCTTACATCGAAGCTGACGTTGCCGTTAAGGAGCATGAGGACGAGGAGCTCTCTTCTACTCCTGGCACACTGACACTGCCTGCAGCTCCAGTTGACGTTGCGAGTTTCATTGGAAACAAAGTGGCTACAGACGCCGAGATAATGGCCATAATCTATCAGAAGGCCCCGTCTGCTGAATCGCTACCCCTCTGCGACGAAGGTGGTCATAGAAGGCGATTTCCAGCCAATCTGGTGCTCCACATACCCTGGCTCAAATACTCACAACTGAACAAGGGCGGATACTGCATAGCCTGTGTTGTGTTCAGCGGGGACACGGGCGGACTTGGAGACCAGAGGCTGGCATCTTGGTGTTAAAACCAATGTGCAAATACAAAAAGGCCACCGAAGTGCTCAGCAACCATAATGCGCGCGGATATCATGCGGCGGCTATGTCGAAAATGGTGGGGTTTGTTGTCTACACTGTGCGAAACCCGACGAGGGCTGTGGACACTATGCTACACTCGAAGAGGAAGGAGCAGGTCGAAACCAACCGGCGCCTGCTGGTTCCAGTCATTGAGACCCATCCTCTTCTGCGGACGAAATATGCTGCCCCTCCGTGGGACATCGGGATGACGGTCCATTGGACCTCTGTTCCGAGCAAGGACCGGAGAGGGAATCTTTAGAACGCTGCTACGTTATCGAGCCCAGGGAGGAGATTCCGACCTCACCCACCTCCTCATCAGCTCTGTCAGCCGGACCGGGATTTCTACCCTCATCAGCAAGACCATTCAGAAGGAGTTTGATCGATATCACAGGTGGGTCACACATGGAAGTCACACCATAAAATAGCTCTCTTATTCTTTGAGTAAAATACATGCTGAGGGCAGATGTTACTGAGACCTATTTTGCTTCGCAGGTAGATTGGTGCAGGAGGAGATCTTGGCAGGAGTGTCGGGGGTATATGCAGTGCTAATGGACGAGACCACTGACGTCTCAGGGAAGGAACAAGCAACCATCATCATTCGACACGTCAAAGAAGATGTCAAGGAGGATTTCCTCGCTTTCATTCATGCCCATGATCTCACTGGTGAAGGCCTGGCCCAACTGCTCATCCACGCCGTCGAGGGCCTCGGTTTGGAGATGTCAAAATGCCGAGGGATAGGCTTCGACGGGGCGAGTGCCATGATGGGGGAAGTTCAGAGGTTGTGCCGCCATCATCATGCAGCAATAACCCCTGGCGAAACCGATCCACTGTTTCAGTCACCGACTGACCTGGTGCTGACTAAGGCCTGTGATGTCAAGAAGTCAAACTCGCCCTCCAGAGGCTGAACGAGGTGTACAACTTCATCCATTCCAGCAACATGCGTACGCTTCGGTTTACCAAAACTCGTGAAGCTATCCTCAGCCAAGCGGGAAAAGCTGGTGCCCCTGTGCCCCACCAGATCGGTCGAGCGGCACGATGCTGTCCTCGTGTTCATCGAGTTTCTGCCTCTCATCGCTATTTTTCTGGAGGATGAGATGAAGTTGGATGCCAACGCCGGACTCCTACTCGCTGCGATTCGGGACCCCCGCTTTCTCGTTGGGTTGGTTGTGGCCGAGTCCGTTTTGGCACACACGCTTCAGCCAAGTAGAATCCTACAGAAAAAGGAAGGTGACCTGGTATGTGCGTACGCACTGATTCGTGAAATTGGTTACTCAATTCGCCAAATTTAGAGCGGATGCCGAGGTGTACTTCCACGCTGTGTTCGTGAAAGCCGAAGATCTTCTAGTTGAAGTGGGCTCAGCTCACGATGGCATCCCTATTCCCAGAGTCTGTGCACGACAGACACAACGCGCGAATGTCCCAGCGGCATCTGCTGAGGAGTACTATCGGCGCTCGGTGTATATTCCGTTCGTTGACCATGTGGTCGCTGAGTTGAAGAGCAGATTTGATGATGACACTGTGCCCGTTGCTCTCCAATTGAAAGAGCTGCTCCAGGGGCTCAAAAGCAAACGTGGATGCTGTTCTTAAAGCCACTAAACTCTACGAAATTGACGTATAGTCACTTTTGATCGTGCAGACGCAAACACCTAGGTCGACATGTTCCGCTCCGGCCTTCGAATCTGTCAAGAAAGCAAAGGAATACGCCGAGGCCCGTATGTTTCCGAACATCGCGAAGCTCCTTACCATCCTACTGACCCTGCCAGTCTCAAATGCAGAAGCCGAACGATCGTTCTCAGCCCTGAAACGCCTGAAGACATACTTGAGGAGCACCATAGGTCAGGATCGCCTCAACGGCCTCGCACTACTCGCCGTCCATAACGATGTAGATGTTCCTGTTGATCGTGTGATCAACAAGTTTGCGGAAAGGAACCGCCGTCTTCTCTTTGCTTAGGCTGCAGTGTGATTAATCCTTTCAGTGTAATAACCTTTGCATGTTACTTTTAAGGCTACTATTATAGGTAATATTATAAAGTATAATGCTTACTGTCTTGTATATATATTCTACATTTAAATTGAGGTCTAATGTCTCTAGGTCTCTAGATATTAATTTCTTACTTTCAATAAATTTTTGATAAGATACAAAATTCCTCTCTCATTTGAATCCGAAGAGAAACACTGGCACCTAGAGCAGATGGTTATGCCAATTCATTTAGGTCAGTCCGCCAGTTATTAACAACTAAGAATCCCGAGAGTGGAGAAACGGTAATGCCAATGCTCGTTAAACAACCGAAAATTCTGCCGTCGGGCCCCCCCCAAACTTTGTTCCTAGATCCGCGCCTGTATGAAACAAAAATAAACAAAGCAGACATAACATGCATATTAAGCAAAAATAAAGCAAAAAATGTTAACAGAACAAAGGAAAACCCCAAAAGCAAACAAACAAAATATATACATATCTAGCAAGACAGGTACTCTATATAAAAAAAAAAATACAAAAATAATAGGATGAACATGCAAGAAATAAGTCACAAAATCAAACAAACAAGATTTGCAATCATACATAAAATAATTTTGCAGAGGATAAAAACATAACTTCTTTGATCAAATTACATGGAAATCACACCTTTTAGAGAAAATGGGTAAAATAATGCAACCATATGCTAGTTTTTTATATGAAATTATGCATTTGAGCAAAAACCGTCCTTGTTTGAGATTTGGTCGCCTAAGAGTGAGTCGGACGGCATTCGTAGCTGCAGTTGGTAATTTTGCAGAGGATAAAAACGTAATTTCTTTGATCAAATGACAGGGAAATCACACATTTTAAAGAAAAATAAGTCAAATAATGCAACCATATGCTAGTTTTTTTTTTTTTTTTTTATTTATACAAAATCGTGCATTTGAGTATACACGTCCCTTGTTCGGCGTTGGTCGGCTATTAGTGAGTCGGACGGCATTCGTAGCTGTGGTTGGTAATTTTGCAGAGGATAAATGCGTAAATTTTCTTTGATCAAATTGCATGAAAATCACACATTTTAAAGAAAATAGGTCAAATAATGTAACCATATGCTAATTTTTATATAAAATTATGCATTTGAGCAAAAGCCGTCACTGTTTGGGTTTGGTCGGCGTTGGTCGACTTAGGTAATTTTGCAGACGATAAAAACGTAACTTCTCTTTGATCAAATTACATGAAAATCACACATTTAAAAAGAAAATTGGTCAAATAATGCAACCACATGCTAATTTGTATATAAAATTATGTATTTGAGCAAAAGCCGTCATTATTTGGGTTTGGTCGGCGTTGGTCGACGTTTAGTGAGACCGTAAAAGAACAAGCATAACACAGAGAAATCATTCAACAAAAACCGTTAAATTTTAAAACTACCAAAGAAGCAGTCACAACCTACCAAAAAAAAAAAAAAAAAGAGAAGAAACATACATGCGATTCAACTTTTTTTTTTTTTTTGCTGTGTATTTGGCCATTTATAATTTTATTCAAAATTAAGGTAAAAGTTTATAACTTTACCACATAAGCAGAAGCTAAGAACATGACATAACTATATATCAAAGTTGCTGTGCCTGCCTGGGACTGCCATAAAGATATGGTATGAATTTGACATGATCAATTCATATTTCTAGATATTTGTAAGGTATTCATCTATAATTTTCATTTCCAAGCTAAGTGACACTGCACTGAGTCTGACATAAAGATAAGGAATATTTTAACTATCATACTACTATGTTCTATTTTATTCCTCAATTTTCTGTTAAAGTTTCCATGTATTGTGTATGTTGAATCTCTTACCTTTCTCTCTATCTTTAGGAAAAACTTGAAGTATTAGATGGGGAAAGGCATTTTTTTCTTTTTGCACACCACACAATGGGTGATAGTTCCACCCACACTCCATGATTGAATGTCCCGCTTAATTGTAAACAAACAGACGATGCAGTTAAAAATGGTGATTGGCGTAACACGCCATCTAGTGAGAGAGCCGCACAGTAAAATGTATGTGGACAATGCGGCTCTCCGTGAGCTTTCCCGTCTTTCCTATATAGTCTTTGGTCTCTCACCCTAGATTCTAGCTCTGTTAGACGTGCTACAACCTATTGAATTCGGAAAGTACTGCTACCCGAGATAATTCCCCCTTCCTGTGGAATCTCGCTCTGGCAGGATAATGCCCAATATAACTCTCCCTGCACGATCGACGTAGCCCCTGTGGTTCTTTTGAAAATCGTCTTTACGGCGGGAGAGGTGGGACCACTTCAAGATAAGCTCGGTCTCGCACGCCCTAGGTGCAATCGAGCCTCGTATTCGTTAGACTACTTGCCAGGTAGACAGGTTTTGACAGCATCAACGCGATAGTAAACGCCGCGCTCCCCCGCCCCCTTAGATTTACGTATTATTATTATTTTTTCCCTCCTAATATTCTCGCGCGTTAAATACCGTTAACATTATCAGTGCCGCCATGGCGGCCACTGATACCGTGACTGGCGTGGTGAAGCGTAGGCGCTGCGCTCCAGGATCAGAGCCTCCATCTGATGATGAAGCTGCCGTGGTGATGGCCTCTCCTCACAATAAGGGTGGCAAGCTTACCTTCAAGGTTGTACCCTCAGCAGGGTACGACGCAGCTTTTGAGGTTGTATGAGCTCTTGAGAAGGGCCCCCTCCACGGTAAGCTTGTATCCCTCCGGCCCCTCGGCGACGGTAACTTGCTGCTGTTACCGAGCAGTTACCAACTCGTCGAGGAGCTGGAGGCAGTTACATCATTGAATGGAAAGCCTCTGACCCTGGAGAGACTTAATCCCGAGGACAAGCGGCAAAGACTCGTGGTTCACAATTACCCGACCTCATACATGACTGAGGCCATTGAGGACCATCCTCAGGTGATTGGGGCCACGAGAATGCGTCGCTGGGATAAGACGCCCTCCCGCCAGGTTTTGATCACCATAAAAGGCGAACCTTTTTCACGTATTGAACTGGGGATGTATGGCAGTTATGATGTACGAACGTACATCCCTGATCCTCTCCGTTGCTTCAGGTGTCAGCGCTATGGTCACCACCAGGCGAGGTGCACTGCTAAGCAGCCCAAGTGCGGCATTTGCAGCATGCCTCATGCCACCGAGACTTGTCTCAACAAGTTCAAGGCTGGCACTGAGACTGTTGCAAAGTGCCCCAATTGTGGAAAGAAGCACCACGCCTGGAACACCTCATGCGCAGTGCGTAAAGTGCAGGCCATTGCCTCAAAGGAGAGGACTGAGAAGCGACAGGACTTCATACCTGCCCCCCCAGGAACATTTGTATGGGGCAGCAGGAAGCACTCTCCCACCACAGTACCACAACCACCTACACATAGCGCTCCTGATTTGAACAATCAGGAGCAATTTCCGTCACTCAACCCAGCCCCCACACAGACACAACCAGCTCCCAAGAAAGCTAGCGCACCCAAACCCACGTCAACCTCCAAACCCGCACCCACTTCCAAACCCGCAGCCACTTCCAAATCCGCACCCACTTCCAAAACCACGCCCGCCTCCAAACCCACCTCTAAACCTAAAGCCAAACCCACGCCCTCGGTACCAACACCACGAGCACAGGAACGGCAGCCCCCTCCACCTCAGTATCCGTCTGATGTCATCCCCCTCAGAGAGGATGACATCGACTTGATTGTGACTGGTGTCGTCTCTGCAGTCGCTACCACCTTAGGGGAGAGCGATCCAGAGAGGATGCTTGTCATGGTCGATAGGGCCGTCAAGAACGTGCTCAAGCTCCTTAAAGAGAAGAGGAACCCCAGGCGAAAGGAGAGGACTCCCTCCCCCTCTACCTCCTCATCCTCCGCCTCCTCCCCTGCCTCTTCCTCCTCCTCTGCCTCCTCCTCCTCCCCTTCCACTTCCCCCAAGCCCGCCACGCCCACTTTCACTATTGGGAAAGCAACACCAACAACGTCAAAGACGACGAGGAAAGTGCTTTCTGCTAGGCCCCAACGCCAATGTGTACTTAGGCTTGAAGACTCCTCTTCTGATGAGGAGGAAAATGTCCCCACTGTAACAAAGACGCAACCCATCTTGTCTTCTGACCGGGGAATACAAGATGAGACCGAAATGGAAACTGACAGGGAAGAACATCGCCCTGTTCAATAATCACTTAAGGTTGCTACAGTGGAACACAAACGGGTTCCGCAGCAAAAGCTCGTATCTCCTTGCGCTTGCGCAAGAGCATGGTTACGATATCATGCTTCTCCAGGAGACATTGGTGAGCGACGAGGTGCGATTTCCGGGATATCGTATCTTCTCCCTCCCTCGCTCACTCACTGCTAGGGGGTGCATGATCTTAGTCAAATCATCCATCCCCTGCAGTGAGATCACGGACCCTGTATCATGTGGGGATGGTGTAGAAGTTCTTGCGGTTCGACTCCATCGGGCCCACGAAACGTACACCATCTACAACATATACAGGGGCCAGAGAACGGAACTGGACCTTGGAGAAGTGTGTGCTCTTGCTGCGGACAGGCTCCTCATCATAGGAGGGGACTTCAACGCCCATCATGAAATTTTGATGTCGCCCCATGGGCCCAATGTCGCTGGGCGCCACTTAAATTACGTGTTAGATGAATGCCCTGACATTGCGTTGTTGAATGATGGAAATCCGACGCACGTGCAAGGTGGACGACTTGATCTGACCTTGGCGACGGCCACTCTCCTCCCTAGGGTAACCTGAGAGGTGCATCCTATTGTCACTAGCGATCACTTCGGTGTCTCTGTGCACATACGGGATACACCACCCATACCAGCTGTATTACCTGTTCCCAGGTGGAAGACAGCTTTGGCAAACTGGCCAGTGTTTGAGAGGTCTGTTGAAGAATGGGCTGCGTCCTGCGTTCCACCACAGGACGTGGAAACGTTGGAAGCTGACTTTTCTGCAGCCATTCAGGTGGCTGCCAACAGAGCCATCCCAAAGACTCGCCAGTCCCCCAGAGAACATAAGAACAGCTGGTATTATACCCCCGAGGTGAGAGAGGCCAACCATCGGGTGAACATGCTCCGGCGTGTTTTCTGACGGCGCCGAACTCAGACCAATTTGGTTCAAAACACACTGCAGGACCTCCAAGGAGTGAGGCGCCATAGTGTTGAGGACATGATGAGTCGATCGGATATGATACTGACGCTAGCTTCACGCTTCAGGAGCTACGGGTCACGCACAGGACCAGCTCAGACATGGCACCTGAAGAGGACCTCGTCACCTATTCCATGCTGACCCACCTTGGGCCAGCGGGTGACGAGGCACTTCTAAGGGTGATAAACGCGTCTTGGAGGACTGGCAAGCTACCAACAGCCTGGAAGACGGCAATCATAACGCCAATTCCAAAGCCAAAGGAACCTAGTGCTTATCGCCCCATCAGCCTGACAAGTTGCATGGGGAAGACAGCGGAGAGGATGGTGCTAAACAGGCTGCTGTGGAAACTGGGCCCAATGCATGAGCATATCCATGCTTATTGCAAGGGCACTGGCACAGGAAACAGTATAGCAACACTCCTCAATGCTGTCAGTGGCACACCGTCCATCGTAGTCTTTTTGGATTTGGAAAAGGCGTTTGAGCTGGCCAGTCCACTTGTGATATTAGACAACCTTGCTCGCAAGGGCGTAAATGGCAAGCTGCTTTCTTGGATTGCTGACTATCTCAGTCACCGGTTTGCGAAAGTAAGATTTTAGGGTCATATATCAGAGGCCAGAATGCTGGAGAATGGCACTCCACGGGGGGGGGGGGTCCTCAGCCCCACTCTGTTTAATGTGCTCGTCTCCAACATTCTGGAACTACCTCTACCCAATGGGTGCAAGGTCATCTGCTATGCAGATGATATTGCGCTCATAATTACTGGGAAACGGCAGTGCTTCAACAGGGCTCAACGCTGTTTAAGCACTGTAGCGACAGAATGTTGCAGATTAGGGTTAATGATCTCCCCTACAAAATCGAAGGCCATGGCATTGAGACTCTGGAAAGAGGGGGAGCACCTCACCATCCAGGACCTTAGGCTGGACTGGGTTCACCAGTTTCAGTACCTGGGGGTCTGGATTGATGAGAGGCTCACCTTTCAGAAGGAACTAGCCTATCTCAAGGAGAGACTGAAGGCAAGAACCACAGTTATGAGAGCAATGACGGGAAAGGCACTTGGTGCTACGCATCAGGTCCTTCACACATTCTATGTGCAAGCAGTCTGCAGCTTGGTGGACTACGCTGCCCCAGCTCTCATAAATGTGGCGACTGCCAAGCTTGAAGACCTGGAGCCTTGCCAAAATGCCGCAGCAAGGATTATCCTGGGAGCTCAACCTTGGACTAAGATCGTTAACCTCCAGATGGAGGCTTCATTGACTTCATTAACATTACGGGTCAGAAGGCTGGAGGTCGACTTTCTTGCCAAGATAGTCCAGAGCCCCAGGATAACTGAACTGAGTCAGAGCCTTGTGATGGCTCTGGGACGAGTGGGTACTCTTATCCACTCCGGTACCTGGTTATCACAGGCGGCTGGGCTCCTGGACTCCTTCAGGCTCACTAGCACTCTCCTTGAGAAGGATAGGGACTCTCCACACCCAGAGTTCAAGCCCCCACCACCATGGCTGTCGATAACTGCAACCTTCGTTGTCGCAAAGCTTCCCAGTAAGAAGAAGCTATGTGATCAGGAAAGAGTACGAGCGCAGGCCCTACAAGGCATCCGCGCACTGTCGGAACCTGGAATGGCGGTCTATTACACGGATGGCTCCGTAGACCCCAACAGGCCCCGTAGTGCGGGGGCTGCCTTCGTGACGGATGGTTTGACCTTCGGCAGGAGAGTATCTAATCATGTGTCCACTCTCCAAGCTGAGGCCATAGCGATCCAAGGAGCGTTAGAGCATGCTCTAATATCTCGAGCTGGTCCTGTGGTGATCCACACGGATTCACAGTCTCTGCTAGGCAGCTTAGAATCGACACAGCCCAGCGACAATGTACGCCTACTGACCTCCATCCTAGCACTCCTGCTGAAGCTACATCAGCAAGGTAGGAGTGTTACGCTCAACTGGGTGCCGAGCCATGTGGGCGTCCCAGGCAACGAGCTAGCCGACGCCGCAGCAGAAGCGGCGCGCCAAAGACCCGAAGTCGATGTTGTCGTCCCTCTCCGCAGAAATCAGTTGCGCATACGCACCAGGGCTCTCAATCAGGTACAACGGTTCCTTCAGCACAGACTGGAGGCAGAGGTATCAGAAAGGGCGAGGTGATATAGGACAGTCACAGACTACGAGCCCCTTGTACTTCCTCGTTCCACTCCAAGAAAGGTGGAAACTCTGCTCTTCCGTCTGCGGCTGGAGGGCCGTTGTTTCTGGCAGATTAAGATCAACCCGACAGCAGGAAAGAAGAAATGTCAACATTGCCGCCACCCAGAAGCCACCCTCGAACATTACCTCAAGTATTGCCCCGCAACTGCTTTTCTGAGGAGAGGGCCCCCGACAACATCTGAGGGTCTTGTGCGCCGCCTATGCAGCCACTTAAACGATTACGAACTGCGTCGGCTGGTGGAGTGTCAGCCCACCCCTATAAATTTATATACCTTTGCATTTGTTAATGTCAGGAAGGGTGACTGCCAGGATGTTTATACATATTTCACATAGGTATGCACATCCAACAAATGTATGAGTGGGCGTGGCCAAAGCCACACACACTCATACATTGAATCACCCCCCCCTTTTTTTTCTTTAAGATTTATTACACAATTGATCGCAACACACTGTCCACTGAATACACAGTTCATCATAGGTAGGGTGCATTCACCGAGATGTGCATATGTATATCATATACGTATGCACATCTTGTGAATGTATGAGTGTGTGTGGTTAAACCCACACACACTCATAAGTCAAATCACCCTCCAAACGGGCTCACACTTAAAGCCCGTGGGAGCTTCACTCCCAAATTTAACAGAACAGAACCAACCGAGAGCAGAGATAAGACACAAACACTTAACTATACCTGAATCTAGGTCACAGCTAATACACAAGACACTAATAACAAGCTTTTGACTTGCTAAAGTCAACACATAACTACATTGCCCACCATCAGTACTTTTCTTCTTTTAGCGCCACACGGAAGTTCGTGTCTATACCGTCTTTCCCGAAGGTGCTTTCTTTGCTTTTCCCTTTTTGACGTGTCTGCTTTTCGTTTACGGATTTACCGTCAAGCGCCCTCATCATGAAGATTAACTTCCAAGTTGTTTTTGTGAGAGGTAACTCGCGCCAGGATGGCGTCTCACTCATTGACGATGCCAACCATTTAAACGGTGCGATAGGCAGTGCTCCTAGGCGCTTCGCCCAGACGGATCGGATTAATATCCTTTTCCATTTGATGGATCAGGAGAGTCTCGACGCCTGTTTTGAGAAAGGACTGTTGGAAAACTGGAGAAGCTGGGATTCTCTCCCTGCAAAGTCACTCCTACTCACGACTACGCGAGAGCGGCCCTGTACGTAGGCTGGATAGTCCTTGACACTCTTGGAGATAAGGACACCATTCTACGTGACCTAAGGGAGAAGAATGCGGGTGTTGATTTTGTCGACTCCTTCCTGCCTCCGGCCTCTGACATCGTAGAATTTTCTCTTAAGTCTAAGTCAGATCTGGAAAAAGTTCTTTAGGTCGGACTCAAAATCAGTTTCATGTACGTGCCCACATCACAGATCAGAGGTGAAGGAACTTAGGGTCAGGCAATGCTTGATCTGCTACTCCTTGAAGCATAAATCACAATCCTGTCCTCAGCCCAAGCTCACTAGGTGTTCCAAGTGTGCATCCGAAGGACATTGTTACAGGGAATGTATGGCTGCGAAGCTCAAGTGTCTCCTCTGTGGAGGAACCCACAGTGCCATCTCCAATTCCTGCCCCGAAAAGAGAAAGGCATCTGACACTACCCAGTCCGCACCACCTGTGGCAAGGTCAGTTCCCATCACCCGTTCCGTGCTTACACAGCCCTCTAGTCCTCGACCTCTGCCTCAAGCCAAGACCTCCTCCCCCTCTTCCTCCTCCTCCTCCACCCCCATCCCAAATCAAAACCCCCTACTTCCTACCCCAGAACCCACTCCAGCCCTACCCCCCCCCTGCTACATTATTCATCTTGTATTATCGTACTCGTATTACTTGTGATGACTCACGTCATCCTAGATGCATATGCTATGAGGCTCTTTTATGGATGTTTTGCTGTATAGTGGATTCTACGGACTACAACATTCGCTTTGTGAGCATTCTCATTTTTTTTTTTTTTTTTGCCTCTGTGGCTTTTATCGTTAAAAAACAACAACAAAAAACAAGGATACGTTCATCTTTACCTTACACGTATTCACATACTGATTCTCAACTATATTTAAAAGTTTTACAGACACTGATTAATTATATTTCACAATGTGTAATCTTTAATATTTTTATAATTACATGCATTTACTTACCTGTTATTCAAATCTATACATACATGTTATTCAAATATATATCCTTGGCCCCTGAGCTCCAACAGGATTACTACGAGGTCCAGAATTAATCAATTTATTACGCTCAAGGAGCGTCAAACCTAGTACAAAAGTGTAGATATGTACAGAGTACTATAGTGACACACAGGACACTCTCGAATCATAACTGAAGGAATTATTTGTAGTTTATCACCCACTAGTGCGGGTGATACAAAAAATATATACAGTGATCACCTTCTGGCAAATATTTACATATATTAATAAGTAATCGTCGATGAGGTATCAAAATTGTTGGCATATAGGGTGTAGCGCAGCCTGCACGATGTGTACCTCGGCACCTGTCTGGTCTCACCCGTCTACAGTACACCGTGCGGTAGCCGGGTTTGCGTCGGGCACACATAACATTGTGTCGTCTCACCAGAAGTTCGCTGCGTCTGTATGCATGTGGAAGTGGAAGGACGTTTTTGTAGTGTTGGATGGTTACACTTGAAGTCCTCTTAGCACCATGGTGACGTGTTGGGAAGTAGGTGGCTTATCGTACCATCCATTTGTAATAGGGCAATAGTAGTAGCAGCTGGCAGATCCATACTACAGACATTCCTTGTTATTATGTCCAGGGAACAACAAACCTAGTGCAAAAGATAACTATATACAGATTATTAGTGATACTTAAAACATTTCCGAATTATCACTGACTGATTTATTTATGTACAGTTTAACACCCACCAAACTGAGGGTGTTGCAATAGGATTAATTGTAATTTATCACCTTCAAGCAAATATTTACAGACATCAAGAACTGATTGTCGATGAGGTATTAAAGGGGCTATCGTGGGGCAATCAATGCAGTAGTGCTCTAGACTGTTGGCATTAGGGGTGTCGCACAGCCTGCACGAAGAGTACCTCGGTACACCTTCGGTCTCACCCACTTGCCACACTGGTCTGTAGCCGAGCCTGAGTCGGGCACTCACAACATTGTGTCTTCTCACAATAAGTCCATTACGTCTATACTTATAGGGAAGAGGAAGAAAATTCTCGTAGTGTTGGATGGATACACTTGTAGCCCTCTCAGCATTGCTACGGTGGCGAGTAGGGGAGCAGGCAGCTTGTCTTACCATTCGCTTGTAAGAAGGTAGGAAGTAGCAGAAGTGGCAGCTGGTGGATCCATACTACAAGTTGTCCTTGCTAGCCGATCAGCGGTGTCATTGTCTAGGAGTTCAATATGGGATGGAATCCACAGGAAGTGTACCATCTGTGAGTTTTCGTGAGTTGTGGCCAGTTGTCGCATTATTTGTGTTACCACTTGGTGTTCAGGCTTGGTAGATGAGAGCGCGCGGAGGGCTGACTGGGAGTCCCAGATGATCAAGCCGTTTTCTCCAGTCCGTGTCAGCAAAGTAACAGCGTCCAGGAGCCCATGCAACTCACAATACGTGGAGCTTGACGAATTAGGGAGTCGACGGCCTGCCCAGCCCCCTAGTGGTGGCTCTATGCTGGGGGAATACACAGCACATCCAGCACTACCGTCCTCCTGCAAAGAACCGTCAGTGAAGAGATGATGGGCCGCATTTAGAGAAGATGACAGACCGGCGATAGTTTCTAAGGCTAGTTGTTTCTGAAGCTGTGGTAGGTCGGACTTGGTAGTTGGAGTATAGGTGACTGTTGGCATGGGTGTCTGCCAAGGTGGGAGGCCAGGGTCCTCGTTCTCTGTTAAGCTGTTTATGTTAAGCCTCCGAATATTTGAACTGATGTTAAGGACCAGTGAGCAGCCACCGGGACGAAGCTGAGGTCGAGGCTCTGTCAAATCAATCGAGGTCTGGATTGTGTGAAAAAAGTGGGGAGATAAGTAGGGGTAGTGCAGGCACTTGATAGTGAAGTAGGTAACATTTGAGTATATTCTCTCTACAATTGGTAGTAGACGAAGTTCTTGCTGCATATTAACGATCCCGATTGAGGTAGGGCAGCCTAAGATGAGCCTCATTGCCTGGTTTTGGAATTTTTCAAGTGGTTGCAAAGTAGTTTTGGAAAGCTGACTAAGTGCGGGAGAGAGGTAATCAGCCACTGATCGAATGAACGTGATGTATATAGTTCTGGCGACAGCGATGGACACTCCAGCAATATTGTTGGTTAACCACCTAAGAGGAGTCAATCGTCTCTGTAGCCGGGTTAGCAGGTCTTGGACAATTGGATGTACGCGTTGTCTTGCTGGGATGGAAGGTGTGATACGAACTGGTGCCCCCAGGTAAAGGTACTGTGAGCACAATGGCACGATGGTGTTGCCAATAGTGAATTCTGGCAAAGTTCTTGCTGGGCGAAAAGATAAAATTCTGCTCTTTTCTGGTGAGATGACCAGCCCGCATGAGGAGGATGACAAATGAAATGATTGAAGGAATTGTTGCATGTCTTGTGGTGATCTTGAATGAATGCGTATGTCGTCTGCATAGCAAGTGATTGTTGTACCGTCGATGTCAGGAAGCAGAGAGAGAAAGCGATGCATAAGGATGTTAAATACTGTAAAAATGGACTGAGTACTCCTCCTTGTGGAGTACAGAGTTCAAACTCTCTGGTATGGCTGTACGCTCCCTTAAACAATACACGTGAGTTCCTGTTCCGCAGGTATCCTCTTATCCACCTCAGTAAATTTCCTTTGATGCCAAAGTCAACAAGTTTGTCGAGGATAATGTCCCTGTTGGCGATGTCGAATGCGCTTTTCAAATCAATGAAAGCCACTACACTGGTGGGACAGAGGCGTGTGTAGAGTTCCATGAGGCAGTGGTGTGTTCCTCGTTGGGGCAGGAAGCCGTACAGTCGGAGCGAGAGCTTATCTTGTATCCGGAACATCAGACGTGATAGAAGAATGCGTTCCAATACTTTACAGAAACAAGAGGTGAGAGATACAGGTCGGAATTTGTCAGTGCCAGGTTTAGGAATCGGTACTATCGTGCTGTAAGTCCAGTCCCATGGTACATATCCCAGGTTGTAGCAGAGATTATACAGCTGGAGGAGGGGGTTACCAGGTACGTCCAGGAGTACTCGGAGGACGGCGTAGGTGATGCCATCATCGCCAGGAGCTGTCGCCTTACCCTTGGCGAGGGCTCTTCGCAGCTCTTGTTCGGTTATCTCCTCATCTTCTTCATCGGTCTTCAGCAAGGCAGAGGCTAGTCGGAGTGCACGATAGTTTTTGTGGGTGGAGAGAGCGTCGTGTATGTATGGTGGGAGGTTGCTGGTTCGTGCCTGTGCTGTCCAGGCATCAACAAGGTCTTGTGCAAACTGTGTAGGACTATGATGGAGGGCACTGTGATGTTTTTCTTCACCACCTTGTTGATGAGGTGCCACATGGTACCAACGCTCGTTTGATGGTTAATGCTGTCCGTTAGTTTTTTTTTTTTTTTGTGTGAACAAGTGCGGGAGTCATGAGGGCCCGAACACCATGCACACCGTTCGGTCGCGGCGCAATACCGTGAGATATGACCGATGCCCCAGCACCGGTAACACCATGGCTGTTCGTCTTTCATCCTACGAAGTTCACAGGGTGGTAGGCATGGAATTGAAGCTGAAGTAGACACTCGGTGGTGGTGGCTCTATAAGGCTCCAAGTCACTACCAGGCGGTTGATGGGTGTGCCATTATGGTGGAATCTTCTGACTGAGTGGGTGCCCGGCAGCTCTTTGGCCAAGGCTGGTTCAATATTGACCGGGTAACGTGTTAAGAGGTATGTGGAATATTTGCCAGGCCTTTCCTGCGAGTCCTGAGCCTCAAGGTAGATGGACAGTACCTCTTCTTTCGTAACACTGTTGACAATATCTGTGCGGTTACGAGAGATGTAAACAAACTGAGATGTAATTGCTGCCATCTTCACCTCAGCTAGTTTACGGTCAAGTTTGAAGGTTTTGTTTATTTCATTCAGCCATCGAAGTTTTATGTCCACTGAGGGGTTAATCTTGAACCGGAATTTGATATAGTCAGCCCTGGGAGCAAATGCTGGGGATGGAGGGTCACGCAGCGATGAGGTCCCCCTTGTGGGTGCCTCCTGTGCTACAGGGCGTGGATCGCTGTGGTCTGATGTAGATATGCTGCCCTGGGCAGTAGATGTCTCAAATCGTTTTGAGGATTTGGCAGCAGGGGAAGAAGGCGCACTATTGCTGTCCGAGGTGTGGGTTATGGAACGTTTGGGAGTAGTTGTGGGGCGTGACATGTCTAGCGCAGACATTGGAGCTAATGGGTTACGGAGTTCGTGTCTAGGTAGCCGTGGCCAGTGACTGTCTTCCTCACTCATCTCATCCTCATCGCTCAATGCTAGGTCGGCCTCAATGGCCTCGAGGGAGATTGGGCCAGAAGGTTCCATGCTGCCTACCTTGGTAGGTAGGCAGATTGGGCTCAAGGGTGTGACGTAAAATTACTGTGGTGGTTGATGTGACATATCTACGTCACACCAGCACCAGTGCGCATGCGCAACAATGGCAACCCCTGACAGGGATTGTTTGGCCAGGTAGGACTGAACTTTTCCCAATTCTACAGCCTAAGTCCAAGCACCACGGATTCCCAAATTTTGTCTGGTTATGCACTGTACCTTTATATCGTTCTCTGCGACTGCTGGTGGGTGGTTGCAGCGTAGATTCTGGAAAATTTTCCGAAATCGGTAGAGCTCTCTCTACACGTCTGCTTGCGTTGGCCCTCTAGCGGCGAGTGCGAGGTCCAGAAGCTGCTGAAGCACGTGTACCAGCTGACATCGGTAAAACTCAGAAGCAGTTTCTTCAACGCCGCACCGGAAACCCATGATAATATAAGATGGTTCACGCTCAGGTCCCTTCAGTACCTGAACGCGTGGATCAAAGCCTGGTATGTGCCAGAGACCTTCGACGCCCTCCGTGATTTCCTCGTCTCAGATATCGTCCAGACCCGGCTGCCCTCTGAGATGGTAGCTCGCCTTAAGGACCGGGACTGCACGTCACTCGAGGCTATGATAACGGATGGGAACAAATACCTGACCGCACGCCCTCACACTACACTACAACAGCTGTGCCGAAACCGGGTATCTCACAAACCCTCTGTGTCATCCTCTAACCCTCTTCCACATGTCTCTAGACGTCCAACACCTCGTACAGAGTCGTCAGCCACGTCCCTGGTTCCTGCTGCTCCAAGTCGACCAACGAATGCCGGCCGAAACCCGCGGGGCTGTGAGTTCCACGGGCCCAACAGCCGCCGTACGTCCCAGGAGTGCCGAGTTTTGCAGCAGAGCCCACAGCCGAGAACGTCACCCCCCCGTGCTGTTCACGTCATCACAACAGACGAGACGGATGCGACCGTCAGCCTCCTCACCACCATCCCACTGGTGGAATGTTCTACGTAAGGAACCGACGTAGGACCAATAAAATCTACTTTGAAGACATGCATCGGAACCCTCGAAGGACAGGACGTGAACTCCCTCCTGGATTCAGGAGCTGACTCCATCTTCATAGCAGAGGCCCTCGTCGACCCCAGCCAAATGAGTGGTCCCAATGTCAGAGTCCGCGACCCACTTGGGGGCCTGACGACCCATCCCCTAGCTAGAATAACTTTAAAATGTCCTTATTTTCAGAGAGATATTGCCGGTACGCTACCACAGCTACCATACGACGTGATCCTAGGACGCGTCCCAGGTACAAAGTCCTTCGAACAGCCTTCCCAGATGGACAGCATACTCGACGTAAATGAGGATAGACAGGACGACACCGGTTCCACGGAAGGAGAAGAGCACCCCGAGGCTGGTTGCCATGTGACTAAACGGGCCTCCACCCATGCCCAAGCCGAGGAAGAGGCTCCCCTTTCAACACCCTCTTTAACCTCCAAACCAGAATTCCTGGACGAGCAAAGGACTTGTCCAGATCTCCGGCGGATATACCAACGAGCAGCCGAGCCCCGAGAGCACTACGGGACCCATGATGCACCCGGCACTTACCTGCTCTGGAACGACTTTCTTCATCGCAGGACCCTACGGGAAGGCCATGAAACCTTCCAGCTGCTCGTTCCGGAAATCACGCCATCAGGAAGTCCTCCAGCTGGCGCATGAAAATGCACAGGCAGGACACTACTCTTAAACGAAAACGTTTGCACCCCCCCAGCGTGATTTCTGCTGGCCAGGTATGTAAGCAGATACTAGTCGGTACTGTCTTATTCTACCTGTTAGCTCTACGCCCCAAAACGACACGCAAAGTCTCCTCTGGGACAAGTCGCCATCGCTACCGAGCCCTTCTCCTCAATCTCCGTGGACTTCGTAGGAACCCTCTCTCCCCCGTTCCGGAAAGGACACAATTACCTCCTCACCGCAGTGGACCAAGCGACGAGGTACGCCGATGTCGCTGCCCTTCGCCACATCGATGCTGACATCTGCTTCAGGGTAGGCTTTCCCCGGACCTTGACCACTGACAATAGCACCCAGTTCACAAGTGCTACGTTCTCTGCGTTTCTGAAGTTAATGGGTATCAACCACCACCTGACGCCTCCTTACCATGTCCAATCTAATGGCAAGGCGGAGCGTTTCAACGGTACCTTGAAAACCATGCTCCGTAAACTTGCCAGCGAACGTCTAAATTATTGGGACCGCTACCTGTCTGCACTTCTGTTCGCCTACAGGGACGCACCTCAGTCCTCCACAGGTTATTCTCCCTTCGAACTGGTGTATGGTCACCGCGTGCGAGGACCCCTGACGTTCCTGAAGGAGTATTGGTCCAACGAAGGGCCACCCACCGAAGAAGAGAAGGACGTGCATCGGTACTTGCTCGAAATGCGGCATTGTCTCCAAGCTACTTGCCGCATTTCAAAGGAAAATCTTCTGAAAACCCAAGCCACCTCAAAGTTTTTTTTTCGATCGAGCCCATATTCATCGCTTGCAACCCGGAGATGACGTCTTTATATCCCTGCCAGACTCGACGCACAAGATGACGATAGCGTGGCATGGGCCGTACATGATCCTTGCCCGATAGGGCGCCTACATTTAGTCCGTAGAGGTTAAAGGACGACCCAAGATCCAACACATAAACCTTCTGAAGAAGTACTCTCACTGGGCCGACCCAGAGGACCACGACATCAACGCTACCGTCTCTGCATCAGACCCTGTCGACACAGTCTTCGCTACCGTCGCCCTGGCATGGGAAGCCCCCGGGGACTAAGGAGACTCGCGAGACCCAAAAATCATTTATCATCAAACCCAAATCTGGGAAGATTGCCACATCTCCCCGGAACTCTCTGCACATCGACAGTGTGACCTTCGGGAGCTCCTCCAGGAGAATTCCAGCGTGTTCTTTTATTTACCTGGACGCATGCCCACCATCGAACATCGCGTTGAACTACTCAACCCTTAGGAATTCGTACTCAAACACACCTACCCTCTTCCTTTAGCCGTAGAGCCACAGCTCCGTAAAGACCTCCAACAATGGATCGAGATGGGAATTGTCGAGCCGTCTTCATCCCCGTACTGCTCACCTCTACTAGCCGTAAGAACGGTGCACACCGCTTCTGCCTAGACTGCCGCCAGCTCAATGCCCAAGCCAAGTTTGACCTCGAACCGGTTGGTGAAGCATTAGCCATATTTTCTGAGCTCTCGGGAGCCCGTTACCTTTCCAAATTAGATCTAACCACAGGTTATTGGCAGATACCTCTCGCCCCGTACACTAAGCCCCTAATGATTTTCAAGACTCGCAGCGTTCATGCCTTTTGGTAAAGCCAACACCCCAGGATGCCTCTTCCGTCTGAGGAGAACCGTTCTTCGAGATATACCGCACGCCTATGCCTACGACTTCTTAGTGGCCTTTCCGACATGGGGATAATACCTGCATTCTCTAAGGGCCATACTAGCTTCCTTACAACACCACGGACTCCACGCCAAGCCTTCGAAATGTGAGTTCGGCTGCCCTGAGCTCCAGTACCCAGGCCATGCGGTAAGGAGGGGCTCCCTTGCAAGGACTGACTTGCCCAAGGGCAAGACCCAACAGCGCTATTTCATTGGCTCGATAAATTACTATACCCACTTCATTCCTGCTTTTTCAGACCAGGCCCATAGCCTCCACTGCCTCCTGAAAAAAAAAAAAAAAATCCCCAGAGGTCATCCCTTGGACAGACGCTACCATAGTTGCGTTCCACCAACCAAAGGATCCTCTGAAGTCCGCCCCTGTTCTCCAGCTTCCCGACTCATCCATGTATTTTGTTCTCAGAACCGATGCTAGCGGCACCAGACTGGGAGCGGTCCTCCTGCAGCTGAACCTTCTGAACCACAGATGTCTGACCCCAGTCGCCTATGCCTCCTGGAGCCTGCAAGGAGCAGAGAGGGACTACTCTATGGTCGAACGAGAAACATTAGCCATCTTCTGGGCCCTTCATAAGTTCAAACTCTACCTATAGGTCCGAGAGTTCGAGCTACAAACAGACCACCGTCCGCTCCGGTACTTGTAGTCTGCTGACCGACTCAACCCCCGCCGTAAGAGGTGGACCCTTTACATCGGCCTCTTCAGATTCCGGTCCCGTCACATCCGGGGACAGGACAACTACCTGACCGATTTCCTGTCGAGGCTCAACACAATTTTACCTCCAGCCTCGACTTCCGTGGGGACGTGTAAGGCGTGTCCTGGCCCGTCCCACGACATTTGACCTCTGAGGCCTCCCAAGGGAATCACTTGTAGGGCCAGCTGGGTGACTTATATACTGCCTAGCCATGATTAACCAGTGTCGGGGGTGTGCCATGTGAGATATCACAAAACCTCCATAAGAAAAGCGCATGCAGTGCCAGTATCGGCTAGCGATGACTAAAACCACCCCAGCCAGCCACGTGATATGAGCAACTGGATTCATTGAGGAACGCATACACTCTGTTTACGTGAGTCACCGGCGTCAAACGTTTTTACCTCCGACTTCCCTACGCATCACACTTTGATCTCACGTCAATTAGGAGCACAGGTCATGACCTGCTCGTTTATATAAAGGATATACCAACGCTGAAGACGGAGATCGCCCGGGGACACGACTTGAAACACAGTTACCACCTTTCGCGCCGTCTCGTCCCCCCCCCCCACACTGGCACCCAACATTCATTGCTAAATAAAATGTATCCTCCATCAGAGTTTGCACTCAACCAGCCTAATACTACGAAACAAGTGGTAGTATCTGAAATAGTATATTTAAAGATGACCATGGTCGTTCATGTTGCAGGTATATTTTGTAATCCAAATTGACTTTTCGACTAAAGTCCCGAAATTTTATAACAATAGAATATTTATTATTATTATTATTATTATTTTTATTATTATAATTTTTATTATTATTATTATTATTATTATTATTATTATTTTACTAGTGAATTTCATTTGATATGTGTCATATGAACAACACATATTTAGCGCATCTACACGTATTGATTAATGAAAAATTATTTAAGAGAAACGTAGATGATACATGTTGAATAGTATATTCATCGAAATATGTGTTGCGTAGACAAATAACCAGATTTTTTGTCCTTGAAATTCTCACCATCAATTATAATACTTTACTCCGAACTTTCGAGTTAAACATTGCTTTGATTTTTCTCGTATTCATCTTCAAACCTACTCTGAGACCTTGCCGAGATCACTCCGCATATCCAGTGGTTGCCCACCTATGGACTAGGATCTTGCCGCTGTAAATTCTCTTACGCTCATTTCACTCAGCATGTTCTTCCCCTCTTTAGAATTGAAATAAGCTAATACAATTGTGCATTTATTTTTATCTTGTCTGTGTGTGCGTGTAAACATTGTATAAATAGTTTATGTTTGATTAGATTTTAAGTGTTTATATGACGTATGATACATGGTTGTGGGTGGGTGTGCGTACGGCTAATTCCTATATGAAGTAGTTTGGTTCCAGGCTATCCGTGACTCGCCATTCGCGACCCCGCATATCTGCGACTTTTCGCGTGGAACCTAATTAATATGTATTCGTGATTTTCTCACCTAACCTTAAAAAACATTTAATTTCCTAATTTAAAGGCTAGAAATGATTATTATTTATATTCTGAATACATTTATTATAATAAAAAGGAGCGAAAGAGCAATATACAGTATATAAGCTAATACTATATTTAAATATCGACAATAAAAAAGTGGCGTAAGATGCAAACATCTCCATCATCAATGTTTCTGGCCACGCTATTGGCTGGCGATTTGAGAGAAGCCAAGATTCAATCATTCATTATTGGTGAGTATAGGTCTATTTTACTATACTGTAATTAAAATTTATTATATTATAAAAGTAAAATTAAATAATAATTATTTACACCATGAAATAATATAGAAGCGTTAAAACAATGTTTATACTATCAAAAATGGTATTGTAAGGCATTTTAAGGGGCGCGTCCATTATCAGCGATTTTTCGTTATTCATGAGGGGTCTTGGAACCTATTCCTCGCGAATACTAGGGATTTATTGTGTATATACAGAAGTAATGATCCGTTTAAAGAAAAAATATAACCAAAGGAAAAGAAACCTGTGCTATATCTTTTGCGAGTCACCGAGATGGTCATTGAGGAGTTGGGTGTGGCTACTCTGTCTCTCGTCTATCAACGACTTGACGTCAAGGAGTCGGGGCGCGACGAAACGAAGGGAGCCTAAGCTGATGGGAGTGGCCATACATTTCTTACATCTCATTATCTATTCGATGGCTTCTTTGCAGTTAATGTCTTTTCCAATTTGCCATGCCATATTTTAATGTTGAATAGTGTTTCTTTGATAAATGGACAAAATTAAAATTTTAGTAATCCATTGACAATAATCAGCTTTTTCTATCCTTGGGGATAATATCGCTCTGAAAGGGTGGATTCACAAAGATTTAAAGGTCAGATATCAACAGATATACCATTCGCTAAAAATCATCGTATTGCTCGAAAAAGTACTTTTTAAAAGCATACAAATAAAGTTTTTACCTGTTACAGAAGAATTTATTCAGAAAATTCACTTTTAATTGCGCCTCACATACCACTTTTCCGAAGTCTAGATGTTTTAGTCGATTAGTAATTAGTATCAATAATCGCCGCTAGGTGAACCGGCGGTGACGTCACAGTTGTCAAACAATCGGACAAAGAAACACACGCTGTAGTTCAGCTCAGTCATTCCAATCGAGTTATTCATCTTCATGTTCGTTTTTAATCCAAATTTGTTCGCAAAAAATGGCCCATTGTGAATTCCAATTCGGAAGGATAGTATGTATGGTGGAAGAAGAAGAGGAAGAGGAGTTTAATATCGCCGAACATCGCATTGTAAAGCCTTACCAGTTCGAACCGATAATAGGACAGCCCGTTTCTTCGTCGGAATACAGTGCAAGCGAAGATGAAGAAAGTGGTGAACAAAATAGCGAAGAAGAAGGGGAAAGCGATTTGTCAGATTCAGAACCCGAGACCACGGGGGAGACGGAATTCAACGGCGACGTTGGTGCCGAGAATCAAGATGGGCCTACCACCCCTCCTAGACGCAAACGCAAAAGATCTGACCAGTCTCATAGGATTGGGAATACCAACTGGTATGAAATTCAGTGCATTATTCCTACCTTATTTAGGCTATCATTGCAAGCATGGGATGGGGTCCTTTGTTTTTATGTCGACGATTTAGGCCCCTATTTCGATTGTGGTCCAGGCCTACATGATGGTATAAGCCTACCAATAAATTTTTGCTCTTTTTTCCAAACTTTTAATTGGTAGGACAATTACTACATAATCATGATAATAGGCCCTCACTCACTGGCATAGCCATAGGCTAGTACCACGATCCAGACCACGATGCACATGCATAGCCTGGCTTCAGGTAGGCCTAGCCCTCGGGCCAGGGGGGTGGGTAGCCCTCGATCCTCTCGACTCGCGGCTTCAACTCTTATTTTATACCTCCGGTCCAGCGGCGGCGCCAGGAATTTTTAGTTGGGGAGGCTAAGGGGGGGCTGAGCAAATTTTTTGGGGGGCTAATAGTAATATGATAATACACATATATTATCCTCATTTCAGAAGGGGAGGGGGTTAATGGTAGGGCTAGCACTGATGGCTGGCAATTAAAAATTCCACTTAATAAAATTATTTCAATGAGTGTTTTAAATTTTCAATTTGCTCATTTCAGTTGGGGGGCTGGCCACTTTTTGGGGGACTAAAGCCCCCCCCCTGGCGCCGCCACTGCTCCGGTCCATGGCTTCAGGGCCAGAGTTTAATTCACTAGGCCTATATAGGCCATCCTGCATGTCCATGGAATTTATAACAAGCCCTCTCTGACATAGGCATAGGCCTAAGCCTAACGCATGCACATGATGCATGGAGTCAGAAAAAGTAAACTGCCTACGGTACCTCAAGCCTCCGGCGTTTATCAAACGCTGACCTCCTACTTTTCTTTTTCGGTTTCGGCGTGGAATGCTTTGTAGTGGCTGCAAAAATTGAGGGCACGGCATCAGGTTTTAGATGTCTCCTGGTCTTCTCCATAAATCCAATCGATAACGCTAGATTCATTTCGAAGCATTCCTCTTCGAAGTGGTCAGAGCAAAGTTTTGAAAACTTCGAAGGCTCCCACAGTTTGCCCGGTCTTTTGCCTGCTCTGTTCACCTTTCTTATCCATTCCGATCGTCGGCCTGGCTCCGTAGGAAATTGAAAGAAACTCCTCCCACTTCCACTACCATTGCTGCAGCCTGCGGCAACACAGTACACCATTATTATCACAATTTTGTGACAGTAAAAAAAAAAAAAAAAAATTGAGACACTCAAGAGACGACACACGACTGACAATGCAAAAGCGATACGATACACTCTCAGAATAACAATATTGTTTGGCAACTGTGACGTCACGAACGCGGAATCCCCCGAACGTTCCCGAAGCGCACGGGCGGGTTGTTTCGAATAGCAGACGTTACGCAATGAGATGAAGACAAACAACTGTTTTTGCCAAATTTGATAAGATGTAGATGGTGGAATTATATAGAATACTGTCAGTATGTTTTTTTTATGTACATTAAACTGTAAATACAAAAAGTTATGGAAGTCTTGATATCTGACCTTTAAGGAGGGAAGCAAACCGGTGGGATCGTAAGTTGAATATGGTCATTGGTGTAACCATAAAACAATGCTACGTGACTCTGGTTCACAGATATATCACTAAAATCCCTAAAATATTGACTGCATAAAATGTATTCATTCTACACACAGGGCGGATACAAATTATTCAATATCTTCCTCTGATGATTGGGAGCAGTCTGCTTGGCGCTTGAAGATGAAAATGGTGAATTAATAAATAATTTTTTTTAACAGTGATGAAGATGGTAACAATTAAACGGACCAGGCACGCAGAAATCTTTAATAAATTACAGCTGCGTGGCAGCTCGCGCGACATGTGAAGGAGAATCTGACGGAGGGTGGCGAAAGCGTGAGGATAGGGTGATGGGACGTCGTTCTCCGCACGCCAATTGAATTGTCGACTTTGGTGACATGTTTATGTCACGTCCTCGGCGATAGTTGTAGGAACTATAAATGGAGGGGATAAGGCATACACTGGGACGAAAAAGGAAAATTAATAGGCCCAGAAACATGACTTATGGCTTTATTCAACAGAAATGTAAAGACGTACACATGTAAAGCACATTAATGCAAACCAGGATGACACATAAACTTAACTGCAAACAGTTGTTTCTATTGTGGCTAAAGAAATCTTTAGTAATGAGGAAAAATCAATATATTCATGGTAGGTTTGCATGGATTTGTATGTCAAAAGAGACCAAAACAAGTAAAAGAAAGACATGTAATAGAAGAAATGAATGGTTGGGACAGCTAACGTGGGCCATGTAAATAGAACTAAGTAACTACATGCTTTCCCATGACAATAAACGGGGGGCGGGGTGTTATTAAATACAAACAAGTGACCCCCTTCCAACGCAAATCAAAACTGATATCTCTTGAACACAATATAAAAGACCCCATACCTAATTGTTTGGGGTTAATCAAACACCATAGATCTTTAGGCGTAAACTATCTTACATGTTTGCATTATTGCATACAGGTGCATATCGGCAGCGCTCGGCTGCCTAAGCTATCGTACATCCTACACTAATGGATGACAAAAAATATTTTCCGTGCAGATGGTGTAGACCAAACTAGAACCATACATGAAATATGTATGATACTGAAGAATAAAAGACAAGATCCTACAATTGTATAAGAATATGGAAAGGTGTCTGAAATTATGTGAAATATTTCATAATTAGTGGCTCAAAATGAAACGATAGTGATTTTACTTCATTTATTATCAGAAATTGTGATATAAACAAAATTGTAGTATTTCTTGTAAGATACAATGTTTATTGATTGGATATTATGAATTTTATTAGCAACATCGAGTATTGTATGTGAATCCCGTCGTGCATTAATAACAGTATCACTAGCCATGTATGTAATAACATTAAAAAATGGAGAGCCTATGCAAGGAGGTACATAGCTGTGACCCATGTTCTTGGACTGTTAGGTCAGCTAACAGTCACTGCAGGGAGGCGAAGAAAGGTACGGGATTCGAACCCACAACTAAGCGTATGCTAGTCAAACAATACTTGCACCACCAACGTAATTTATAGTTATTGCATATTGTAGGAAATATGAGAACTGGAGAACTAGTAAATTTACCTTTCAACTTGTTGTGTAGATCCCCAAACGAACTTTGAATCTTTCTTCAACAAAGAACTTAATGGATTAGCTATGTCTGCATAACCCTTGATAAATTTTCTATTATAACCTGTCAGTCCTAAGAAACATCTAAATTTTTCTTCATTGTCCGGAACTGGATAGTTCTTTACTGTTTCAACCTTTGAATTCACCATACTAAGTCCAGGTCTGTCTATCTTATGTCCCAAATGAATGACACTATCTTGCAAAAACTTACATTTTTCAAGTTGCTTTCAACTAGTCTTGAGAATACTAAATCTAATTTCTCAAAGTGCTCAACCGCTGTTTGGGGGAACTATTAAGATATCCAGATACACACTGGCAGTTTCCTAACAACCCACCTAGAACTGTATTAATTAATCTCATATAAGTTTATGGAATATTACATAACCCAAATGGCATTCGTTTGAATGCATAGTGCCCCGTTGTTGTAGAAAAGGCTGTATAATACCTTGAATCTTCATGCAACTTAATTTACTATAACGCAGGTTTGATATCTATAGTGCTAAAATACCCATTCTCGGTCCCCAAACTACGAAAGATATCTGATTATCGGTAACGGTAATCTATCAGGTATTGTCTGATTATTCAATTCCCTGTAGTCAATAACTGGACGTATGATACCATCTGATTTTGGCACCAGAATCAAGAGGAAGTTCCATTCACTTAGACTAGGTTCAATAATATACTGCAATAACATTTAATTGATCAGTTTATCTACAGTGGCTAGCATGGAATGTGGTAACCTATAGACAGGTATATAAATAGGTTGAGTCCCTGGTTTTAGTTTGATCTGATGTTTTAAAATATGTGTTTTGTCCAAGGCAAAGCAATTGCTTTATTGTGCTTCAAGAGCAATGCATCTAAGCTTTCATCCAACTCAGGATAACTAGTAGGTTCTGGTTGGGTCTTGTATTTCTCTCCCAAATCTGTTTCTTCCTGAATTGAACAGATTGATGAAATTGGTGATTCCACCTCCTCAGTACCCTCATTTGAAATCTTAATGGGTTTTGCACAGACTTTAAAACATCCTATTTGTGTACCTTTTCTTAAGACTATGTCTTTATTCAAAGTACTAATCACTAATATTTCTACCTTATTCTTGTTTATCTTATAAACCCCCGAGTCCAATTTCAAACCTTTTATCCAAATTGATTCTGGGATGGTTAAAATTTCATAGTCTACAGTGACTCCTTTCAACTGCACAGCTACTGTTAATTGCTCTGGAGTGTAACGTCGATTTTTTTTACGTCATTTTCCACAGTTAGCAAAGCTTCATTTGAAGTTGATGAATTCTGGGTAATTTCTGGGGTTTCTTGAACACCTGAGTTGGGTTCACTAATTGTGCATTTTCCCTCTATTTGTTTTCTCTGTTCTTGAATAGACAGCTCAGCCCTGCTACCATCAAATCTAGCATTGTTATCTTCCCTATCTATCTCAATAGATTCTCTTATCATGGATACTGGTTCTAAATCTGGTTGATTTAAAAATGGGATTAACTGTGATTTAAATAAGATCCCTAACTCAGCAGGACATATGATCATGTCCTCTTTTCTCAAAGTTGCAAATCCTATCAATAAATCTCCTGGGAAAACATATTCTTCTACAACTATCACTCGAATGTGCAAGTGCTCACTTCTATACAAAATTGTATGTACTATCTTACCTAATATGTTTAATTGGCTTCCTGTTACTCCTTGCAATGAGTAATGGATTAGTTCCAAGACTTTCACTCCCGGTTTTAATTGGTTTAAAACTTTGCTAGTTATAACATTGACTACAGATCCCGGATCGATAGATTGTTTTTGATGTTGGTGTTTTTCTTTCACATTTCTATCACTCGTCCCTAACACAATACTGTCTATTTGTATTTCTATGGTTAGCTCTGTAGTGTTGTTTTATTTAATGCCTGGAGGTTTTCCTCTTGTTTATGGGTGAATACGAAAATTTGTCATTGGTCTAGAATCCTGTGTTCTATGTCCTTCTCTTTAGTGATACAGAAAGATGGGTTTCTACAATGATACTCATCATGACCCTCATATTTGCAGTTTCTACAAATAGTCTCCTAATAAGACTCTCGTACTTTATGCCCCTGTTGGTTACAGTTGTAACATTCAAATCTACCATTCCTTGAAGTGCTTCTCTGTTCAGATCCTCTGTTTCTGTAATCACTCATAGAATTCCTATTGTTATGACAAATGGACTAATTGCTTTAGTTTCACTATAACCTTGAAGAAGGTAATCTATCTCCCCTAAGTTCATGGTTGAAGATCTCGGTATATCTTTCCTGCAGTCATCTTATCACAATTTTGAACCAATAATGCAAATGCTATTCACTTAGTAACCTGTGAAACTTTTAACTTGTCACTAGATCTTTCTGTCCAATCTGAATCCTTCAACATAGAAATCATGTCCTTAGACCATGTCTAATTTTGCTAAATATTCTGTATTACTTTAATTTGTTTTTACTTTCTTTATCATTCTAATGAAAGACCTGATAGGATCCTGATCACACTTCGACTTTAAATGATTGCAAAACGCTTTCTTATACACTTCATATTGGTTTACATCTTCCATTTGCTGGAAATTTATTATAAAACTAGCCTTATCCTTCATTGTCTTTTAAATTTTCTATTTTCTTTTTATCATCTGATATGTTTTTAGTTAATATTAGGGTATCTTTTAAACCTAGAAACCTATTTACCTCTTTGGTGTTTTCTTCCCTACGAAAAATTTGGAATGTTATCACATTAGGTTACAATTTCATGACGAAGAACTTCAGTTGTTAATGTTGATTTGAACTGACTACTTCCTTTGTAGTCGTCCTTACAAGTACAGTGAGTACCTCACACGTTACTAGCTCGTCCTCCTAGGAGTCCCCTTGTTCACTAGCTCGTCCTTGTAGTAGTCCGTCATTCTGTAGCTCGTCCTCATAGTAGTCCTCTCGTTCACTAGCTTGTCCTTGGTAGTCAGCATGCACTGCTTGGTTGTGTCCACTGCGTAGTTGCGTGCACTGTGTGGTTGTGTGCACTGCTTGGTTGTGTGCACTGCATGGTTGTGTGCACTACGTGGTCCTATAGCTGGTTTCATCCCACTGATCCCACCACTCTCATCCGCCACCTTTGTTTCGTACTTCTTTTACTTTAAATTTTGACCACTGTCTTTGTTTGCAATTGTTATGTGATTTGTCTTAAATCGAGGATAAATTAAATACAGATTTTTTCTTTCTGTATTTTTCATAAGGTACTTATGCAGTATGTTTTGCTGTGACTTCGTGATTTCTTTTGTCCAATGATCTTTAACTCTATATTTAAGATCCTCCCCAGAAGGGCGTGATCTTACAATCGTGAACCAATTGAATTTTCTCCACCTTTCCTCCATTCAGATTCACTGTTTCAAGCCTATATGCACTATTGTTTACTTAAGCAATCTCGAATCACTGCATAACTTACTTAGGTTACAAGTCAGTAAAGCATGCACATTATACAGCAATGAAATCGAGTCCCTGGCGACTGTGTGTAAACAAACGGAGAGCAAGTTTGTGCAACTCCTCGCCTACGAACTATTGTTTACCAAACACCCAACTCATCAAAATGCAATCCATGCCTTCTACCCCTTGTTCTACCTATTCTCTACCAGCCTCTTACACCCTCCCATAAGCTTTCCCAACTACACTTAACAAGCTGATCCCTCTCAAAACGCTACACTCACACTTGTCCCCTTTGCCCTTGTAAAGTGGAACTATACAAGCATTCCTCCAGTCCTCTGGCACTCTACCCTCTCATAAACAAACATTAAATAACCTCACCACCCAGTCTATCATCACTACCTCTTTTTTTAGACTTTCTTCATGACACCCATCCAACCCAGGTGCCTTACCTGCACTCATCATCTTAACAACTGCCTTCACCTTATCTTTCCTTATTTCTCCTCCATTTTCCTCAATCATCACTGTCATTTTCATAGTGCTTCCCACTGCAACAACCTTTCCCTCCCTATCCTCCTTCACATTTAGCAGCTCCCTAAAATACTCTGCCCATCTTCCTCTTACTGCCTTCTCTTCCATTATCATTTCTCCATTTGCACCTTTTACCTTTTTTTCTCTACTTGATTTGATTCTTCTTCCTCTCTTAATTTCTTTCCAGAACATCTTTTTATTACTTTAAAAAATTCTCTCATACTCTTACCCCATTTCACATTTGCTCTCCTCTTTGCCTCCTTTATCTTATGCTTTACTTCTCACTCAGCTACAACTACAAAATAAATATAATCAGGAAGCCGACGCTGTTGTCACCATTTACAATACTCACTCACACCTCATGATGCCTACATAGGCATCATCATATTCAAGGGAATATAAAGTGAGTTGACAAGTAGTGACTGTTCCCCACCACCTTGTGCTACTGATGATGTATAAACAGTTTTAACTTAATATGACATATGTTTCTCCTGACAGAGATCAGTGATACTGTTCTCAGCTATTGTGGGGATACAAATTTCCAGTCAGTGAAGCTCAAGGGGACATTTATTATTATAGGGTTTTATTACTATCATTATTATTTATTGATGATATATCTGGGTGTAATTTAGACTATAAATGTATACATAAAAAAGAAATATGTATATACAATTTGGAATTATAAGATAAGTCATGGCAATTGATTATATTTCAATATACTATATTTTAGTATATACAGTACTGTACATTAATTGTGTTTTGTAGAAAACTTTTTGAATATGATCAAGAATCAACTTACTAGTAGTAAGTACATATTTGGTGGTATATAAGATGCACCTCTTCATGAGACACACCTGTTTATATTATAGATCGATATATTATTGGCATTTTGAGAAAAAAGTAATTATCTATTTATCAAAAATATTGAAAAAGAATATTACAGGAGAAAGAAATAGTGCATTTGTGTCTTAGAGGCAATAGCAATATATATGTACTTATGGCAATACCGACAGCAATACTGATTGAGGGTGTTTTGTTAACAAAGAGACTCCTGTTAATTTACATAATATATTATGATGAGAATATTACTTTTAATATCTTTGTTCAGTGCACTGCTGCTCAACAGAGATCATCACAGATTCCCTAGGCCATAAATCATCTGCCATTCTGCATTCTTTGCCCAACCTCTCATTTGGTCATATGGCCACATTAGATGCAGGGTGATCTTTGTAATCATGTAATCACCCCTTTTTTATATAAAATTTGAGTCTTACACTTCAGCAAATATGGCATATGCATGTATGATGTGATTTTTTGGGTTTCATGACATGATCTCTGTAATCCCCAGTTTATTCCTCAGTTCACATCTGATCAATAAGCACTTTTCACTTGAGCCTGGCACTCAAATGCTCAATGATAATTGTTACTAAACATCCACTGGTGGGCCACAGAGATCTCTAGTGGTTGTGGTGCAGTGCATGGGAGGGCAGTGGGTTATAGCCAGACAAAGATTTCAAATTTGGTGGAACATATTTGCATCAATCAATACCTGCACAATGAGGTACTAGTGCTACATTAGATTGAATTTCTATATGAAGCATGATACACACAAGTATTTTACAATTACAATATACACTGAGTAGTTATAAAGACAGTATTGTGCAGTGCTGGAACCAGTCTGTTCAGAGTGAGGGGGTATTCCCTGTTGATCCATTCTTATATGGCTTGAATTACCACAGATGCAATCTCCATACAGAAGACTTGGAGCTCCTTGCCCCCCACTGCTCCCTTTTGCCCTACTTAGACGACACAAAATTTCTTGAATTTAGTGAGGAGCTGTAGATCTCCAAGAGACTTGGAGCAACAGACTGATTGACAATACAGGGTATGACTGAAAGGATAGATAATGGTAGTCATTAATTTATGGTCTCTTATATTTCCTTAAAATCTTGTTTAGCCACCTCAGTTCTTGTTGGTTACTTTTAGTATACATGTGTTGCATCACTTTAATACACAGCCATGAACTACCTAAAACAAGTTCTTGGGTAGTATCATCAGCAAACCCTTTAGTTATGAGACACCCCTATTTTTTATACTACATCTTGCTTCATGATCAAATGTTCTCCTTGTTCATAATGTCTACTGCCAGCTTCCATCAATATTTTGAGTATCTTTTGATTATTCCTTTTCTGTACAATTTTATATTATTCTCCATTTTCAATTGTTTATACAGTAACTGTTTTTTCTTCAAATTTATTCCTAGGTTTGAATTCATCCCTCCTTTTTGTTTCTGCTTACACTATCTTTAAATTATAGTCTGACTGTTCAGCAACAAAACTGTAACCATCATGTGTGTTGCCTTTAGTTAGTCTCATGGACTGGTTTTCTGATGAGTATTTCATCTGAAATGAGTAGATATATATATATATATTACCATGACAAACTAGGTGAGATCATAAAACTGTAAAAGTATGAGCATAAATAAAACCATTTATCAATGTAGATATGAAAATTTAGCTTACTCTCTAGAATCATGGCAAAATAAATCAATGTTTCTTTTATTTAATTTAGGAGGATGTTATATAACAATTGTTACTTAAAGTTTCATAAACTACAAACCTCATGCCCTACAACAACTGATAACAGTCCAGGGGTCCTCAGATAGCTCTCTGGGCTTTGGACAATGTATTGTATCAATGTCAATATATCCATCATCCCCAAGTAACCGGCCACAGCTTCTGGTTTGGCCCATAATCTCACAGAGAAAAGATTTTGTGTTTTTACACTGAATTATGATGATAATTGATGCCAAGAAGAGATCTTTCAATCCTTAAAAAAAAGAGCTTAGATGTCCATTCATGTGGGTTTTCAAAGTTTGAGCTGTATCATATTGAACTGCCTCAGCTTGAAACTCATTTCATTTATTGACAATACAGCTGGCCAAACTATTTTTATCTACTAGATTAGATCTATATCTTGAAAGCTTGAGGCTATTATTTCTCATCCAGTTGTTATTTAGTGTAAAAATATGTTCAGTTTTGGTATTGTTAATTTTGATTAAAATATTAAATGCCTGTATTAAACCGATCCTGTTTCTCCACTTTTTTTATGATTCATTTCTTATGTTTGCTATGAATTTTGTGGCTCACCACTGAACCCTTTACAAATTGTCAATGTTTTGATAAGTTTGGGGACCATATAGAAATAACATGTTTCAAATGTGGGGACCAGTGATCTTTATAATTGATTGATGATAACTGAACCGTTGAAGGCAAAGGATAATGCTATCAATCCCAACAGAAATACAATGCTTAGATGTTTAAAGTTTAGTACTGATAATGATAGCAAGACCCTTTTCACTTTGGTTATTATTTTTTTTTTCATCTTTGTACATAACTTTACACTTGCTTGGGTTAAATTTAGCCATTTTTGAGGATTATTCTGATTTAAAAAAATCTCTATGAATATCCTGCTTAATGTCATCAGTGAATTTGAAGACATGTAATTTAAGAACCACTGTCTTTGTCATTGATATTTACAATAAACAGAAATGGGTCTAAAAAAAGAACCTCAAGGAACTCCAATCATTATAAATTTCTATGTAGAAATTTTACCACACAGAATGACCGAATAAGGTGAGAGTAAGGCAGTGTAGGATGAGGTGCTCAATATTTTCTGTGTGGTGTTTGTATCCATGGAACATAAGGGTGGAAGAGAGAAGCAGTTTGAATGTGTTTGAGATGAGGTGTCTGAGAAGTATGATAGGGGTTACTAGGCTGGATAGAGTGAGAAATGAGGAGGTGAGGAGGAGAATGGGGGTGGAAAGGGTGGATGAAAGAATATTGGGATGGTTTGGACACATGGAAAGAATGAGTGTAAAAAGACAAGCGAAAGAGGTGTGGAAGGCAGATGTGGAAGGAGTGAACATGAAGGGGCGACCTAGGATGAGATGAGATGGATGGATGGAGTAAAAGGGGCTTTGGAGAAGAGGGGAATGTCTGTTGAGGAAAGACGGGACAGGACAGAAGACAGGAGTGAACGGAGAATGGTTGTATATGAACAATGTTGTGATCCATAAGGTGGAATGGGTGGGGGATGGGAGGTGAGGGAGTATGTGTGAGAAACTTTTGACGCAGCCCGAAGGGATTTCTCTCCGTCTTCTCCTTTTCTGCATGAGGGGACAGAGAGGGGGGGGTCGCTGATTTAATGAAGTGGCCTTGTTGTGGATGTTCTGTGTCTTGTGACACTGCTTCTGACCCATGGCAGTGGACAAGATACAGGGATGACCCGTCATCCAGGAGGTGCCAAGATAAGAGGGAGGGAAGAGGGTAGAGGGGAGTGGAGTGTGATAAGGATGGAATGGGTGGGAGTGGTTTTTATGCCTTTGTTTTTTGACTACTTCCCTTATAAGGGAAAAAAAAACCTATAGTATTTATTTACATGTTTGTCAGGTGTCAAGTCACTTGAGATGATTACTCCTAGATCCCTCTCTGAGTTTATTTTTTAGACTTCTTTGTTTCCAATTTTATCTTGTCCCAAAACTCTATTTTTACCTTTTCCAAATTCCATTGTGCTACATTTTTTATGTTGAAATTCATCTCATATCTCCAGCTCCATTCCCATATTTCATCCAGGTCATCTTGCAGTGCTCTGCAATCTTCTTCTGTTTTTACTCTATTGAGTAATTTGGCATTGACAGCAAAAAAGTTCATGTAACAATTTACTCCATCCATATCATTTATGTATATGGCAAACATTAAAGGAGCCAAAACAGAGCCTTGTGGTACTCCACTTTTCACATCTTCCCATTTTGAATTTTTGTCTCTAAGTACCACTCTCATTTTTCTCCCAGTTAAGAAATCCTTCACCAATTCCAACAGTTTGCCTTGAATTCCTCCTATTTTTTCAATTTTACTTATTAATTTTCTGTGTGGTACTTTGTCAAATGCTTTCTGCAAATCCAAGAAGATGCAATCTGCCCATCCATCCCTTTCTTGTATTATCTCAATTAATCTCGAGTAAAAGCAGATTAGATTTGTGGTGCACGATCTTCCACTTCTAAAACCAAATTGTTTGGGGTTTATTATTTTGTTATCTTTCAAATGTTTGGTCCATTTGTTCCTGATGACCTTTTCATATATTTTTGCTACTGTGCTTGAGAGGGATACTGGTCTGAAGTTTGTAGGATCTTCCCTATTTCCTTTATATATTGGTTCTATGTTTGCATCTTTCCAATCTTGTGGTACCTTTACCTCTTTGAGTGAGAAGTCAATTATCTTGTGTAGTTTGTCTGTCAGTTCATCTATACACTCTTTCAGTATCCAATTTGCAATTCCGTCTGGTCTGTGTGATTTTCTGACAATTCCATCTGGTCTGTGTGATTTTCTGACAATTCCGTCTGGTCTGTGTGATTTTCTGACATCTAGGCTTTTTATTTGATCTCTTATTTCTTTTTGTGTTATATTTCTTTCTTTCATCATGGGTGATCTTTCTTGTTGTCCATCTTCCCAAGATTGTGAGCTCTCAATTGTAAAAACAGACCTGAAATGTCTGATCATAACTTCTGCCATCTCTGTGTCATCTATGTATTCTTTATCTCCTTCATGCAGTTTCACTATTTCATGCTTATCCTTTAGTTTGTCATTTATGTATTTGTAAAAGAGTTTAGGTTGATCCTTACATTTGTCTATGATATCCCTTTCATATTCTATTTTTCTTTCCTGCATATATTCACATATTCGTTCCTAAGTTTTATATATGTTTGCCATTTAGATGTTTTTCTATATATTTTTTTCCAGGCTTTGTCTCTCCTGGCTCTAGCCTCACTACACCTTTTGTTGAACCAACATTTTATATACATTTCTTTTTGTTTCTCTTTTGGTACATATTTATTAATTCCTTCTTTGTACTTTTCTTTGAATATGTTCCATTTGTCTTCCATCTTTGTTTCCTCTTTTGAGAATTTATCCCAATTTGTGTTTTGGAATTTTTTTCTTAGTTTTACAAAATCCATTTTGTTGTACATAAATCTTACTTCTCTATGTTTATCATTCTTATCTACATTGTTCTGTTCTTTTAAATAAAACTCTATTAGTATATGGTCACTCTTTCCAATTGGTGTTTTATACACATTTGGTTCACAATATCTGGTTCAGAAGTTAATATTAAGTCTAGTTTTGATGGTTCCTCATTGTTTGTATATCTAGTATTCTCAACCCATTGCGTTAGGGTGTATTCGATGGTCATATCCAGTAGAATGTTGCTCCAAAGTTCATCTCCCCCTTTAACTATCATTTCTTCCCACATTATGTCTTTTGCATTAAAATCACCCATGATTACTATGTTTCCACCCTCTTTCAATAACTCGTTTAGTACATTCATTGTTTCTTCCAGTAAATTAGAATGTTCACTGTCTAACCACACATGGGTTTTTGGTGGTACGTACACTGCTACAGATTTTCTGCTTTTCATCTTTTTGTTTACAATATTAATCATAATTACTTCTACATTGTCTTGGCCTTTAATAATCTTTGTCACATTTAAACCTTTTTTGGTCAATATCATGACACCTCCTCCTTGCTTGTCTGTTCTATTTTTTGCCCAGTGGTTATATAGACCATGTCCCACTATGCTTGTTGATAGCGGTCCTTTCAATTTTGTCTCTACTATGCCCATGATATCAGGTTTTTCTGTTTCTAGATAGTCATTTAGTTCGTTGATTCCAGAGATCATACCATCAATATTTGTGTATGCCACTTTTATTTTCATATCCTCTTTTCTTTTTTGGTTTAAGTTTCCATTTTTTTATGTACCATTTTTTCAGTCTCAAGTCCAGCACTCTCCAAAAAACTCGTTTTTTTCTGTCTCTGTTCTCTTCTCATTCCGATCATTGGCTTCAATTCTGAGCACTTTGTCTTTCTCTTTTTCTTCATCACTAATTTCCTTTTGTATTCTAATATGTTTGAATTTCTCACTGTTGTTGTTGTTGTTGTTGTTGTCGTTCCCTAGACTGTCTGTCCGAGCAGTCCCGTCTCCCCAAGGAAGGCCACAGCCGAAACTGGGTTTTCCCACAAATCCTTTATAGAGTGTATGTTGTGTTGTTTGCGTGCATGATTGTGTATAATGCAGTCTTCCATTATGTGTTGTATGGTATGGGGTGAAGTGTTACATCCTGGGCAGCTGTTCACAACACGGTCGTCCAGCCTCTTCTGGTAGCTTAGAAGTGCTGGGTGGTGACCGCATCGCAGTCTGGCCAAGTGGACTCTGTCCTTTCGTGGGAGAGAGGATTCAGAAGGGTGGATATCAGGGGGTCTGGCATGCAGCAGTGTGTTGTCTTTCAGTGTGTTAATGGAGCGGTGAGTGATATGATTATGAATATGTTTCCGGAGGCTGGTATTTGGTGGTTGTGGAGGAAGAGAAGAGAGTATCTGTGCGTAATAAAGGTCTTTGGGTGTAGTTTTAATGTTTCTTGGTGTGTGTGGGTGTTCTGCTATGTAGTGTAGCGGGTGTGATGTGTTTGTGGTGGCTGCAGCAAGTGTTTGTGTGCCTCTCATGTCGAGGTGGTCCTTGACTTTGAGGACTTTTGTTTCATGGTGTAAATGGTCTGTAGGTGTTGTATTTGTGCAGCCTGTAATTGTTTTTAGGGCTTTGTTTTGTATGATTTGAAGGGTGTTGTGGTGTGTCTCACTGAGATTAGGAGCCCATGCAGGACTCGCATAATTCATCACTGAGCGTATGCATTGTTTGTATATTGTTATATTAGTTTCTTTGTTTTGTCCAAATGTTGTTCCAGTGATTGACTTAAGTGCGTTAAGTCTAGGTGTGCATTTGTTTTTTATGTTTGTGAGGTGTTGTTTGAAAGACATGGATGTATCGTATGTTACACCAAGAATTTTCGGTGTGTTTGTGTGTGGTATTAGAGTGTTGTTGATGTAGAGATGAGGTATGTATTTGTGTTCTTTTGTCCAGTTGGTGAGAAGTGTTGCTGTAGATTTGGTTGGAGCTATTTTGAGTCTGTTTGTGATGAACCATGTGTTGAGTGTGTCAAGGTAAGGCTGGATTATTTCTGCAGCTTTGTCTGTGTTACGATGTGTGCATGTGATTGTTATGTCGTCTGCGTAGGAAGAGATTTGTATTTCTGAGGTGTCTGGTGTGGGTAAGTCATGCATGTATAGATTAAATAATGTGGGGGATAGAACTGAGCCCTGTGGTACTCCGTTCTTAATGTTTCTGATGTGCGATGATTGGCCATTATATGACACATGAGCATTCCTGCCTGCCAGATAATTGGCCAGCCATCTTTTGGTGTTATTGTGCATGTCTGTGCTATATATTTTATTTGTTAGGTTGTGGCGGGGGATAGCATCAAAAGCTTTACTAATGTCCAATGTTATAAGAAGTGTTCTGTGGTGGGGCCTATCTGAATTGATGCCATCTAAAATTCTTTGTGTGAGGTTTGTCAGAAGAGTGTTTGTGGAGTGTAGTGGCCTAAAACCGTGTTGTGAGTCAGCAAGGGGAATATATGGTGTGACAAGTTTAAGTATTAGGCGTTCAATGACTTTAGAGGGGGTGCAGAGAAGTGTGATTGGGCGGTGCGATGTTGGGATTGTTGGGTCTTTGTTCGGTTTTGGAATGGTGATTATTTTACCATGCTTCCAGATGTCGGGTATAGTGTTGTGTGAATAGCTGTAGTTTGCAATGTTTGTGAGTGCGTGTATACCTTGTGGTCCAATGTGTTTTAGGTGGATGTTGCTTATGTTATCAGGGCCACAGGCAGATGAGTGCTTGAGATTATGCATTATGAGTTTTGTCTGACTGTCTATGAAGGGTGTATAGTTTGAGTCTGTGGGGAAGTCTTTCTTACGTCGAATGGTGCGTCGGTCGTCAGGGTGAGATGTAAGATGGCTCGTCTGTGCAAAATGACGTATGAGTGCGTTTGCTTGTTGTCTGTTTGAGGGTAGATTATCTGTTGTTGTGATTATTGCTGCGTGAGAGCGTGTAGTGTTAGTGTTGGATAGTGTGATGCTGTTGAGTGTTTTGTACAATTTGCTGGTGTTTGTTTTGTGATCAAGTGTATTGATAAAGTTTTGCCAATTTTGTGTTTTTTGTTCATGTATTTTATTGGCAATCACAGTGTTTAGTGTTTGTATTTGGTCTGCTATGTTTTGAGGGATAGGTGTGGGGGTATCGTGTTTAAGTGTGTCACGTTGTCTGATGAGGCCTTGGATTTCTGGTGTGAAGTTGGGGTTGTGTGATTTTCTGTTGCCTCTAGGGATGTATCTCTTGTCTGCGTTTTGTATGATTGTATTAAAAGCGTGCATAGCATTGTTTATGTTTGTGATTGGTGTACTGTTAAGTGTTTCAAAATGTTGTTCTGTCTCTTCAGTAAAGGCTTCCCAGTTAGCTCTCTTGTAATTGGTGTAAGTGTGTCTGTGGCCAGCTGGGGTGCATCTTATTTTGGTGGTGATGATGATTGGAAGGTGGTCAGAGCCAAGGGCTCCGACCACTCTCCATGATGTTGTTGGGGTTAGGCAGGGGGAGCAAAAGGTGATATCAGGAGAGGAGGGAGTGTAGAGGGCTTGGTATGGGATATGTGTATGATTATGTGTGTTGTTCATGATAGTCAATGAGTCGAATTGAGTCTGTATATCAAGCCCTCTGTCTGTGTCAGGGTTGTCGACATACCAGGCAGACGACTTGGCGTTGAAGTCACCACCCATGATCAGGTTGGGGATTGAGGTTAGTTGGCTAAGTTGAGGTCTGAAGGTGTTTGGAACTGTGGGGGATGATTGGGGGGGAATGTACATGTTAACTATTGTCAGTGTTGAATTGTTGCCTGTGCGGATACGAATGGATTGGGTTTCTGTTGTGTTATCTGTGGTAGGGAGGAGAATTTTGGTTGTGGCACTTGTGTCCACAAAACAGATGGAGTGGTGGATCAGGGTGATGAGTCCACCACCATTGCCGTCAGTCCGGTCTTGTCTGATGGTGGTGTAATTATGAAATGATGGTGTTTTGTGTGAGTGTCTTAGTTTTGTTTCTTGTAAAATCGCAATGTGTATGTTGTGTTGTTTAAGAAAGTGTTCAAGTTCATGTTTTTTAGTGTTAATACCGTCAATGTTGTGTTGTAATATGTTGATGTGTGTTTTGTATGTGTTGTATGTTGCCATTTGGGGTTGAGGTTGGGGTGGTAGTGGGGAAGGTGTAGGATCTGGGTCAGAGGGGGGGAAAGGAGAGATCGGGGACAAAGGAAGGGGAGTACTAATCGGGGGTAAGGGCAAAGGGAAATTGGGAGTGGGTAAGGGTGTTGGCTGTGGTTGGGGAGGTGGGAGTGGGGTTACTGGAGGGCAGGTAGAACATGTCCAAGTGTTTGTGTATTGGTTTGTGTCAGCAAGTGTTGTACAAGTGAGGTGGGCCCAGTTTTTGCACATATTGCACTGAACTGAGCCCTTTGTCTGTCTGCTTGAAGTAATGGGTTTAGAGTATGTTGGGCATGTGTATTTTGTGGTGGGCCCAGGATTGCTCTCTACATCTCCGGCTAAAAGTAGAAGAAGAGGGGTGATCGCCGGAAAATCACCCCTCAGTGCAGAAAAAAACGTAACATTGTATGTTGGAAAAAAGGATTGTGGTACTCCCCCAGGTAGGCGTAGCTCCTCCTTGGGGATCGGTGCCATCTGCGTAGAGCTGATGGCCAGGGGTGGTTGCTGCTGATTGGCCCCCAACTCTTGGGGTTGGGGGGTGGTCCCACGACGTAGACGTTGCAGCTCCACTGTTTGCTAGTTTGACCGCTTTCGATAATACTGTACCTCCTCTGCTATCATTTGTGTCCTTAGTTTTATTTTCAGAGGTATATAATGTTTTTCTTTTGAATACAGTATTTGCCTATCCTGTGTATTTAGTCAATTTCTTTATCGAGATTCTGATCTTCATCCTGTATTTCTTTCAAAATTACTTTAGCTAATTCCTTCTCCTCCTTTTCTCTCTGTTATCTATACATATCATGCTTTTCTTGGATGCCATGGACCACAATGTATCCAGGGCAGTTGGAATCTGTAGACATGCCGTTTTTACTTATTTTGAGAGTAATTTCTCAACTAGGTATATTTTCCTCACCTATCAATCATATAACTGAATACAGTATTATAATTATTTCTCACTTTATTATTTATAAATTTAGACTGTAAATGGTGAATTGGTATGACAGGTTTGATCATTTCATATATCAGTCACCCAATGATATCTTCAATATTGTCAAATAAGACAATGAGAATGACTCATAAATTTACCTAGTTGTATTATACGGGAAGGGAGCTATGCTCGTGGTGACCCGTCTTTGTATCTCTCAGCATCAAGTTTTTTCTTAAAATCTTGAATAGTGTTTGCACACACTATTTCTTTGTCTAATTTGTTCCAAGTATCTATCACTCTGTGTGGGAAGCTATTTTTTTTTTTTTTCCAGATCTCTTCTGTAATTATATATATTTTTTTTTAGTTTCTTTTCATATTCTCTTGTTTTTCCATTGTCCTATTTCAATAAGTCATTCTTATCTAAGATTTTCATTCCCTTCATAATTCTACAGATTGTTAGTAAGTCTCCTCTTTCCCTTCTTTGTTCCAGAGTTGGTGATTCTAATTTGGATAGTTTTTGTTCATATGTCATTTTGGAAAGAGTTGGTGCCAGTTTTGTTGTTGCTCTTTGTATTCTTTCTAACTTCTTAATATTCTTTTTGGTACTGGGTGTCCATAGTGTTGCTGCATACTTGAGTTTTGGTCTAATTAGTGTAGTTAATTTTTTTTTATAATTTCCTCATCCAAATAGGCAAATGCCACTTTTATTGACCTCAATAAATTATAGGTTTCTCTGACTACATTATTAATATGCTTATCCGGTGTCATGTCTTTGCTGATCATCACTCCAAGGCCTTTTTCCGAGATTACTTTTTTTACCTTTTCTTCACCAATTTTATAATCTCTCAATATTCTGTTTTTACTTTTTCCAAATTCCATTATACTACATTTCTTGATATTGAATTTCACTTACCACTTTTGAGCCCATTTCCAGATCTTGTTTTAGTCTTGTTGTAATGAGTTGCAATCCTCCTCCATTTTTACTTTCCTTAGTATTTTTGCGTCGTCTGCAAAGAAATCGTATAACACTCTACTCCTTTGTCCATGTCATTTATGTATATAGCAAACATGATCGGGGCCAGTACTGATCCCTGCAGGACACCACTTACCATTTCTTCCCAATTTGAGAATTTGTCTCTAATTACTACTCTCATTTTTCTCCCAGTCAAGAAGTCTTTCATCCATTCCAATAATTTTCCTCTGGTGCCACCTATTGATTCTACCTTCCTTATTAGTTTATTGTGTGGTACCTTATCAAATGCTTTTTGTAGGTCTAGAAAGGCACAGTCTGCCCAACCATCTCTCTCTTGTATTGTGTCTATTAATCTTGAGTAGAAGCAGATCAAGATAATGTACATTATCTTCCTTGTCTGAATCCAAATTGATTTGTATTAAGTATTGTTTTTTCTTCCAAATGTTTAACCCATCTATTTTTGACGACCTTTTCGCAAATTTTTGCCACTGTGCTTGTCAGGGAGACTAGTCTGTAATTTGATGGGTCTTCCTTGTTTCCTCCCATATAAATTGGTACTATGTTTGTCTTCTTCCAGTCCTGTGCCACTTTTCCGTCTTTAAGTGAGAATTTAATTATATTGTATATTTTGTCAGTTAATTCTTTCATGCATTCTTTCAGTATCCAATTTGCAATTCCGACTGGACCATGTGATTTTCTGATGTCAAGGGTTTTGATTTGGTCGCTGATTTCCTTTTGTGTTACAATTATTTCTTTCATTGAGGGGGATCTCTCTCTCTCTCTCTCTCTATTTCCTCACAGTTGGGTGAGTTTTCTATTGTGAATATTGAATGCTGAAATACCCTACTCATAAAGGGTAAATCAGAAGTGGCAGCAGAGTTGTACACCAATGGAATACAGGTTACACACCATTTGTGGAATCCTAACCAAAGTATTAGATAAAGAGAAACTCTTGCAGCTTGTAGGTATGCACTCCATCAGATAGAGTCACTCTTGATGAACATGAAAGTGGCTTTTCAGGCTTTTCACCTCATAGATGAGAAAAAGATAAAAAAAAAAAAAAAAAAAAAAATTGATTGTAGTTTCTGTGGTTTCTTCATAAAATGGTGGATATAAACAAGATTATGTGAATCCAAACAACAGAGACTAAAGTGGTTCCCAGTCTTTCAGATAAATCATACCGGGAAACTAGAAGTTCTGAAGCTGCCAATGAAATTCAAAAGAAGAAAAGGTGACATGATCAAATTGAAAATTATTATAAGTCTAAAGGATGTTAACAAAGTTTTCTGTACAGATTCATCAACTGGAATAGCCTGTAGTATGTTCTGGCCCAAGATAAATCTATAGATGAATCCAAAGCTAGGTAAGATAGGTGGAGTAGAAGAGATGGAAGCCCACATGTATAACTCTTTTTTCTTATGTAGATTAGATAAATACAAAGAAAGAAAAGAAGAAATGATAGGATTTTAGTGTTCAGGACTACATGGGAAATGAATAAAGCTGATAGAGAATGCCTCTTCATTTGGGACAGGAGGGAATGATAAAAATAGAAGAAAAAAACAACATTTTGTTAAAGTAGTGCCCTGTTATTAAGACTACATAAGAGGTAGGCAGAGAACATCAATGAAGGGTTAAGAAGTAGAGGATCCTCTGGGCTGGCTGGAGGAAGCTGATGCAAACTGACAGATTGACATAGACCTACCACGCCATGAAGACATGGCAACAAATAGAAAAATACTACATGTCTGAAGGCTGTCAAGAAATAGTTTCCTGAACAAATGCTAAAACTCCTGGAATAAAAAATTATATATCCCAAGTTAAAACCATAAACAAATTTAAAGCTAGTTATAAGAGATGGAGAGAAAGAGATGGGACCCCATGAGCATAGGTAGTGAGGAGCCTATGCCAAGGGGTGCATAGTTGTGGTTGAAGCCATTACCTTTGCCCTATGCTGGGAGTTGGAGAAGAATGAGGGATGTGAACCCACAACTAAGCAAATGTGATACCAGCATGCTTCTCATTGCACCACCAGCTCCCTTCCAAATACTTCAATTAAGTAAATACACTAATATAATGCACACAGTGGTCTAATATTTGTTCCCAGAAAGATCTACGTGAAGGCCCAAGGACTACTGTTAGGTACTGCAGGGTTTGGGGTTTCTAGTTGGTGAAACTTAAAGCAATAGTTTTACCATCACATACCTATATATACACTTATAAAGGGTAGGTGGGGGATATGTAGGAAAAGAAGGAATGAGGAAATAACAAGGAGGAAATGGGGATAAGGGAGACAGGGAAAGAAAAACAATGGTCTTAATTAAAGGTATTTGTAAAACTTACATTTTTGTATTGTGCGAAGAGAACCAGCCAGCAGTGGAAAAGTACTATTGCAGTTATAAGAAAAGTGAGGGTTATTGCTGCTGAAAAAACACTTAAATATGGGTTTTGAGTTATAATTAATGCTGGGAATACAAATAAGCACACAAGTGCAGTCAGGATCCTTAGACCAATGAAAACCATGTATGGAATCATCAGAGCTGGTTTTCTCTGTAAAATAAATAAGTGAGGTAATGTTAGTACATGATTTTAAGCCTAGATATCTGAAGTTCTAAGTAGATCCAAACTTTGAGAACCTGTTTTAATCTTAAAGTAATGTTCATTCACTTTAATGTGAGGTACTCCCTCTGAAAGAAGGCTAGGATGGTGTCACCTTATGGATTTTTTTTAAGCAGCAAATTTAATCTATTCTGATCTTTTTATGGACTCCCTCAGCCAAGCAGCCTCAAATCACCTCCACTCCAGCCTCACACCCAAATAGTGACATTCTAGACAACTTTGTCATTGAGGATTCCAATTTTAAAAGTTATGTAATTTGAATAGATTTCATTTGTTATGTTTCAAAAGAACTAATATTTTCTTTGCATTACCACAGTAGGAAAAGTAGATACAATAGAATACTTACATAAAGCACACCACACAGTTGCAATCCTGACATCAGCATGATAATGATGGAAACCACAACCACAATAATATACAGAGCAATAACTGTCAGTAAGAGAGAAAAAATAAATTATCTTATAAGGGGGATCTGACACTCTGGAAAGCCAATATATATATATATATATTTTTTTTTTTAATTGAAAATTTCATTTTGCATGGATTTATATTCCAACACTATTCAGAGATATGTAGATTAGCCACCTGCAAGAATGAACACTATACGTGGCAAAATACAGCTCTTTTCTGCATGTCTTTTTCTCAATATATCCCTTTGTTTTGTGTGTGAAAATATAGTGGCATTTGGCACCTTTTTCTCTTAGTTGTCATACAGACTCTGGCAAAAATTTGTGCTTTTTGATGAGATGAACCTTTTGCAATGGGTGGCACTCACTTGTTTGGTGATAAGGGAAGGTGCCCATCATTGATTAGAAAATAACCCTTATCAATTATATGAAACTGTGACGGCACCCCAGCAGTAAGACTTTTACCCATAAAAGCTGATAAAGGCACAGAAATTTTTAGAATGTTACATTAGAAAATAATTCCAATCATAACATACGAAACCAAAGTATGTTGTACAAAAAAGTTCAGACATCTTACTGAAAACTTTGAAGTGCGATTACTCAAAACAAAGATTTTTTGGTTTCAAATATTTGGCAAATTTTAAAAAATAATCAAATTTTCTTCAAAGTTACCATGCTAACACAAGAATGTTGTGCCTTTGTAGTGTAAGTTTGGATAAATTATTAAAATGATAAATAATATCGCTAGAGGGAAATTTATTGTAAAAAAAGAAAAGAAAAAAGAAAACATCGGTACAATGCTGCAAAGTCATGCATTTTATGATCTATGTATATCTTAATCTAATAAGATTTTAGGAAAAAACGAAATTACACGCTGTTTGTATGGTATTTGAATTTTACATGCAAAAGCAGGTTAGTCTAGGTAAAGTATATGATCGGAAAACATTTGTGATGTCATCAATGACATCATACAGACTGACGGATGAAGAGACGGAGATACATCGTTCAAATGCTCATGGAATATGGAAAATAATAATTTGATTACACTGTAAAAATATCAAGTCGATATATAAAAACCTTTTTTTTTATTAATATTTTTCTATCAGTCCATCTGATCCCCCACAATATATATATACGGAGAACATAAACACAGGGGAAGGTATGGAACCTTAAACACTCTAACATTTCGTTTGCATAGAACTTCTTCAGAGAGTGCATGGAAAACTGTAATTGAAGTTTATGTACTGAACTTAGTTATCTTGTTGGATACTTGGGAAAAGTCGTTTTTCTGGCGTGTTCTTGAATTAAAATACTAGTTTGTTTTGCTAAATTGATCAATCCTCCTCGATGGTTTGATGAATTCTTAGTTGAAATATATGCTGATTCTACAATTCTTCTAGTGAATTTATCAAAACCTTTATGCAGCACTTCAGCTCCTCTCCAGTTTGGTAAATAATCAAATTTTTCTGCATGAACTACTAAAGAATTAGATGTCCTATGTACTTTTATGTCGTTTTTATGTTCCTAAATTTTTTACCTAATCCCCTTGATGACTTGCCATAATATGCCATTGTGCAACCATTGCATGGGATTTTGTATACGACACTGTTTTTGGAATTGGTTCTCTTCGGAAGTCTTTACCAAATCACCTATCCTCTTATTAGTTATTTTGGCTATGTTTATACCTGTTTTTGTTAAATATTTGTCTATTATTGGTGGATTTTCTGAACCAGGTACTGATATAAAATTGGTAGTATTTTGATCATTTCTCTCTTTCCACGATTATAAATATTGCTTTTCTTTTTATTCTCCTCAACACTCCCTCTGGGTAGCCGAGTTTGTCAAAGATTTTCATAATATAATCAAATTCTTCTTCTAGGTATTCTTTGCTACATATTTGTAGTGCCCTAAGAAAAAAGCTTATTACTATACCACTCTTTGTCCTATCATCATATGCAGAGAGGTAATGTACCAAATCCTCTTTGTTTTCTTTCTGTATACTGAGAAAGTCACAATTTTCCTACTTGTCGTATTAATGTATCTAGGAAGGGCAACTGTCCATTTTGTTCCTCTTCTACTGTGAACTGGATATCGCTGTTGACCACGTTAAGCATTCTCATTTTATTATTTACATTAGTGTTTTCGGGGATGATAGTCAGAACGTCGTCTACATATCTAAACCAGTGTGATCCTCTACCATTAATTCTGATAAAGTTTTCTTTTTCCAATAACTCCATGTATAGAGAGGCCATCACTGCACTTAAAGGACTACCCATAGCGAGACCTCTGTGTTGTTCATACTCATCACCATTAAAAGTAAACGCACCAAAGTCAATGCATAAATCTATCAATTCTATATAATCATGTTTTCTTATGGGTAGGTCAGCATTGTTCATATCTTTTATTACTTTCTTTACTGTCTCTAATGCACTGTCAGTGGAAACATTTGTAAATAAAGCCTTAACGTCATAGCTTACTAACTTTTTCCCCGTGAAATCTAAATCCTTTAGTCTTGTCAAAAGATCGTTGGAATTTTTCAAATGTGTATTACTGATTGACCCCATTGCCTGTGATAACGGTTTGTCTAGACATTTCGCTAGTCTAAGGGGTGCACTACGAATATGTAGCAAAGAATACTTAGAAGAAGAATTTGATTATATTATGAAAACCTTTGACAAACTCGGCTACCCAGAGGGAGTGTTGAGGAGAATAAAAAGAAAAGCAATAAATATTTATAATCGTGGAAAGAAAGAGAGAAATGATCAAAATACTACCAATTTTATATCAGTACCTGGCTCAGAAACTTCACCAATAATAGACAAATATTTAACAAAACAGGTATAAACATAGCCAAAATAAGTACCGTATTTTCCGGCTTAAAATGCGCATCGGGTTATAATGCACACCCATGCACTTCGTTATCTCAGTACACAGATAGCGCGCACCGACGTATAATGCGCATGCCCGATCGCATTTGTCTATAAAGCAGTTTTACCTTGGTATTTATATCATGTGAACGAGGTTACATGGAGAAGTATTTTTCATTGGCTAGAGCCACATCTGGGAAATCTGTTGATTTGTCACTAAATTAAGTGTCAGTTTAGGCATCAATCAGGACACAACTAAGAAAAAGTCGGAACTACATGTGCAGGTATATGACTCATGTTGTGCATTGGTCCCTTATTACTTTGTAGCTTAAATAGTTTGTAGGAAATATGATCTAAAAAAAGTTTATTGAAAGTAAAATATACAGAAAAAGTTTGGGATTTTTACAGAAAATGTTCATTTTATATCTTGAGGAAATAATTCGTCTTTACCATTTTTTATTTAATACTGAAACAAACTACAGACTGTTTCATTTTAGCTTTGAACCTGCAATGACAGTGGTGAAATAGGACAGTCTCCCATCAAGGTGACGTTTAGTTGATATAACTCTCGAAAGAGGGTGTTGTAGTCAGGTGTTTGACACGAGTTTATGAATGGCCACAACGGAATTTGTACCATACCTAAAGTGAAGCAACAAAGCCAACACAAAAATCCAAACTAGGATGCTGTGAACATGGGCAAATATAATGAATATTGATCATGTTTCATGGTGTTTAGGCCTATTTAAACATGAAAAATAAGATTCGATAGATACCTACCTATACCAAATATTTATATATGGTAGCCCATGCTGGCGTATTCTTTCATGTCACCATGGCTGTTCTTCTTGTCACGGAACGTCACGGAGAAGGGTGCCTCCCGACTTTGTGACGGCCAACATCGTCACGTTGTTGTGAAAAAAATACACACAGCCGCAGAATTTTTATCGTAGGCCGTAGATAATGCGCACCACTGGATAACGCACACACCCCATTTTTAGGCCCTTCCAACGGAAAAAAGTTGCGCACTATACGCCGGAAAATACGGTAATAAGAGGATAGGTGATTTGGTAAAGACTTCTGAAAAGAGAACCAATTCCGAAAACAGTGTCGTTTACTAAATCCCGTGCAATGGTTGCGCAGTGGCATATTATGGCGAGTCATCAAGGGGATTAGATAGAAGAATTTATGAACATAAAAACGACATAAAAGTACAGAGGACGTCTAATTCTTTAGTAGTTCATGCAGAAAAATTTGATCATTTACCAAACTGGAGAGGAGCTGAAGTGCTGCATAAAGGTTTTGATAAATTCACTAGAAGAATTGTAGAATCAGCATATATTTCAACTAAGAATTCATCGAACCATCGAGGAGGATTGATCAATTTAGCAAAACAAACTAGTATTTTAATTCGAGAACATGCCAGAAAAAAATTACCTTTCCCAAGTATCCAACATGATAACTAAGTTCAGTATATAAACTTCAATTACAGTTTTCCATACACTCTCTGAAGAAGTTCTATGCAAACGAAATGTTAGAGTGTTTAGGGTTCCGTGCCTTCCCCTGTGTTTATGTTCTCCATCATCCAAATCTTTTGTCTAAAATACTTATTAATATATAAATATAAATATATATATATATATATATATATATATATATATATGCATATATATATATATATATGTATATACATATATATATACATATATATATACATATATATACATATAAATATATATATATATAAACTACAATGTTTCTTTTCCATCTCCCTCACTTTTAATTCTTATATTTATTATCATAGGGATTCTTTTTCCTATTTCTACCTCTTCCACCGTAATGATTCTCTTCACTACCACTGTCACACTATCTCCCATTTTCCCCCTTGTGTCCCTCCTCCATGTTCTGTTTTTCCTCAACCACCTGAACATTTTGGCAATGCACATTATGTCTGATTCTTTATACTTAAGTCATTCATTTCTAATTTTGCTGATATCAGTTGCATAAGCTATTTCTGATCCTTTTATTTTTCTTTATTTTTTTTTTCTTTTATTTTTTTTAAGGAAACAATTTTCTGATATATCACTCTTTACTAAAACTCTGTCTTCTGTTCATTCCTCATTTCATTTTTCCTTTAGCTACCTCTAACAATTTTATTTATTTCACTTTCTTCCTCTGTTGCATATCTTCTTATCCAAAATATCTTGGTTTTGTTTATACTTGCTAGATTCCATGTCCTATCAAGGAATTGATTCACCATGTTTTGTGAATTGCACATATCTGCCTAACCTGAATACCTTTATTTCTTTGTATGTGCCTTCTTCATTGCAATGTAGTGCTTGTACTTTTTCTTATGTTTTCTTTCTTTTATTTCTCACTCTTTTCCTATTGGTAAATTTTCTTCATGCCATCCTACCATTAGAATACATTTAATTTGTTTTCCATTTCTCTTATCACCAGTTCTCTACTCTCAAATACCATAATCACCTCTTTATCCATATATTCATTTTCTTCTTTTTGTTGTTCCATAATTTTTAATAACTATATTTGTTCCTCTTGTAATTTTAATTACCCTTTTTGCCCTTGCTTGATATTTCTAATATTTTCTTCATTTTGTCATTCATGAGCCTTCTCATTGCTCTGCTTCATGATGTCCTCCATCTTAATTTGTGTGTATCTACCTACATACATACATATACCAAAGGCTTTTTCCCCCTACATGGGGGGTAACCACAAAGAAAAAGGCATAGAAGCCACTCCCACCCATTCCATTTCCTATATATTCCACTCCCCTCCACCCTCCTCCTTCCCTCTTATCTTGGCACCTCCTGGATGACGGGTCATCCCTGCATCCTGTCCACTGCCCTGGGTCAGAAGCAGTGTCGCAAGACACAGCGCATGCACAGCAAGGCCACTTCATAAATTCGGCGACCCCCCCCCTCTCCGTCCCCCCATGCAGAAAAGGAGAAGACGGGGAGAAATCCCTTTGGGGTGCATCAATTTTCTTCTCACACATACCTCCCCATCCCCCCACCCACTCCCCCTCATGCATCATAGCATCATCTATACACAACCCCTCTCCATTCACCCCTATCTTCTGTCCTCTCCCGTCCTTCCTCCACAGACATTCCTCTCATTTGTAATGCCCCTTTCACCCCATCCATCCATCTCATCCTAGGACGCCCCCTAATCTTTCTTCACTCATTCTTTCCATGTGTCCAAACCATCCTAATACCCTTTCATCAACCCTATCTCCCAGTTCCCTTTCCACCCCTGTTCTCCTCACCTCCTCATTTCACACTCTATCTAGCCTAGTAACCCCTATCATACTTCTCAGACATTTCATCTTAAACACATTCAAACTCCTTCTCTCTTCCTCTCTCATGTTCCATGTTTCTGCCCCGTACAATGCTGTTGGTACAATCACTCCTTCATATAACCTCCTCTTAGCATCCATTCCCAGATGTCTATTTCTCATTAAACTTTTCAATCCACCAAGGCATTTACTCTTCTCTCAATCTACATTCTACCTCCACCCCTACTCCTCCCTTTCCTGCCACATTTGCACCCAAATATCTAAAACTATCCACTTCCTCCAGTCTTTCACCCTTAATGCTCAACTCCAGCCTGCTGTCACTCTCTCCCCTTGTACATCTCATCACCTTACTTTTACCCACATTTATCTTCAGCTTCCTTCTTTCACATACCTTCTCAAAAAGTATCTACCTAATTTACTTAATTGTATTTATTCACCTAATTGTAGTATACAGGAAACTAGCAATGCTCATGTCATATTATCTTCACCTCTCTAATTGATCATATCTAGCCTCAAATTCATATACAGTACAGTTCTGTCTTGATCCATATCCTCTATTTCTGATTACAGTTACACAGTATCATATTTAGATTTGAGTTAATATATTGCTCCAGCCTGTACTAAATCACCCTCTAAGTTATTATACATCTATATGGGAAACTGTATTTCTTCACATCCTCTACACATGTAGTCTTTCTGAACCACTTTGGTATGATGACACCTACGTAGGCTTCATGGGGTGCGAGTGGGTACACTCGGCATCTTGATTATATATACTGTATGTATTTTTTTTTTTGTATTTGTACACGAATTACCTGTGTTTTCTGTGTTTATTATAACTCAAAGTAAAAGAGAACAAGTAAAACAGCAGAGACTTTACATTTTATAATGTGAGTAGTGTGATGCAAATTACATATGGTAGCTGATGCTGCGTGCGAGAATTTGAGTTGTAATGAAGTGGTTAACTTATTCCCATGACCTCTTAAAGTTCTCCATTCTCTAATCAAGAGATCTCTTCTGTCATTGTAGTCTATTCCATTTAGCAACCTGAATACTCTAATCATACCACCTCTTTCTCTTTGGCCTTTCAAAGATGGTAGACCTAGTGCTCTTAGTCTCTCCTCATATGATTTATTTCCCAGGGTGGGAACCAGTTTGTTGTTACCCTTTATATTTTCTCAGTCTTTCTTATATCCTTCTCTCTATGTGGGGACTATACTACTGAAAATATGTTCTAGCCTTGGATGGATCAGTTTCTATGATGTTTTTCCTTATCTCTTTTAATCTTTTCCAGCAGTCCATGTGTCTTTCCCAAAATCCTACTGACATGTCTGTCTGGTGACAGGTTATCTTTCAATACTCTCATATATTTCTGCTCTTTAGCATTTGCATTGGTTTTGCTTACCAAGAAATATAGTTTAGAGATGTATTTACCTAGTTGTATTATACAGGAAGGGAGCTATGCTTGTGGTGACCCATCTTTTTATCTTTCAGCATCAAGTTTTTTCTTAAAATCTTGAATAGTGTTTGCACACACCATTTCTTTGTCTAAATTATGTGTGTGTATTTACCTAATTGTATACATGAAAGGAGCAATGCTTGTTGGGTCTTGTTTCCTATTCTATAATTTTTTAACATACCGGTACCTAGACTTAAATTCATGCACAGTTCCAACTTAATATCAGGGGTGTCAAACTCAGATCCTTTCAAGGGCCAATTATGCACTTGGTTATTGTGTCAAGGGTCATAAAAGTAAAAAAAAAAAAAAAATAATAATAATAATAATAATAATAATAATAATATGTATATATATATATATATATATATATATATATATATAAAATAAATAGAAATAATTAGATAGAAAATTAATCAATAAAATGTAAAAGTTATTATGTCTCATTTTAACGGTACAGTATAGTCACATTTTCCTCAGTTATAATAATCATAGTGACTGGAGTTGAAAAATCTCTTGTCACTCTGCGGGCCATGAGTTTGACACCCCTGATCTATATCCTTAATTTCCAATGATCATACCATATATACTCGTCTATAGGTCGATCTCGTGTAAAGGTCGACCCCCCATTTTTGGCCAAAAAATCTGGAATTTTCCATGTACCTCATGTATAGGTTGAGTGGTTTGTATTTGTTTTGGTGCTGTGGGCATTTCATTGTCTCAATGCTTTGAAGTGGCATGGCTTGCCTGGTATAACAATTGATTATTATGGTTTTTTCACTTCATTAATTCTAATGTATTTTGGTTTATGTTTTTTTCAAGTTCACTGATTTTAATATTTAATAAGTTTCACTGAAATTGCCATTTCAGCGGAGTGAAAAACTTGAACAGATTACCAAGTAAAGTACGGTATACGGAATAAACTGGCTAGGCGTGTTTCGTTAGAAATAATTTTAACCAACAGTGTCTCAGTGTAGTCTTGTAATCTCAACTGTGTGGATGATCAGGCTAATGATAATGTGGAGGAGGAAGATGATGTTGATGTTCCTTTGGCTGATGAAGTTGATCCATATGACGATACTCTACACAGAATTGAGTGGGAGGAGCTGTTTGGTGGTGAAGATGACGACAGCAAGGAAAACTATTTTGGTGGATTTTAGTTAAAATATTTAGGATTATACCATGTGTCACTGTAACAGTAACAAGTTGGCAATACTGAAAAGTTTGTTTTCGTGATGGTGAGATCCATGCATTGTTTTGGTAATGGTAACAATAATATATACCATATAGAAAGCTCAATTTGGGTAAATTTTTAGTTTCGACCATGGGCGCAATATAGCAATAAAAAATTTATTACTAATTTTGTAAATTATAATGTATCAACGTAATATGCAATTTTGTGAGCGGAAATAAAAAACAAAAACAAAAAAGGTGCTAAAACATTTCGTAAGTAACGAAGTCGTGTCGGACGAATGGTACGCCATGTTTGTTATGATAGATGCCGACGTCGAAGAAATGAAAGGATGATAAATTCGTCTAACCTAAACTAACCTAACCTGTGTTTAATAAATCATTACCTGCAAATTAAATGTCATCCGGCTCGTCCTCGTTGTCATCGTCGTTAGAGACATTGGCGGGCTTTTCAACCACTCTCTCAGCTTGCTGGGTATACAAAGTTCTTGCAGCTTGAAGGAATGCATGTATCTCTGCTCCATAACATTCCTTCAAGAAAATGTACCTGGCGAGGTACTGTCGGAAGCACCGAGGCCGTTAATTGACAGACAAGATGGCATCCCGATCCTATGCTACCGACTTCATTCATTAGCATATTTGCTTATAGCAAGGTATTTTTTATTTTCACTTCCGCCCACAAAATTGCATATTACGTTGATACATTTTAATTTACAATATTAATCATTAATTTTCTATTGCTATATTACGCCCATGGTCAAAACTAAAAAAATACCTAAATTTGAGAATATCAAAGCATTTTATTATTTTTTTTTAAACAACTATGGGTACTATAATAGTATACATGATATAATAAGCTCGCCTGTGCTAAGAATTTTAACAAACAGGTAAAACCACAGTATGAGGTTACCGTATCTAGAAGGAATTTTACATGTTTTAGTACGTACCGTGTATTTTATGTCCCCATTGTTTACTGGTAGTAGGTAAATATTTTGATTTCTGAACCTAAAGAAAAGGTAAGAGTTCTTCCTAGCCTTTCTTGTCATGTCTGGATTTCAACCTAACAAGATTATTACTTGTGTATAGGTCGACCCTTAGGTTTTGGCCTAAAAAAAATTCCTTATGGTTTCGACCTATAGATGAGTACGGTGTATACGGTACTTAGATTTGAAGTTGTGTATTGTTTGAGCTTGGCTATATCACCTTCAAAACTATTCCACATATTTATTCATCTGTATGGAAAAACTGTATTTCTTCACATCCTTTCGACATGTGGTCTTTCTTAATTTACTTCCATGACCTCTTCAAGCCATCCCATCTTTAATCAGGAGATCTCTTCTGCCAATGCAATTTACTCCTTTTAGTGACCTGAATACTGCAATCTTATCACCTCTTTCTCTTTGATCTTTCAAAGTTGGCAGAGCCAGTACTTTTAGTGTTTCCTCATATGGTTTATATACCAGGCTTGGGATCAATTTGGTTGCTGCTTTTTGTATTCTCTCTGTGTGGGGACCATACTACTGATTCATATTCTAGTGTTAAATGTATTAGTGTTTCAATGATTTTTTTTTATCATTTCTTCATCCATATAGTGGAAAGCCACCTTAATTTTCTGTAGTAGTCTGTATGTCTCACCCACAATCCTGCTGATATGTCTGTCAGGTGACAGCTTGTTTTTTATCAACACTCCCAAGTCTTTCTCTTTTTTGCTTTTGTAATGGGTTCACTTCCCAAGGAATGGTTAAAGGATGGGTTTTGCTGCTGTTGTCCATTTCCAGTACTTTGCATTTTTTGGTATCAAACTTTATTTCCCATTCTTGGCTCCATGCAAAAATAGTATCTAAATCTTTTTGCAGTAGTCTACTGTCCTCGCTTTTGACTCTTCTCAAGATTTTTGTGTCATCTGTGAACATGTTGGCATAGCTTGTTGTTAACATCAGTGACATAGACAAGAAACATTATTGGAGCAAGCACTGAACCTTGTGGAACTCTGCTCATTACTGTTCTCCATCTTGACATCTTATCCTTTACTACTGTCCTCATGTATCTTTCCTTTCAGAAAAATTGCAACAGGGGTGATACACTAGGCAAAATATGGATGGAAATATAAAAACATGGGAATCTATAGTTTATATAATAATCTTATATAAATACATTTAATACATTATGTCATGACTTACGTGCAGCATGTGGTGCTTCGCCCTCAGATTTTGCATCTTTCAACTTTAGAGTTACTGCGAAGTCAAAAGAATACAGCATTCCCAATAGTGTGGATGTAAACAGGATCTGTAAAATTTTCAAAGCTCAAATATATATACCTGTATATGCCAAATATATCCAGCAATAAGATATAGTTGAATGTAGTCATAATTAGGAAAACACTATACAAATGAGGTGTAGACTATCAAATTGTGGTGAATAAATCTGAGGCCAATTCATATTATAAAAGGAGCTGTGTTTGTCTCTTGTCTGTTGATCCATTTGTTCATTACACTCTCTTGAGAGCCTCCAAATTGAAAAGATCATTGCATATTGTGCAGGTCATGAGAGAGCAAGATGGGGGAAGGGGAGGTAGGGAGTGAGAGAGATTAACAAATATATATATATAAATGGAAAAAGCTTCTTGTGAGTTGTATGGATGAGTTTGGCTGATACAGAGATAGAGAGATTAACAAGAAAATATACAAAATAGAAAAATCCTCTCAATAATTACATGAACTTTGATAGTTTTACTGACTAGAGAGTGTGTGTGAGAGAGAGAGAGAGAGAGATTAACAAGAAATATGAAAATGAATAAAGGCTTTCATAAACTGTATGGCCACCTGGGACCTTGACAGTTTGATTGACTATTGTATTGAGAGAGAGGGAGAGAAATTAACAAGAAATATAAAAGTGAATAAAGGCTTTCATAAACTGTATGGCCACAATTCAGGGTGACCAGATTTTGAAAACTGGAATATGGGACACCTAAATTGGAGAGGTATATGGACAATGTGTACTGGCTAAGTGATATGCACAAAACAAGCTCGTAACTGCAGTGCAATCGTTACTGAGTCTGACTGAAGCTGCCAAGACTCGCCCCCGCTGTGTTGCCAGACCCGCTTGGTGCTTATATACTGTACTGTATATATATATATATATATATATATATATATAATTTCACTCAGATATTGTTGCTTTTGAATTAATATACCGGTAAAATGTAAAATTTCTCAAATTTTCATGTGAAGTGTCTAAAATCTTGAAAATACGGGACGATCCCATTTAATACGGGACGACTGGTCACCCTGGGCCACATGGGACCTTCATAGATTGAGTGACTAATGAAAGAGGGATTATATAGAAGAAAAAAGGAAAAGCCCCTCCCATGAACTGAGTGTAGGGTATCAGTCTCTCACCTGAGAATAAATAGTCAAATAAACATATAAAGTAAAACTTACCAGTTCACATGACCCCAGGAAAAGTGATCCTGTTCGCACGGACCAGCAGCATAGGAAATTATTTACTTTAGGGCATGAGCACGAACACCTCATCTTTTCTCGTATTTATTCAGCGTTTACCTGCAATAAGGGATCAGTATTACAATATATTCAACATTTTGTAGAATACTAGAGTGCAGTCTATTCATTGACAAAGAAAATCGAATTAACCAAGTGTTGATAGTTCTAAATTATTCAATAGTAATTGTTTCATGAGCATCTGGCAGCTGTGTTTGGGTCTTCCTATAATAGAGAGATCTCTGGGAAGAAATTTTTGACTAATGTCTGTGTTGTATCAGTGTGTGACATTCCCTTGTGGTGAGGGAGGGGAGTCATCTCTGGTTGTCATCTCTTTTTTGTGTGAAAAGGTGCGGGAAATAAAGTTGGAGAAGAATATTGGGCCCAGTCTGTAGACTGCTTCTCAGGACTAACACTCCCAGATGCAAGTGAGGATGTTGACGGGTTTTGAAGATGGTCATATATTCACAGCTGAAAAAAAAAAAAAAAAAAAAAAAAAAAAAAAAATCCCGGAGCTGTTGTCTCAAACATAAAACATAAAGAAAATAATCTGGCTTGTGATAGCCTAAGCAATTTTACTTAGTCTAAGAGAAAATCCTGGTTGTGAAACGGAATGCATGTCTCGATTGTATGTACAGGGAATTTATGTTTTATTTCACAAGAAATCATCTGAGAAACGTATAATTTCCTTGTAAATATATATTTACAAGGAAATTATTTTCACTATTAAGTTGCCAGGAACCAATAGTAACATGTTTCAATCTTTGATTCAATAAAACTCACTCTATACTCAAGGAAGATAGTCTTTTTCTCCATTTTTGGTTCTTAAAATATATATATATTTTAAAGAAATATATATTTTAATAAAAAAATATTTTATGTAAATCATACATGCGTTATATAATCGGCAAAGTAATAATACTGATGTCACTCGCCAGTGTGCGTGCCATTTTTGTTGCACGATATACATATGCACTCAGATATCTAAATAAGTAATTTTATTTAGCATTGAATCAATATACATGAGTGCAGATAAAGGGAAGAACACAGTTCGAAATAACAATTACAAATGCCAAGGATAACACAAAAAGAGCATGTAAGCTTATTTCCATTGTGGTCCTCAATATACTTATTTTCTACACTAAGTTACACAGACAACACAGGTAGGGGTTAAGGGGACCAGAGACAGTCATGAGTAATACCAATCAGTACACATATGACACAAACATTATTATAGATTTGCTAATACTACCGTATTTTCCGGCGTATAGTGCGCGACTTTTTTCCGTTGGAAGGGCCTAAAAATGGGGGGTGCGCGTTATCCGGCGGTGCGCATTATCTACGGCCTACGATAAAAATTCTGCGGCTGTGTGTGTAATTTTTTTCACAACAACGTGACGATGTTGGCCGTCACAAAGTCGGGAGGCACACTTCTCCGTGACGTTCCGTGAGAACAAGAAGAACAGCCATGGTGACATGAAAGAATACGCCAGCATGGGCTACCGTATATGAATATTTGGTATAGGTAGGTATCTATCGAATCTTATTTTTCATGTTTAAATAGGCCTAAACACCATGAAACATGATCATTATTCATGATATTTACCCATGTTCACAGCATCTTAGTTTGAATTTTTATGTTGGTTTTGTTGCTTCACTTTAGGTATGGTACAAATTCCGTTGCGGCCGTTCATAAACTCGTGTCAAACACCTGACTACAACACCCTCTTTCGGGAGTTATATTAACTAAACGTCACCTCGATGAGAGACTGTCCTATTTCACCACTGTCATTGCAGGTTCAAAGCTAAAACGAAACAGTCTGTAGTTTGTTTCAGTATTAAATAAAAAATAAAAAAATGGTAAAGACGAAATATTTCCTCAAGATATAAAATGAACATTTTCTGTAAAAATCCCGAGATTTTTCTGTATATTTTACTTTCAATATTTTGTTTTAGGTCATATTTCCAAAAAACTATTTAAGCTACAAAGTAATAAGGGACCAACGCACAACATGACTCATATACCGGTACATGTACAACCACTCCTCGTTTAACGACGACATTGGGACCAGCGTCGCCGTCGTTAACCGAATTGGTCGTTAAGCGAAAGTGAATACATATACGTACATGTAATGTATGTACAATGTCCAGCAATACATGTATCTTTATTTTCGTTTATTTTCCCTCTTTTATACAGTACATTAAAGCTTTATTTACTGTTTATTTACCATGGTTAGGTTCCTGAAATTACCGTATATGACCAAATCCGCGTATGTTGGCATTCCATATTAAATACCGGGGTATTTTTTTAGTTTCGACCATGGGCGCAATATTGCAATAGAAAACTAATTATTAATTTTGTATATTAAAATGTATCAACGTAATATGCAATTTTGTGGGCGGAAATGGAAGTAAAGAACAAGCATAGTAGCAGTAGCATAGTAGTCAGTAGCATAGGATCGGGACGCCATCTTTTCGTCTGTCAATTGACGGCTTCGGTACTTCCGACTACCTCGCCAGGTATATTTTCTTGAAGGAATGGTATGGTGCGAAGATACATGCATTCCTTCAAGCTGCAATAACTTTGTATTCCCCGCAAGCTGAGAGAGTGGGTGAAAACCCCGCCAACGTCTCTCACGACGACAACAACGAGGACGAGCCGGATGACATTTAATTTGCAGGTGATGATTTATTAAACACAGGTTAGGTTAGTTTAGTTAAAGTTAGACGAATTTATCATCCTTTCATTTCTTCGACATCGGCATCTATCATAACAAACATGCTGTACCATTCGTCCGACATGACTTCGTTACTTACGAAATCTGTTTTCGCACTTTTTTATATTTCCGCTCACAAAATTGTATATTGCGTTGATGCATTATAATTTACAAAATTAATAATTAATTTTATATTGCTATATTGCTCTCATGGTTGAAACTAAAAATTTACCAATACCAGTATATACTGTACCCCAGGTATTTTGTGCAGCTTGCAGGATGGTAATGTAGACCTAAGCTTCAGAACACTTTACCTCACAGCTAATATCCACCGTACAAGTTCATTTATAACATCATACAAATTTGCCTCAGCCAACTTAATTATCGTACACGACGTCGTAACTTCGGGAGATTTACGTTAAACGAATATTGGTCTGTCATAAAGCCCGTCGTAACTCCGCGTCGTCGCTAACCGAGTAGGTCGTTAAACGAGGAGTGGTTGTAGTTCCGACTTTTTCTTAGTTTTGTCCTGATTGATGCCTAAACTGACACTTAATTTAGTGACAAATCAACAGATTTCCCAGCGGTGGCTCTAGCCAATGAAAAATACTTCTCCATGTAACCTCGTTCACATGATATAAATACCGAGGTAAAACTGCGTTATAGACAAATGCGCTCGGGCATGCGCGTTATACGTCGGTGCGCGCTATCTGTGTACTGAGATAACGAAGTGCATGGGTGCGCATTATAACCCGATGCGCATTATAAGCCGGAAAATACGGTACTAAAATGTTCGTAACATATAGGATATTGAGACCAAAACTTGAGCACCATCACAATCAGGAACATTACATTATGCACCAGGAACAACAAAATAATGCTAAAAGGTACCAAAACAGTATGAGTGAGTACCATATCAGTGTAGTACCATTAATGATATACTACATTGTTCTACAGCTGTATCAGCAAGTGTAGGACAATAAAGGAGTCCATCCCAGGGTAAGAGTAAATATTAAGTACCACGGGATAGAAGGTACCAGGCCATCAACAATATCAACATGTTGTTAGAGTGAATGCTACATTGCAGCTAGGGTCATCTATTAACTAATTCCAAATCTTACCTGCACCTCAAGAAGGAGTGGTCAATTAGCAATTAGTATGAGCACTAGGAAGTTAATTCATATTTCCAAAGCGATATATATATATATATATATATATATATATATATACACACACACACACACACACTTCAACGAACGGACGACTTAGAAGACGTTCTGAAGAAAATTGAAGTTTCGTGGATCCCAACGCAAAGAGAAGTGCCTATTGTATTTACAGGGTGGGGGGAATTGCTCGTGGGGTAGTGGGAAAGAGGAGAAGGGGAGGGATTGCTGAGGGAAATGGAAGGAAATGAGGAAGGAGAGGACTTGGCCCAGGCAGACAGGCGAAAGGTAAACAAACGGCCCCCCGACCAGCTGAGCGACGATGAATTGTCTAATAAAAATGTAAAGATTAGAAGTATAGATAAGAGCAATACAGTAGAAAGTGATGAGAATATTTTCCAGGGATTTAAAGAGGGTGGGGGGGGGACACAAACCCCTCCCGACTGACAAGACTAGAAGAGAAGGTCGATAAGATGATCGAGGACTTGGAGCGTAGGTTCGGTCATGTTAACAACATTGTACGGAGGGTTGAAAAATTGGAAGAACTAGAGAAGGCGAACAAAAACTTAACTAAGGAAATTGAAGAATTAAAAAAAAACAGTTAAAAGAAGTAAAAGAAGAGAATAAAGTCTTAAAGGAGAATAATAAGGAGAACAAGGAGGGTTGGAAAAAAATCCAAGAAAATAGCAAATTTGCATTCACTGACACAATCAGACAGCAAATGAATGAACAAACTGAAAACTCAGTTATTAAAGTGATGAGACAGAAGGAGAATATAGTAAGAGACTTAGCAGACAGAAAGAAATGTATAATTATATTAGGAATGGAAGAGAAACATAACCCAGATAGAACCACAAGAATCAAAGAGGAAAATGAAAAAGTAAGCAGTTTACTAGAATTAGTTCAGGAAGATGAACCAGAAATAATGAAACAAATCGAAGAGAAATTCAGGCTCGGGAAATATAGTACAGACAAGACCAGACCAATTAAGATTAAATTCAGGTCACAAACTACGGCTGAGAATATCTTATCCAAAACAGGGAAACTAGCAACAAGTGAACAATATAAAAAGGTATGGATAAAAAGGGAAATGAATAAAGAGGAAAGAGAGGAAGAAAAACAGAAAAGACTTGAAGCTAAGGAAAAAAAACGAGATAAGAACGGAGTCAGAAAAAGAGAGATTCTATTGGAGAGTAGTGAATATGAAACTAAAGAAAGTCGACATACAAGAGAAAAACAAAAGGGAAACAGAGAACACAATGGAAGTGGCAGAAAACTAAGAGTGTCTTACACAAATATAGATGGATTAATAACAGGATTGAATGAGCTGAATGATTATTTGAAGGAAAAAGAACCAGACATAATGGGAATTGTAGAAACAAAATTAAAAGGTCCACTACCACCCAACACTGTAGGACATGATGCATATAATTATTGGATTTGAAACAGAGTGAAAAAGGAAGGGGGTGGAGTTATGTTCCTGACTAAGAAGGATATCAACGTGAAGTGTGTCACATATGGAAAGAATACAGTAGATATGATAATGATGGAAGTAGAAGACAGAGATAAGAAGAGCAGAAAGTTTGTGATAAATTATGTGCCCCCGAAAACAGCCTCATGGGAAGAGAGTGAACATAAATGTATGTTAGAGGACACAAAGATAGCATTAAACAAGATCATGGAAGAGGGAGGAAGAATAGTTATGATGGGCGACTTTAATTGCAAAGAAATCTGCTGGGAAGAAATGACAGTAAAGGGTGGAGACGGCTCATGGGGAAACGCTCTACTTGAGATGGTTACTGACCATACAATGACACAATGGATACAGGAGAACACTAGGTATAGAAATGAAGAAGAGCCATCGAGACTAGACCTAATAATTACATCTGAACCTAGAATAGTGGACAAAATTGAATATAAAACACCAATAAGTAAAAGTGACCACATATTGATTGAACTGGAACTAAATGAAGAAAAATATATGAAAAGAAATGAACAATATAGAAAAGGAAGAATAATGTATGAAAAAACAAACTTTGATAAAATAAGAGAATTCTTTCAAAAGGAAAACTGGGAAGAAATATACAAAGAAGAAACAACAGTGGAAGAGAAATGGAATATTTTGACAAAAATTTACAAAAAAGGAGTGGAAAAGTATGTCCCAAGACAAAAACAAGAAAAAGAATATGTAAAATGCTGGTACAACAAAAGTTGTAGGGAGTTAAAAGACAAAAGAGACAAAGCCTGGACCAGATGGAAAAAAGACAGAAGACCTGAAAAATGGAAAATATATACCTGTTATAGAAATGAATATGTACAAACGTGCAGAGATGAAAAGAGAAAATATGAAAAGTGTAAAGATCAACCAAAACTATTCTACAGATTTGTAAACAATAAACTGAAAAACAAACAAGACTTGGAGAAATTAAGACAAGAGGGAGTTGAATACACTGAGGAAATGGAAATGGCGGAAATTATGAACAAACATTTTAAATCAGTGTTTACAAGGGAGAACATACAACCTGAAGAGAACGAATGGAAAGAGAAAGTCCCCCCTATGGAAGAAATAGAAGTAACAAAGAATGAAATATTAACACACTTGAGTAATCTTGATGTCAGAAAATCGCATGGACCAGATGAAATAGCAAACTGGATTTTGAAAGAATGCAGGAATGAATTGGCAGACAAAATACATAGCATACTAAACAGTTCCTTGAAAGAAGGAAAAGTTCCAGAAGATTGGAAAAAAGCAAATATAGTACCTATATATAAAGGAGGAAATAAAGAAGACCCTACTAACTATAGACCAGTCTCTCTAACAAGTACAATAGCAAAAATTTGTGAAAGAATGATCAAAAGTAGATGGGTAAAATATTTAGAAAAAAACAAAGTGTTAAATCCAAGGCAATTTGGATTCAGACAAGGACGATCATGCATCACCAATTTAATATGTTTCTATTCAAGGCTAATAGATATAATACAAGAAAGAGATGGATGGGCGGACTGTGCATTTCTAGACCTAAAGAAAGCTTTTGACAAAGTACCACATAAGAAGTTGCTTAAGAAATTAGAAACTGAAGGAGGAATACAGGGCAAACTACTAAATTGGATGGAAGACTTTTTGCAAGAAAGAAAAATGAGAGTAGTGATAAGAAACCAGCACTCAAAATGGGATGAAGTAATAAGAGGTGTTCCGCAGAGAACAGTTCTGGCCCCAATAATGTTTGCTATATATATTAATGATATGGATGAAGGAATTGAAAGCTATATGAGCTTCTTTGCAGATGATGCAAAACTACTGAAAAAAGTGAAAACTGAAGAAAATTGTGAATCACTACAGAGAGATCTAAATAAAGTACAGGAATGGAGTAGGAAGTGGGAGATGGAGTTCAATACAAAAAAGTGTAGTATAATGGAATTTGGAAAAAGCAAAAACAGAATAACAGGACCATATAAATTGGGAGAAGAAGGAATAAAAAAAGTAGAAAATGAGAAGGACCTGGGAGTCATTGTTATGAATAATATGTCACCTGAGAAACATAAATAAGATTTTTGGAGAAACTTATAATCTAATAAGAACAATCAAAGTTGCATTTACATACCTGGATGAAGAAATGGTGAAGAAAATCCTAATCACCCTGATAAGACCAAGATTGGAATATGCAGCAACGATATGGTCACCAAGTACAAAAAAATATATAAAAAAAACTTGAAAGAATACAAAGAGCAATTACAAAATTGGCACCAACACTCTCAAAACTATCATATGAAGAGAGACTAGAAAAACTTGAACTACAGACACTAGAGCAAAGAAGAGAGAGAGGAGATTTGATAGCTATTTACAGAATCATGAAAGGCATAGAAATTACTGATAGAGAGAATCTGATAAAATGGGATGACAGAAATACAAGAGGACACGGAAAGAAAATAAAAAAAGACAGCTATAGAAGAGATTTGAAAAAGAACAGCTTTCCTCACAGAGTAATAGACAGTTGGAACAAGTTAGATGAGAAAGTGGTGTGTGCAAAAACAATACATGAATTTAAAAATAGTTTAGATAAAATGAGATATGAAGACGGGACACCACGAGCATAGCTCCCCTTCCCGTAAAATACAACTAGGTAAATACACACTCCACCGAACGGACGGCGTAGAGGACGATCTAAAGAAAAAGTGAAATTTTCGTGGATCCCAAAGCAAAGGAAGTACCTATTGTATTTACAGGGTGGGGGAAAATTGCTCGTGGTGTAGTGGGAAGGTGAGGAAAAAGGAGAAGGGGATGGATTACTGAGGGAAATGGAAGGAAATGAGGAAGGAGAGGACTTGGCCCAGGCAGGCAGACGCCATGTAAACAAAAGAGGTCCCGACCAATTTAGTGATGACAAAATGTCTAACAAAAATGTAAAGATTAGAAACATAGATAAGAAAAATTCAATGGAAGGTGAGGATAATCATTTCCAAGGATTTAAAGAGGCGGAGGCGGATACCAACCTCCCCCGACTAGCAAAACTGGAGGAGAGGCTTGAACAAATGAGATTGGGAGATTAGGTTCGGTAAAAATGTCAAAACTTGCAGAAAAGGTTGAAAGATTGGAAGAAATAGAGAAGGCGAACAAAAACTTAACTGATGAAATAGAAGAACTAAAAAGACAGTTAAGAGAAGTAAAAGAGGAGAATAAAGAATTAAAAAGGAACAATAAAGACAATAAAGAAACAATAGCAAAAGAGGCACAGGGGTGGAGGTAGATACAGGAAAATAGTAAGGTTGCATTTACTGATATAATTAAACAGCAAATGAAAGAACAAACTGAAGACTCAGTTATCAAAGTGATGAGACAGAAGGAGAATATTGTAAGAGACTTAGCAGACAAAAAGAAATGTATAATTATATTAGGAATGGAAGAGAAAAATAACCCAGATAGAACCTCAAGAATCAAAGAGGAAAATGAAAAAGTAAGCAGTTTACTACAATTAGTTCAGGAAGATGAACCAGAAATAATGAAACAAATCAAAGAGAAATTCAGGCTTGGGAAATATAGTACAGACAAGACCAGACCAATTAAGATTAAATTCAGGTCACAAACTACGGCTGAGAATATCTTATCCAAAACAGGGAAACTAGCAACAAGTGAACAATATAAAAAGGTATGGATAAAAAGGGAAATGAATAAAGAGGAAAGAGAGGAAGAAAAACAGAAAAGACTTGAAGCTAAGGAAAAAAAAACGAGATAAGAACGGAGTCAGAAAAAGAGAGATTCTATTGGAGAGTAGTGAATATGAAACTAAAGAAAGTCGACATACAAGAGAAAAACAAAAGGGAAACAGAGAACACAATGGAAGTGGCAGAAAACTAAGAGTGTCTTACACAAATATAGATGGATTAATAACAGGATTGAATGAGCTGAATGATTATTTGAAAGAAAAAGAACCAGACATAATGGAAATTGTAGAAACAAAATTAAAAGGTCCACTACCACCCAACACTGTAGGACATGATGCATATAATTATTGGATTAGAAACAGAGTAAAAAAGGAAGGGGGGTGGAGTTATGTTCCTGACTAAGAAGGATATAAACGTGAGGTGTGTCACATATGGAAAGAATACAGTAGAGATGATTATGATCGAAGTGGAAGACAGAGATAAGAAGAGCAGAAAGTTTGTGATAAAGTATGTGCCTCCGAAAACTGCCTCGTGGGAAGAGAATGAACATAAAAGTATGTTAGAGGACACAAAGATAACATTAAATAAGATAATGGAAGATGGAGGAAGAATAGTTATGATGGGCGACTTTAATTGCAAAGAAATCTGCTGGGAAGAGATGACAGTAAAGGGTGGAGACGGCTCATGGGGAAACGCTCTACTTGAGATGATTACTGACAATACAATGACACAGTGGATACAGGAGAACACTAGGTATAGAAATGAGGAAGAACCATCGAGACTAGACCTAATAATTACATCTGAACCTAGAATAGTGGACAAAATTGAATATAAAACACCAATAAGTAAAAGTGACCACATATTGATTGAACTGGAACTAAATGAAGAAAAATATATGAAAAGAGATGAACAATATAGAAAAGGAAGAATGATGTATGAAAAAACAAACTTTGATAAAATAAGAGAATTCTTTCAAAATCAAAACTGGGAAGGAATATACAAAGAAGAAACAACAGTGGAAGAGAAATGGAATATTTTGACAAAGATTTACAAAAAAGGAGTGGAAAAGTATGTCCCAAGACAAAAACAAGAAAAAGAATATGTAAAATGCTGGTACAATAAAAGTTGTAGGGAGTTAAAAGACAAAAAAGACAGAGCTTGGACCAGATGGAAAAAAGACAGAAGGCCTGAAAAATGGAAAATATATACTTGTTATAGAAATGAATATGTACAAACGTGCAGAGAGGAAAAGAGAAAATATGAAAAAGATGTCATAGAAAAGTGTAAAGATCAACCAAAACTATTTTACAGATTTGTAAACAACAAATTGAAAAACAAACAAGACTTGGAGAAATTAAGACAAGGAGGAGTTGAATACACAGAGGAAATTGAAATGGCGGAAATTATGAACAAACATTTTAAATCAGTGTTTACAAGGGAGAACATACAACCTGAAGAGATTGAATGGAAAGAGAAAGTCCCTCCCATGAAAGAAATAGAAGTAACAAAGAACGAAATATTGAAACACTTGAGTAATCTTGATGTCAGAAAATCGCATGGACCAGATGAAATAGCAAACTGGATTTTGAAAGAATGCAGGAATGAACTGGCAGACAAAATACATAGCATACTAAACAGTTCCTTGAAAGAAGGAAAAGTTCCAGAAGATTGGAAAAAAGCAAATATAGTACCTATATATAAAGGAGGAAATAAAGAAGACCCTACCAACTATAGACCAGTCTCTCTAACAAGTACAATAGCAAAAATTTGTGAAAGAATTGTCAAAAGTAGATGGGTAAAATATTTAGAAAAAAACAATGTGCTAAATCCAAGGCAATTTGGATTCAGACAAGGACGATCATGCCTCACCAATTTAATATGTTTCTATTCAAGGCTAATAGATATAATACAAGAAAGAGATGGATGGGCTGATTGTGCATTTCTAGACCTAAAAAAAGCTTTTGACAAAGTACCACATAAGAAGTTGCTTAAGAAATTAGAAACTGAAGGAGGAATACAGGGCAAACTGCTTAAATGGATGGAAGACTTTTTGCAAGAAAGAAAAATGAGAGTAGTAATAAGAGACAAACACTCAAAATGGGATGAAGTAATAAGCGGTGTTCCGCAAGGAACAGTTCTGGCCCCAATAATGTTTGCTATATATATTAATGATATGGATGAAGGAATTGAAAGCTATATGAGCTTCTTTGCAGATGATGCAAAACTACTGAAAAGACTGAACACGAAAGAAGATTGTGAATCACTACAGAGTGATCTAAATAAAGTACAGGAATGGAGTAGGAAGTGGGAGATGGAGTTCAATACAAAAAAGTGTAGTATAATGGAATTTGGAAAAAGCAAAAACAGAATAACAGGAGCATATAAATTGGGAGAAGAAGGAATAAAAAAAGTAGAAAATGAGAAGGACCTGGGAGTCATTGTTATGAATAATATGTCACCTGAGAAACATATAAATAAGATTTTTGGAGAAACTTATAATTCAATAAGAACAATCAAAGTTGCATTTACATACCTGGATGAAGAAATGGTGAAGAAAATTCTAATCACTCTGATAAGACCAAGATTGGAATATGCAGCAACGATATGGTCACCAAGTACAAAAAAAAATGTATAAAAAAACTTGAAAGAATACAAAGAGCAATTACAAAATTGGCACCAACACTCTCAAAACTATCAAATGAAGAGAGACTAGGAAAACTTGAACTACAGACACTAGAGCAAAGAAGAGAGAGAGGAGATTTGATAGCTATTTACAGAATCATGAAAGGCATAGAAATTACTGATAGAGAGAATCTGATAAAATGGGATGATAGAAATACAAGAGGACACGGAAAGAAAATAAAAAAAAGACAGCTATAGAAGAGATCTGAAAAAGAACAGCTTTCCTCAACAGAGTAATAGACAGTTGGAACAAGTTAGATGAGAAAGTGGTGTGTGCAAAAACAATACATGAATTTAAAAATAGTTTAGATAAAATGAGATATGAAGACGGGACACCACGAGCATAGCTCCCCTTCCCGTAAAATACAACTAGGTAAATACAGTATACCCTCTCTCATTCGCGGTTCACCGTTCACGGCCCCGCATACTCACGGATTTTGCTCTCAATTTTGATTTTTTTTTTTTTTTTCATAATTTCGTGAATTTCTTAGGCCATTTTTTTTTTTAGCAGAAAAACGCTCACATTTGCCCTAACTGGTAAATGATCTTAAAATAACAATGTCAGTTAATAATATATATAATATATATATATATATATATATATATATATATATATATATATATAGAAAAGAGATGATACAGTATAACTGGTAAATCATTTTGAAATAACAATGTCAGTAAATAAAAAAAAATAGAAAAGAAATATGATACAGTATAACTGGTAAATAACTTTAAAGTAACAATGTCAGTAAATATAGAATAAAAAATAGAAAATAGTGATGATACAGTATAACTGGAAAATAATTTTAAAATAACAATGTCAGTTACGAGCTTTCGTTTCTCCTTCCTGCTGATTAGCTGCAGACGACGTGACGTCACAAGGATCTTCATGCGCGAGAGGCTAAACAGCTCTCTCAGTCGCGCGCGGGTTTTCAAAGTGATTATTTGAATTCAAATTGTTGGTGTGTTATATGTAATTATTACTGTATTAATGAGTAAGACTGTCTTTAAAATGTGTTTGGGAAGCATATTTTAGCGTATATATCATACATAGGCGTTTTAAAACTGCATCAATAATTCGCGGATTTTCGGGATTCACGGTAGGGGAAGGAACGTAACCCCCGCGTATAGCGGGGGGATACTGTATATATGCGAATGTCTGTCAGTTTTTGAACATTGAAACAAGGCACACAAAATCCATAGAATTACATAACCCTGTAATTCCGCAAATCTTTATAAATAAATGCTAATAGTTGTCTTACTTTTGTTTTATAAATATTATATATATATACATATATATATATACATATATTAAATTTTCAACCAATAAACCAACCCAAATATATACATTATTGAAACCCGGATGATGTCCACATATGGCGACAATTTATACATGTACAATATATAAATTATATATATATATATATATATATATATATATATATATATGCAAAAATAATCACAATATCGCGTGAGGATGTCGTAATAGACGAAAACGTTCAGTATTCAGACTTTATTTTCCCTGTGGTTTCTGCAATATATATATATATATATATATATATATATATATATATATATATATATATATATAGATATATATATATACATAGTTTATCCTGCTGCATTGCAATAGTTCATGTGTTATCGCCACTTCGATGTTCAACGTGCATACGTGAGCAAACACGCATATAGAGCAAGCAGAACTCTAAACGTCTTCAGGCCAACTCTAAATATATCCTCCGTTGTTACAAATCCTACCAAGGGACAGCCTAATGTCCCTGGGTGACCAGAGGACCCGACTTTCCAGCCAACGCCTCCTAAAATCAACACAAACATAAGTGCATGTGCAGTCACGAGCAAAGGTTTTGGCCCAAGCTACAGTTCTCACAACGTCAATTATGTTTGTCGAATATATGACATATTTTCCTGTACAATACTTACTTTACACCCAGGTAATTTTCTTGAACAGACAAATAATTTGAGTTTTGCATCATGAAAAACTCTGTCAAAATTTTTGCTCGTGACTGTACATGTTCTATTTAACTGAACCTAGGGATGCCACCTGGTAAGTAAAAAATCCTCTCTTCTCCGGGCATAGCACAGTTGTCCTCTTTTTAGGTAGTTATTTACGTTTATCTCCACACCAAGTACAAGCCCTACTTAGGGCACACAGATCAGTAAAGGAACGCTCGCGACGTTTGTACTAGATTTGCTGATATTAATTTTTCAATGTGAGTATTAGTCATGTATCATTATTATTATTGTATCTTATTATTATTGTTGTTATTTTTATTTTTGTTGTAGCGATCATTACTGTACGGTATATTATTTGTTTAATAATTCATTAATGTGCGTGGATGTGGTACAGATGAGAGTAAAAGGGGAGAGATAGGCACTGTGTTTGTGAAAAGAAAGATGGATGTGTTGGCACTGAGTGAAATAAGTTGAAAGGGAGCGGGGAGTTTGAGTTTGAGAGTGTAGTTGGGAGGGTATCAGGAGTGAAGAGAGGATGAGGGAGAGAAGGGGTGGCTATATTAATAAGTGAAAAGATAGGGAAACGTGTGGTGGAGTGGAAGGTTTCTTCAAGGTTAATGTGGACGAAGGTAAACCTGGGAAGGGAGATGTGGGTATATGTAAGTGCATATGGGCCTGGTAGTGAGAGGAGTGTAGAGGAAAGGGAGGCTTTTTGGATATTTTTAAATGAGTGCATAGAGGGTTTAGTGAGAAATGTCAATGTAGTGGTATTGGAAGATCTTAATGCCAATGTATGAAATGAACCAATAGACGAAGTGGTTGGAAAGTGTGGAGTTTCAGGAAAAAATCGTAGTGGAGAGTTGATGGTGGGGATGTGTCTAGAGAGCTGATGATAACAAATACAGTGATTAGGAAGAAAGTCAAGCACAACTACACGTGGGAGAGGGTGGTGGATGGAAGGGTGGTAGATAGAGCTTTAGTGGTAACCAGGAGAAAAATAAGAAGAGTTTTGGATGTACACGTTCGACTGTGAGAGAGTGGGGGAATATCAGATAATATTTTGGTGGAAGGTAAGTTGAGAGTGGAGGATAGATGGAGAAATAGGAAAAGACAGAAGGTAGAGAGGTGCTTAGAGTAAACTGCCGAGGGAAGAAGCTGAGAGAGGAGTGGGAGGGAGTAGAGGATAGAGTAGAACTAGGAGTGGAGGAAGAATGGGGATGGTTCCAGGAAGGAGTCACAAGGTGAAGAAAGTTGGTGTGTGGAACAAGATGGACGGGAGGAAATAGGAGGAAAGATAGTGAGTGGTGGGATGATGAAGCAAAGAAGGTTGTAGGAGAGAAGAAGCGAGCATTCACAGATTGGTTACAAAATAGGACGCGATAATCTTATCAGAGGTACAAAGAAAAGAAAAGTAAAGCATAAGATAAAGGAGGCAAAGAGGAGAACAGATGTAAACTGAGGTAAGAGTATGACAGAAAACTTTAAAGTAATAGAAATATGTTTTGTAAGGAAATTAAGAGAGGAAGAGAAGACGATTCAACCGTAGAAGAGGTAAAAGGTGCAGATGGAGAGATGATATTGGAAGAGACGGCAGTAAGAGGAATATGGGCATAGTGTTTTAGAAAGTTGTTAAATATGAAAAAGGATAGTGAGGGAAAGGTAGTTGTAGTGGGAAGCACTAAGAAAATGACAGTGATGAATGAGGAAAATGGAGATGAAATAAGGAAAGATGAGGTGAAAGCAGTTATTAAAGTGATAAGAGCAGATAAAGCACATGGATTGGATGGGTGTCATGCATATTGTCTAAAAAAGGGACATACAGTGATGGTGAATTGGTTGGTGAGGTTGTTTAATGTTTGTCTAAAAGAGGGTAGAGTGCTGGAGGAGTGCCTGTATAGTTCCACTTTACAAGGGAAAGGGTATAAGTGTGAGTGTAGTAGTTTTAGAGGGGTCATTTTGTTGAGCGCAGTTGGGAAGGCTTATGGGTTTTGATTGAGAGGATTAGGAGAGGAACAGAGGGAGTAATTGGTGAGGAACAATGTGGGTTTAGGACAGGTAAGGGGTGCGTGGGTCAGAGATTTGTAGCAAGGCAGATATGTGAGATAGCTTTAGGAAAACATAAGGATTTTTTTGAAGCTTAATGAATTTGGAAGACTTATGACGGGGCAAACAGAAAGGCACTGTGGGAGGTACTGCAAATATATGGGATAGGAGGAAAGCTGTTAAGAACCAAGAGTTTTTACGAGAGTAGTAGAGCATGTGTTAGAATTAGAAATGGAGAGAGTGAGTGGTTTGAAGTAAAGGTGGGACTTAGCCAGAGATGTGTTATGTCAACTTGGCTGTTAAATTTATACATGAATGGGGTGGTGCGAGAGGTAAACGCAAGGGTAATGGGTCGGGGATTGGAGATGGTTAAAGAAAATGGAGAAAAATGGGAAATACGCCAGTTGTAGTTTGCTTATGAATTCTCTTGATTTACCAAAATTTGTTTTTCGTACATCAATCTTCCCTTTCTATATTGTTCATTTTTTTCATATATTTTTTCTCATTTAGTTCCAGTTCAACCAAAATGTGGTCACTTTTACTTATTGGTGTCTTATATTCAATCTTGTCCACTATTTCAGATTCTGATGTGATTATTAGATCCAGTCTCGATGGTTCTTCCTCATTTCTATACCTAATATTCTCTTGAATCCATTGCGTCATTGTATTTTCTATAATCATATGAAGTACATTTCCCCATAGGTCGTCTCCACCCTTTACTGTCATCTCTTCCCAGCAGATTTCTTTACAATTAAAGTCACCCATTATAACTTTTCTTCCTCCATCTTCCATTATCTTATTTAGTGTTATCCTTGTGTCTTCTAACATACTTTTGTGTTCTCTCTCTTCCCACGAGGTCGTTTTAGGAGGCACATAATTTACTACAAACTTCCTGCTCTTCCCATCCTTGTCCTCCACTTCCATCATAGTCATCTCTACTCTATTCTCTCCATATGTGACATTCCTCACATTTATATCCTTCTTAGTCAGGAACATAATTCCATCCCCTTGTTTTACCTCTCTGTTTCTAATCCAATAATTATATGCATCATGTCCTACACTGTTGGGTGGTAGTGGACCTTTCAATTTTGTCTCTACAATTCCCATTATGTCCAGTTCTTTTTACTTCAGAGAATCATTCAGTTCAAGCCCGTTATTAAGCCATCTATATTTGTGTAAGACACTTTTGATTTTCCGTTTCCCTTCTGTTTTCCTCTGCTATGAACCATTTCCTCACTTTCATATTCACTACTCTCCAATAGAATTTCTCTTTTTCTGTCTCTGTTCTTTACTCGTTTTTTTTTCTTTAGCTTCTAGTCTTTTTGTCTTCTCATCCTCTCTTTCCTCTTTATTAATTTATTTTTTTATCCATATATTTTTATATTGTTCACTGTCTGCTAGTTTCCCTGTTTTTGCTAAGATATTCTCTGCTGTCGTTTGTGACCTGAATTTAACCTTAATTGGTCTGGTCTTATCTGTATTGTATTTCCTGAGCCTATACATTTCTTCTATTTTCCTTATTTCTGGTTCATTTTCTTGAACTAATATATTATTTCCTTTTTCTTTTTCCTCCTTTATTCTTGTAGTCCTATTTAGATTATACTTCTCTTCCATCCCTAGTATAATTATACATTTCTTTTTTATCTGCTAAGTCTCTTACTATATTCTCCTTCTCCCTCATCACTTTAATAACTGTGTTTTCAGTTTGTTCTTTCATCTGCTGTTTCATTATACCTCTAAATTCAATTTGATTGTTCTCTTGTACTTTCGTCCAACCACTTACCTCATTTGCTATGGATTCTTTATTCTCTTTATTACTCCTTTATAATTTCTTATTCTCTTCCTTTACTTCTCTTAACTGTCTTTTTGATTCTACTATTTCTGTAAGGTTTTGATTCTCCTTCTTTAATTCTTCCAGCTTATCAACTCTTTGAGTAATTAACTTTAGTTGGTTAAACTTAGCTTCCCAATTTTCATTCATTTCTTTTAGTTTCTCCTCTAAATTTACTAGTCGGGGGAGGTTGTCATTTCCTCCCTCATTAAATCCATGGCAATAGGTATCTTCACCTTCCATTGCACTGCTCTTATCTATATTTCTAATCTTTACATTTTTGCTAATCCCTTCGTCTTCAGTATCATTCTGTCGCCGTTTGTTGATATGGCGTCTGCTTTCCTTGACCCAGTCTTCCCCTTCCTCATTTCCTTCCATTTTCCTCAGTAATCCCTCCCCTTCTCCTTTTTCATCACCTTCCCACTACACCACGAGCTTTCCCCTTCCCTATAAATACAACACAGGTACTTCCTTGTTGTGATCCTCGAAATTCTTGGATAACTCCGGAGTCCGAACCTCGCTGCCACTTTCACTGACGTGTGTGTGTGTGTTTCTATGTATATATATATATATATATATATATATATATATATATATATATATATATATATATATATATATATATATATATATATATATATATTGTCTCTAGCCTTTCAATCTCAGCCCCAATAGTTCATAATTATGTTAGATTCCAAATTTTGATGGTGAAGAGATATTTTATTTCTATATATTATTTATTCATATTTTATTAATTCACTTATATATTGATCTGTTTATTCATTTATCTATTTATTATAAATTTCAAAGCGACCTCATTCTGGACTGAAACGACTTCTGTTGACTTTCATGATTATACGCCGTGAAAAAAAAAATAATAATAATAATAAAATAAATGAATAAATAAATAAATAAAAAATGTTTGTTTGAGTGAATTTTTTGGTTTATCTTTTATTAGGACGTAAGAATGAAAAAAGCATATATTTAATGTCACTAATCGTTATTAAGGAAATGACATTTTTTTTAAATAACAAAATTTTGTATATTTACAAAAGAAAATTGCAGAAAAATGTCTTTGAACATTACTGAAACTATACAACAGCGTTGAAACATACAGGGATATGCTAATCAGAAGTAAAACATAGCATACTGTTGATCGTTATGTTATTTAGAATATATTTTGAAATTATTTTGAAAAAATATGATTTATTCAAGTAGGTTATTCAAGTATGATTTATATGATTCAAGTAGTCATTTGATATATCTTACATTTTGTTTCGTTCTTTCCCTTCAACTCGTCTTAATATATTTGTTCTTTTCTTTACAGATATTGTCTCATGATGGCTTCTGCTCGAATTTCCTGCAAGCATGATCCTGATAACTTCTGCTATGTCTGTGGAGTCTTTCTGAATGTCAAGTCAGTCAAGTACACCATCGTTGAAGGGAACCTCTTCTGTTTGGCTCACAAGGTGTACTTTGGAGTTCAAGTGGGGGACCAGGACAAGAGTTGGGCGCCACACTATGCGGAAGCTGTCGGTCCACTCTTGAGTCGTGGTAGGCTACAGAGGGGAGAAACGAAAACTGAAGTTTGGCGTGCCAAGAATCTGGCGGGAACCAACAGATCACACAAACAACTGCTACTTTTGGATGGTGAAAGTGACCGGTCACCGCAGGAGAAAGAGGACGGATGTGTTCGACTACCCCGATCTGCCATCATCTCTTCGTCCGGTGATGCATTGTGAGGAGCTTCCAGTTCCCAACCCTCCTCCGGTGATCACGAGAGATGCTTCTAAAGTTCCAGCAGCGAAACAGAAGATGCCCACGACGATGTCTTTGTTGCAGATGATACCCAGGCTATTCCGCATTTCCCTAACCAAGCCGGGCTCAAAGATCTTATCAGGGACCTAGGACTCGCCAAATCAAAAGCAGAATTACTGACATCCAGGTTGAAACAGTGGCGCAGTTTCGTTGCGGTTGTTCAGGGCTTCTTGGGTAACAACAAGGGAGAAAACTACTGCGAACTGGTCGACAATCTTCTCAATTCCTACAAGGAGATGGGTTGCAGAATGTCCCTGAACTTCCACATGATGCATTCCCATTTGGCTTTCTTTAAATCCAATATGGGAGACTACTCCGAAGAGCACGGTGAGCGCTTCCACCAAGATGTGATGGAATTTGAGAAGCGCTACCAGGGCCAGTATAATGAGCGTATGGGGTTTGGTCCGAGAAAGCCAGCCACTTCATCGAAGAGCAGAAAATCTGTGTTTTCAATAAACAGTCTTATCGAATATGTAGTATGCTATATTTTACTTCTGATTAGCATATCCCTGTATGTTTCAACGCTGTTGTATAGTTTCAGTAATGTTCATAGACATTTTTCTGCAATGCTCTTATGTAAATATACAATTCTTTTTTTTTTTTTTTAAATCGATGTAATTTCCTTAAAAACGATTAGCGACATGAAAGATATGATTTTTTCTTCATTCTTACGAACTAATAACAGAGAAACAACCAAAAAATTCACTCAAACAAAATCATTGTTACATTGTATCATTCTCCGTAGTGATTCCAATTGAATTATATTTCTCGTCTTGGGAGGAGGTGCTCAGATGAGAGGAAGGGTGGGAGGGGTGTGAAGGGTATTTAGGGATGAAATGGGTGGGAGTGTTTTTATGCCTTTCCCTTTTTGGCTACCTCCCTTGGAAGGGGGAAAAAGCCTTGGTATATGTATGTATGTATGTGAAGAATGGCCGTAGGTTTGATGTTTCAAAATCACTTAGGGTCAAGTTGCGTTTCCCATTATTGCCATACAATGTGACTGATAAGGGTAAAGGTTATTCGTGATTTGAAATGAATCTGACAATTTCTGAAGACATTAGGCTACAGCCAGAAATTATTTTATTTTTTTCGATTATCTCGACATCACTCCCAAAGTTCACAAGGGATTATTCACCATTGTCAATCTTCCCTGGAAATTCCATGTTAATTAATGTGCTTTGCGAAATGTTACTAACGAGGAAACAAAATCGACGGGAAAAAGAGTTGCCACGGACTTTGTCCGTACGATTCGAGTGTTTTTTGAAAGTCGTACATTAACTTTCATTTGGCTTAAAGAATGCTATGCTTCGGAAACAGTTGCAGATACATGAGTGCTCACTATTATCAACATCCAGGAACCAGTACACATGAACTATTATACAGGTAGGGCAGCTTATATTTAAGCTGGTGCATGGCTGGCATCACTTGTTTATTAGGTTTTAAGCATCATTACGGCAAAACGGCGCAATCAAGTTGACACAGGACTTTAAGGAAATGTGAGCAATAGTCTCTACATAATCTTATTGCGTTTTGAGAGCAATTGTGTCAAGATCAAGATCATGTTTTTATCGTACGGCTTCCTAAGAATTTATGTTATTTATTTCAAACCAGTATAAAAATTACTTCTGTCCTGTTTCTCACCTATAACTACAACGCAGTAGTGAAAACTGCAAAGTTGACTTCGAGTAGCTTCAAATGCTTCACAATGTATTAGATACGTCGAGGGCCATAACCCGAAAACGGCTAGAAATTATTGTTAACATCATCTATGAAGTCGACACTTTTGGACCCCTCCTTATTATGACTGTCGCCAGGGTGTTTCATTCATCTCTGTGACAGCGCGATATCGAAGGAATTCAGGATACGAACATTTTCATTTAGTAACGACAAGCAATTCTAGTCTGTTGAAATGTCTCTTCATTGGTTAAACGGAGGGACCTGTCACAATTACGCCTTGCCCACCAAAGAACATTAATGTTATTTGAAATATGAGCTATTTTATATAGCTGTGTCGTATCCATGTACGGTTCCTCATCCAACAAGGAACACCACGATGAGCTACTATTTTTCGTCGTAATATTGGAATTGAAACCTAAAAATAATTCAAATAATACAACTAGAAATAGTGTATCTTCGGTTATTATCTGAACAGCAGAACTGTCCCCAGGCTTACAATGAAATTTGGTAGTGAGTGAAAAAGTTACATGTTCCCAGAATACATTAGATGGCACGCAAGTCATCTGGCATCGGGAAGGCGCGTTGCTCCAGTCGACTCACAAAAGCTCGTTTCTATGCAACCGTCAGACGATGTGGCAACACCAATAACGTCACAAGGGCTTGGTTGCAACGGAATCATATGAAGGAGAGAGAGTTTAATGTTTCCTTTCCTTCCTGTGTGTGTGGCCTGGGGAGAATGGGCACGATACTTGTTGGGAGGCGATGAATAAAGGAGCAGAGTAACTTATGCCCACACATACAAAGTCAACGAATATTTTATTGGTTTCATTGTTTTATAACACTTGTCAGCACATTTTGTGAAATTGTGTAGGACTAAATTCCGGGCGGTTATCACAGGCATAGAATAACAGTTGCGTCATTTAACTTTGTCACGTCCCAGTTGTACGATAACTAAAGAGTAATTGTTTCGGCGCAGGTTTCATGTGGTGTTTTAACACACAACTATTGTGAAATTGTGTTAGCCAGAGCAGTTTTGGCATGAAAACAACTAACAATCCTTCGACGGAGGTCGGAGAAATCAGAGACTGGATCACTCAATTCTTGTTTTGTTTACATTTCATACGAAACGCCATAAGAACAACAACGCACTCTGCACTAATCACATTGACTATGTCAAATCTGCAATGATGAAAATAATTAAGAGTAACAATAATGTTAGTATTATTAATAGCTTGACGTTATTAATGGTCACTCACTCTTATCTATACCACTACTTACGTCAAACTGAGGATATCAACTGTGGTTAGTGCGCATCCTGCATTTTTTTTTTCCTCGGCACCCACGATTAACTGCCGGGCGCAGATATCGTACAGTTGAATTCCAAACAAAACATAAGACGTGCACATGCTCTATGTATAAAAGGAAATGAATGTTATCCATGTTCGACACATTTTCGAAAATTAACCTAGTGGGTATCCCCAGAGGATATTATTCCGCTGAGGAAAATTACTTCCAAGAGGGCTGTCTTATCAAAGGTCTTGGTGTTAGCACCATATCCTGTCTGGGAACACGCCACTGCCCCATCCCTGCCTGAGTATTACGTACTGAAGTCTGAAACTGGACTGCTGTCATATTCGATTCCGCTTCTCATGAGGTTGAGACATGTTTAAAAACATTTTTGATTAACCAGATGAGAAATTATAATGAAAATTTTTGTTCTTTCTGGTACCGGTCACCAAGATATAGAGCTATCTTGATTAATTCAATGAGGATATTATACAGTACTGAGTTCGATTAAGTTGAAACAAACTTATTTTTCTCAGTTTGGGCAATAATCCTCGACATGGGACTAATGATTTGGGAAAATCGATAACAGAAGTGTATGGAGTTAATAATAAAAACACGCACACACGCATAAACATGAGATGTATGCTCATTTTTGTTGTCATGATTACTCAACTTTCCTCTTAATTAGCTGTAGCTTTGATTACACATGACCGTTGAATACACAATGACTCGTTGAGTAAAAGAGAATACCATATATAGAATTAATGAAGAACCGTCGAGACTAGAATTAATATTTACGTCAGAGCCTGAAATTGTGGATAAAATGGAATACAATACATCAATTGGGAAGAGTGACCACATACTACTTCAGCTCGAACTAACAGGAAATATATCTGGGAAGAAATGAGAAACACAGAAAAAGGGAGATTGATGGATAACTAAACGGATTTTGGGAAACTCAGAAAATTCTTTCAAAAAGCGAATTGGGAAACACTAATATAGAAACACAAGTGGAAGAGAAATGGACGATAATAAAAGAAATCTACAATGAAGGAGTGGATAAATACATGCCATAACAAAAACAGGAATAGGTATACATTAAGTGCTAGTACAACAAAACAATGTAGTGAGGCAAAAGATAGAAGAGACAAAGCTTGGAAATGATGGAAAAAACGGGCAAGTGGCAAACATATATCAAACTAATAAATAAGTATGCAAAAATACGAAAGGAAGACAAAAGAAACTGAGAAAAGATATAATAGACAAATGTAAGGATCAACCTTACTTATTCTACAGATATGTAAATGGAAATTTAAAAACTAAACAGGAAATAGTGAAACTACGTCAAGGGAATACATGATATATAGAAATGGCTGAAATTATGAACAAACATTTCAAATTTGTATTCACGAAAGAAAATACACAAAATTGGGATGAAGAAAGGAGAGAAAGACACCTTCCCCCAGTGAAAGAAATGATTGTGAAACAGAAAGAAATAAGGGACCAAATAATGAGTCTTGATGTCAGAAAATTACACGGCCCGGACGGAATTGCAAACTGGATACTAAAAGAATGCATAGATGAATTAGCGGACAAAATATGTAAGATAATAGGTTGCTTACGCAAAGAAGGAAAAGTACCACAAGACTGGAGAAGTGTCAATATATAAAGGGGGAGACAAGGAAGACCCAACAAACTATAGACCGGTATCCTTTACAAGTACAATAGCTAAAATATGTGAAAAGGTAATCAAAAGTAGATTGACTAAACATCTGGAAGAAAACAATATACTGAATCCAAAACAATTTGGTTTTAGACAGGGAAGATCATGTGCCATAAACTTGATTTGTTTTTATTCAAGATTAGTAGATATAATGCAAGAAAGGGACGGATGGTTAGACTGTGGATTCCCGGTCCTACAAAAGGCGTTTGATAAAGTACCACACAAAAAATATTAAGAAAACTCGAAACAACAGGTGTACACGGAAAATTACTGAAATGGATGGAAATTTTCTTGGAGAAAATGTGAGCGGTGATCAGAGATAAAAACTCTAACTGGGAAGAAATGATAAGTGGAGTCCCACAGGGTTCAATATTGGCATAATGCTTGCTATATATATAGATGACATGGATGAAGGTATAAACTGCTGCATGAAATTCTTTGCAGACGACGCAAAACTACTAAAAATAAGTACGAAAAAGAATGTGAATCGCTACAGAGAGACCTGGACAAAGTCTGGGAATAGAGTCAAAAGTGGGAAGTGAACTTCAACAGTAAGAAATGTAGTATAATGAAATTTGGAAAACGTTAAATATATATACATTATATATATATATATATATATATATATATATATATATATATATTAGGACAATATAAAATTGGTGCAAAGGAACTAAAGAAAGTTAGTTACGAAAAGGACCAAGGAGGGGTAACTATCACCAAAGACATGTCCCCCAGATAAGCATATAAACAAAATAGTCGGAGAAACCTACAAGTTACTGAGATCAATAAAGGTGGCTTTTAATTACTTGGATGAGGTAATGGTAAAGAAAATACTAGTCACACTTATAAGACCGAGATTGGAGTACGCTGCGACAGTATGGACACCCAGTGCGAAAAAGAATATAAGGAAAATAGAAAGAATCCAAAGAGCAGCGACAAAGATGAGTCCAACTCTTTCAAAATTGACATACGTGCAAAGATTGTCTAAACTGGAACTACCTACCCTGGAACAAAGAGGAAGAGGTGATCTATTGGCCATTTACAGAATCATGAAAGGTATGAAATTCCTTGACAGAAAAGACGTATTAAAGTGGGATAAAAGAAAAACAAGGGGACACGAAAAGAAACTCAAAAAGGACAGTTATAGAAATGATCTGAAAAAAATCCACAGGTGGGTGTTTGGAACAAATTGGACAAAACAATAGTGTGTGCAAACACTATACAACAATATGAGAACAAACTAGATATTATGTGATACAAAGACGGGCCTCTACGAGCATAGCTCCCCTTCCAGTATAATAATAGGTAAATACAGCCCAATGTACACATGACTCGATGGAGTAGTTGGTAGAGTTTCCGGCAGCCACCATGGAGGTCCGGGTTCGAATCCCGCCCAGGGCCATAATAACGTCAGTATCGCTGCGCTGCGAGTCGTTGCTCCAACTCTCGTGGGTTGGGCGTTTTGTGTGTGTGTGTGTGTAAGATCACAGCATTATCCATAGATCGGTCATATGTAAGACTATGGTGAATCACACACACACACTATCCCACTGCTGAAATATGAGCTTGGAGAACTGAAATTTATGTTCACTTAACACAGAAAAAGAAGACTGCACTCCTTCTCAGGGATACAAAATCGTAGGAAAAATTCTTGACGGAACTGTAGGAATTTCATATCTAATCCAATGCAAAAACAATTCTTTCGCAATGGATATCTTCCCACTCCATCTACGGTGACGCTGTTT
>NC_134780.1:32691569-32791569 GCF_046742065.1 Oratosquilla oratoria
GATGATGTGTTTATGAGAGTTGAAATAAGTCGTTTTAACGCACGTCCCCCCCCCCTCTCTCTCTCTCTCTCTCTCTCTCTCTCTCTCTCTCTCTCTCTCTCTCTCTCTCTCTCTCTCACACACACACACACACACACACACACACACATGCACGCACGGTTTGAACCAGAATAAATGTAGGCGGGGCACTACAAATTATACTGAATTGTAACACGCATTTAGACAAATAAGACACGCATGGAAACGTACATGTGCGCACGCACACGCGCACACATACACAAGTACGTGCACACAAATATACACACAACCACACCCAATAACAAATTGCGGTATTTTACATGTAAAAGTGAAATTGAGACTAGATAATATAAATTGAAGAGTAGGAGACGGACCCAATGAACGTTGTTCCTTTCCTGTAAACTTCAATTAGGTAAACGTACACACACACACACACACACACACACACACACACACACACACACACACATGCACAATCTTTGTGGTCTCATCCGGGAAAGGAATAGCTGTCGATCACAAGTCCACCACGAGACCCAAGTCCAGGATGAATCGCACACAAGTGAGTGGATTGAGGAAGAGCATGGGATAAAACAAAATAATAAAATAAATAAATAAATAAATATATAGATAAATGCATACATTTACCACAACTCGTGGTAGTAATAAACTACAAATTGAACAAAACCGTTCATGCAAAATTCTACTTACATGTATACCAGGATCCTATCAACTCTTTTCCAGATCGTACCCTACGAAAGCGGGCATAGAGAACACTGAAAACAGGCTAGAGAACCTATACCTATAACGTTTCGACCTATAAGGTAGTGATGTCAAAGTTGACCTCAATACCAGATATTGGGACTTTGTATACATAAGCCCGGTCATCTCTTGGGGCGCCTGGGACACCTCCCCGCCTTACTGCGACACCCCGCCCCATGTCTGTCTACTATGCTCAAAGTCGTCTCTGTAGTTAATTTTATCATTAACATTGACGGAAACATATTCAATTATTTTTTTCTCGATCTTCTAGTGGAACTCTGTCGTTTGAAACATGGGAGAAATGAAGTTCTTTCGTTATTCCTCGTCCTTTTCCTTTTTCAGTCTCATATACACATACCCAAGTGCATAATTACATTTCAGTGGCGAGCAACAGGAGGTTAAGTTAGTTCGCCCATCTGAGTGGGCATTCATAAAAAGTCCTCATTCCCTCTCCCTCCTACATTATTCATCTTGTATTATCATATTACTTGTAATGACTCACATCATCCTCGATGCATATGCTATGAGGCTCTTCATGGATGTTTTACTGTATAGTGGATTCTACGGACTACAACATTCGCTCTGTGAGCATTCTCTCTTTTTTTTTTTTTTTTTTTTTTTTTTTTTTTTTTTTTTTTTTTTTTTTTTTTATTTTATTTTTTTTCTCTGTCTTATACCGTTAAACAAATAAGAAGCAGGGATACGCTCAACTATATTCAAATGTTTTACAGAAACTGGTTAATCACATTTTACAATGTATGTATTTTAGTATTTTCATAACATCGTGTATTTACATACCTGTTATTCAAATATATATTCACTTATATCACGTGCCTTAATAAGAGCATATACTACATATATATACATATATATTCAGTATATATATATTAGGTAGAGGTGGAGCGAGCGAAATTGAGGGGAAGACCGGAGAGATGGATGGATGGGGTGAAGGGGGAGTTGAGAAAGAGGATGATATCTGTTGAGCAAGGAAGGGAGAAGGCAGGAGATAGGGATGAATGGAGAGTGACTGTGTATAGATGATACTGTTATGCAAAGAAGGGAGGGGTGGGGGATGGGGAGGTAGGGGGTGCTTATATGTGAATTATATTTTGATGCAGCCCGAAGCGATTTCTCCCCGTCTTCTATTTTTCTGCATAAGGGGACGGGGAGGTGGGGTCGCCGATTAAGTGAAGCGACCTTGCTGCGGATGTACTGTGTCTTGCCTCACTGCTTCTGACCCAGGGTAATGGGCGGGATACAGGGATGACCCGTCATCCATGAGTCGCTAAGATGAGAGGGGGGAAAGGGTGGTGGATGAGAGTGAAATGGATGGGAGTAGGTACGTGCCTTTGACTTGGCTACCTCCTTTATAAAGGGGAAAAAGCTCTTGGTATTATATATATATATATATATATATATATATATATATATATATATATATATATATACATGTATATATAATGTGTGTGTGTGTGTGTGTGTGTATGTATGGCTGGAGAAAGTCCACAGCCACAATGGCATAGTTGAACTCGTACTGCAAAATTTAGCTCAAATAATACCCTTTTTGGAAGGTGTAAGGCTGTTCAATGTTCAAAAGACTTTCCCAACAGGTTACCTCTTTTAATTCTCCAAGACGTCTTTCGTCCGGAATTGGTCAGTTGCAGTAAAAGGGTATTTGAATTTAATGCAGCAATTCATAAACAGGACGTGCGCTGGAGGAGGAAGCGTCATGAGCACTGTAATCCTTAACTATGCGTACCCGAAAGTAGCGATGGTGTGTACAGCTCGTCATAGGGATTTCATTGTTTTTTTTTTTTTTTTTTTTTTTTTTGCTGCTTAGAAGTATTTACCTTATTATATTATACAGGAAAAGAACAACGTTCATGAGTTCCCTCTCCTACTCTCCAATTCATCACATTCAGTATCAAAGAGTAAATGAAGTTATCTATTGAAGTACACGAAACCTTCCAGTGAAAGAACAGCGGAACGGCGCCTTCCCGCACTCTCCAACATATTCCTCCAACACACTGGATGAAGTTACTTCTCATTAATGTCCCCCTCTTTCTACTGTTATCGTCCTCTTCTCACCCTCGCCTCCAGCTACCTTCTCCTCGATGGCGTCGTCTCCATGCGACGGCGACTATCAGGTCACTTTTTGTCTATGACCCTTAATCTCTGGGGAGAATGAGGTTGAGGGCAAACTACCATAGTAGGATTGCCCAATTCGAGAGGAGTGTACGGGGTGGGGGCAGGGATGGGGGTGGAGATTAGATCATCTTTGGAATATAGCCGTACTGTATGTATATCTAGAATTTGACTATGTATACATACATATATTCGTACATTCATACTACATTCGTACATACATTCATGCGTACATTCATACATATACATGCATACATACATACTCGTACATGCGTACATACATACATATATGCATGCATGCGTATATTTTACGCTAAAACTGTAAGAATGATTCAGTTTTGTGATAATAAGTGTGATTATAAAAAACGCACAGGTGTTTTACAAGGAGTACAAGCTTCTTCAGTAATCACTACAAAAATTACCACAGAAGGAAAAAAAAAAAAAAAATGAGACACTATGTAGAGTTCAAAATGACACGAGTGGAATTAACATTACGTATTTGTAACTGGAAACTTATATCTCTTAAAAATAATAAATTAAATAACTTTTAGCTTGTGCTATCCTTACCGCTGCCCTCTCTAACTCTTTCCCACACCATCCGTATATCTTGTCTTCGGCGTTATGTTGTCGTAAGGCAGGAATTCTCAACCTGTTCGCGGGACGGTTTCCTGTGGTACTTACGTGACTTGCAAAAGATTACTAACATTTAAATCTGCAGAGGGAGAACATTCAACATTGTTTATGTTAATGTTTAAGTGATGAATAAAGCCATCACGATTTGAACCGTTTGATATCCATTGCGGTACCGTGATATATTTAATTAGTCTTGAAATAATCTGTATCAGGTTAATGGGGGTGGGGGTACGTAATGGGGAAAAGGTTGAGAATCCCTCTCCTAACGGATAGAAGCGCCGGTTATAGCCAACGAAACACTGAAATCTGGGCTGTGATGTGTAAACGTCGTCGTGTGGTTGCTTAGAGTTTCTAGTAGGGGTAAAGCTTCGAAGCCGCGATCTGGCGCGGAAAGCTTCGAAGCGGGATCGACCAGTGGATGAATCGTACTATAACTTTCGTATAAGGTGGAAAGATCACATTTTTTACTCTTCCAATAGTGCTAACCAAGGTAATATATATATATATATATATATATATATATATATATATATATATATATATATATATATATATATATATATATATATAAAAGATTCATGCAGGATACAGAACAAAATATAGATACACAGTAAAGTACTTCTTGTGGAAACGTGGCAAAACTGTACTATGAATATTTGGATTTGTGCAAGGACAATTATGAATAATGATCCCCTTCAATGGAGACAATGAATACATCAAAGTTGGGATCCAACTTTAAACGGGAATTAAACAACTGAATTGTACAATCATACCTTTGGACATCTTACTACCAGCCACATGAATTGTGAGGAAGAAAACGCGATGTGGCAGGAACCGACTGTATGGCAACCCTTCTTGGCCTGACCGGTAGTCAGCTTGCCACTGTGGTGTTTGGATTTTGAAAAAAAAAAAAAAAAAAAAGGAGTTAGCAAGTGCTTCTTCCATTCTCGCAGCCTTGATTACCAAGGGGGTCCGAGGCATAAGGTGATGATAGTACGTTTCCAGGTACACCTATTCTCATACCACAGAATGGAAAATTGGAGGGTGTACTTAGCCCTACCCTCTTCAACGTGCTCACGGAAAACCTGGGTCTCCTCGATCTAGGCCTCTAGGGGAACATCCTCGCCTCCTCTGGTATGCGGACGATGTGGCGCTGGTGGTCACTTGTGACGGTTTTCTCCTTCGTAAGGCTTAGCGGACACTCAATTCTTTCTCCCAGGAATGCGAACGGCTTGGACTGAAGATCTCGACTGCCAAGACGAGAGCAACGAGTGTGAGGAATCAACGCGTCCATCTTGCTCTTCATGGCGGCATCCTTCCCTGGGTGCCCACCATCCTACCCGGTCCTTCCCTTGGGAAAATTGCTTAAATTCTTTCCCTGGATTGTTGTCATTTCATTCATTGACGTTATTGTTACTTCTACTCCATTTTCTCGGTTATCAGATTTTCACTTCTTGTCATGTACAATGCCAGATTTGTTCGATCTGTTCACAAATGGTGCCTCACGCCGCATATATGTTTGCTAATTAGTATTTTGTTTAGATGTTGCATATGCATACCTAATTTCCGTGATAACATTCCTTTGCAATTCAGAAATCTGTTGACGATATTTGAAATCCGGCTGTTATTTCCAGTCTGAATCACTCTATATAATCTTATCACTATCGTATCAGCTGCTATCTCGATCGCCCTCTCCTTATCACCAACAATCGTTGAAGTTACCACGAACTTTCCGGCATCACATCCATTTTCTTCTTATGTTTTCGTTCTGGACGACGATTTGCATAAATTTTCGATCACTAAAGCAAATGGCAATGGAACGCAAAGATGTACACTCTGGGAAGGTCGCGAAAATAAAACGAATAAATACGTAAACAATCGGTCAAACCAACCCAGTAATGGGTCAAACACAGTGACATTGTGTAGGCGCACTTTTTTCATATTTTCCTCTAGCCTCGAAAACCATTCTCGGCAAGCTGCTAGACAAACATATGATCACTCCCCAACTTCTCCAATCATTATTTGGCTCAATCATGTCTTGCGCTGTCTCTTTACGTCTAATGGCGCCATACTTGATATTTCTCGCTAACATGCTACTTGCTTTTGCTACTTCGATTGAGTAGAAACGACTTTGGTGACGATCTCATGTTTTTTTTTTCAAATTTCCAAATATCAAATTACTCTTGCGTCATATAGCGAGAAGCTGAATGAAGAACCAAGAGAAGTTAAACTTATACAAATGTTAGACACACTGTTGAGATGTTTTTACGGGTCTACAATGTTGTAATCGAAGTCGTTCCTACTCCAACGAAGTAGCAAAAGCAAGTAGCATGGTAGCCTAGCGTGCCGCCACCTTTAAGCCTGTCTATAGAAATCTCTTGGAAATGCTCTTGTGAAAAGAATCTACATTCATTGGTAGACCCACGTTACTGTGATGTCTTCGGGTTTGATCGCTTTAGTACAGTGGCTCTCAATCTATATTCTCTTATACGCCTTTTGAAACGCTTTTCAACCCCGTGGAGACCAAGCCATCGTTAAACAGTGTTTTATTGTTGTTATTAGTATTCTTGTGACTGTATTTGTTATCCTTTTTATTCATTGTGGAGCCTTGTTTTGTGGTTCCTCGTTAAACTGCAATACTTTCATCATGGTCCATTTTTGTAAATCGGACACTGAAAAAGAAAATGCTCTCCAAAAGCTTTCCAACAGAATAACAGGTTTGGCCTTGATATCAAAACAGAATCCTCCAGGACGACCATACTATCACAATTGAGTATTGCGATTTTGGCGGGAAAGTGATGGATGATCGCTACTAGTCTATCAGAACGAGCACAATTCTCCCTACTCACAGGGACAACAAATGTGTCCAGCTTTGATGCATGTCAGTCTTTCTTGAATCCGTTCAGCTGAAAATGAACCAGCTGTCATTTGTCAGCGTATACTGCTTGCACACCATACTACTTCCTAACTATAAAGTTGATCTTACACTACCGCTGCTAGGGCGAATAAGATATACATATTTTTTTCATTCTCTCCTCTTCTATGTAGGGAAAATATACTGAGATAACAATCTGTAAATTTCACCCACATTTTGCTGCTATATTTGTCGTAGGAGTTATTCATGGACTGCCCAGATTTATTATTATTATTAATTGTTTCATTTTACATAAACAAATTCATTGTCTTGTTGACCTTTTACTCATTTGTGTTACTTTGCATGTCATTGAAATATATTTTCCACACTTGGTTCCAGGCATTTATTGGAAACAAAAATTTGTTACAATTTGCATCTTGCTTATCTTTTATCCCTCGTGATTTTAGCACTGTCTGGGAGAGAGAGTTCCGGTGGGTATTTTTCTTTTTTATTGTGAGGCATTGGGTCGTTCACATATTTCATAATTTTGTTTCCTTTGAGTAGGTTAGTTAACATGAATATATGGTCAGGCAATATTTCACACTGTATGAATGATTAAATCCGAATATCTAGACCTCAATGTCATGTACTTATGTTTGTAGTGACATTGTAAACCATGTAAAATTGAAGTACCTTTTCACATGAAGAACAGAAAATAACCCATATCAGCGACGGAACAATTTGATTTATCGTCGTTACCCAGTGAAATAAACCGAACACCTTTGATAATCTTGTCGTCATAGTCACTCATACACCACACGTGTGCATGTACGTATGTGCGTGTACAGTACACACGTGCACTAGTGGCACACCTGAGTCCTGACTAGGGGGTAGTGACAGTTCCATCGTAGAACAGTGAAGTTTCGGGAGATTCTGTGAGTGTTTGTGAACCCGTTTATCGAAATGATAGTGTACGTATAGGGTATATTGCCATATTCGCAGTTTTGAGTTTATTTATTTTATTTTCATTGATTTATTATGTTCAAATTAATGTATTAATGGAAACATTTGCTATAATTCCCGAGCATATATCAGGCATTCAACCTGAACGTGACTCAGAGGCCAAAACCCGTTTCCATCACGGTGTGAATTAGTCGTTTAAATCTTGTGAACTTTACTCTATTTTAATGTAGATTGTACTTGCAACTAGAATGAAAGTGTAAGTGTATGTGAAGGAATGATTAATCTCGTTTCAGTTAAAGATAACCGAGGTGTACGTCTCTTGAACCAAGAGCACATGCGTATGTTTAAGTATACATTTGTCTGATCCATGATTGATTACTTTCACTCTGATGCTCAAAGCCGTATCGTGTCATCATGGTGAATATGAACATTTCAGTTATTTCTTATAATCGGTCAAGAAAGAAATTCAAAGGCGGTTCATTTGGTCAGTAATACTATATACTACGAAACAAGTGCTAGTATCTGTAATAGTATATTTAAAGATGACCATGGTCGTTCATGTTGCAGATATATTTTGTAATCCAAATTGACCTTTCGACTAAAATCCCGAAAATTTAAAGAATATATATATATATATATATATATATATATATATATATATATATATATATTTTTTTTTATTGGTGAACTTCATTTGATATTACGTGCCATATGAACAGCACAGATATCTAGTACAACTACATGTACTGATTAAGGAAAAATAATAAGAGAAACGTAGATGATACATATTGTATAAAACATTTATCGAAATATGTGTTGGAGTGCCAAATATATTACCAGCTACTTTGTCCTTGAAGTTCTCACCATCGATTATAAAACTTTACTCCGAACTTTCGAGTTGAACATTGCTTTGGTTTTACAACACAGTCAAAGCAGTAGAAAAAGACTTCAAACCTACTTTGAGATCCTGCTGAGATCACTTCACTTTTTTTTTTCTCAGTTTCGGAAATGAGAATAATGTCATCCGCACTGAAGTTATCAATATATTCTCCAAATAATCTTCTAACCTTTCCCTTCCCAATTCAGCCATGAAAAGCTTGTCCAGACAAACTGAATTTCTTGGGAGAAATTGCAGCACCTTGCCGTACTCCTTCCTCAATCCTCGATCGAGCATTTAATGTTTAGTCATATTTTGTTGAAATTTCTGAACTAAACATTGTGTTAATTAGAAATTATTGTATTGATTGTTTCTTTAAATTCTACAACTCCTTTTGGAGTTTGCTTTACTTAATATTAATTTAGCTTGGGTATTTTCCCTTCAAGGCAAATCCAATCAAAAGGCGGGAGGATCTGTCAGCGACAGAATTATCTTATCGTGGGCTCGAACTGTTACCTGTGCAATTGTAAGATTAATCCTCCACGACCCTGGACCAGGTGATCGAAGTCTATGATATTTTTTGTTTGAATTTCTCAAGGATTCATCACTGCGAGAGACTACATTTTGTTTGGGTTTGTTGATTGCGATTCTTGGCAAAGGGCATACGAAACCATGCCAGCGACCCCTTGCGTACCAGGTGGGACTTTTCTTCTTACGCTACCGCCAGACTATTTCATTCATATTCACAAGAACCGCTCAGGAGAAATACATCATATAAGCAATTTGGCTAGAGAGTGGGGAAGGCGGAGAGGAATGGCTGGGCAGACTTTGTATATTGAAAAAAATACACGTTAATAAAGTACGGTGTTAAACGTTGTTGTGAAAATGGAAAACAGGTGGCATCTCGAGGAACGTGACCTCTTCCTTTGGAAATTGGTATTTGCGCACCGTGGGCTTCTTACCTCAAAGCTCCTGTACGAGTCAAATTGTGGGGAACAGGCCCCGGCTGTCCCCGCAACACTCAAATTGAGGCGCGTCGGGCATTATAGTAAAGATTTTTTAACGTGAGTCTGGGCACGGCAGGGTGGAATCCCAGTGGTCCTCGTTGCATCACCCCATCACATAAGAGGGGCTCGCTACCTCTCTCTCTCTTTTATATATATATATGTGTATATATATATATATATATATATATATATATATATATATATAATATATATATATAGATATATATATATTATATATATGCGTAATGTATAACATCTTTTGCTTGGTTGTGCAATTTGTTGTCGATTCGGTAGCTCTTACTTATCTACACACGGGCCTTACTCCATTCGGAGGCCCGTACGTGTTGAGCTGCGTTGTGATCAGCTACTCCGGCATGTTGTGGTTATCTGGGCGGAGGGTATCCGACCATAATATGGGCGAACCTTTCCATGTTTTCAATTATGTTAAAGCCATGTCGGCTCCGGTCATCTAGGCTTCGGGGCCCATGGAGTTGAAATGTCTGCCCCCTCTTAGGGCGATGGTGTGAGTGCACTCTTGCAGATAGTGAAGGAGAGGCTCTGAGCTTGTCATTCCGCAGTGGTCGCATTCCCTCATCTGTCGCTCGTTGATTCCCCAGCAACACCTGTACCCAAACCTGAGCCTGTGGATGATCACGGCGAGTCGTCTGTCGGCGATCCTAGTGGCTGGGTGAGTGGACAGGTTGGTGGCCCTTTAGTACCACTTTGCGCTCGCTGATTCTGAGCTTACCGATCTTCTGTGGTTGGCTACCTTCGCTCGTTGGGGTTGGTCCCTGGCCCAGCTTTTGATTAAGGTGATTGATGGTTGGACTTTGATGTTTACGTGAGGATGGTAGCGTGCTGTCTTGGCCAGCTCGTCTGCTTGTTCGTTGCCGTGGACTGGGTATCCAGTTGATGATGAGTGACCGATGTTGTCTGTTGTGTAGCTGCAGCAGGTAGAGTATCGTTGTGATGATGTTTACGTTGGTGTGTATGTTCTTCTTCTGGAGTACTTGAGTTGCCGCAAGAGAGTCTGTGTGTATGATCACAGGTCCTTGTAGTTGGCTTGAATACTCCAGTGCTTTTTGTATTACAACTAGCTCAGTCTGTATGGTCGAGCAGTGGTCTGATGTGCGCCAGGCAGCGATGTACGTCGCGGAGTATACCCCTGCTCCAGTTATGCCGTTCTCTGGGTCCACTGATCCGTCCGTGTTGCAGACAAATCCACCCTGGGCCTCTGCTGCCTCGATCGCTGTCCGTGCGGCATCTCTCAGTTCCCCTGGTGAGCAGATGTTCTTAGCATGTGGAAGTTGTGTGGTTGAAAGTGGTTGATGGGGATGTCCACAGGGCTGAGGGTCGGTAGTTTCTGCATGCCCTGTCCGGCTTCAGAACCCGTAGGTGCTTTTCCATGCATGTCCCACGGATTTGGTCTCCCAGGCGTCCAATGTACGTTTTTGGCCGGGGTAGGTCTGGGTGCGCATCGAGGTGGGCCTTGAGTTTGTTCTTGAGATGGGAATCCCTGTCGCTCAGCAGGGCTTTGGCTGCCGTGGTGCAGTTCCGGGTCTGAATCCTGGCTATCAGTGGTGGTATGCCTGATTCCATCTGCAGGTTGCTTCTTCTGGTCCACATGGGAGCACCTAGGATGAGGCGAAGGGCGTTGTTCTGTGCTACTTCGAATGAATCTTCTTGTGGTGCTGTTAGGTGTGTGAGGACAGGTAATCTGTATTCAATTATGGGCCGAATGCAATACTTGTAATCTTGTAGTAGTGCTCCAGCACCAGGCAGCTGGCACCCCCATCCAGCGATTGCATGTATCTCATCGGGGCTGTGCAAGACGCGAGGGTTTGACCTAGGTGAATACTCCATGGTGGCGGTCATGTGAATGTCAAAGACACCTCTGGCGGCAACGTCATATTAGCCACGTTGCCAAACGAAAATGGAAATTTTACTGTCATTGTTTTTCCCTTAAAACCCAAGCTATTCCTAACACCATACAGTCGTGTTAGAATATATATATATATATATATATATATATATATATATATATATATATATATAATATATATAAAATATATATATTTCTAAAATAGAAATGTAGTAGCACATTTGTAGATAACACACAGGAACCCACAGTCGGAGAAAGAATAAACTTCGAATAGAGAAAAATCCTATATTTCGGCTATCAACTGTAGCCCTCTTCAGGAAAGTACATAAGATAGAGAACAGAGGGACTTATAAACTGCAGTAAGAAGAGATGTGGACAGTTTGACCTCACTCAGACGCCACCCCAGTTAGGCCCCGCGTCTGAGTGAGGTCAACTGTCCCACATCTCTTCTTACTGCAGTTTATAAGTCCCCTCTGTTCTCTATCTTTTGTACTTTCCTGAAGAGGGCTACAGTTGATAGCCTCGGAAATATAGGAATTATTCTCTAATTCGAAGTTTATTCTTTCTCCGACTGTGGGTTCCTGTGTTATATATATATATATATATATATATATATATATATATATATATATGTGTGTGTGTGTGTGTGTGTGTGTGCGTGTGTGTGTGTGTGTGTTCCATAAATAGATAACGTACAGAATAACAAAGATCATGCGTAGGTCATCGCTACATGTGTCAACAATGGGGGTTCCCTAGGGTTTTCCCAGGCCACTCCAGATTCACGTTACTATACTTCTTCCATTATCTGGTGACCCATAGGATGTGGCCGGCAAAACCAGCAGCGTTGTGACGTCTAAACCATCCCCAAAGAAAACGGGGGAGACGCTTTTTTCTTGATATTTGCATGTATGACCGGTATAATTAAAAAGACTGCAAGCGGCCCGAAGACCCACTCTCAGCTTCTGTACGTGATTACTACACTCCCCAACCCCACGGAAATTCTTAGGTTGGGAGCCGGGGCAACCTGAGATGCCACATCGTTTAACAAGTCTCTTCTTTTCTTTACATGTATAACAAATACTCATATCACCTACCATTTAATAAAAAATCAATATGTATTTAGAATATTCCATGTTAACATACTCGGGGTAGTGGACAGCTTCTGGTATATGCTGAATGCTTTGATTCAGTACGTGACAACATGGTAGACAACACCTTGTGGGTCCCGAGATAATGGAAATGGTACATACAAACGCGCCACTGTTATAGACCCACTAAACCGCCTCGCTCATCATGTCACAGAAGTCGCAGCTCTACTGGTGTGAGGACGTTATTCAATTGATAGAACTGTACAAGGATAACGTGTAACTGTGGCAAGTGAAACATCACCTGTACCAAGTCAGAGATAAACTGAGTAGCGTTCTTCATTCACCCACGGCAATGAGTAACCCGTCACTGGACGGGTAAAAAACGCGCAAAGTCACCCTGACTCAAAAGACGTGTCATGCGACGTGGCCTTAAAACTGTAGAAGTGGTGGGGAATCAAATGCATCACCCTCAAAATAACAATAATAATAATAAAAATAAAAGCAATAATAATAATAATAATAATAATAATAATAATAATAATAGTAATAATGATAATAATAGTAATAATAATAATAATAATAATAATAATAATAATAATAATAATAATAATAATAATAATAATAATAATAATAATAATAATGATAATAATAATGACATTAATAACTGCAAAAAAGTTATAATATGATAATATACATTATAGTAATAATAATAATAAGGATGCTTGCTGCCCGAGCGGGTAAGAGTGTAGCTACCGGTACTTTCAGCGGGGGTTGGGGTGACGGTTGTTCGAAGCCTGCTATGGCGAGTTGGATTATGGGCATGGTTAATTAAATTCCACGCTACAAAGTCCTCTGGAAGGGGCACCGTCCTAGCCTCCTGATTAGGGAAGTTCGCGACGTTAAACCGAATCAGTCATCAAGTCAATAATTATAGTAATCTATCAATATATCAGAAGCTCCCCCCCCCACCTTATAAGGGAGGTAACCAAGTCAAAGACACGTACCTACTCCCACCCATTTCACTCACACCCACCACCCTTTCCCCCCATCTCATCTTAGCTCCCCATGGATGACGGGTCATACCTGTATCCCGCCCAACTGCCCTGAGTCAGAAGCGTTGTACTAGGAGGACACAGTACATCCACAGCAAGGCCGTTTCCCTTAATCGGCGAACCCCCCTCTCTCTGTCCCCTCATTCAGAAAAAGAATAGACGGGGAGAAATCCCTTCGGGCTGCTTAAAAATATATATATATAAATAAAATAAAAAATAGATAATAATAATAATAATGATAATAATAATAATAATAAAAATTATATATACATATATATATATATATATATATATATGCTGTGTGTGTGTGTATTTACCTAGTTGTATTTTGCGGGAAGGGGAGCTATGCTCGTGATGTCCCGCCTTTGTATCTTGCAGTGTCTAGTTTGTTTTTAAACTCATGAATGGTTTTTGCGCATACTATTCCCATTGTCCAGTTTGTTCCAAGTGTCCAAAACTCTATGAGGAAAACTGTTTTTTCTTCAGTTTCTCTTCTATAGCTATGTTTTTTTATTTTCTTTCCATGTCCTCATTGTGTTTCTTTTGTCCAGTTAAGTAAGTAAGCTCTCACTATCGAGTACCTCTGTGGCCTTTCATGATTCTTAGATGGTCAATAGGTCACCTCTCTCTCTTCTTTGCTCCAGTGTCGGTAACTCCAGTTTAGCCAATCTCTCTTCGTATGATAGGTTTGCAAGTGCAGGTGCCATTTTTGTAGCTGCTCTTTGTATTCTTTCTATTTTTTTTTTATACTCTTTTTGGTACTGGGGGGGGACCACAATGTCGCTGCATACTCTAATCTAGGCCTTATCAATGTAACAATATTTTTTTCATCATGTCTTCGTCCAAGTATGTAAACGCCACTTTTATTGATCTTAGCAAGTTGTAAGTCTCCCCGACAATTTTGTTAATCAGTAAATCATAGGACAAATTGTCGTTCGTGATATTACTCCCAAATCTTTTTCGGATCCCTACTTTCTTTACTTCTTTGGTTCCAATTGTATATTTTCCTGATATTCTGTTTTTTGCTTTTTTATTTAGGTCTTCTTGCAGTGCATTCACAGTCCTCATCAGTTTCTATTTTTCCTTAGCAGTTTGGCGTCATCGGCAAAGAAGCTCATGTAGCAGTTCACGTCCCTCATTCCATGTTCATTCATATAGATAGCAAACATTATTGTGCCAGCACAGATCCTTGCGGTTACTCCACTGATCACCTCTTTCCAGTCCTGAATATTTTTCTCTGAGCACTACTCTCATCTTTCTACCAGTCAGAAAGTCCTCTATCCATTTTAGTAGGGTTTCCCTGTATTCCTCCTATGTGGTTCCAGTTTTTTTAGTAGTTTTCTGTGTGGTACTTTCGTCAAAGGCTTTTTGCAAGTCTAGGAATGCACAATCAGCCCACCATTTCTTTCTTGCACTATGTCTATTAGTCTGAGTAAAAATGCATATTAAGTTTGTGGAGCATGATCTTCCTTGTCTGAATCCGAAATTGTCTTGGGTTTAAATATGTCATTGTCTTCCAGATGTTTTTACCCCATCTATTCTTGATTATTTTCTCACAAATTTTGGCTATGGTGCTTGTTAGTGATACTGGCCTATAGTTGGTGGGTTCTTCCTTTGTTTCCTCCTTTGTGTATTGGTACAATGTTAGCGATTTTTTTCCAGTCCTCGGGTATCTTTCCTTCTTTGAGTGAGCTGTTTATTAAGATGTGTATTTTGTCTGTTAGTTCTTCTTTGCACTCCTTTAGAATCCAATTTGCAATACCGTCCGGGCCATGTGATTTTTCTGACATCCAGCCTTGATAAATGTACTGATTTTTTCCTTTAGTGATGCTGTAAACTCATTCATGAGGGAGATTTCTTGTTTTTGTCTATGTCTCAATTTGGTATTAAATTCTCTCTGGTGAAAACAGATTTAAAGTGATTGTTCATTGACTTCGGCCATCTCTAAATCTTCTGTGTATCTATGTTTCCTTGGCATAGTTTCACCAATTCTGTTTGTTTTTTAAGTTTACCATTCACATACCGATAGAATAGTTTTGGGTTGCTTCTTTGCATTTGTCTATAATATCCTTCTTCATGGTTCCTTTTTCTCCTCTCTTCTCACATTAACATACTCATTTCTATAGTTAACATAATTTGCCATTTGCTTTGTTTTTTGCCTTCTTTTCTCCACTTTTTCCAAGCTTTGTCCCTTCTGTCTTTTGCCTCTCTGCATCTTTTGTTGAACCAACATTTAATGTACTCTCTCTCTCGCTTTTGTCTTGGTACATGCCTGTTTACCCCTCATTGTAGTTTCCATCAATATATTCCATTCTCTTCCACTGCTGTTGTCTTCCCTGTAAAATATTTCCCAGTTTGCATTCCGGAAGAATGTCTTTAGTTTTGTAAAGTCTGTTTTGTTGTACCTCAGTCTTCCTTTCCTATGCTTTTCGTTCCTCTCTATGTCTATTTTCTTCCTTTAGTATAGTTTCGATGAGTACATGGTCACTCTTTTCCAATTGGTGTCTCATACTGGACTTTATGCACTATTTCAGGCTCTGTTTGTAAATATTAGATCTAGTTTCGATGGCTCTTCATTATTTCTGTACTTGTGTTTTCACGGACCCATTGGGTCATTGTGTAACTCCATGGTCATATCTAGCAGTACATTTGCCCCACGAGTCATCTCCTCCTTGCACTGTCATGCTGTCCCAACAAATTTCTTTGCAATTGAAGTCCCCCATAACTACCAGATTACCCTTACCCATTAGTATCTCATTGAGTGATTTTCTTGTGTCATCTAGGCATTTTTTTTATGTTCGATTTTATGTTTGATTTTATGTTCGATTTTAATGTTCGATTTTTTATGTGTGTGTGTGTGTGTGTGTGTGTGTGTGTGTGTGTGTGTGTGTGTGTGTGTGTGTATAATTAAAATAAATAACAAAAAATAAAATGAAATAAATAATATTACTAAAATAAATCAATGTTAATAATGATAATATTGATAGTATGGTGCGTGTTACGAGGATGGATAGAGTGAGAAATGAGGTGGTGAGGAGAGAAGGGATGGAAAAGGAGCTAGCAGATAGGGCTGATGGTTTGGGCACGTGGAAAGAATGAGTGAAGAAAGATTAGCTGAAAGAGTGGATGGAGTGAACTTGAGGGGAAGACCGAGAAAGAGATGGATGGATGGGGGCTGTAAAAGGGTTGAGCAGGGAAGGGAGAAGGCAAAAAAGAAATCGAGGGAGTGGAGAGTGTCAATGGATTATGAATTGGCGCGGTCTGAAGGGATTTCTCGTTTTCTCTATTTTTCCCGTGAGAGGGCGAATAAGAAGGGTCACCGTGTTAATGAAGCGCCTGGCCCTTTTGTTGATGTGCTGTATCAAAGACCCACGTTAAAGGGGCAATTGGGAGGTGGATAGGAGTGTGATGTGTGATGGAGGGTGCATGTCTTGACTGGTTACATTCCTCACATGAGGAAAACAAGCCTCTTGGTACATAGATGTTAAAGTAGTAAATCAACTGTCCCAGACAGGTGAAAAATGTACTGGTAGTTCGCACACACCTTGGGTAGGTTTATAGAAAGTGGTTTGTAAAACGAAACAAATTATACCATAGGTCCAACAATCCATATGTCTTACGGTGTTCATGGTCACAAAAGCATCACCAAAATTCTAAATAAATAGCCAAAACACTTCAGCTCTCAGCAATTTAAATAAATGTGTATTATGCATGTATTTAGTAAAAGAAAATATTATTTGTGAATTGTATATTATTGGTGCGGCGATGATCGTAGTATGGCTGGTATGGTAATTCATTACTGATATTTATTCCAGATGCAAATTACAAGAAATACAAAATGCAAGCTCGTTACACCCCACGTGCTATTATCGACCTCGTTTTGACACAAACGTAAGTTCAATGCTACAATCCAATAAAAAGACATAGTGGGGCACGCGAACATGTTTATTTTCGGTCGGTCGTGTTGACAGTTTACAGCAAGGTAAAACGAATACTACAAGGTACGTTAGGGGGGGGGGGTGAAGGAGAGCCAGAAAACCTCTCCACTGCGCAGGTAGATGATGACGTCAACGGAAATATCGAGACCAGGGTTCCGCGGGTCGAGAGCTGTCAGTCACTCACACACCAGTGTGTGGAGCGAAGCTCCATCTTCTGATTAAAGGGGTAGCTAAGGCAGACAAATAACATGTAAAAATGCCAACAGTTTGTATAGTGCAGAAGTGCAATGCCGTTAGACTGAAAGGTGATAAAAATATACATTTCTTTTCACTACCCAAAGATAAAAAACTTAGAAAGAAATGGATTGAATTATGTGGCACACACAATACTCGGTCATCTGGATATGTATACAGACGTCATTTTGAAAGTAACTATTTATTAGCAACATTTCCTGAAATTTTCATTCAATTGCAAATAAACAGACTAAAGAATTCTTTCAAAACATAACTGAGCTTGATGGAGATAAAGGTTTACATATAAAATCCACGCTTGACATGTCATCTCATCTAATAACTCGTCATATTAATATAATCCACCTAATCCACCGCATGGAAAACATTTTTATAACTTTTCTGGCGGTCATATCTTAGGTACTGATAATTTGAGGATAAAAAAGTGATACTGGGTAATTTCAGTATTGTGAACATCATATTGTAATTTTAAAGTCTACCATACATACAGATGGTTTTCTTTAAAGTTTACATTTTCTTTCACCTCTCACTCTCTCCCCCTCTGCATTTCCTATGACGTCACGGTGGAGGTGCGCGGAGGTGGGGTGCTCAACGTACCTTACAGTATTCGTTTTACCTTGATTTACAGTATCCCACCGCTATTCGCGGGGGTTATGTTCCTTCCCCTCCCGCGAATCCCGAAAATCCGCGAATTATTGATGTAGTTTTAAAACGCCTATGTAAATGATACAGGGGTACAGTAGTAATTATATAACACACCAAAAACTTGAATTCGCAATTCAAACAATCACTTGTAGGGCGTGTAACACTCCAAAAACTTGAATTCACAATTCAATCACTTATAGGGCGTAAATAATACAGGGGTACAGTATAATTACATATAACACACCAAAAACTTGAATTCAAACAATCACTTTGAAAACCCACGCGCGACTGAGAGAGCTGTTTAGCCCCTTGCGCATGAAGATGCTTGTGACGTCACGTCGTCTGCAGCCAATCTGCAGGAAGGAGAAACGAAAGCTCGTAACTGACATTTTTATTTTATATTTACTGACATTGTTATTTTAAAGTTATTTACCAGTTATACAATATCATCTCTCTTTTCTTTTTATTTTATATTTACTGACATTGTTAATTTACAATTATTTACCAGTTATACTGTATCATCTCTCTTTTCTATTTTTTTATTTTTTATTAATTGACATTGTTATTTTAAAATTATTTACCAGTTAGGGTGAATGTGAGCGTTTTTCTGCTAAAAATGGTCTAAGTTCACGAAATTGCCGAAAATATGAAAAAAAAAAATAGAGCAAAATCCGCGAGTATGCGGGACCGCGAACGGTGAACCGCGAATGAGTGATGGTAAACTGTATATATTTGAACTCTTTCGCAGTCACGTACAATTTGCGCATCTCGTCAACAAAAATGCTCCGAGGTATCACAAGTAGGGTTGTTTATTTTCTATGGTCGTTACATAATGAAAAAATGTACATTTAAGCAATTCAATACTTGTAATTTTGTAATTATTTCATCATTGTCAGTCTATATGTAGACCTGGCGTCCTTTTCGTTAGTGGTGGGGGTTGGGGCGTATGGTGGGCACTAGTGCTGGGCAAATACCGCTAATTTCAATATCGAAATTATTGGTGAACAACAATACAATTACCGAAATTACCGACAGTTTACCGGTAAAAGACTCGTGAGGTAGTAGTGACGTCACAAGTTCGAGTAGAGTTCGAAAAATCAATGTTTTGTCCTTTAATAAGCTATATCTCTGGTTCTATTATACATATTGTTTTTATTGTTATGTCATTGTAAAGGGAAAAGGTCATACTTTAATTGGTGCTACTATAGTATGCTATCTAGTATCTACCGCGCGAGTGAGTGAATGGAGGATAGTGGTGGGCAGCTACCGGTAAAGTTACAGGTTTTATCGGTAACAACCTTAACGATAGCTTACCGGCAAACATTCTGCCACCGTTAAAGCTTCGTTAACCGATAACTTGATAAGCTATACCATAACATTCAGAGAGCGGTAACCACACCCACCCTCCATTGGAGGGTGTCTGAGGGTGGGTGTGGTGTATACATTTTCGTTCACTCAGTACCACCAAACCGAGACGTGCTTACAGAAGTTACCGCTCTCTGAGTCTTATGGTATAGCTCAAGATCTAAGAATATAAGGTCTAACCACTTCCGACCGAATTTCGAGGGAGTTGGCGCAGCGGGCCCGTGAACGTCACCTGGGGCCGTATACACAAAACTTTTTTGTTAGCCTTAACAATCTCTGCTAGCTAACAGAAAACCACTAAAAGTTATACACCAATGCTTAACTAACAACTGTTAGCTAGCAAACAGTTGTTTGTCAAGTACCGCTAAACAGCGCTGAAGTTAGCAGCTTATGAACATGTAAATGGACGTATTATCAAAAATTGCACACATAAAACAGTGTTATTAATGCAGTTGTTCAGAATTTATTAATAAAGTATCATGATAGCACATAGATATCGTATGTATGGGTTTTTAGAAGTACTTATTAACCAACGACAGATATTTTTGGACGAAGCCGCATTGTACATGCGGCCGTGCCACAGACAAATCTTCCGACAGAAAACTCAACAATTATTTTAGAGGACATACACATGGCAGAAGAAACACGGAAAAAGAAAAGGAAGCCAAACTGGTCACAAGAGGAAACACTCCTCTTGATCAACGTGATTATGGAGAAAAAATAATAATAAATGGGCGATTCAAGCCAAGTTTAAAACACAAGGATAAGAGGGAGCATGACAAAGCACGTTGATGCTATGGTATTGTTTTCTGTTTACATATAAATGTTCATCGACACTTGGAGCCCCAATTCTAATGTTTGTGCCTTCTATGGTACCCACAACACCGGGAAACCTAGTTTTCCATGAACTCTGCTTGTTTTACTTGCACTTCTTGGCGAGTCAATAGGAATTTTACAAACTGAGTTACAATATCTGGTTCTGATAGTGCATCAATTGTTTGAGAAATGACACGGCTGATTGATGCTTGCGAGGTCCCAAATTCGTCACTGCTGCATTTTACCTGTGGCTAAATATCATAGGGTAATTGCCACCTTCGTCTCAGGACTCAGTGGTCGATTCCGTTCTGTTCGGGATTGAAGTTTGTCCCTCACTAAATCAGCCATTTTTATTATACCAGCACGGTTCATTCTGAAGCGTTTGATGAGTTCGTCGTCATTGTACTCGTTAAATATGTCCCGTCGCTGTCGATAAACTCGCAGTCATCTTTTTAGTTGTTGTTGCTCCGCCATCTTCTCTACTAACAGGAACTTGTTAAGAGCTTAATAGTCCTCCTCACCACTTTTATCTTAACAGTACTTTTAAGGCCCTAACAAGTTTTCTGTATCACTATTAGTGCTTAACAGCTAAATGTTAGCCTTAACAGGAATTTGTTACCCTTAACAGCTATTTGTTAGCGCTAACAAGTTTTGTGTATACGGCCCCTGGCTGTTCAAAGTGGGGTTAGCGGGTTCTATAGCTGTCAGTTGAAGCTGGTCCGTCGTTCGAAAATGACGCCTTCGCTCGCAACGCTCCACGCAATTAGTTATATTCTGACAAATATTATATAAAATATATATATAAATATATATAAAATATTATAGTTCCTGTATATATATATATGAATATATAATATATATGATATATAATATATAAAATATTATAGTTCCTGTCTTCCTTGGCGTGTCACAGTTTTCTTCAGTGTATCACAAAGAGAAAATGGACTCAGCCAAATGACGTCAGAAGCTGCGCAGAAGAATGTAAACGGTCTGACCTGTATATTTAGACCTTGGTATAGCTTATCGAGTTGTCGGTTAACGAAGCTTTACCGGTAGCAGAATTTTTGTCGGTAAGCTATCATTAAGTTTGTTGCCGATAAAACCGGTAATTTCACCGGTAGCTGCCCACCACTAGTGGGCACTTGCTTTCCTGGTGGAGTCCTCTCAACCTGAATGTTTCTGGTAAAACCTCGATGTTTTTCATAATAGTGAACATTTGATATAGACAATAAAGTAGAAAATAAGATAATCAAATTTACGTGTATTAATTCATCACCAATTGGGAGCAAATGCTAATGGGCGCGTCGCTTCATGCATACCCTTCCGGGCAAGCTCCCATTCACCGACCTTCTCATTCCTAAAAGCTCTCGTGTGAATTGGATCAGCTTCAGGGAAATGTGCCATGTGCATGCATAGTCGGGGCAGTCTCTGGTCTGATGGTCATACAAAAAAAAAAAAAAAACAGCACAAACGACTTGAAGATTCGGATCTTAGTCCGTCTGTATTGTAACTTATAACTGGTAGCTGAATGAAGCAAGAAACAAACTGAATTGTGTATGCACATTATCTAATGCATTTGGACGTGACTTTCAGCAAACATGACTTATGTATAAATGCTGTGTAAATAAGTTTTAGTGGAAGTTCATATATGACAATTATTTTAGAACTTCTTGATCATAACTCAAGTTATACCACATGACTTTTTGATATGATTTATTATTCTATTTTTTTTCTCTCGTAGTGCATCGGTTTCATACAGTGTGACTTAGATTATGCAACCTATGTCCATTATTTGTTCTGCTGGGTGGATGTGGGGACTTGGGTGGGCACAGGCCATGAATACAAAACCTGTGCCCCTCCGGTGCCCACCCCCACCCTCCACGTGCCACTGCAATTGTCTAATTTTAATTTATTTATTCCAGGCATGATCACATCCCAATGAACTTCAACCGTGCAAATTACTGAGTATTTCATCAGAAGTGTTGGGATACTGAGTTCTGACCACTTCCTAATTCATGCATAAAGAAAACAGCACACATCTGACCTTCATCAAACCAAAAAGGGTTTCTCCCAGATTTAAATTGTTTCATGAAATATCTTATCCTTATTACTCCCTTTTATATTTGTGTGCACCACCTACCATCCTCTCATTTTCTTTATTTGACTCAGTTCCATGATTTCCTTGTACACACAACAATGAACACGCGAGAAATGATTCCAACTATGAGTGGTTCACCCAAGCGATATCATGGGACAAAGTCGAACTTTTCCAGTCTGGGTGATCTGCCATTACTTCCAAGTCAAGAAAGGAATCATCCTGGGTATAGGGAAAGGTCAGTAGATGTTGAAATAGGAAACAGGGGCTGGCCGATGGTCAGAGAAAGGTCGGTAGACACAGCATTGTCAGATGGAAGGAGGGCACATCATCAGAGAGAAAAATCATTGGTAAAATCATTGGATGACGTAAGGTCAAAAGATGATAATTTTGTCCGTGAATCACAAAATGCTCTTCGAAGGTCAACAAGGAGATCAAGGAAAAGAGAAAGGAAGCCAAGAGGAACGCGTACCGGTGATTCACCTGAAAGAACTTCTAGAGAAAGATCACAAGCATCTCATCATACAAACAGGGCTAGACAGTCACAATCACGAAATCGTAGTAGAAGTAGAGATTTTGATTCTTCCTCCAGTTCAGATAATGTTACATCATGGCCCAACCAACCAGGACGAGCAGCCCATGCAGATGGTGTCAGAACACGTGGAATTAGAATTGAAAATAGGCCATTTGGTTCATCTCATGCAATGCATAGAATGAAAGAGAACCCAAATATTACTTCACTTGGACCTGAATATGAAGACCCAGAGCCACTGAAAACCAACTCGGACAATAGGAGAAGGCAAGAAATTGAACTCACAATGCCTGGTAATCGAAACTCTCTTAAAGAAGCCTTCTATGAAGGACTTGGTGGTAATTCTGGTGCCAGTATTCCATCAAGGAAACGACCCGAAGAAATGCATGCATTACCACCAAAACAGCAATACAGATATGAGGGAGTGAATCATACAAATGTAAAGGTTAGTGTTCCTTACACAAATTGGGAAACATGTAATGATAGTATTGAAACAAGGAATCCAAATAGACAAAACCAAACTACACAACGCCCCCCGGTGCCTTTACCCCGCACTGGTTCAATTTCCCCTTCGTTGAAACGTTTGAAAACACAAAATCAAGTAGTTACAAATACACCATACCCAAGTAATGGTAATGGCCCTCCACCCTACAACCACAAATATAATTATAAAATTAATAGCAACATTCAAACAAGGAATTTAAATCCTTCAGATAATCTTGACTGCAGCCATGATGAGCATGATACTGGGTGGAATGACTCAGAGGAAGGACAAAAGTTAATAGCTGGTCGCTATGAAGGCATCTCTGCAATCTGCCACTTCATTTGTATTGCTCTTTGTTTAATAGTCATTGTACCAATGGCTGGAGTAGCTGCTGCCTGGGAAAACCAACGGAAGAGGTGTCCTATGTTTGTGAAGGCTACGCCAGAGGACAATGTACAATGGGGCAATGAAAGCATAGCTCCCTGTAATTATGTGGCATTTATGCCTGTGTTTATCATAGTACTATCCCTTGCACTCCTGGTCACCCATGGCAGTTTGCTATATAACTGGCACAGTAATGGCAACTTCCCTGAGCTTCTTGTTACTAGAAAATACTCGCTTTTACTCTTGGCATTCAACTTCTTTGAGTTTATCCTCATGTTTAGTGTTGCATGTACAATGACTGATGGCTTCCGCCAAACTTGCCTTTCATTTGAACTCTCTCCATATCCCGAGAATCGACCAGAGAACTGTAAAATGGGTTTTTCTATGCGCGATAAGGCTTACAGCCTGGAAGAGCTGCACACATTTGCACGTTTCATAGTGGGTATGATAGGAGCATGGTTGTGCAGTATCATCCTCTTCTTTATTACTCTCCTCTCTGCTGTTAGAGGAAAACTTTGCTCCTGTAACATGAAATGAGTACTAGTGTTACTGGCCCTATAGGCTGCTAAGGACAATTATATTTTCAATGCAAATGATGAAGATGATAAAGCACTAGCTGTCTTCATATTATTCAACCCTTTTGCTCTTGGGTTGCTTCGTACTGTAAATATAAAAAAAACCCTGAATGCAAATATTAATATTGTTTTTTAACAACTGGGGCCTTGGTTATGAAATCCATCATGAAGGTCCACATGGAAGAAATATAATTTCTTCATACTGTGACAATGAAATTTATCTTTCTAATGTCCAACAAGGTAAGGAGTGATGGTAGTGAATTATCAGCTTTTCTGTATGCTGCTGCTGCTGTTACTGGTTGTTGCAGATCAATGCAAATAAGTGCAGTTCTAGAATCCTAGAGGAAAAATTGGGAAATCCTGAAATGTAACAAATTACTGCTACACAAATACTGTAAATACCAAAAACCCTGAATGCAAATATTAATATTATTTTTTAACAACTGGGGCCTTGGTTATGAAATCCATCATGATGAAGGTCCACATGGAAGAAATATAATTTCATCATACTGTGACAGGGAAATTTATTGTTCTAATGTCCAACAAGATAAGGAGTGATGATAATGAATTGTCAACTTTTCTGTATGCTGCTGCTGCTGCTACTGGTTGTTGCAGATCAGTGCAAATAAGTGCAGTTCTAGAATCCTAGAGGAAAGATTGGGAAATCCTGAAATGTAACACAAATTACTGCTTCAGAAGTAATGAATACATCGACCCTTTACAGAGATAGGCTTACAAAAGATGGTTTAAATACTATCACAGAAGAACAATATATGATGTATTAAAGTCAGAAAATGAACTTTCCTCAGAGGATGGTTGTGACCCCAGGCCTGGATGTACTTTACAAATATGAGCAAAAACCCAAAGGGGATAACATATAGCTTTATTTAACATAAATACATCATTGCCCAACCTATTGAACCACAAACAGTAGAGGGCCTATAGATACATAACATATAGCAGGTTGCAAGCCACATTACTGTGACTTATCAAGGTGATGTGCCAAGAACAGTATGTACTACATGTTGGGAATGCATACTGTATCTGTAAACGTGACATTTGTACAAGGAAATTGTTTTACAAAATGATGTGGTCACTAAAGCGGTTGCAAATGAATGACATGTTTTATCAAACAACATATACCAGTTTATGTTTCTGTATTATAAAGTACCTTCATTATGTATTTACCTAGTTGTTTTATACGGGAAGGGGAGCTATGCTTGTGGTGACCCGTTTTTTGTATCTAGTAAGATCAAGTTTGTTATTAAATTCTTGTATTGTGTTTGCACACACTATTTCTTCATCCAATTTGTTCTGTATATCTGTCACTGTGTGGGAAGCTGTTCTTTTTCAGGTCTCTTCTGTAGTTATCCTTTTTGAGTTTCATTGCATGTCCTCTTGTTTTTTCTCTGTCCCACTTTAATAAGTCCTCTCTATCAAGGCATTCTTTTCCTTTCATAATTCTGTAGATGGTTAGTAGGTCCCCTCGTTCTCTTCTTTGTTCTAGGATTGGCAATTCCAGTTCGACCAGTCTTTGTTCATATGTCAGGTTTGCAAGTGTTGGGACCAATTTTGTCATTGCTCTTTGTATTCTTTCTAATTTTCTTATATTCTTTTTTGTACTGGGTGACCATATCAGTGCTGCATATTCCAGTTTTGGCCTTATCAGTGTTTGTAATATTTTCTTGATCAATTCCTTATCCAGGTATTTAAAGACCACCTTTATTGATCTCAACAAATTGTATGTTTCTCTGACTATTTTACTTATATGTTTATCTTTCAGAATTTATTTTCTTTACTTCTTTTCCATCAATTTTATACTGTCCTGTTATTCTCTTCTTGCTTTTTCCAAATTCAGTTATACTGCACTTCTTGATGTTGAATTCTACCTCCCATTTCATGCTCCACTCTGAGACTTTGTTCAGATCCCTCTGCAATGAGTCACAGTCTATTTTGGAGTTTATTCTCTTTAATAATTTTGTATCATCCCCAAAGCAGTTCATGCAACTTTCAATGCCTTCGTCCATGTCATTTACATATATAGCAAACATTATCAGAGCTGACCCCTGTAGGATGCCACTACTCATTTCTTCCCATTTTGAATATTTGTCTCTGAGCACCACTCTCATTTTTCTTCCATGGAGGAACTCCTCCATCCAATTCAAAAGTTTTCCATGTATGCCTCCTATTATTTCCAGTTTATAAAGTAATTTTCTGTGTGGTACCTTATCAAATGCCTTTTGTAGGTCCAGGAATGCACATTCTGCCCAGCCATCCCTTTCTTGCAATATAGCTATTAATCTTGAATAGAAACAAATTAAGTTAGTGGTACATGATCTTCCTTGTCTGAATCCAAATTGCCTCGGGTTCAGTATATTATTCTCCTCTAGATATTTTGTCCATCTATCTTTGATGATTCTCTCAAATTTTAACTATTGTACTCGTTAGGGACACCGGTCTATAATTTGTTGGGTCTTCCTTATTTCCCCCTTTATATATTGGCACTATATTGACATTTTTCCAGTCTCCTGGTAGTTTTCCTTCTTTGAGTGAGCATTCAATTATTTTATATATTTTTCCTGTTAGTTCGTCTATACATTCCTTTAGTATCCAGTTTGCAACTCCGTCTGGGCCATGTGATTTGTTAACGTCAAGCTTTAGTAATTGATTCCTTATTTCATTCTGATTAATGTTTAATGTCTTCAATGGAGGAAACCTTACTTAGTTTACTTAGTTTACTTAGTAGAATTCAGAGGGTTTTCCTCATAGCTGTGGTGGTCCACTGCTACTTCCAGTCCGGAAATCTCCTTTTTGTAGGTTGATCTGGTCTGGGATGGAATTTGAGGCTGCCCTGCAATGAGCCGTGTATCCAGGTATGGGAGGCTCATCTGCCAGTTGCTTCAGGTATTTATCAAGGTGTTGTTTAAAGTTTCTGACTGGGCAGTTTTTTGTCTCTCTTATATGTTTTGGTAGGCTATTGAAGATTCTGGGACCATTATATGTGAAGCTGGAGGCCAATAGGGTCCTGATTCTTTCTGGGGCAGATGTAGGCAGTGTTTTCTTTTCACACATGCGACCATTTCTGCTATTGTGTGTTTCTAGTAGGGATAGTGTAGTAGGGTCAGGTACCTGTTTCTCCAGTATTTTCCACATATATATGGCCCGGTATCTCTCTCTTCTTCTTTGTTGAGAGTATAGCCCTAGTTTTTTCAGGCGATCCCAATAATTGAGGCCCTGCATGCCTTTGATTTGCCTTGTGAAATGCCTTTGGACAGACTCTAGTTCCTGTATTTCTGCCCTCTTGTGTGGTGACCAGAGTTGGCTACAATAGTTGAGTATTGGTTGTATAAGTGCCTTCCAGAGTGATAACATTAGGTGTTCATCTCTTGATTTGAAGGTCCTAAGTACCCATCCAGCCATTTGTCTGGCTTTACTAGTAATTTTGAAGATGTGGTTTCTGTAGGTGGCCTCTTCATTGAGGTGAATTCCAAGGCACTTTACAACCGGACTCGAGGATATATTTGTGCCTCCTCTGGTATGGAGAGTGGTGGAATTTTTTAGGTCAGAATGTGGGCCACATCTTAGAATTTCAAACTTCTCCTCATTGAAATGCATGTTGTTAAGTTCAGCCCATTCTGAGATTTTGTCCAGGTTGCTTTGCAATTCCTGGATGTTGGCCTCATGGCTGATTCTATGGCTGAGGGTGGTGTCATCCGCAAAGGAGGACAAGAATGAGCTGTCAACGGCTTGGCCTATGTCATTCATTAGGACCAAGAAAAGTAGCGGGCCCAGCACAGAGCCCTGCGGTACACCACTGAGAACTGCTGACTTTTCTGATTGGTGGCCATCAACAGCTACCACCTGTGTCCTTGTTCTGACAAAATTGTGGAGCCATGTCCCAATCTTTCCCTTAATTCCCACAGCTTTAAGTTTATGTGATAGAATGCCATGATCAACTCGGTCGAAGGCCTTAGCAAAGTCAAGGCACACAACATCAACATTTCCTCGTCTTGCGAGCCCCTGGAGCAACCATTCATGGTGACTTAACAAGTCAAAGTTTTGTAGATTTTTTCCTCTTTAGTGAATACAGGTTTGAAATGTTTGTTCATATCTGCCATTTCTATATCTTCTCTGTATTCTCTATTACCTTGATGTAATTTGTGTATTTTCTGTTTATTTTTTAGCTTGCCATTTACATATGTATAAAATAGTTTGGGTTGATCTTTCCATTTATCTATTATGTCCTTTTCATAATTTCTCTTTTCTTCTCTACATAAATTTACATATTCATTTCTTAGTTTGGTGTATATTTTCCATTTCTCAATTGTTGTTTTTTCCACCTATTCCAGGCTTTATCTCTTCTGTATTTTGCCTCACTGCACTTTTTATTATACTGTACCTGGATTTTATATGTACCCTTTCATGTTTTTGTCTAAGTACATACTTATCCACACCTTCATTATAGATTTCCTTCCAAATTGTCCATTTCTCTTCCACCTTTGTTTCTTCATTATTAATTTTTTTCCAATTTGCTTCTCAAAAGAATTTTCTAAGTTTCTCAAAATCTGTTTTGTTGTACATTAGTCTTCCTTTTCTGTGTTTTTCATTAATTTCTATATTTGCTTCTTCATTTAATTCTAGTTCCATTAGTATGTGATCACTTTTTCCAATTGGTGTCTTGTATTCAATTTTATCCACAATTTTGGGTTCTGATGTGAATATCAAATCCAATCTTGAGGGTTCATTATTATTTCTATATCTGGTGTTTTCCTTGACCCATTGCATCAATGTGTAATCAATGGTCATTTCCAGTAATATGTTTCCCTAGTGATCTTCACCTTTCACAGTCATCTCTTCCCAATATATTTCTTTCAAGTTAAAATCACCCATAATTACCAGATTTCCTTCTTTCTTTAGTATTTCATTTAGTGTTTTTCTTGTGTCTTCCAGCATTTTAGAATGTTCACTTGCATTCCATGTGTGAGTTTTGGGTGGGACATAAATCACTGCATACTTTGTATTTTTCATATCTCTATCCTCAACTCTTATCATAATCAATTCCACATTGTTCTCTCCTGTAATTTTTGTCACATTTAGGCCTTTCTTGGTTAGTAACATCACTCCACCCTGCTTTGTTTCTCTATTTCTGTACCAACAATTATATAATCCTTGTCCTACACTATTTGGTGGTAATGATTCCTTCAATTTTGGCTCCACAATCCCCATTATATCTGGTTTTTCTTGTTCTAGATAGTCATTCAATTAATCAATTCCTGATATCAGTCTGTCTATATTGGTATATGTTATTTTTCATTTTTTTCGTTTTCTTCTTTCTCCTGCATTTCCTTTTCTCTTATGTACCATTTCCTCAGTCTCAAGTCCATCACTCTCCAAAAAACTCCTTCCTTTCTTTTTCTGTTCTTTTCTTGTTCTTTTCCTTAGTTTCCTCTGTAAGTGTTTTTTCCTTTTCTTTTTCCTCATCACTCGGTTCCTTTTTTATCCCTAGATTTTTGTAGTTTTACTTTTTGCTAGTTTTCCTACGTTTGTTGATACGTATTTCTTCTGCTGTTCTCTGTGAATTAAGTTTTACTTTAAAAGGTCTATTCTTCTTTTCAGAATATTTGCCCATCCTATAGATATCTTCTATTACCTTATCGTAACCTTGGCCCTCCTCCTGTATTTCTTTTAGTATTTCTGTCACTACAGTATATTCTTCTCCGCTTTTTCCCTTTGGAACGTTATTAGACCATGTTTATCTTTGATACCATAGATTACCATACTTTTTTTTTTATTTGTTTTGTCTCTTACCCAATCTCTTTTTTATTTTATAACTTCTATTACTGTGTCCTTTGTACCTTTGTTCATTTGTTCTTTGACTATTTCTTTAAATAGTATTTTTTTGGTTTTCTTTGTCTTCATTCATTTGGTTTTTGATTTCCATCATGTTTGATTTTTTTATATTTTCACCAACTTTGCCTGCCTCTATTAATATTTTTTCATTAACTTCCCTCAACAAAGTTTCATTTTTAATTGTCTTCATTTTTCATCTTTTCATTATCATTTTTTACTTTAGCCAGTTCCTTTTTCATTTCTTCCAATTCCCTAACTAATAGTGCATTTTCCTTCCTCAATTCACTCACTTCTTTGTATAATTGGTTATGTTCCCTTTTCCATTCAACAATATCCCTTTTCATTTCAAATATTTCTTGGCTTATTAGTATGTTTTTGAGGTCGAAACCTCTTTCTGTTCTGAATCCATGGAATGATTCGTCTTCATATCTGGGGCTATCTATGTTATATATTTTCTTTCTAACTACTCCCAAAGGCATTTTGTACTTACTCATGTCCAATCTTCTTTTAGTTTTTTCTGCGGAAGTTGGTTTATCATCCATTTCCCTTTGTTTTTCTATTCACTCCATATTATTGGTAAACTAGATTTAATTCATCTACACCCACTAAACTAGTTTAATGACCCATTTTTTAAAGTTATGGCTGAAGTTCTACCTTTTGGCTGGAGTTCTTTCTCTTATGCCCTAGTCCCATCACAATGTCCCACTTTGTTGTGTTTTATGACTTGCATGGGAATCATGGTGGGATAATTCTTTTTTCCTTACCACAGGAGATAAGTAGAGGTAGAGTCACAGAAGTGGTAAAGGGTAGTTTGAAGGAAACAGCATAAAGTAGGAAAAGCTGTAATACAAAAGTAGTATCATTCCTCTATGAGTAGAGATTCTATCATAACATAAACAAACAATATATGGCTCCAGTCCATAGGGGCATTCCAGAATAATCCTAAAAGAATTGTCTACATGCTACCATGCAATCACTACCGCATGTTATCATGCAGTCATATCCCAATAAATGAAGCAGTTGGTCCATTTATGGATGTATTATGTCTTGGTACATTGCCTCTGACTGGCAGTGGGCAAGGGACAAGGATAACTCTTCACCCACAAGGAGTTAAGATAAATTGGTAATAAATAGATGATGAATGGAAATGGAATAGGTGGGGGTGGGTGCCTTGGCTGGCTATCTCCTTTATTTGGGGGAAGATAAATTGATATATATATATATAGATAGACATCCACTAACATCTTGTTGTGAACATTCTTTTACTAAATGAAAATGACAGATGTAAGGTTGACTGCATGCCAGTAAATCTACTGTTGGTTCTAAGCACTGTAATATCCTCATATTTGCCACATTCCTTGCCTGGTATTATTGTACTGACTTGTAATTTTGAAATCTTTAATGGGTACTGTCTCCAGTTTGGCTTCCACTAACAAAGGTATGAAGAACCCATACATTTCAGCTGTCAATAAATTGTAATTATTTTGGATATATATTTGTTTTTACTAAAGTCCTTTACTCCAGCTATGGGCTGGACAGACAGATGCAAAAATACTTAGAATATCTTAGTGATATAGCCCAGGCTGGAGCAACACATGTTTATAAAACTACTTAATGATAACTGGAGAACAAGGAGATATAGTCCAAGTTGGAATAACATGTGAATTTATAGCCATGTATGATAATTTAAAGATTAAGAGACAGGCATTGTTACTTTCTTGTATATTATAAATAGGTAAATACATATACACATGCAAGAATCAAGGAAACACCGGGAAAATGATGCATATATAACATGAGTGCAAGTTGGAGTTCCTGGCATTGTCAGATAGTCCTGTAGGCTGCATGGGCAAAACCTAAGGCCCAGATGTTTTAAGGGTGCACTGAAATTGTGTGTGAATAGGGTTGCCAACCGTCCTTTATTTCAAAAGACAGTCCTTTATTCAGCTCTGCTTGTCCTTGTCCTTTATTGAAATTTGAAATGACACTATATGTCCTTTATTTTGAAATTGTTTGATGGTAGTTCAATTTCCTGCTCTCAAAATGTGATGATTGCAAAAGCGTCTACTTCTTGTAAGAGTGCAGACTCTGTCAACTCTGCATTCTGCACAATACCAAATGCAGAGCAACAGACTGTAGACCAGGGTGTACAATTAGCCTCATTTTATGTATAACTCAATTTTCCGTAAAAAAAAAAAAAGGCACTCATTTTGGGAAAACCAGAAATTAGTAAACTATATTACTAAATATGAGAACCACTACCAAGAAAAAAGAAAGGAAAACAATAGAGAAAGAAAGGAGGTGCCGTTAGATGTTTGGAAAGGCAATACTTCCGCCTATCAACTGAACTCGTTAAGAACCAAAACAAATATGGTGTATTATACTACAATGTAATGATGAGACCCTTCACAAAATCGAGCTGTAATTTGTTATAAACATCAGAAGAATAGTGAAATCTATGAGAAAACTTGTAATAGTAGTGCCAATATTTCATATTAACAGATATTTGGAAAAACAGAATAGATTTCAATGAAATTCAACATTTGGCAAATTATCAAACCCTTCTTAGGCCGTTCATTCCCCAAAGTTTCAGAAATTTGTAGAAGTAGTAGAACATTTGAAGCTAGAAGAAAAGCTTAAAGATGGATGAACTTTTTGATGAAGTAGTATTAATTCAGGCACTTCAACACTATCAAAAGCTCTGAACTCTTCATAAGCTCAAAAACAACAACCAGAAAGTGAAATTTTATTTTTAAATCTATGGACTTTAAATGTATCAATGTTTTCAAAATAGTTTCTTTTGTACTATAAATTCCTGGAACATCATCTTACTGTGAGACTTTTTAGTTTAATGTCATTTAAATGGCGACATGATAGGAACTGATGCTCTGTTGAATTAAGAATGAGCTTCTCATACATTTTAACATAAAATATAGTTGTTTGGAATTTGCTAAAAACACCAAAGATGATACAAATTTTCTGAAGGTAGCAAAAAGCCAGGGCAAATATAGTTTTAAAGATTAGAATCCTTTGATCAAGGTAAAATAAATGTCTTTTCATTCTTGTTTTTGTATTTTCATTTAGGTAAGAGAAATGTAATTTTGAACTGCATTTAATATTGGCATCTATTATGATGAGCCACTTAAATAAATATAAAAAAGTTTTAATGTCCTTTATTGTAGCTTAACAGAGTTGACAACCCTATGTATAAAAGAAGAAAAAGTAAAACAAAAGTACAGATTTCAGAAAATGAGATGCATGAAAATCAAAAAACATTACTACATAAGTAAAATTAAATTACAAAAGAAAAATTCAATAAATTTATCATGTGAAATTTTAATAGTATATGGTTAAAAGTGCCAAATTGCACACACACTAAACCCAAGGCTCAGAAAATGTTAATTTGCTACTGGTTGATGGGAGTAAACTCATCAATCTAATACTCAGGTAAGGCAGAGTTCATCAGTACTACAGCAAGTCCAGGGGTACATGTCAATGGGCTACACTCCAGCAGGAGAGGCAGGGAACTCTAGATACTAGGTGGTTTGTAGTGGTGTCAACAGGTTCTGAGGAAGCTGGAATTGTTGACTCAATAGAGGCCTGAAAATTACCTGTTTCTGCTCCTCTGTGGTTGCCTTTTATATCTTCCTTCTGGCTCAGGGTTATTGCATTACTATACATAGATTAGCCAGACAGTCACAGGGTTATAGTAGTGAAATGAATAATGTACAATTGGCAACAGGATCCAATTACATAGGCAGTTTTTAAGGGAACTTTGAGAGGCCAGGATGATATACACTGAGACTACTGTATATGACTAGAGCATTCTCTCTGAGAAAGACATTACTAAAGGATAAAAACAAACTTCACTGACCGGAAACCTGCAGCTCAAGATTAACTTATATGGTCCTTAGGCTCTCCCATAGATCTCTCTAGGAAGAGAAATGTTTAACTGTTTTATGTGTTGTATTAGTGTGGGCTATATCTATGGTGCTGACTTAAAGCAGTAGGAGGGGAGCAGATACTGTTTGTCAGCCCTCTTTAACCACTTCAGTACAATGATGTCTACATAGGTATCATGAGGCACATAGGCACATGAGGATGCCAGCATTGACGTCTTGATCATAATTTTTGTTTTTGTAGTTGTACATGATATAGACCATGGACTGAAATCTATTGTCTTCAAACTTGCTGATGATACAAAACTGTATTTACCTAGTTACAGGAAGGGGAGCTACGCAACATCTAGTTTGTTCTTAAATTCTTGTATGGTGTTTGCACACACTATTGTTTCGTCCAATTTGTTCCAGACATCTACCACTCTGTGTGGAAAGCTGTTTTTTTTTCTTTTTTTAAGATCTCTTCTATAAATGTCCTTTTTGAGTTTCTTTTCATGTTCCTTTATCTTCTGTCCCATTTAATAGTTCTTCTCTGTCAAGGACTTCTATGCCTTTCATGATTCTGTAAATGGCCAGTAGATCTCTTTCTCTTCTTTGTTCTAGGGTTGGTAGTTCCAGTTTGGACAATCTTTGCTCATATGTCAATTTTGAAAGTGTTGGGGTCATCTTTGTCATTGCTCTTTGAATTCTATTTTCCTTATATTGTTTTTGCACTGGGTGTCCATAGTGTTGCTGCATCCTCTAATCTTGGTCTTATCAGTGTGACTAATATTTTCCTTACCATTGCCTCATCTAAGTAATTAAAAGCCACCCTTATTGATCTTAGTAAATTGTAGGTTTCTCTGACTATTTTGTTTAACTGCTTGTCTGGGAACATGTCTTTGGTGATGATTACTCCTAGGTCTTTTTCAGAACCAACTTTGTTTTACTTCTTTTGCACTGATTTTATATTGTCCTGATATTCTTTTTTTTACTTTTTCCAAATTCCATTATACTACATTTCTTAATGTTAACTTCCACTTCTGACTCCATTCCCAGACCTTGTCCAGATCTCTCTGTAGTGATTCACAATCTTTTTCTATACAGTACTACCTCTCATTAATGGACGTTAATTAGCTATGTTTGCAGTGTTTTTGGTGCTGTTGTTTAGTGCTGTGCAATCACTATGCCACCCAAAAACCACTCCAAATCAACTGATTATTCACATCAACGGACACCGTTACCCCCCTGTTAGTCTGTTAGAGGTAGTACTGTATTTACTTTCTTTAGTAGTCTTGTGTTGTCTGCAAAGAAGTTCAAGTAACATTATACACCTTCATCCATGTCATTTAGATATATAGCAAACATTATCAGAGCCAGTACTGAACCCTGTGGGACTCCACTTATCATTTCTTCCCAAGAAGAGTTTTTAACTCTGAGCACCACTCTCATTTTTCTCCTATGCAAGAAATCTTCCATCCATTTTAATATTTTTACATGTATACCTCCTGTTGTTTTGAGTTTTCTTAATTTTTTGTGTGGTACTTTATCAAACACCTTTTGTAAGTCCAGGAAAGCACAATCTGGCCATCCATCCCATTCTTGCATTATATCTATTAGCCTTGAATATGAACATATCAAATTTGTGATACATGATCTTCCCTGTCTAAAACCAAATTGTCTCATATTTAGTATATTGTTCTCCAGATGTTTAGTCCATCTACTTTTGATAACTTTCTCACAAATTTTAGCTATTGTACTTGTAAGAGAGACTGGTCTATAGTTTGTTGGGTCTTCCTTGTTTCCCCCTTTATATATTGGCATTTTTCCAATCTCGCATTACCTTACCTTCTTTGAGTGAACAATCTATTATCTTGTGTATTTTGTCCGTTAGTTCATCTATACATTCTTTTAGTATCCAGTTTACAATTCCGCCTGGGCTGTCTGATTTTCTGACATCAATGTTCATTATTTGGTCCCTTATTTCTCTTGGAGTCACAATTATTTAATTGGGGGGGTGGGATCTTTCTCCCCTTCCTTCATCTCAATTGTGTGTTTTCTTTTGTGAATACAGATTTAAAATGTTTGTTAATAATTTTAGCCATTTCTATAACCCCTGTATATTCTATGTTCCCTTGATGTAGTTTTACTATTTCCTGTTTATTTTTTAGTTTACCATTTGCATATCCAAAGAATAATTTAGGTCAATCTTTACATTTGTCTATTCTCTTTTTCATAGTTTATTTTTTCTTCCCCATATTTTTACATATCAGTTTCTTAGTTTGATATATATTTGCCACTTTCCAGTCTTTTTCCATCTTTTCCAAGCTTCGTCTCTTATGTTTTACCTCATTACATTTTTTGTTATACCAGCACTTAATGTACACCTTTTCCTGTTTTTGTTTTGGTACATATTTATCCACTCCTTCATTATAGATTTCTTTTAATATCATCCATTTCTCTTCCACCTGTGTTTCTTCATTAAGGAATTTTTCCCAACTCGTTTTTTGAAAGAATTTTCTAAGTTTCCCAAAATCCGTTTTGTTATACATCAGTCTTCCTTTTCTGTGTTTCTTGTTTCTCCCCATATTTCCTCTTTTAGTTCAAGCTCAAGTAGTATGTGGTCACTCTTCCAAATTGTCTTGTATTCCATTTTATCCACAATTTCAGGCTCTGATGTAAATGTTAAACCTAGTCTTGACAGTTCTTCATTATTTCTATATTTGGTATTCTCTATTACCCATTGAGACATTGTGTATTCAATGGTCATGTCAAGTAGTGTGTTTCCCCAAAGGTCCTCTCCACCCTTCACTGTCATCTCCCAACATATTTCTTTAGACCCATAATTTCTTTTCACCCATAATTACTAGATTTCCTCCTTTCAGTATTTCATTTAATGTATGCCTTGTGTCTTCCAACGTTTTGGAATGGTCACACTCTTTCCAAGAACATGTATTTTGGGGCACATAGATCACCACAAATGATCACTTAAACCAATTAAATATTCAAGAAGATTTAGATAAACTACAGCAATGGTCTGAAAAGTGGCTAATGAAATTGAACACAAGTAAATGCAAGGTTATATACATAGATAAAAATAACAGTAAGTACAATTAAAAGTTATTAGGATGTTCATTAACAAAAGTGGATAGTGAAAAGGATCTCGGAATAATTATCAGTAAAAATCTCATATCATCTAAGCAGTCTCTGAGAAAGGAGCCTCTGAGAAAGCAAATAAGATTCTAAGACTGATTGTGCAATCTTTTGACTTCAAAAGTCCATCTCCCATTAACAAGCTATATAAATCATTAGTTCATCCACATTTGGAATATGCTGTTTCTGTAAGGTCATTGAATCTCATTAAAGACATTGACAGATTGGAAAAAGTACAAATCATACAAAAAGTGACTAAGACATATGAATCTGTTTTCCCTAAAAGGTGTTGACTCAGAGGTGACTTGATACAGGTCTTTAAGATTCTAAAGGGAATTAACATCAAAAGTGACAAAATTTTCACTGAATGAGAATCTGACAAGAAATAATGGTCTCAAACTGTCAGGAAATAGACTTAATTTGGAAGTGGGTAGAAACAACTTTGCCAACTGTGTAGTTAATGAATGGAATAAACTTCCTGCAGAGGCAGTGTAATGTAGTTCATTTTGAAGCTTCAAGATGTTTAGATAAACACCTATGCAAGATGCTGTAATGCCTGCCATTTATTTTATATTTGTTATTGTCTATTTGTTTATTTGCTTGATTATCATTTATTATTTACTATTTACCTGTTTGTTTATTATTTAACCAATTTATTTATTATTTAGATTTATATAATTTTTATTTATGTTCATTATTATATATTTTTTTGCATCTATTCTAGTTATGGACCAAAAGGTCTCCTGTTGGCATGCTCCTGATTCTGTGAACTGGTTTGATCACATTTCCTGTGTTTATTATTACTCAGAGTAAAAGAGAACAAGTAATACTGCAGTGACTATTTTATAATGCGAGTAGTGTGATGCACCGTTCATATAGCACCTGATGCTGCACACGAGAATTTGACTCATACTGAAGTGGTTAAGTGAAATGGTGGAAGAAATAGTCAAAGTTGATTGAGATCTTGGGCTTGGTGTGGAGAACAAGTGTCAGCCCATTGGGACTACACCGCTAGATGGAAGAAAGGGCATAAACAGGCTTTGAAGAAGGATAGTAGGGAGACAGTCTTTCTGATGTCCATCTCATAGGACTATCACTTGCAAGTACCCATAGTTGGTCCCAGTATTGAACAAAACTTGCTGCTACACATGGAAGTGAAACATGAATATAAAAGACAGAAATCTTGTGGAGGCAGAGGAATTGAGATGACTGAGGGCTATGATCAAGTTTTGAAATAGGACAAGATAAACAATGATAGGACTCATAAAAGGACTGGGGTAAATGTGAAAGTGGGAGAAAGAGTAGAACTGACCAAGCTGGAGTGTTTTTTTTTTCCATGTAAGAATGAATGGGAATACATATCTGCATGCAATTGGGAGTTACCAACAAGTCTATAAAAAAAAAACCACCATGCCAGGACAGAGCCTTTATTAGTACAATGTTTTACTTGTTAGATCTTTATCAAGTACATGTACTTGATAAAGCTCTAACAAGGAGAAAGTCATATTGGTAAAGGCTGTCTTCACAAGGTATTTCTTTTGAGAGGAGTTGATATCCTCATAAGATGCATAAATCAGTCATGCTGGGATTAAGAGCAAAAGGCTGACAACAGAAAAGGTGGGTAGATGGCGTGAATAAAGCCATAACAGTTTGTGGTCAGGATGTCAAACAAGCAAAAATCTGAGTGATTCAGAATTGGAAAAGAAGAAAGAAACGAGGTTCATGAGGTTTAAGCAAGGAGTGAAAAAGACAAGTGTGATATCACAACAATGAAAACTGAAAGTTTTTCTCTCCCATGCTTAGCCATCTTGCTTTGTGGGTAATGGATAGCTGGTTTGAGAGAGTATTATTTTGTTAGAAATAACCAGTATTTTTATCCTTGTGGACAATGTTGTGCCAAAGAATTGGTCAAGGAAAAATTGTAGGTGGGTAGTAGAGAGGAGAGATCAAGGGTTACCAGTCCTTTTTTTTTTACTAAATAATTGTCTCAAATATACAAAGAATGTCATCTGGCTCTGGTCTGTTGAAGTGTTGCCAAAGTTCCTAACTTATTGACTGCCAAAAAAATATGTTAAGTGTCAATGATAATGAAGATCAATCATTCTGTTGCTCACGGTCTTTCTTGCAGGAGACCCATGGCTCCAAGATAATTAGCAATGACTGGCAGATTGGCCCAGAATTCACTCAAGAAATAATGACATTCAATAATATCAATCCCTTAAATATTTCCTTCCCAGATATAATGTAAATCCTTCTTCAATGAAATGGCATTAGCCATTAATATCAGTCAAGCAGTGTTTCAGATTGGAATGTACCTTATGTTCCAGTGTATTTTTCTGCATTCCAGCTACATATCAAAAGTATGGATTCATTTGAGTACTGTACATGATAATATAATGACTTTCAAAATGGCTCTCAGAATGAAAAAATATTTAAAGATTATAATTTATTTTCATACAATGAAAAGCAACATTGGAAAAAAAGAATGGAAAAAGAAAAAGTGTAACTTGTGATATTGGTTACAGTTTATAAATGAAGCAGGCAAATTCCCAAAATATACATAAAAACTAAAATGTCTGAAAATATCCCACATTAATTCAAATATATATTGTCAATACTGTACTACAGGAACCCTTTAATATTAAAGGAAGGGATAATACTATACATTTTAGAACAGTGTCCAACTACATGGTCCCTTTTGTGGCTTGCTTGACTAATTTGTGACCACTTTCAATATCCTCCTCAAGAAAATGCAATTTTTTTTTCTTCTGAAAATACTGGCTTAATCATAATATTAACTCTTCAAACTCATGTTTATGTATCGAGTTCAGGATGATGCCATAGTTTTAGTTATCAGTGGATCCCACCCTACTTCCATGAGGGCAGGCCCTCTAACAGAAGGAATTAAGGTTACTGATGACCTTAGTTGGAAATAGTAGTAAGAAAAAAGAAAGGTTACACTACATTTCACAATACACAAAATGCACTATGGAGTGAGATAGGTCACTATTTCATGAAATTTGTTTCAGATTGTATATCAATTTATACAAGATTGGGAAGTACATTAGATGTAAAACAAACCTTAAAAAATCATGACATGAAAAACAAACTTGGAAAATAAAATGAAAGGTGATTGAACGTTTTCGTCTATTTAAGACTTTCAAAATGTCTTAAATAGACGAAAATGTTCGGTCACCTTTCATTTTATTTTCCAAGTGGTTTTATTACACATTGTGAATCACATGTTTTTGTGATTTATTTGCATGAAAAACAAAACTGAAATACCATACAAAAATTGGTTGAGTAACATCACTTCACAGTCTGTTTTTCCAACTTTACAAGGTTCAGTTAGGATTACATATGTAAACTTATGCAACTTTACTAAAATTCTGACCTGTTAACCCCTTCATGATGAAGATATACTAGAGATCTTATTCTGGCTAATGCCCAAAGAGCTTGAAGTAAAGGAACATCATAAGATCAATATATTAAAGACTGCAATTTCTTTCTATGATGACTAGGAATTATGACAATTGTGGTCAGCTCAGCGAACATCATAGTAACAAAGATGTTAAGAATATCTTCATGAACCTCTCTGCTGCAGTCATACACCACTGTTGTTGGATGTTTTGGACTATTTTACCAATGTTTCTATAGTTACACACCAGTGTCCAATGAATTTGACTAGCTTTGGAAATGTATTGAAGGGGTTAAAATTATCTTGACCCACTCTGAAAAAAAAAAAAAAAAAATCCCGAATAATATCAAAAGATTATTCAGCTTAAAGAATGTTACCATAAAGGGTTCCTTAATTAGTACATTCACTGTGAAGATATTTCAGAGATTTCATTTCAATTACATTTTTTCACCTCTGGGATTGTCACAATGGTGAACAGGACAAGGTATTAGTTTCCATCACAAAAATGGCTATAAAAAATTATCTGGGCTATGCAATTGAAACATTGATTCTCAGACAAAATACGAATAATATTGAGCTATAACCACCTAAATTTTCAAAACCTGAATGTAAGAAAAATTTCCCTTGAAAGTTATACAAGGCAAGCATGCAAAGCAAAAATTAGTTGTACCATTATCTTGTCTATTTTGGAGGCTTCCAGCTGTCCTTTTCTCTTCGTAGAGATCCCATAACCATGATGGGATCTGTACATCCAGTATGTTGCTTAACTGGTTCTTCATTGACTCTCATAAATGGATTGATCTCCTTCTCTTCTTTGATGGTTGAAGGCACAGAAGGTCGACCCTGCGCACGTTGTTCCAGGACCCAGTTGAATTTGGCTTGAATGGTTGGATTGTTGGGCTCAACATGAAGACCGAAGCTTAGGTTGTTCTTTGCATACTCATGTCCACAATACACATGAGTATTGTCTGGTAAGCTGCCAAGGACATCTATGAGTGCACGATGCATTTCCTCTGGTTTGCCTTCAAAAAATTTTCCACAACCACCAAGAAAGAGTGTGTCACCTGTAAACACTGCTGGTTGATCAGTGTCAGGTGATGTGACATAGTAGCAAATGTGTCCTTGAGTATGACATGGCGTGAATAAGCACTTCACATCAATGTTGCCTACCTTCAGTGTATCTCCATGACTTACTTTTTGTGTAAGAGCACCAATTCTATCATCACCTCCTAATACCTGTAAGGGCTGACTGCACGTCTTGACCAGGTCTTCATTACCCCCAGCATGGTCCCAATGGTGATGTGTCGTCAAGACAGTTGTCAGGTTAGCTCCAACTTCTTTGACTGCTTCAAGTACTGTCTTTGGATCTACTGGATCGACAATTGCAGCATTCTTGCTACTCTCATCCATTAACAGGTACATGTAGTTGTCAGAAAGGGCAGGCAAGACAAGGATCTTCATGGCTTTATAAGCAATTCTACCTTGTGAGCTATGAGGCCGTGAACCCAGCTGGCACCAAGCGTTGGTTTTAAAGTAAACTGCAGTAAGGCCTTGTACAGCACTTGCTGGCAAGATATTATGAGCCAACTTAAACATCAATTCCTCCCTGTCGAATGAGCGAGCCAATGAGATGTCAAACGCCGACAAGTCCCGTATTGCGAATGTAATCCGTAGTCGGGACGTTAGTGTTCGGTGTCTTCAGGCTACGATGCAGTTATTACCGGTAGTTACCAGGCTATGACAGTGAAAAATATTGAGAGTTAGAAATAAACGACTGACCATGATTAATTTTACTTCCTACTACAGTATAACAACTTAGTTATTTTACATTAATATATCATATAAGTGGCCTGAGTCACTTATATGCCAAAAACATTGATAGTTAATCTATATAATTTTGGATATTATAGCAACTTTGGCTATTAGATATACCGCAGCACACTTGCGAAGCCAAGATTCAACGTATTGCGACAAATGTAAACAATCACTAGAGCCAGAACGAGCACGAATACTTCGTACGAAAACAAAAATACGGTGAGTGTAAGCCAAACTATTCGGAAACAAAGTACGAGAAGAAATAATTGTGATGCAATACCAGGGGCTAGGATTCTAACTTAAATGATTTGTACATGCTACAGGCCTAGACATTATTGAGGGTATTTGTATATATTTATTTTACATTGTAACATTTGTAGTGTGTTTGATAGAGGACTCGTCATATTTTCATAAACCGATGTAGTAAGACAAGTCCTCATTATTGCTGTGTTCCATGTTATCTTATAGCTGTTTAGTTTATGCATGTTGGAAACATGAACATGTATAATTTCATCAGAGACCATCAAGACTCCTGTCCTTGAGGACACATCTCACTGATAATCATAATTGTACAAAAATTTTCGTATCAAATATCAATATTCAATGCATAATAATGATTCTGGAACCTCCTTTAGTCTGTGCCAGGAGACCAATCTATGTTAGAATAATAATAATGATAATATCTTTTGACTTTACTATCTCTCCATTCTATGATTCTGTTGGCCTCCTTAAACAAAGTTAAACCTCTATTATAACTGCACTACATCTCTTCAGTAACAGTAGCTCCTAGCCTAATACAACCAAAACAACCAACCCTAACTTTTCCATAGATAAAATTTAAAAAGGAAAGTGAAAAATGTGTTGGTGTGATTTACCTTATTTGAAGCAGAAGTTTTCCTTGCTGAAGAAAACCACCCAGGATTAGCCTTTAACTTCTTCAGCGTAATGGCATTCAGTAATAGTACTCATAGACTAATCTATCAAACACCTATAGGTGAATAAAATCTTATGCAACACCCAGAGCAAAATTAGTCTCCATGATTCACTGACTGGCACTGAATCTTACTTGTGTTTTATCATTTGATTTTGTAGTGGATTTTAACACATTCATAACACTTCAAATAAGTCCAGTGATAATTGAAAGTACATAGATGTGGTGCCACTTCATATAAGTTGAATACATCCCTTCCTCCTTGTGGCCTAATACTCGATCTAGGCAGAGACAGAATCTTGACGAAAAGACCTATGGGTCTGCCCAATATTGTTGGTTTACAAATACTAGAGGATACCTGTAATTGAAACCCAGAATTTATGGACTGATAATTTGGTAGATCAAAGAGTGGTGGGACCAATGATGGGGGCTTGCAAATAATGATTTTGTGAGACATTTGTTAGAGAATTGTTTTCTTTTCACCTGCGTTCAAACCCTGTTGACACAGCTTCCATGTAGAGATGTAGCCTCTCCCCATCAACTTTGTATTTCATTAACCATTTTCCAAGGAGAGCTGATAACTGACCCCCTGATTTTCTTGTGTACCAGGTTCAGTAGCTTTACTTTTTTCATTTTATCTTATCTTTCACGTGAGAAAGGGCCATAAGAGTAAATTTGGTGATAAAAAATCACTTAGCAGTTATTCATCTATTTATTTATTTATGTATTTATTTTCTTCTTTTATTTAGTTATTATTTACCTGGTGAAGCATAGTAGTGGAAGTTACTGATCATTGTTTTATGGAAGACTTTTTATTTACCAACAGGTCTGTAAAGGAGGTTCACAGCTACCATTGGCATGTTGCTTTGTGTTGGCCCAGAAGGTTCAGGTAAAACACTTTTGTTGCAAAAACTGGTTCATCCAGAGAAAACAGATGGCAACACTAATACAGTCCCCACAGTAGGCACCAACTTTGTACACATCCAGCGCCTCAACAAGAAGCCTCTTACCATAAGGGAACTAGGTAGGTATGGAGTTAGCCTAGAATAGATTGATAAGTACATATTGGTCTAGTGGTAATGAGGAACCAATGATGGGTATCTGGGAGTGGTGGTCCTAGAAGGTGAATGCCAGAAAAAATAAGTTCCTTACTACCCATCTCCAAAAACCATCAATACCTTTACTTCCATTAGGAGGTGCAACTTGGTCTCCATACTGGGTCCAAGATCTCTCTGTTATCTTTGACAGTATTTCCTCCACCTGTTCACATAAGGTGAGTTGACAAACAGTGACTGCTCTCCTACATCTGCCAGCTGATGACATAAAACACTCTCACACTAATTCAGCACAAACAAGTTCAATGTTTCTTCCAAGAGAGATCTATGGGAGGTTCCAGGGACTTGCTAGCTGGTGTTAGGCTGGAGGTTTCCAGTCAGTGAAATTTGAGGCAGCATTTATTAGTAGTAGGATTTTCCCCCTTACAAAGGAGGTAGCCAAATGCAAAAGGCTTAAGAACATAAGAATGAAGGAGAAGGCAAGAGACCATAAGGCCTATACTATGCAGTTCCATGTCTATTACCACCTGTCATCCCCATCCATAAAGTTGTTTGTTTCTTAAAACAACTGATAGTGTCAGCACTCACTACATGGTCACCAGTGTTCCATTCATTGACCACCCTGTTAGTGAACCAATTCTTTCCTGTTTCCTTGTTAAATCTAAATTTGTCTAATTTAAATCCATTACTGCGAGTCCTGCCCTGTTGTCTTAATATGATGACCTTGTTTACATCACCCATGTTAAAGCCTTTGATCCACTTGAACACCTCAATTAAATCCACTCCCACCCATTTCATCCCCACACACTCCACCCCCATTCATCATCCCTCCTTCCCTCTCTCTTTTCTTGGCTCCTGGATAACAGTTCATCCCTGCATCTCACCAATTGCCCTGAGTCAGAAGCAATGCAGCAAGACATAGTACATCCATCCATAGCAAGGCTGTCTCATTTAATTGGTGACACCCCCCCCCTCTGTCCCCTCATGCAGAAAAAGAGAAGACACTAAGAAATCCCTTTGGGCTGCATCAAAGTATCATTCACACAACTCCCTAACTCCTCCCCCCATTCCCCATGCACTCCTTTCCATGCATCACAGCATTATCCATACACAACCATTCTCCACTAACCCCTATCTTCTGTCTTCTCCCTTCCCTCCTCAGCATACATCCCCTCTCTCTCGTTGCCCCTTTTACCCTATCCATTCATCTCATCTTTGGTTGTCCCCTCATGTTGACTCCATCCACCTCTGCATTTTACACTTCTTTTACTAATCTTTCTTCACTCATTCTTTCCATGTGTCCAATCCATCCCAATACTCTTTCATCAGCCCTATCTCCCAACTCCTTTTCCACCCCTGCTCTCCTCCTCACCTCCTCGTTTCTCACTATCCAACCTAGTAACCCCTATCTTATTTCTCAGACATTTCATCTCAAAGACATATATACTCAACCCCTCTTCTTCTCTTGTGCTCCATGTTTCTGCTCTGTACAGTGCTGTCAGTACAATCATCCCTTCATACAATTTCCTCTTAGCATCTATTCCCAAATGTCTATTTCTCATTACACTTTTAAATCCCCCAAGGCATATACTTACCAAACACATTTCACGTTTCAAACATGTTTCACATATTTTTGCTATTGTGCTTGTAAGGGAGACTGGTCTATAGTTAGTTGGATTTTCCTTGTCACCCCTTTATATATTGGTATAATATTTGCATTTTTCCAATCTTGTGGTACCTTTCCGTCTTTGAGTGAGTAATCAATCATCTTATATATTTTGTCCATTAGTTCATCTATACATTCTTTTAATATCCAGTTTGCAATTCCATCCAGACTGTGTGATTTTCTGATGTCAAGGTTTATTATTTGGTTCCTTATTTCCTTCTGTGTCACAGTTATTTCTTTCATTGGGGGGGAATCTTTCTCTATGCCCTTCATCTCAATTTTGTGTACTTTCAATTGTGAATACAGATTTAAAATGTTTGTTCATAATTTCAGCCATTTCTACATCTATATATTCATCATTCCCTTGACACAGCCCAAATTATATAATTTTTTCATTTAATTTTTTATATATTATCTATTTTTTAGTTGTTGTTTTTTACTATGATCTCTTGTGAATGTGTGTGTCAATATTATTTTGATGCAGCCCAAAGGGATTTCTTGGCGTCCTCTATTTTTCTGCATGAGGGGATGGAGAGGAGGGTTGCTGATTAAATGAAGTGGCCTTGCTCTGTCTTGCTGCATTGCTTCTGGCATGACCAGTTCATTGAACTGGCTTACAACATGGCTCACTAGTGTCTGGTCTGGGTGTGTGACCTCCACAAAGTCGTAGAGCTTCCTCCACATTACACAGGCCTTCTTCCCTTCTTCCATGGTGGGGCCCTGAACATGATTGTTGTCTCCCTCAACCTCTTGCTGTTCCTGGGCCAGTTCAGTGACTTGCTCCTGATGCAGCTCCTTCAGCTCCTCGGTGGTCAGTTCATCCTCATGCTCCCTTACTAACTCCTTGACATCCTCGTCCTCCATCTCCAGGCCCAGGTCCCTCCCTAGCGCAACAATGTCCAAGATGACTGATGGACCAGCAGGCTCAAAGCCCTCGAAGTCCCGCTCCCTGTCAAATGATGGCCAAAGATTCTTCCATGCTGCCTATAGAGTCCTGATGGTAACCTGCTCCCAGCTCTTGCTTATCATCTTGACACAGTGCAAGATGTTGAAGTGGAACTTCTAAAATTCTCGCAGGGTTAGGTCTGTGTTGGTGGTAGCACTGAAGCAGTGTTCAAACAGAGCATGTGTGTACAGCTTCTTGAAATTAGAAATGACCTGCTGGTCCATCGGTTGCAGAATGGAAGTGGTGTTCGGAAGCAGGAATTTAATTGTGATGAAATCCAGGTCTTGGGGAAGATATGCCTGCATGTCGAGGGGATCTGCTGGGACATTATCCAGCAGCAGGAGGCACTTCAGTGGCAGTCCATTTCTAGCAGAAACTTCTTGACCTCAGGGTCACATGCCCCTTCAAGCCACTCCTGGCACAGCTGTCAAGTTGCCCATGCCTTCAGGTTGGAACACCATTTCACTAGAAGTCTGCTCTTCAGGGCATTGCCCCTCTTGAATGCTCATGGTGTCTGAATGATACACCACAAGCGGCGTGATCTTGCAGTCACCGCTTGCATTAGCACACAACATCACTGTAAGCCTGTCTTTCATAGGCTTATGCCCTGTAGTGATGTACCGAAGCTTCGGTATCGGTATCGGTATCGGTAAATATCGGTTTATTTTCAAGCTATCGGTATCGGTATATATCGGTATCGGTAAAATAGAAGGTATCGGTATCGGTATTGAAAAATAAATACCGATACCGATACCGATACCTTGAGAGAAAATTTAAGTTAAATTACTTTCATTCATGAAACAAATAAATAATTATATAAATATATAAAGTAAAGGGTGTCTTTCACGCCATGTGGTTGTGGAATCATTTGCGTCTTATGTAAGAAGAGAAGAGAGCTAGCTGATGGCTATTATCCTATTACCCTTTTCGATCTCATTCTTAATATTTATTTATTGTAATTATTTATTTATATTTAATATTTGAACTTGCATTTTTCAGATAGTCAATATTGTGATAAATTTATTAAATTACAATTAGAATTGCCAGAATTAGCAATAATGCCTAAGTCAAAGCAAAGTGTTATATGGAATCTAGTGACAGTATGCAAAGATGATTCTTCAAAAGTATCCTGTAATTTCTGTAATACAATATTAAGCAGAGGAGGAATAAACAGGCAAACCCAAACAACAACAAATATTAGAAAGCATCTTCAACATAAACATCCTGATGAGTTTGGAAATGCCGAATTGGAGCAGAAAAAAGCAGCTGAATCAAACCCAACACTTGCCTCATTCTTAAATGTTCCACCTACCAAAAAGCTAAAAATTTCAACTTCAACTTCTAGTCAAAGTCAAACAGGCTGTTCAAGTGCAAAACAGGTATCTCAACAGCCAACTCTTGAAGCTACTCTCCAGTACAAAAAGATTTGGGACATCAACAGTGCTCCAGCAAAAGAGGTACACAAATATATTGCTGAAATGATCACAATAGATTGTCAACCTATATCTATTGTAGAAGATCTGGGATTTGCTAGGCTCCTTAATCACTTAAAACCAAACTATAAGATCCCAAGCAGGAAATACATCTCTAACACAACTATCCCAGAGCTTTATGAAAAAGTGCACAGTAAAGTACAAGGCATTGTGAGCAATGCGCAAAATATCGGTATCGGTATCGGTAACCCATTAAATTCCTGTATCGGTATCGGTAAAATGCTAAAAAAATATCGGTATCAGTATCGGTATCGGTAAAAATTTTGGTTCTGGCACATCACTAATGCCCTGGCAAAGCTTTCTCCTCAGCAGTAATGTAGGTGCTGTTAGGCATCCTCTTCCAAAAGAGCCCTGTTTCATCACAATTAAATACCTGCTGTGGCAGGTAACCCTCACGATGCACCAGCTCCTCAAACTCCTTGACGAATGCCTCAGCTGTGTCCGTGTCCACACTTGCCACCTCACCATGCCATGTCACTCTGTGGATGCCCATACATTACCAAAACTTCTCAAACCACCCCCTACTGGCTGTAAAAGGCACTGAAGGTGGTGTAAGCTGGCCACTGGTACCAGCCTATTGCTGCTGCAGGTCGGCATACACTTGGCGAGCCCTTGAACAGGTCATTTGCTTACTCAAGCTGTCACTCTTACGCTGCTTCTCCTGTATCCACACAAGCAATAACCTTTCCACCTTGTCCAACAATGCTGGCCTCTTATGTGTGCTCATATACGTTATACCCTTGGACACATTATCTGACAGAATTTAATGTTTATTTAAAAGAATGGTTCTTATTGTTGACTGAGGCATACTGAACTCTCACCAGCTTACACGTGCGTAAACCTTGAACAGCTTTGGCAATCACTTCCCTCTTTTTCTCAGTCGTGATGCTGATTTTCTTATGAGCACCAGGTTCAGTAGGACTTCTCACCTGTTTAGGAAGCATTTTAAAGGCACAAACAGTACAATACCAAGGGGTAGGCACCGAAAGAAGAACCAGTCATGCACATAACAAACAAAGATGGCGGGAGGAGACAGAACACAACGTGTGAATGATGACATCAGCAAGATGGCGGTGTGGGTTTTGATTTTCTATGCAGTAATGGACACCAATACTTGCGTAAATAGAAATTTTCAGTGTAAATAGCAACAAGATTCTCCCCATAATTTGACCGCGTAAATAGAATTTTGTGTACATAAGGGCATGCGTAAATAGAGGTACCACTGTATACACAATCCCCATGTTGAGTGTTACATTCAAAACAACACTCAACAAAGCTAATATCCCACCGTAAGTGCCACCATTTTGTTGAGTGTTGTTTTGAATGTAACACTCAACATTGGTTGGTGAGCAATAAAGAAAATATTAAGTTCCTTGTCACTGGTTTATTGCATCACTGCGTACACACCGCTCCCATGCTAACAACTGCCTCATGCACGTCCATTCACTGGGCATACTAATTTCTACGGTTTCCATTTGCTGAATTAGTTTCATTTATTCCCTTTCACACAGAAAACAATGGACACTCAAAATAATAAGTTAACATAGAATACTTTACAAGGATAACCTATTTCACATTCATTCCACTTTCACATTACAATAATTGAAATGATAATTAAATAAGTAAACAGGAAATGATAATATATGACTTCTTCACAGAAACTTCGAGAACAAGTTACGCGTACGAACACACACTTCCAATTACGCATCACTTTTGCAATTTCTAAATGGATACATAAATTGCTATAACTACCATATATATAATACCTATATACATTCCTCTTGTACAGCACGTCAGCCATTGGTGGGGGTGTGTTTGTGTATATGTACCTAAATGTATTTTGTCTGTGGTTCATATCTACTCATTTTCTTAAGTGTAGAGGTGTGCTTTGTCTCAGCCACCTCCCATAATATAGGAGAAAAGATTACAAGTATATACAGTTTGTCTCTTAAGTACCATTAATAAGTAAAAGTACTTCTGTAGGTGGAAGTATGGCTCCCATTTGGCATAGTTATTACCGTGGCATCAAAAAAGTCTTGTATGTGGTGGACAGCTCTAACCTGACACAGATTGCTATGGCAACATTGCTGCTTCTGGAGATGCTTAATCACCCACACCTAAGGTTTGCACAGGTGAGAGAGATTTCATCTGTATCACTAGTAGTACTTATGTGAATTAGTCTTGGAGACAAAACATATCCCTGTACATATTTCATATTAAAAAAAAAAAATCTGACATGGTTGCAGTAGATGAATTTACTTGTATTTTGAAAGGTTACATGATGGTTTCATACAGTGATGTGCATGCACATGTGTTTGTGTCTTGATTTATGCGTAAAAGGAATGAAACTGCATGGTTGTACAAGTAGACACTCTTGTTATGCTGCATCACATTAAATTGCATGGCATATTGTGTTTTCTGTCTTTATTTCAAGATTGCACTGCACTCTTTTTCATTTTTTTTTTCCTTCCTCATATTTTCTCACTGCTAGTGATTGGTAATAATTATTGTCTTGAATTTCACTGACTAGAGATATGCAGTCCCACAGCAGGAAGCAATTGTGTTCAAGTCCTCCCATAGATATCTCAGGAAAAATTATTGAACTGCTGTGTGTAATCTGCTTTTATGTTATGAGATAGAAAGAGGAGGATGGGAGAATTTGTCCTTTATCAGCTCTCCTTACATGAAAAAGTAGAAAAAAAACTAGTCAAAGTTGAAAGAGATCTTGGGGTCAGTTTGAAGAACAAGTGCCAGCCCCTCAGGTATTGATGGAATTTGAAGACAAGCAGGACCACCACCAGCAGGTATTCATTGTTGGTTCTTATAATTAATGATTGTTAGATTTTTGGTGTAAGAAGCAGAAAATGTGTTCAAGAAAATTTATCATTTTTCTGTAGGAATGAAATGTGGGCATAAGGTAGGACATCAAAAATCTGAAATCTGAAGTGAAAATCAACAAGAAAATAGCATATTAAAATCAGTAGCAGGCATGAGCTTTGGACAGCAGACAAGAGATCTCCTGATTAAAGATGAGAGGCTTTAAGATGTCGTGGGAGTAAAGAAAGACCAAATGTCTAAAGGATGTCAAGAAATACAGTTTTCCATATAGATGCATAAATATGTGGAATAGCTTAGAAGGTAATATAGCCCAAGCTCAAACAATATATAAATTCAAATCTAAATATGTTAATTGGAAATCAAAGATATAGGTTAAGTTGGAACTGTACATGAATTTGTGTCCAGGTATGTTAAAATTAGAGACCCAATGAGAGTTGCTACTTTCCAGTATACTACAATTAGGTAAATACAATTAGATAAATACAGCAGAAGAAACCATGTACAGTTCTTGAGAATTACATATGAGTATACTTCCACAACATTGTTCCAACAATTAGGAAAACATAGATACCATATAAACTATACAAAATAAACCTGTGTCTGCACCAAGAAATCCCCATAGAACATTGCATGAAAATGAAGGGTACACAGTTCTGTGCAAGAACCCACATCCAACTGAATATAGATAAATAAATATCATATATACTTGTGTATAGTGCAAGTTTTTATGATAGATTTTTTACTCCTAAAATAAGGGGCCACACAGGTAATGTTTTTAAATGTGTTAGAATTTATGCATTTTTGATGATTGTAACTTATCTGATAGACCTACAGTCTAATGGTACTTTTGGCTAACATTAACAGTACCAGTAAGGTCCTTTAACCTGCCTCCCATAACCCACATTCTTCCTTACTATTGCCACATGAATATCAGGACTTCATTCACTATGTATACCACTCATAATCAACAAAAACTTGTATAAATGAAGACTTGACCATGTTTTTTCTTTCTCCAGTCTGCATGTAGCTTCGTTCGCATGTGTTTACATCGCTGAGGTATTGCTCTCCAAAGTACCATATTTAGCGGCGTATAAGATGCATCTCAATTTGGGCAGGCATTGTTTTGGTACATATTTGGTTTAACGTCATCACTTAATTTCTTCCTGATTGGTGTTATTTTGTATAGATTACCAGTAAATCTTGCTACATTGCTTCTAATCCAGGGCAGTAGGTGAGATGCAGGAATGACCTGTCATCCAGGAGGGAGTCAAGATAAGAGGGAGGGAGGAGGGTGAATGGCAGTGGAGTATGTGGGGATGGAATGGGTGGGAGTGGATTTTATGCCTTTGTTTTTGGCTGCCTCCCTTGTAAGGGGGGGGAAAGCCATTGGTATATGTATATATGTATGACTTGTTATACATTATTATCTTGAAAAAAAAAGTTGTTTTTTGTGGTGTAGAAGGAATCACCACTTAGTTTACATGTGCAAAAATGTTTGTGGTTTGAATAAAGGGCTACTGCTGCCATACACTTAACAATAACTACTACTCCAAATCTGAACTTTGGCCTTATAAGATGCAGGCTAATTTTCTAAGATTTGATTTTTTTTTAACAATAACTACTACTCCAAATCTGAACTTTGGCCTTATAAGATGCAGGCTAATTTTCTGAGATTTGAGTTATTTATTTTTTCGTAATTTATTTATTTTTTAAAGAATGGAAATAATGAGCGATGAAAGATTAGTAAAAGAGGTGGGGAAGGCAAAGGTGAAGGAAGTGAACTTGAGGGGATGACTGAAGATGAGATGGATGGATGAGGTGAAGATTGATAAAGAAGGGGATGTCTGTTAAGCCAAGAAGGGAGGTGGCAGGAAAAAGGGATGAGTGGAGAGTGACTATGGATAGATGATACTGTTATGTAAAGAAAGGAATGGTAGGGGATGGGGAGGTAGGATTGCTTATGTGTGAATATTTTGATGCAACCCAAAGGAATTTCTCAATGTCTTCTCTTTTTCTGCATGAGGGGATGGAGGCAGGGGGGGGGGATGTCACCAATTAAGTGAACCAGCCTTGCTGTGGATGTACTGTGTCTTGCTACATTGCTTTTGACCCAGGGCAGTGCTGGAAATACAGGGATGTCCAGTCATCCATGAAGAGCTAAGATGAGAAGGGGAAATGATGGTGGATGGGAGTGGAGTGGATGGGTGTAGGTACATGCTTTTGACTTAGCTACTGAAAACAAAGGAAAATAGAATACTGGTAAAGAATTATACATACGTACATACATATACCAAAGGCTTTTTCCCCCTTACACGGGGGGTAACCAAAAAGAAAAAGGCATAGAAATCACTCCCACCCATTTCATTTCCCATTAGAAATTATAGATAAGAATTATAGATAAGGCATATATGTACCGTACTGCTAATCCTAAGGAAAGGGTTGTTGTTGGAAAGGCAATACCTCAGTGATGGAAACAGTTGTGAATGAAGATGTATGCAATTCTCTGATCATTTGAGGTATATTTAAAAAAGAAAGAAAGAATGAAGACCATTTACCTGCTATAGAATGTCGAGAATGATACCCAGCACTGCAGTACTCAACTACAGTAAGCCTATTAGTAATGTTCAAAAGCTGGGGTTGCACTATACATGAGGTATATGAAAAAATAATCATTTAAAAAAGAAAAAAAAAAAAATCAGGGGTCAGCTTATACCCAAATATATGCAGTAGGTAAATAAATACACTATCAATATACTACTCAAATAATTACAGCAATCCACCATCTACACCACAACACATCAATACAAAAATATATTTGCATTTAAATCACATAACATGCACTTCAAGATCAATCAATCAGTCAGTTGTCCCTGGTATCTCTTACAGAAGACCTGCAGCCTTCAGGTAACTGGCAACAGCTGGGTAGGTCCACAAACCACTTAGGGAAGATACATTGTATTGCTGCAAAGCATCAAGATGGAGAGAAGAGGATGGTGCTGCCATAAGAAGATGGAAAACATTATTCAAAGATATACTGCTGATACCAAATGAACACCATAGTGCACATCTCTTCAAGGAGGTGTGACCATGAAAGGCTATCTGGTCTCTGGATTGGGCCAAAACACTTGAAGACACCACCAAACACCCTACACCATCGGACATCTCCAGACATCAACTTCACAGAAAAATCCACCCACAGAGAAAGGAGAATCACATTAGCATGACTGTGTTCAGGTCACTATCCAGCAATATGACATTACCAACACAGAATAGACCTCAGAAATAAACTACCCCAGATCCATCACACAGAAGGCACTGAACTTACATTGCCCCACAGCAGCACAATATTTCTTCCATGAGTGACTTATGGGCCAATCTGATAACTGTTGCTGGTTACCTAGGAGCTATAAATCTCCTGCAAAAGAGATCTGGGGCACTGAAGTTAATGACATGTCAATGAGGAACAGGCAAGGTATTTTGGGATGCATGACAGGAATGAAGGTATCATATATTCAAATCATTGATGTCATTATTCCTTCCATTATTTAGAATTGACCAAAATAGTTGCAACAAAATGAAACTGATTTGGCATACCTTTCAGAGAAAATGTAATTGGCATACAAAATGTTATTTTCTAATGTAAAAAAATTATAATAAATGTACAAAAGTAATTGTTGATAATTATTTTGGCTTATTAAATTGTTAGTAAAGGTATCCATTGACTAAAGTTATATATTTTTCTTTTTATGTTAAACTCTTATATTATTTCAAACAGGTTTGGAAAAAGCAGTCTTTCAAAGTATTGGAGACAGCTGGATGTAGGATGTAGAGTGAGGCTTCATTGAAGGTCCTTGCAACAGATATTTACATGCACATCCTAAGAGTTGAAAAGTAAATTCATCAAGATGGTACATGAAGAGTTTATCAAAGTGGCCACTCTCAAGGGATCCCCATTCCATCATTGCTTTATTTCCATCCCTCGTCATTGGGTGCAGCTAGTCAGACCAGACACACTAGCAACTTTCCTTATTGAAGGCAAAGACAGTTCAGTTCTGACAGTGTCATGGGCTGGAGATGTGCATGAGGGATGTCAGGGAGAAGCAGATGAAGTCAGACTTGGGCGTAGACTACTAGTGGGACCATGGGAGGAAGGTGCCAAAGTGGTATTGACACAGGTGAAGCCACCTGGGGTGTGTGAACATTTATGTGTCAGCCTATGTACCCAAGTTGAATGGGAAGAGTTGGTGCTCAATGCAGAAGTGGCTGAGGTAAGCCTACTTAGTCAGGTTCGTGTGGTAAGGAGAGGCCAGTTGTTGCCTTTATGGTTGGAAGGTGGTGCACAGGTTATGCTGAAGGTGATTGAACTAAACCCTAATGCAGAGGTTGGTTTGCTTCAGTCCTTGACACGTGTGGAAGTCTTGCCTCCCAGTGAAAGCAAAAGTAATTATGAAAGAACAGAGAAAATGTGCTTTACACCTGTAGAAACTGAACAAGAAGGAAGTGCTAATAATAGAAATTACTATGATAATCCAAATGCTCAAAATAGTACAGAAAACAGTATACTGAAATCACTAGGACCCTTGAAGAATTTCCTAGACAGAAGAAGGAAACTGGAGTTGACTGAAAAATTAACAAGTGATTGTGATATTTACTGTCGTGTGCATCCAGTGCCAGTGGATGAAAGCTACTTCTTGCCACATTTCCCTGTTACATTTATGCATCCCTCATTAGTTATTATAAGCAAGAAAACTCTTCCTACTAGTTTTGATCAAACCACTGAAACCTTCAGCTGCAAGTTGGCAAGAGTTAAATCACCAAAGCAGTTAAGTGAGCAGTGCAAAGAGGGGTTGAAAGATATAAAAAATAAATCAGATGTGGAAGCTATCTATGTCACAGTTCTTGTTTGGGAAAACTACTTCAGGTCAGATGAACCTGTTAGAAAGGAAGACAAGATTAATCCTTTTATATACAAAGGCTGTGCTGTGGTATCTAGTAGTTTACAGAGATCATATGATCTAAGCATTTCTAGTCAGATTATTCTAAAGCCAGAGGATTTTGGAGGTAGGGTGGTTCCTCACAGTATTGATGTACTTATTCTCCAGGCACCAAATGACATGTGTGAAGATGTGCTAATTGCAAAGTTAAAAGAAAAATTCAAGGAATGGGTAAATGTAAATGAAATAATTCTTAATGATAAAGCCATTATTGAGGTGCCTTTAGAAAATAAAAATGCAGAGGTCTTAATCAGTATACAAGATGGAGAACCTCTGAGACTGACTAAAGAGTCTGTAGTTATGTTAGATATAAGAATAATCAAAACAAAGACTTCTGTTGAATCAATTCCTAAAGCTTTGAACAAAACACTTAGAGAAAATCATAAGTGTTACATCCATGATAAGCAACTAATGGCAAAACTAAAAAAGAGTATATTACTTGGACTTGGGCTTATATCACCTAAGTTACCTTCCATTCCTCAAAATATTCTTCTTCAGGGTAGTAAAGGCAGAGGTAAAACAACTTTGATGGCCTCACTGACATTGAGTTTAGCTCAAGAACCATATTTTATCCACTGCCAGACTCTTCATCTTAAGTCGTTGAAAGGTAAGAAGGTTGATATTCTTGAAAGAAAATTCCAAGAAGCTCTTCAAGAGGCTATTTACAGAAAGCCCTCACTTGTCCTCCTGGAGGACATTGACTACCTGATAGGAGTCAGTGGTCAGAGTGAGCAGGAATCAGGACCAGAACATGAACATAGGATGCATGTAGTGTCTGTTATCTCCTACTTGGTGAACCAGCTCATGCAACATCAGCAGGCCAAGAAGAATGATACAGTTGGCAGTGGTGTTGTTATTATTGCAACATGCTTGTCTCGTGCCAAAGTGAACAGGGGTCTTGTGGCCCCACAGGGACATCATTATTTTCCTATCTCATTTACAATGCCAAATATTGAACCTCAAGACTCTGTAAAGATCTTCAGGGGTGTGGTCCGAAACCACTTCTCACAGTTCTTTTCTTGGCCAAAAGAAGCACATGGAAAAGTAGAAATACCACGGGATCATTTAAAAGGCAAATATAATGAACCAGAAGAAAAACATGAATTTTGTTGTATCAAAGACTCCAAGTTAATGAGATGGATTGAAGGTTTCTCTATAATGGACATTGACCATTTAGCACTACGAGCAGTCATACAAGCAAAGTTGCGGCAAGATGAAAGAATTAAAGGTGGAACATTTGTATGTGGAACAGAAGATAATCAAATGGAGGGAGACAAGAATGAGACAAAACCTGCTTCCTTCAGTACCTGGGAGGTTCTAGAGGAAGATGTAGAATTAGCTTTGGTGGATTTCATTCCGTCTTCACTCAGAGGTTTGTAGAGTTCATTCTTCAACTTGATAGCAAAATATATTTAAAATGTGACATTTTGAGCTTGCCTTATACTAATGAGTTTCATATTTTAAGATTGTTTAGTTGTTAATGATTAATGCTTAGAGGAGTCATCATGTATATTGCTTTGTAGAATATTTTTCTGATTTGGTTTATAAAAATTTTAGTTATTTCATGAAATTGTCTTGTCAGCCCTTCCTGAAAAGAGCAAAAAAGACCACATTACCATACAAGTGGGAGGTTTAACTGAAGCCCAACACACACTTAGAGAAACCCTCACATGGCCCACAAGGTATCCAAAACTTTTTGCTAAGTCTTCTCTACGTTTGCGTTCTGGAATTCTTTTATATGGACCTCCAGGCTGTGGTAAAACTCTTCTTGCAAATGCATTTGCCCAGAGTACTTCAATACATTTCATCAGTGTCAAGGTAAGATGATTTATGGTTTATTGAAAATTAATTTTTTTAATTATAAGAAAAGAATTTATTATATAGATCCCATATTTCACTGTAACAAAAGAGAACTGAATAAAAATGTATTTCCTCCTGTATGATATGAGTGTATAGATGAAGTGAGAAGTGTGGGGATGGGGCAGAGGACAGGGTTGGGGGAACTGACAGATGGGGTTGATTGGAGAGTGCTGGGATGGTTAGTGTATATAGAGGGAAGGAGTGAAGAGGGACTAGCATGAGAGTGGAGGTGGATGGAAAGAGCTTGAAGGTGGGGAGCTGAGACTGGAATGGATTTACCTAGTTGTTTTATACGGGAAGGGAGCTATGCTCATGGTGCCGTCTTTGTATCTTTCAGCATCAAGTTTATTCTTAAAATCGTAAATTGTATTTGCACACACTGTTTTCTCATCTAAGTTATTCCATATATCCAGCACTCTGTGTGGGAAGCTATTCTTTTTCTTATCTCTTCTGTAGTTGTCTTTTTTGAGTTTCTTTTCATGACCTCTTGTTTTTCCATTGTCATTTTTTAGTCAATCTTTTCTGTCAAGGATTTCCATTCCTTTCATGATTCTATATATAGTCAGTAGATCACCTCTTTCTCTTCTTTGCTCTAGTGTTGGTAGTTCTAGTTTCGATAATCTTTGTTCATATGTTAATTTGGAAAGATGTTCATATGTTAATTTGGAAAGAGCTGGTGCCAACTTTGTTGTTGCTCTCTGTATTCTTTCTAGTTTCCTTATATTCTTTTTAGTACTGGGTGTCCATAGTGTTGCTGCATATTCCATTTTTGGTCTAATCAATGTGACTAATGTTTTTTTTATCGTTTCTTCATCCAAGTATTCAAATGCCACTTTGATTGACCTTAGTAGGTTGTATGGGTGGGGTGAAGAGGGCCTTAGGTAAGGGGGTAATCTCTTTAGAGCAGGGAAGGAGAGAGAGTGGGAGGTGGATGTGAGTGGAGAGTGGTTGTGGGTGAATGATAGATTGACATGGTCTGAAGGGATTTCTCCTTGTCTTCTCTATTTATTCATGAATGAAGCAGTAAGGGTAAACCAGCTTTGGCTGTTGGACCCTGTTGTGGAGCTGCTATGTCTTGCTGCATTGCTTCTGATTCAGGCACTGGGGGGGAGTCAGGGATGTCCCTTCATCCACAAGGAGGAAAGATGTAAAGGAAACAAATGGGTGTTTATGGTGATACATATGAAAATTTCTGTTACCTATTTCATTACAATTGAAATAATTTATGATCCTTACATCACAGGGCCCAGAGTTACTTTCCAAATATATTGGAGCAAGTGAAGAAGCAGTCCGTGATGCCTTTGAGAGGTTAGTGTGGCTTTTTTACTTTGAGGATAATATTACTGCTCTCTTTGTGAATTTAAGAATTTGCTTAAATACTGAGGGAAAGGAAGGTAGGGGGTGCCCTGATAATGGTATAGGGGAATAGAAAATATTTTTTACAGCAATAACAACTTCTATCCTTGGAGGGATATTATTGTACCAAAGAAATGGAGTCATAGAGGTGGTAAATTTAGGAGAGATATAAAGAGATAAGATAAAAGGAAAACAAATAGGTGATGGATGGGTGTGGGATGTGGGGGGGTTGCCTTGGCTAGCTACCTCCCCTATAAGGGGGAAGAAGTCAGAAGAAGTCAACCTGTTTACCCTGGTCTTTCTTCTAGAAGACCCATATCCTTCAGGGGGAAGAACCCTTTTGGTATATGGTGATAGGTAGTAGGTTGGAGGTATAGTGGATATTAAGGCATCAACATTCTTTTAAAAGAATATTTTGTGGCTCTGGTCTGAAGGGATGTCAATAAAGTCCATAAAGTATTGACTGCATAAAACATTCACAGTCAGTACTCCATATGGAGATGGAGAAATAAAAGGATTTCAGTGGAAAAATGAACAAAATATATGAAGTAATAGTTTTATATCTGTACACCAAAGGCTTTTCCCCCCATATATGGAAGGTAATACTTTTATCACTTATATATGGGAGTAAGGTTACAGTGATGAATGTAAGTATTAGTATTTTGCTGCTTATAGCAGTTCTTTTCTCCTTGTGGAGCCATACAGGTGATAAAGGAGAGATTTAACATCTTGAATATGATGATGCCTATGTATGAGTTGATCTGCGAGTTGGGTATATGAGGATCCTAGTGTCAGCTTCCTGATTATATTTATTTTGTAGTCATAGCTGAGTGACCCCTGTATTTTGTGAACAGGCTTGATCATGTTTTCTGTGATGTTATATTTATTCAGGGTAAAAGAGAACAAGTACAACAGCAGTAACTTTATATTTTGTGATACATCATTGTACATCAAGTAATGTGATGTGCACACAGATATTTGACTCATATTGAAAAGGTTAGGAGAATAGCAGTTAGGAGGGATAGTGGAATAAAAAAGTGATCAGCATTCTTCTTTGAGTAGAGATTAGTCTTCAGTCATACAAGAATAATGTGTGACAGGTAGTGACTATAGAAAACTTATGCAATCATTATTTCATATGATATATTAGTGTTGGTCTTGTTCTATCATCAGTTGGTAGGAGTAGGAGGGGAGCAGATGATGATTGTCAGTTTTCCTTATGTGGAAGAAAATCTAATTTGATAGAGGTCTTAGACCTAATCTAGAGAAAAAGTGCCAACCCCTGGGGCTGCAGCTCTAGATGGAGGTGAAAGTATTGATGGGATTGGAAAATGAGTAGCATAAACAAGACTTTCATAAGTAGGTATCCATTGTTGGTCCCAACTTTGTACGTGTTCAGATTAACACCCAACAACTTATTCAGCTGAACAGTGGATTTCAGTTTGAAGGGATTTCAGATTAAAAATTATCCTTTTCTGATAGGGTCAACCCACACAATGAAATCATCTAATGTTAGCTAAAGAAAATGTTGGAAATATGCTATTATGTTGAAGAGTTTAAAATGAGGTGTTTATATTGTTAATGTTGTTTTTGTCAATTTCTTGTGGCAGAGCGCAGAATGCTCGGCCATGCATCCTCTTTTTTGATGAGTTTGAGAGCATAGCACCCCGGAGAGGACATGATAGTACAGGTGTGACAGACCGTGTTGTGAACCAACTCCTAACACAGATGGATGGAGTGGAGGGCCTCACTGGAGTCTTTTTATTGGCAGCAACTTCACGTCCTGACTTGATAGATCCAGCCCTCTTGCGACCAGGTGATTCTAGTTATTGTGCACACACACACATACACACCATACAAGAATTTAAGAACAAACTAGATGTTGTGAGACACAAAGACAGGTCATTATGAGCATAGCTCCCCTTCCCGTATAATACAACTAGGTAAATACAACTAGGAAATTGATTTGGGAAGAAACGAGAAACACAAAAAAGATAGACTAATGTACAACAAAATGGATTTTGAGAAACTCAGAAAATTCTTTCAAAAAGTGAATTGGGAAAATTTCTTTAAGGAAGAAACAAAGAAGAAAAATGGAATACATTTAAAGAAATTTATAAAGAAGGCATAGATAAATACGTACCAAAGCAGAAGCAGGAAAGGGTGTTCATTAAGTGCTGGTATAACAAATAATTGTAGCGAGGTGAAAGATGAAAGAGACAAAGCTTGGAAAAGATGGGAAAAGAAAAAACAATGAGTATGTGGCAAATATACCGTATATTTCCATGTATAAGACGACCCTAAAATCCAAAAATTCACCCCTTAAAATTGGGGGTCGTCTTATACTACCATTATAAAAATCAGACCTTGAATTCTACGTGAGATGGCTTGGTAGGCTAGCCTGCCGATAACCACCGATACACAGGAAATGATTCACATTATGATAAGAACTGGTAATAAAGGTAATTAAACCATATTTACCTTATATATTATTGACATATCTTTATAGTAAATGGCAATTGTTAATAAATTCGAGGAATAATTCTAGCAAGCAGCTGATAAACGCAAGATTGTTGTGTGCCAACCGTTGTGTGCGGTGGAGTGAGCTACGTCGAACCAGGAACGTAAACAAATAATTTTTTTAGTTGACGTGTGTTCTCAGAAAATCATGATACATGATTTGCTTTGTTATTTCATTTATTTTGAATTGATAAGGATACAGTAAGTAATTTATCTGGTATAAGGATACAGTTAAATAATGAGAAAGAAAAGAGAAAAAGCGGAAAAAACAGCTGATAAACGTAATCAAAACAATTCTTTTTTTACGGTAGGTTTGATATACTGATGCTTTTGTAATTTAGCAGTCGTCTTATACTACCAATATGAGATAAATTCATAAAAATTTGCTCTAATTTTGTACCTCGTCTTATACAAAGGTCGTCTTATACTCGGAAATATATGGTATATCAAACTGAGAAATTAATATGTGAAAATATGCATGGAAGAAAATAAAACTATGAAAAAGACATAATAGATAAATGTAAGGATCAACCTAGATTGTTCTATAGGTATATGAATGGTAAATTGAAAAATAAACAAGACATAGTAAAACTGCGTCAAGGAAATGAGGAATATATAGAAGATGTGGTGGGGTGAAAGAATACTGCCACCAAGTCTTCCCACTTGAATTGTAAAAGGTGAGAAAAACAGGATGGGGATTAGGACTAGGCATCCTTCTCCCTGTAGCCCCACAGGGGACATTCCTAAAAAAAAGTAAAGGCATAAGAGGGTCAAGGAGTTTTCCAACCAGTACCTTAAGGTTTGGGTCTTTTAATATGCGTGGATGTGGTACAGATGAGAGTAAAAAGGAAGAGATAGGCAGAATGTTTGTGAGAAGAAAGATGGATGTGTTGGCTTTGAGTGAAATTAAGTTGAGAGGGAGGGGCGAGTGTGAGTTTAGGAGTGTAGTTGGAAGTTCTCAGGAGTGAAGAGAGGATGAGGGAGAGAAGGGGTAGTAATACTAGTAAGTGAAGAGATAGGTAAATGTGTAGTGGAGTGGAAGGAGGTTTCTTCAAGGTTAACCTCTTCAGTACGGGCCTTAAATCTCACGGGCAGCAGCCGATGCCAGCCGTACGACGTGTCGTAATAATACTCGTATCATAAAATATAGTCACCGCTTATAGCGATCGTTCTCTCTTTCACCCGTGAATTTTGATGAAAATAGAAAATGTGATTACAGACAGTTTAGAGAGTATGTCATTACGGAGGGGCAACTACAATAAATATAATCAAGACGCCGATATGGCAGCCTTGCGTATCCACTTGCTCCTCATGATGCCTTCGTATGCGGCACCATATGGAAGGGGTTAATGTGGATGAAAGTGAAACTGGGAAGGGAGATGTGGGTTTTTGTAAGTGCATATAGGCCTGGTATTGAGAAGAGTGTAGAAGAAAGGGAGGCTTTTTGGGTAGATATAAATGAGTGCATAGAGGGATTAGGGAGAAATGTCAGTGTAGTGGTATTGGGAGACCTTAATGCTAGGGTAGGAAATGAACCAATAGACAGAGTTATTGGGAAGTGTGGAGTTCCAGGAAAGAATAGTAGTGGAGAGTTGATGGTGGAGATGTGTCTAGAAAGAGAGTTGATGATAGCAAATACAGTGTTTAGGAAGAAAGTCAAGCATAAGTACACATGGGAGAGGGTGGTGGATGGAAAGGTGGTAGATAGAGCATTAATGGACTATGTAGTGATAAATAGTAGTGCAGTGGGAAGAGTTAAAGATGTACATGTTCTAAGGAGAGGGAGTGGGGGATATCAGATAATTTTCTGGTGGAAGGTAAGTTGAGAGTGGAGGATAGATGGAGAAAGAGGAAAAGGACAGAAGGTAGGGAGGTGCTTAGAGTGAACTGCTTAAATGAGAAAGAAAAGGAGTAGGAGTACAAGAAGAAGCTGAGAGAGGAGTGGAGGGAGTGAAGGATAGAGTAGAACTAGGAGTGGAGGAGGAATGGGGATGGTTCAAGGAAGGAGTCACAAAATGTGCAAAGATGGTGTGTGGAACAAGGAGGAGGGGAGGAAATAGAAGGAAGGGTAGTGAATGGTGGAATGAGGAAGCAAAGAAGGTTGTAGAAGAGAAGTGAGCTTTCATAGGTTACAAAATAGGACGAGGGAACCATATAAGAGGTACAAAGAAAAGAGAAGTAAAGTATAAAATAAAGGAGAGCAGATGTGAAATGGGGTAAGAGTATGACAAAATTTTGAAAGTAATAAAAGATGTTTTGGAAAGAAATTAAGAGAGGAAGAAGAGGTGAATCAGATAGAGAAGAAAAGGTAAAAGGTGCAGATGGAGAGATAATGGAAGAGAAGGCAGTAAGAGGAAGATGGGCAGAATATTTTAGGGAGTTGCTAAATGTGAAGGAGGATAGGGAGGGAAAGATAGTTGCAGTGGGAAGTGCTAAGAAAATGACAGTGATGAGTGAGGAAAATGGAGAAATAAGGAAAGATGAAGTTAAGATGATGAAAGCAGGTAAGGCACCTGGGTTGGATGGTTGTCATGAAGAACATCTGAAAAAAGGAGGTACAGTGATGGTGGACTGTCTGGTGAGGTTATATAATGTTTGTTTAAGAGAGAGTAGAGTGCTGGAGGAGTGCTTGTATAGTTCCACTTTACAAGGGAAAAGGGGACAAGTGTGAGTGTAGTAGTTTCAGAGGGATCAGCTTGTTAAGTGTAGTTGAGAAGACTTATGGGAGGGTCTTGATTGAGAGGATTAGGAGAGGAATAGAGGGAGTAATTGGTGAGGAATAGTGTGGGTTTAGGACAGGTCGGGGTTGTTTGGATTAGAATTTTGTGGTAAAACAGATATGTGAGAAAGCTATAGGAAAGGGTAAGGATGTATTTTGGGCTTTTATGGATTTGGAAAAGGCTTATGACAGGGTAGACAGGGATAGGAGGAAAGCTGTGAAGAGCAGTCAAGAGTTTTTACAAGAGTAGTAATAAGTATGTCAGGATTAGAAATAGAGAGAGTGAGTGGTTTGAGGTAAAGGTGGACTTCGTCAGGGATGTGTTATGTCACCCTGGCTGTTCAATTTATACATGGATGGGGTGGTGCGAGATGTAAATGCAAGGATAGTGGGTCAGGGATTAGAGATGGTTAAAGAAAATGGAGAAAATGGAAGATAAGCCAGCTGTTGTTTGCGGACAACACTGTGCTTGTAGCAGGATCAGAGGAGGGATTGAGGAAGTTAATGACAGAGTTTGGGAAGGTGTGTGAAAGAAGGAAGTTGAAGATAAATGTGGGTAAAAGTAAGGTGATGAGATGTACAAGGGGAGAAAGTAGCAGCAGACTGGAAGTGAGTATTAAGGGAGAGAGACTGGAGGAAGTGGATATTTTTAGTTACTTGGTGCGAATGTGGCAGGAAAGGGTGGAGTGGAGGTGGAGGTAGAATGTAGATTAAGAGAAGCAAGTAAATGCCTTGGTGGATTAAAAAGTGTAATGAGAAATAGACATTTGGGAATGGATGCTAAAAGGAGATTGTATGAAGGAGTGATTGTGCCGACAGCACTGTATGGGGCAGAAACATGGAACATAAGAGAAGAAGAGAAAAGGAGTTTGAATGTGTTTGAGATGAGGTGTCTTGAGAAGTATGATGGGGGTTACTAGGCTGGATAGAGTGAGAAATGAGGTGAGAAGGAAAAGAGGGGTGTAAAGAGAGTTGGGAGATAGGGTTGATGAAAGAGTATTTGTATGGTTTGGACACATGGAGAGAGGGAATAATCGTCCCAATACACAAAAAATATGATAAGTTAGAATGCACCAACTATAGAGGAATAAGCCTACTATCAACTACATATAAAGTTTTCACCAAGATATTGTATAACAGAATGGAAGAATACATGGAGCATATAGTAGGAGAGTACCAATGCGGCTTTAGAAGAGGGAGGTCAACAACAGATCAAATTTTTGTTATAAGACAACTTATAGAAAAGTATTGGGAATATGATAGGGAGCAACTACACCTGTTCATCGATTTTAAACAGGCTTATGATAGAGTGAGCAGAACATCTCTGTGGAAAATAATGGTAGAATTAGGAATACCACACAAGTACATCAGATTAACAAGAGCATGCTATGAAAACACAAATAGCATAGTGAGATGTGGGAGTAAAACTACATCACCTTTTCAGATAGGAGATGGCTTAAAACAAGGATGCATACTCTCACCACTGTTATTAATCTGGCAATGGAAAAAATAATCAGAGTTAGTATGAATAGGAGAGATGATGGAATAAATTGGAAGATATAACCATAAAACTATTAGCATATGCTGACGACATTGACATCATGATAGAGAATCAAACAGAAATGGAAAACCTGGTGGCACTCTTTAAAGAAGCTGCAGAAAGTGTTGGACTCAAGATCAGTGAAAGCAAGACAAAGATAATGAAGGTAGCAAGAGAGTAATTTGCCATAAAGGGTACAGATTGCGGGGATGGACATAGAGAGTGTTAAAGATTTTAAATACTTAGGAGTAAAGGTGACCAATGACGGAAGAACGAAACAGGAAGTGGAAGCCAGAATCGGAGCAGGAAATTGATGTTACTACAGCCTAATAGAATTGTTTAAAAAAAGGTCCATATCAAGAACAACAAAACTGAGACTGTACAACTCAATAGTGAGACCAGTCATACTGTATGGCTGTGAAACATGGGCCCTTACAAAAGCTATGGAGAAGAAGTTTGAAGTTCTTGAAAATAAGATTTTACTGAGAATTTTAGGACCCGTGTATGACAACCAAATGCAAGAATGGAGAATAAGACACAACTGGGAAATTCGAGAACAAACAAAACAACCCCATATTAAAAATGTAATAAGATTAAAAAGATTGAAATGGGCAGGACATGTCACAAGGTTGCAAGAAGATAGATGGCCAAAGAAAGTGCTCAATAGTGGAGTGCGTGGAAGACGACCACTTGGTCGACCTAGAAAAGACTGGAGGAGATGCGTTGAAGAAGATGTGCAGATATGTAGAATAGAACCAAGAGAATGGAAGGAGGTGCCACAGGACAGAAAGACCTGGCGAGACGCTTCAAAAGCAGTTATGGATCACCAAGTGGCCCGAAGACCAGTGGAGTAAGTAAGAGTAATAGTTGGACACATGGAAAGAATGAGTGAAGAAAGACTAGTAAAAGAGGTGTGGAAGGCAGAGGTGGAAGGAGTGAACATGAGTGGTCAACCTAGGATAAGATGAATGAATGGGGTGAAAGGGGCTTTGGGAAAGAGGGGAATGTCTGTTGAGAAAGGATGGGAGAGGACAGAAGACAGGGGTGAATGGAGATGGATGATGTGATGCATGAGGTAGAATGGGTGGGGGATGGAATGATGTGATGCATGAGGTGGAATGGGTGGGGGATGGGGGTGAGGGAGTATGTATTAGAAATAATTTGACGCAACCCAAAGGGACTTCTCCCTGTCTTCTCCCTTTCTGTATGAGGGGATGGAGAGGGGGGGGGGTTGCCGATTTAATGAAGCAGCCTTGCTGTGGATGTGCTGTGTCTTGTGACACTGCTTCTGACCCAGGGCAGTGAGCAAGATGCAGGGATGACCCATCATCTAGGAGGTGCCAAGATAAGAGGGAGGGGAGTGGAGTGTGATGGGGATGGAATGGGTGGGAGTGGTTTTTATGCCATTGTTTTTTTTTTGGCTACTTCACTTGTAAGGGGGAAAAATGCCTTTGGTATATGTATGTAGTGGCAGAGGTTATGAACAAACATTAAGTCTGTATTCACAGTAGAAAATGCACATAATTGGGAAGAAGAAAAGTTAGAAAGATCACCCGCAGGTAAAAAAATAATGTAACACAAAAAGAAATAAAGGATCAAATAATAAACCTTGATGTCAGAAAATCAGTCTGAATGGAATTGCAAATTGGATACTAAAAAGAATGTATAGATGAGCTAGAGGACAAGATATATAAAATAATAGATTGCTCACTCAAGGAAGGGAAAGGTACCATAAGATTGGAAAATGCAAATATTGTACCAATACATAAAGGGAGAGATAAGGAAGACCCAACAAACTATAGGCCGGTCTCCCTTACAAACAGAATAGCTAAGATATGCGAAAAGTTATCAAAAGTAGATGGATTAGATATCTGGAAGAAAATAAGATACTGATTCCAAAACAATTTGGCTTTAGACAAGGAAGATTTTGTGCCACCTACTTGATTTGTTTTTATTCAAGGCTAATTGACATAATACAAGAAAGGGACAGATGGGCAGATTGTGCTTTTCTAGATTTACAAAAAGGCATTTGATAAAGTACCACACAAAAAACTATTAAGAAAACTTGAAACAACAGGAGGTGTACAAGGGAAATTAATGAAATGGATGGAAGGTTCCTTGTTGGGGAGAAAAATGAGGATGGTAGTTGGAGACAAAATCTTGACTTGGGAAGAAATGATAAGTGGAGTCCCACAAGGTTCAGTACTAGCAAAACTACTTAAGAAAATAAGTACAGAGAAAGACTGTGAATTATTTCAGAGAGATTTGGACAAAGTCTGGAGATGGAGCCAAAAGTAGAAAGTGAACTTCAACATCAAGAAATGCAGTATAATGGAGTTTGGTTAAAGTAAGAATAGAATATCTAGGCAATATAAGGTTGGTACAAAAGAAGTAAAAAAGGTTAGCTCACAAAAGGACCCAAGAGTAATTATTAGCAGACATGTCACTAGACAAGCATATAAACAAAATAGTCGGAGAAACGTACAATTTACTAAGAACAATAAAGGTGGCCTTTAACTACATGGATAAAGAAATAGTAAAGAAAATATTAGCCACACTGATAAGACCAAGATTGGAGTATGCCGCAACACTATGGACACCTAATACAGAAAAGAATATAAAGAAATTAGAAAGAATCGCTGGCTGAACAGGTTAGGGATATTAGATTGCACTAATGTCGTAACACATTGGTAAAATTTAAACTTAGAACCCACTGACAGTGGAAAAAGATAAAAAGTGAGAAGATTGTTCCTGTATATTTCGACCACTCTCTGTGGTCCTCTTCAGCAGAAACTTTTTATCTTTTTCCATCGACAGTGGGTTCTAAGTTTAAAAGGTTAGGGATATGTTACTTGCAGCGAAGGTCAAGGGGATGGTGGTTCGAATCCTGCCACTGGTGAAGTTGAACCAAGGGCATGGTTTATTAAATTCCACACTACAAAGTCCTCTGTGAGGGGCACTGTCCTAGCCTTCCATTAGGGGGGAGTCTGTGACGTTAAACCATATCATCATCAGAAATAATCCAAAGAGCAATGACAAAGATGGCACCAACACTTTCAAAATTGACTTATGAACAAAGATTGTCTAAACTGGAACTAACAACCCTGGAACAAAAAAGAGAGAGAGATCTACTGGCCAATTACAGAATCATGAAAGGTATGGAAGTCCTTGATAGAGAAGATTTATTAAAGTAGGACAGAAGAAAAACAAGAGGACATGAAAAGAAACTCAAAAAAGATAGTTATAGATGAGCTCTGAAAAAGAATAGTTACAAAGACAGGTCACTACTAGCATAGCCCTTCCCATATTATACAACTAGGTAAATACACACATGGATAAAAACTCTACTTTGGAAGAAATGAGAAGTAAGAGTCCCATAGGGTTCAGTACTGGCTTTGATATTGTTTGCTGTATATGTAAATGACATGGATGAAGGTGTAGAATGTTACATGAATATTTTTGCAGAGAACGCAAAACTGCTCAAGAAAGTAAATGCGGAAAAAGATTGTGAATTGCTACAGAGAGATGTGAACAAGGTCTGGGAATGGAGTCAGAAGTGGAAAGTGGACTTCAACATTAAGAAATGCAGTATAATGGAATTTGGAAAAAGCAAAAAAAAAAAAGAATATCAGGACAATATAAGATTGGTGCAAAAGAAGTAAAGAAAAGTTGGTTCCAAAAAGGACCTAGGAGTAATCATCACCAAAGACATGTCCCCAGACAAGCAGATAAACAAAATAGTCAGAGAAACCTACAATTTATTAAGATCAGTAAAGGTGGCTTTTACTTACTTGAACAAGGTAATGGTAAAGAAAATACTAGTCACACTGATAAGACCAAGATTGGAGTACACAGCAACACTATGGACACTCTATGGACAACAAAGATGGCCCAAACACTTTCAAAACTAATATGTGAGCAAAGATTGTCTAAATTGGAACTACTAACCCTGGAACAAAGAAGAAAAAAGTGATCTGTTGGCCATTTACAGAATTATGAAAGGCATGGAAGTGATGGAGAAGACTTATTAAATTGGGATAGAAGAAAAACAAGGGGACATGAAAAGAAACTCAAAAAAGGGCAGTTATAGAAGAGATCTGAAAAAAAACAGCTTTCCACACAGAGTGGTGGATGTCTGGAAGAAATTTGATGAAACAATAGTGTGTGCAAACACCGTACATGAATTTAAGAACAAACTAGATGTTGCAAGATACAAAGATGGGTCACCATGAGCATATCTCTACTTCCCGTACAATACAACTAGGTAAATACACACACACAGACACATACACATATATACATAGAGGATTTGCTAGTATAGAATGGAAGATCTACAAGAGGTCATAGGAAAAAAATTATAAAGCAAATTTGTTTGAAAGATGTTAGGAAGTATAGCTTTCTACATAGATGTGCAGATTTATGGAACAAATTGTATGAAAATATAATCTAGGCCAACAACATGAATTGAGGCAGTTCAAAAGATGACAGGAATGCATAGATGTTAAAATAGTTGTAATAGCCTCGAAAGTACTTGGTACTTTCATGTTGGTAAAGGCTGTTTTTGGGTTTTGTCCTACAATTGTACCCTGTCAATGGTGAATCAATTCATTTGTTTGTGATAATATTTTATAATGTAATTGAAAAGTTGGTATAATTGGTATAATCCATCTTTGCAGGTCGCCTGGACAAGTGTATATTTTGTCCACTCCCTAATGAAGAAGACAGAGTTTCCATTTTGAAGGCTTTGTCAACCAATCTTGATCTAGAAGAAGAAATAGATTGGGTAGGGGCTGCAAAAGCCACAGAACATTTCTCGGGTGCTGACCTTCAAAGTCTTCTTTCAACTGCTCAGATTTTAGCTGCAAGGGAAGTCCTGAGGTCTTTGGTAGTGCATAAAGGTGTTGATATGAAGGATAACCACAGAGAGAAGAGTAATAACCAGGAAACTACAGAATGGACAGAAAGCAGTGGATTATCAACAGATGAAGAAGATTTGCATTCAGATCAATTCAAGCAGCACAGTTCAAGTAGTCATTCAGGAACTGGTGGACGGACATCTGATGATTATTCAGTGATTGATGGTGAAGAACAATGTGAACTTAATGTGTCTTCAAGCTTAGAAAACACGGAATCTGAAGAAGAAGAAATTGCTCAACATCAAGTGATTTTAGAAAAGGATAGAGAATTAGTGTTTTATAGACAAACTGAAGTAGGAGGTTCTCAAAAAAGGACCAAGGTGAAGGGTGAAGATACCATAACTTCTTCCTCTATGAGAAATTATCATGTTAGGGATAGAGATACATATAACAATGCATCTCCTCAGAAGGTTCAAGTAAGAAAAAAACATATCCAGAAAGCACTGTTACAGGTTAAACCAAGTGTGTTCCAGACTGATCGGCTTAGATATGAGAAATTGTATCAGACTTTTATGAACAGAAGAGAAGGGGACTTTGGGAATCCTAGTCCAGGAAAAAGGGCTACATTAGCGTAGTTTCTTCAGTTTCCAACTTTCTACATCCTGTTATTTTGCTTTTGCCTCTGATTTTTATTTTGTTCTTCATCTTTATTTCTTACAATGCTTACTATGCACAGCTGGGTAGAGAATGACTGCATCACATGCTGTTATGAGTATCTATATGACTTATGTGACTTGTGATTTTACTTATCCTGATTACCTTTTGTATTCCCTATATAGGTGGCATTAATCTTCAACAAAGTCGACTGTGTTTTGCCACGCAACATCAGAGAGCTTTTATTTATTCTCCGATTCGATGACATCAAGAAAAATGCTCCTCAGAAGTTTACCACGTTTGAAGTGAGTGCTGCTAGTGGAAAAGGAACACAACCTTTACTCAAGTGGATCAAGGGAGAAGTGGATAAACCCCCTGAAAAGAAATAAATTATACACAAATTTGCTGCAAATGCATATGGCCCATTTAAGTTCTTCTCTCCTCATTTTATATTATTTTCTATCGTACTTTTACTCTGGCAAAGTTTGTTTTATGTGGTCTTTACCTTTAAAAAAAATTCAACAACGTAGGGTATATGCAAGAGGGCTAAGCAGTGATTTGAGAAGGGTGGGGGTACTTTTCTATTGTATTTTAATTTTGCATATTTCTTTACTGCCACATGCACCTTCAAATGCTTAGAATTTCTCCACTTCGTCCAGCCTCTCACCCTTCAAATTCACTTCCAGCACACCAGCATCACTGCTTGCACAGCTCATATTTTTACATTTACCTACATTTTCAGTTTTTTCCTTTCACATACCCATGAGCTGCTTCACACTATCCTCTGACTGTTACAAATGTATTGTCATCCACAAACATCAACTGGTTCACCTTCCACTTCTTTCTGCTCTTCTAAATAGATCAATACATGAAATATAACATATCTGATGGTAGCTCAAAATAGTTCACAAGGATAGAAGTGCCAGTAAACCATAGACAATAACTACAACATTCACCAACACCCCCAGACATTAACCTAACTCAGAAATTTATGCAGTCAATATTTTAGGGACCAGTGACACCTGTATGGATCAGAATTACGCAACAATATTTATGATTGGAGACTAATCTCCATTCAGAGAGGAATGATCATTTTTAGCTTCTATCCCATCTTTCTGCTACTTATCATATCTATAACCCCATATCCTCAGTAATACTGTCCTCAAGGACAGGAACACTTTAGATATTGGAATGAAATAAAAATATCTCTTCAGTTAGTTGCATTATCTCTTTTACATATATTGTTACATCTATGCACACCCATGCAGCACATTCTCAGGATTGAAAACCATTTGATGGCCTCTGCTTTTTTTTTTTTTTTTTTTTTTTTTTTTTTTCCAGCAAACATTTTTGTGGCACAAGGAATATGTAGATTGTGTTGTTACTCTAACACCATGCCTGCTTATGGTATGAAAAAATTGATAAGTGGAGTTATGGGAGTTTTAAGGAAAAGATTTAGGGAAGGTAGTAGAAATGAGGGTAAATAGAAGGTATAGGTGAATTGTCATTCCTCTGAGTGGAGATTAGTCTCGCTATCATAAAAGAATGCTGTGTAATCTATAAGGTTGTCACAAAAGTACCTAGTTTGACTGCATGAAACTTAAGTAGTTGATACATACATATACCAAAGGCTTTTTCCCCCTTATAAGGGAAGTAGCCAAAAAGAAAGGCATAAAAACCATTCCCACCCATTCCATCTCCAATACACTCCACTCCCCTCCACCAACTACCCTCCCTCTTATCTTGGCACCTCCTGGATGACAGGTCATCCCTGTATCTTGTCCACTGCCCTGGGTCAGAGGCAGTGTTGCAAGACACAGCACATCCACAGCAAGGCCGCTTCATTAAATCAGCGACCCCCCCTCTCCATCCCCTCATGCAGAAAAGGAGAAGACAGGGAGAAATCCCTTTAGGCTGCATCAAATTTTTCTCACACATACTACCTCACCCCCCATCCCCCCACCAATTCCACCTCATGTATCACAACATCATCCATATACAACCATTCTCCATTCACCCCTATCTTCTGTCCTCTCCCGTCCTTCCTCAACAGACATTCCCCTCTTCCCCAAAGCCCCTTTCACCCCATCCATCCATCTCATCCTAGGTCGCCCCCTCATGTTCACTCCCTCCACATCTGCCTTTCATACCTCTTTTACTAGTCTTTCTTCACTCATTCTTTCCATGTGTCCAAACCATACACATACTCTTTCATCCACCCTATCTCCCAACTCCCTTAGCACCCCTGTTCTTCACCTCACCTCATTTCTCACTTTATCCAGCCTAGTAACCCCATCATACTTCTCGGACATCTCATCTCAAACACATTCGAACTCCATCTCTCTTCTTCTCTTATGTTCCATTTTTCTGCCCCAAACAGTGCTGTTGGCACAATCACCCCTTCATACAATCTCCTCTTAGCCTCCATTCCCAAATGTCTATTCTTCATTACACTTTTTAATCCACCAAGGCATTTACTTGCTTCTCTCAATCTATATTCTACCTCCACCTCCACTCCTTTTCCTGCCACATTTGCACCCAGGTATCTAAAACTATCCACTTCCTCCAGTCGCTCTCCCTTAATGCTCACTTCCAGTCTGCTGCCACTTTCACCCCTTGTACATCTCATCACCTTACTTTTACCCACATTTATCTTCAATTTTCTTCTTTCACACACTACCCTTCCATTTACCTACATAGCACATCCCTGACGAAGTCCCACCTTTACCTCAAACCACTCGTTCTATCCATTTCTAATCCTGACACATGCTCTACTACTCTCGTAAAAACTCTTGACAGCTCCTAGAAGCTTTCCTCCTATCCTGTATATCTACAAAACCTCCCACAGTGCCTTCATGTCAACCCTGTCGTATGCCTTTTCCAGATCCATAAAAGCCCAAAAAACATCCTTACCCTTTCCTATAGCTTTCTCACATATCTGTCTTACCACAAAGATCCGATCTACGCAACCTCTACCTGTCCTAGTCCACACTGTTCCTCGCCAGTTACTCCCTCTGTTCCTCTCCTAATCCTCTCAATCAAGATCCTCCCATAGGCCTTCCCAACTACTACACTCACACTTGTCCCCTTTTCCCTTGTAAAATGGAACTATACAGGCACTCCTTCAGTCCTCTGGGACTCTACCCTTTCTCCAGGAAACATTAAATAACCTCACCAGCCAGTTCACCATCCCTGTACCTCCTTTTTTTAGACATTCTGCATGGCATCCATCCAGACCATGTGCCTTACGTGCTCACCTCAACAACTGCCTTCACTTCATCTTTCCTTATTTCTCCTCCATTTTCCTCACTCATCACTCTCATTTTCTTAGCACATCCCACTGCAGCTATCTTTCCCTCCCTATCCTCCTTCACATTTATCAACTCCATAAAATACTCTGCCAACCTTCCCCTTACTGCCTTCTCTTCCATTATCATCTCTCCATCTGCACCTTTTACCTTTTCTTCTCTACTTGATTCACCTCCTCTTCCTCTCATAATTTCTTTCTAAAACATCTTTTTATTACTTTCAAAATTTTCTGTCATACTCTTACCCCATTTCACATCTGATCTCCACTTTGCCTCCTTTATCTTGTGCTTTACTTCTCTTTTCTTTTCTTTGTACCTCTCATATGACTCCCTTGTCCTATTTTGTAACCAGTCTATGAAAGCTCGTTTCTTCTCTTCTACAACCTTCTTTGTTTCCTCATCCCACCATTCACTACCCTTCTTTCTACTTCCTCCCGTCCTTGTTCCACACACCATCTTTGCACACTTTGTGACTCCCCCCTTGAACCATCCACATTCCTCCTCCACTCCTAGCTCTACTCTATCCTTCACTCCCTCCCACTCCTCTCTCAGCTTCTTCTTGTACTCCTTTTCCTTTTAATTTAAAGAGTTCACTCTCAGCACCTCCCTACCCTCTGTCCATTTCCTCTTTCTCCATCTCTCCTCCACTCTCAACTTACCTTCCACCAGAAAATTATCTGTTATTCTCCCACTCTCTCCCCATAGCACATGTACATCCTTAACTCTTCCTATTATACTCCTATCTACCACTACGTAGTCCATTAACACTATCTACCACCCTTCCATCCACCACCCTCTCCCATGTGTACTTATGCTTGACTTTCTTCGGAAACACTGTATTTGCTATCATCAACTCTCTTTCTAGACACATCTCCACCATCAACTCTCCACTACGATTCTTTCCTGGAACTCCACACTTCCCAACCACTCCGTCAATTGGTTCATTTCCTACCTTAGCATTAAGGTCTTCCAATACTACTACATTGATGTTCCTCCCTAATCCCTCTATGAACTCATTTAAATCTATCCAAAAAGCCTCCCTTTCTTCTACACTCTTCTCACTACCAGGCCGATTTGCACTTACAAAAACCCACATCTCCTTTCCCAGTTTCACCTTCATCCACATTATCCTTGAAGAAACCTCCTTCCACTCTACTACACTTTCACCTATCTCTTCACTTACTAGTATAGCCACCCCTTCTCTCCCTTGCCCTTTCTTCACTCCTCAGAACCTCCCACTTACACTCCCAAACTCACACTCGGCCTTCCCTCTCAACTTAATTTCACTCAAAGCCAAAATGTCCATCTTTCTTCTCACAAACATACTATCTATCTCTTCCCTTTTATTCTCATCTGTACCACATCCACACACATTTAAAGGCCCAAACCTTAGGAATGTCCCCTGTGGAGCTATAGGGAGAAGGATGCCTTGTCCCAATCCCTGTCATGTTTTTCTCGCCTCTTACGACCCAAGTGGGAATACTTGGTGGCAGCATTCTTTTCCCCCCACCACAGGGTAGGCAAAACAAAGAAATGAAATTCAGAGAAATGGTACAGGACAGGAACAAGGGGTTAGGGGACAGCATAACGGAGGGACAGTAGCAGTATAATAAAAGTTTCATCATTTTTCTGTGAGCAGAGTCCTCCTCTATCACAGACAAAATGATGTGTGGCTCTGGTTCGTAGGGCGCCCCATATAGACCCTAAATATCAACTGCATGCTACTCTGCCACAACAACATGCAGCCAATACCCCAGACTCCCCACTCTCACTGTGCATGAACCCAGACTTAAAGCCAACAGGACCAAATCACTAGATCTAATAAGATCCAATCTAGAAATTCTTACAACTCTTCTACACCTGGAATAATTTCACACTAACATAGTTTGAGCATTTCCCATGAAACATTTTTCAAATTTCATTTATTTTCTCTTGAACTTGAGGAAATCAAGTTGTCTAGGCACTGGTTCCATCCCACACATCGCTGTCATACTCACTGTCACTATCTCAAAGGCAAAACGTCTCTGAAGAATAGATGCAACATCTGCTTCTGGCTCTTCCTTGGGCTTTGTTTTAATGTCTTCAACCTTACGCAGTTTGATGCCCTCTCTAATTGCTTCAAGATGATCACTTCTAGAATCTGTTTCAACAGGAATTGTTTTCTTTGGTTTTGGCTCAACTTTGATGATGGGTTGCTTAATAACTCCGTTTGGCATTGCTGGCATTGGTATGGCTCCTGGCTCACTACCATTAAGAGTATGAAGAAGAGCTGAAGTTGATACCCGGTACATATAAATTCTTTAATATCTAACGTCAACCATTTCTTGAGTCTCTTACTTTCTAGTAGCTATATCTTCATTATCTTCCCTCCTCTGTTTTTCCTATATATTTGAACCTTGTTGGCCATACCACCCTCATCCTTTTTTTTTTTTTTTTTTTTTTTTTTTCTGTTCAACACACCAACATATCCCTTCCTTAGTTCTTTTCTGTAAATAAACATGTGAACCATGATATTCTTGGTATCTAGTCTCTGTGTATTCATTGGGCATTACCCATATTGCCATTCTAGTATTAATCACCCACAGATGCCTTTACAGTTACCAAAACAGATAGATATTTGATAATGTTAAATTGATGTCATTAGTACTGAAAGTTGAATGTGTTGTATTGTGTTTAAAGTGGGTATATGTTTTCACTCAGCCATCCCTCTTACAAGGGAATGTCTTTGGGAATAATTGTTACCTTGAGTTTTGCTGATAAACCCACAGCCCCACAATGGTTGGCACTGAACTGCAGGTCCTCCCATAAAATTCTATGGGAAGAAACTTTGGACTGTTGTTGTGTTTAATTAGTGTGGGACTGCTGTCACCTTCTGAAAGTAGTAGGAGGAGGGAAGCAGTTGCCAGTATCTTTCCATATTTGAGGTGTTGGAAATACAGTTGAAGTTGATAGAACATTATCCTAGTCCAAAAACTTGAGTGCTGGCCTCTTGGGGTTGCACTTGTAGATAAAGGTAAAGGGGTTGATCGGTTTTGTAAATGGGCAGCAGGGAGATGAATCTGTTGTTCATCCTGTAGAGTCACCATTAATAGGTACCCATCATTGGCTTTGGCATATATACACACACACACACACACGAGGTAAATATATATATATATATATATATATATATATATATATATATATATATATATATATATATATATATATATATATATATATATATATATAATCTCAGAATGAATGTATCAAATATCCTAGAAAGACAACTAGAGAATTCTTGGAAGTAATGAAAAATGTGGGAGAGGTTATGGTTTTCTAAAAGATGATCATAAACACTATTATTGTCAGTAGATAGCAAACGTGAAGATCCCTAAAAAGATGTTCTACCATAGCCTCTAACATTTAGTATTGGTTCACTGTATTGCATCTTGTAGCAGTTACACGTATTTAGTCACTTTCAAATTCTATCATAACTTTAGCCATTTCTTTAATATTGTCACTCCAGTTTGATGTAAGTAGTGAATATTCTTGTCTTGTATTAATGATTTTATGATTTATATAGTTTCGATCAGCTCCATAGTTCATTGTTGTTGGCCTTGTCTTCTTAAATATGAGTTTCCTACAACATTCCAGAATTATAAATTTTATTTTATTTAGTTGATATTACTTTGTCATTATTCTCTCTCTCTTGCTTCCCTCCAGAGTCATGTAAATTTATTATTATCGTGTTCATTATTCCAAAACTATCTTGCACAAGTCAGATGTTGGCATGATAACTTTTAGAGTTTGTTCATAGATTCATTAAAAAATTTGAATAAATAATGAATGTATAGTTTTCTCTCGGGTATTAAAATATAAAAGTTAAACACCACTTTAATTGACTCCTATGTTTGATATTTATAGTAATGCCTTTATTTTTAACTAACCTATTTCATGGACAACATATGAGATGTATATTAATTTATGTACTTCATGATCTTCCACTTTTATATTTTGTAATATGACTTCTCCAGTTGGTCCTTTTTTCTCATGGAAGTTAAACAATCAATCTATTGCCCTTGGTCTCCTGCAGAGGACCTGACTCCTGAAATTCATACATACATACATACATATACCAAGGCTTTTTCCCCCTTACAAGGGAGGTAGCCAAAAAGGGAAAGGCATAAAAACACTCCCACCCATTTCATCCCTAAATACACTCCACACCCCTCCCACCCTCCCTCTCATCTGAGCACCTCCTGGATGACGGGTCATCCCTGCACCCTGCCCACCGCCCTGGGTCAGAAGCAGTGTCGCAAGACACAGTACATCCACAGCAAGGCCGCTTCATTTAATCGGCGACCCCCCCTCACCGTCCCCCTCTGCATATAAGGCGAGGACGGGGAGAAATCCCTTCGGGCTGCGTCAAAATTTACTCACACATACTACCCCCGGCCCCCACCCCCCCGCCTGAGTTAAAAAGGGTTTGGAGTGTTACCCCTTCAGTATGGTGATTCCCTCTACACTCATTTTTTTGCAGGAAAGGTGGTTTTGGTAAGCCGAAGGAGTCGCTATACTGAAAGGTTTTGGATTAGTTCATATCCTTTACTGATGTCCTGAATGTACACACAAACCAAAATCCTCCCATAGAATTCCACTTGAAAATGAGAAGTACTGTATACAGTTCTATGCAAGAGCCCTAGTCTCAACTCTCCCATCTCATTACACACTACATACCTACAACAATCTTCCATCTGCACCACACAACATATCCATACAAAAACTTATCCACACTTGGGTCATAAAACAAGAACTTCAAAACCAACCACCAAAAGCTGTTCTCCATTAAATTTCCAAATGTTAGCTCCACAGAAAAATCCTTTCATGGGAACCAAATACTACACTAGTACATAGCTTTTTTCAGGTCTAGAAATGCACAATTAGCCCAACCATCTCATTCTTGTATTACATCTACTAGCCATGAATAGAAACACATTAAGTTTGTGACGCATGATCGTCCTTGTCTAAATCCAAATTAACTTGGATTTAGTACATTGTTTTTTCCAAATGCCTAACCCATCTAATTTTGATAATTCTTTCACAAATTTTAGCTATCGTACTTGTAAGAGAGACTGGTCTATAGTTAGTAGGGTCTTCCTTGTTTCCTCCTTTATATATTAGTACTATATTTGCTCTTTTCCAATCATCTGGAACTTTTCCTTCTTTCAATGAACTGCTTATTAGACTATGTATTTTGTCTGTTTATTCCTACATTCTCTCAAAATCCAGTTTGCCATTTCATCTGGTCCATGCGATTTTCTGACATTGAGATTACTCAAGTGATTCATTATTTCATTCCTTGATACTTCTATCTCTTTCATAGGGGGGACTTTCTCCCACTCAATATCTCTAGGTTGTATGTTCTCCCTTGTAAACACCGATTTAAAATGCTAGTTCATAATTTCTGCCATTTCTATTTCCTCTGTGTATTCAACTCCTTGTAGTTTCTCTAATTCTTGTTTGTTTTTCAGTTTTTGTTTACAAATCTGTAAAATAGTTTTGGTTGATCTTTACATTTTTCTATGACATCTTTTTCATATTTTCTCTTTTCTTCTCTGCACACTTGTACATATTCATTTCTATAACTAGTATATTATTTTCCATTTTCAGGTCTTTTGTCTTTTTTCCATTTTATCCAAGTTTTATCCCTTTTGTCTTTTAACTCCCTACATCTTTTGTTGTACCAGCACTTTACATATTCTTTTTCTTGCTTTTGTTTTGGAACATACTTTTCCACTCCTTTATAAATTTTTGTCAAAATCTTCCATTTCTCTTCTACTGTTGTGTATTCTTTCCCAGTCTGCTTTTTGAAAGAATTCTCTTATTTTATCAAAATTTGTTATTTCATACATTAATCTTCCCTTTTACATGGATGGGGTGGTGTGAGAGGTAAATGCAAGGGTAGTGGGCAAGGGATTGGAGATGGTTAAAGAAAATGGAGAAAAGTGGGAGGTGAGCCAGCTGTTGTTTGCGGACGACACTGCGCTTGTAGCAGGATCGGAGGAGGGATTGAGGAAGTTGGTGGCAGAGTTTGGGAGAGTATGTGATAGAAGAAAGCTGAAGATAAATGTGGGTAAAAGTAAGGTGATGAGATGTACAAGGGGTGAAAGTGGCAGTAGACTGGAAGTGAGCATTTTTGGAGAGCGACTGGAGGAAGTGGATAGTTTTAGATACTTGGGTGCAAATGTGGCAGGGAAAGGTGGAGTGAAAGTGGAGGTAGAATGTAGATTGAGAGAAGCGAGTAAATGCCTTGGTGGATTGAAGAGTGTAATGAGGAATAGACATTTGGGAATGGATGCTAAGAGGAGACTGTATGAAGGAGTGATTGTGCCAACAGCACTGTATGGGGCAGAAACATGGAACATAAGAGAAGAAGAGAGATGGAGTTTGAATGTGTTTGAGATGAGGTGTCTTGAGAAGTATGATGGGGGTTACAAGGCTAGATAGTGTGAGAAATGAGGAGAACAGGGATGGAAAAGGATTTGGGAGATAGGGTTGATGAAAGAATATTAGGATGGTTTGGACACATGGAAAGAATGAGTGAAGAAAGACTAGTAAAAGAGGTATGGAAGGCAGATGTGGAGGGAGTGAATATGAGGGGACGTCCTAGGATGAGGTGGATGGATGGGGTGAAGGGGGCTTTGGGGAAGAGGGGAATGTCTATTGAGGAAGAACGGGAGAGGACAGAAGACAGGGGTGAATGGAGAATGGTTGTATATGGATGATGTTGTGATAGCATGAGGTGGAATGGGCGGGTGGATGGGGGTTGAGGTAGTATGTGTGAGCAAAATTTGACGCAGCCGGAAGGGATTTCTCCCCGTCCTCTCATTTTATGCAATGGGGGGACGGAGAGGAGGGGCCGCCGATTTAATGAAGCGGCCTTGCTGTGGATGTACTGTGTCTTGCGACACTGCTTCTGACCCAGGGCAATGGACAAGGTGAAGGGATGACCTGTCATTCAGGAGGTGCTAAGATAAGAGGGAGGGTGGAGGGGTGTGGAGTGTATTCAGGGATGGAATGGGTGGGAATGATTTTATGCCTTTTTCTTTTTGGCTACCCCCCTTGTAAGGGGGAAAAAGCCTTGGTATATGTATGTATGTAATCTTCCCTTTTTATATTGTTCATTTTTTTCATGTATTTTTCCTCAGTTCCAGTTCAACCAATATATGGTCACTTAATTATTGGTGTCTTATATTCAATCTTGTCCACTATTTCGGGTTCTGATGTGATTATTAGGTCTAGTCTCAATGATTCTTCCTCATTTCTAAACTTAGTATTCTCTTGTATCCATTGCGTCATTGTACGTTCTATAATCATATCAAGTAGTACATTTCCCCATAGGTTGTCTCCACCCTTCACTGACATTTCTTCCCACAGATTTCTTTACAATTAAAGTCACCCATTTCAACTATTCTTCCTCCATCTTCCATTATGTTATCCTTGCTTCTTCTAACATATTTTTGTGTTCTTTTTCTTCCCACGAAGCCGTTTTAGGAGGCACATAATTTACTACAATCTTCCTGCTCATCCCATCCTTGTCCTCCACTTCCATCATAATCATCTCTATTCTTTCCATATGTGACATTCCTCACATTTATATCCTTAGTCAGGAACATAACGCCACCCCTTTGTTTTACCTCTCTGTTTCTAATCTAGGTGTCACTCAGGCGACCGTCCCCGAAGATGGGACATTTCTTCCGAAGCCGAAGAACGTGACCTCGTGCCACCTGCAAGGGATCTCTCCTCCGACAAGGGGATTAGAAGCGACTCACCCAACAGTACATTATGTGACAGGATTATCAGATCCTAAACGGAATTTTCTTTCTTTACACTGATTAATTTCCCATACTTTTTTTTTTTTTTTTTTTTTTGAGCACTTTTTGTTTTTCAAAATGGTCTACAAAGTTCTCTTTGTATTTTTTTTTTAGTTTCGACCATGGGCTTATTATAGCAATAGAAAATTAATTATTAATTTTGTAGATTAAAATGTATCAACGTAATATGCAATTTTGTGGGCGGAAATAAAAATAAAAAGTACCTTCCTACAAGCAAATATGCTAATGAACGAAGTCGGCCTCGGTACTTCCGACAGTACCTCTCCAGGTACATTTTCTTGAATGTTATGGAGCGGAGATACATGCATTTCTTCAAGCTGCAAGAACTTTGTATACCCCGCAAGCTGAGAGAGTGGTTGAAAAGCCCGCCAACGTCTCTCACGACGACGACAACGAGGACGAGCCGGATGACATTTAATTTGCAGGTAATGATTTATTAAACACAGATTAGGTTAGGTTAGACGAATTTATCATCCTTTCATTTCTTCGACGTCGGCATCTATCATAACAAACATGGCGTACCATTCATCCCAAGGTCTAAATATACAGGTCAGACCGTTTACATTCTTCTGCGCAGCTTCTGACGTCATTTGGCTGAGTCCATTTTCTCTTTGTGATACACTGAAGAAAACTGTGAAACGCCAAGGAAGACAGGAACTATAATATTTTATATATATATTATATATTCATATATATATAGACAGGAACTATAATATTTTATATTTATATATATATCTTATATGATATTTGTCAGAATATAACTAATTGCGTGGAGCAGTGCGAGCGAAGGCGACGTCATTTTCGAACGACGGACCAGCTTCAACTGACAGCTATAGGACCCGCTAACCCCACTTTGAACAGCCAGGTGACGTTCACGGGCCCGCTGCGCCAACTCCCTCGAAATTCGGTCGGAAGTGGTTAGACCTTATATTCTTAGATCTTGATTCATCCGACACGACTTCGTTACTTACGAAATCTGTTTTAGCACCTTTTTTGGTTTTTATTTCCGCTCACAAAATTGCATATTACGTTGATACATTATAATTTACAAAATTGATAATTAATTTTCTATTGCGCCCATGGTCGAAACTAAAAATTTACCGTTCTCTTCTCTATTTTTTCAAATAACTTATTTCTTATATATAATTTTTGTCTGTGCAAATAAATTTCCTCCTTCTTTATAAATTTTATCGATGGCATATATATATTTCGTTTCCTTTATTTACATACATTTTATTTTCCATATGATTTATATATTTCCTTTTTATTGTCTCCTTTTCTATATAACTTATATTTCTTTTGTTTCATTTATCATTTATAGAATAGCTCTCTCTATGTACATATCTTCCTTCTTTTTCCATGGAACATATATATTTCATCCATTTCTTGTATTCCTTTTTTTTTCCGTTGTTGATAGTGGCGGGTTAGGATCGGTGTTCCACTGAGACCTGAATGTGAGAACGCCGACGTTCCCGAAAGACTAGACATTTCATTTATTGTGAAAAAAAAAAAAAATGGAATGGGCACAAGTAAGTTATATAATAGCAAACGAAACAATGACTAAAACAAGGGACCTGGAAGTCTTGGTTATGGATGATGTGTTGCATTTATATATATATATATATATATATATATATATATATATATATATATATATATATATATATATATATTGCAGAAAAAACTGGTAAATAAGAAATGTAGTCCGAAAGTTTTCGTCTATTTACCAGTGGTTTTACTGCAAATTATATTTACGTGTCACTTGTGAAATACTGCAATATATATATATATATATATATATATATATATATATATATATATATATATATATTTACCGGGCTGTGGAGTCGGAGTCTGAAGCAATTACGGTGTCACTGGAATCGGAATCGGAGTCGGTAAAAATATATCGACTCCGACTCCAGTTAAATTTACACTTTATAAGGCCTTCGTTTAGTCTGAAGAGTTATGCCGTGCACACTCCTTATAAGTAGATTATAAATATATATATATATATATATATATATATATATATATATATATATATATATATATATATATATATATATATATATATAATGTAATAAATCTCGTCTTCGTGGTCATTCCACTAAACCCCAAAAACGTCCTTGTGCAACGCTGGCTTTGAAATTTATACATAGACCGATAAACATCCAAAGTATTACTTGAGTAAATTAAACACCTGAATTTTACACCATATGCATCGTTTCCATCACTCCATCAGTTTGGTGGTTTCTCCCACTGCTTTGTTGCCAACCAGTAGGATAATTATGATTTCAACTGTAGACTAACGCAGTAATACTATCTCTTCTTTCCTTTTCCCTTCTTTTTTCCCCTCTATACTTTTTAAGAATGAATTATTGAAATAAGGATATTTAGAGTTGAAAAAAAAAAAAATCACATTTCAAACATGTTCAGCTGTATCTTGTTTTGTACTCGTATCGATAAGATCTGTTCCAGAAGCAGAGTAATGTCCATCGCAATAATTGCATAGCAGCGGCGGCGCCAGGAATTTTTAGTTGGGGAGGCTAAGGGGGGGCTGAGCAAATTTTTTGGGGGGCTAATAGTAATATGATAATACACATATATTATCTTCATTTCAGAAGGGGAGGGGGTTAATGGTTGGGCTAGCACTGATGGCTGACAAATCTTTAGCCCTGGCAATTAAAAATTCCACTTAATAAAATTATTTCAATGAGTGTTTTAAATTTTCAATTTGCTCATTTCAGTTGGGGGGGCTAATGGGGGGGCTGGCCACTTTTTTGGGGGGGCTAAAGCCCCCCAACCCCCCCCTGGCGCCGCAACTGTTGCATAGCAGTACCAGTATGTAATTAAACCAAGAGGTACTTGTGTCAGTAATTTCAGTACATTAAGACAAAAGAAGGTATGAAAACATATGAAGGATGATGATACCCAAAAAGTATGTATGATACATTACCTTTCAGTATCATACATGTTCAGCTGTAACACTCGACCTTGTACCGTACTCGTATCAATAAGGTTTATTTTCTCTATATTTACTGTTTCCTTTCAAGAAATTTGCCTAAACTTCTTTTATTAAGTATTTTCATTTTTTATTTTGTATTTACAAAACTATATATGTAAAAAAATCTTCCATTATATATTTTTTATGATTAGGTTTGTATATCCTTTCCAAAGGTTATATTTCAAACTTTGTTATAAAGTACAGTATTTTTGTTTTTGAAATATTCTTATCACTTATTTGCAAAGATACATATTATGCCAAATGGCTTACATTATAGAATCTTTTTTTTCACAGAATTTTCTTCAATATCCTTTCAATTTTTTTTTCTAATTCACTTATAAAGTATTAATGAAGAGGTCAAACATAGGAAAGCCACACTATAACATATATATTTATTCTTTGATATAAACCAGTTATAATGATATAAGTCTACTCAAGATTGGAGCGTATGTGTGTGGTATAGGCTTTATAAAATATGTAGGCCTTAATCAGTTAATTACATGAAGAGGAGTCGGAGTCGGTGGTGCCAAAAAATATAGGAGTCGGGGTCGGAGGTTTTGTGTTCCGACTCCACAGTCCTGTATATATATAATATATATTGTCACGTGGGTCACGTGACGAAGCTTGGAAGAATGTCAGCGCGGACGTTTCGTCCCCCGCTGACCACGTGATTCGGCTCGAGATGAAGGTTTGGAGCTGGTCAGCCAGCACACCTGACCCAGGCCGGACGAACGTGAGGTCATGCATAGCTTCCAGTGCTGCCAACTGTCCCAAGTACGAGGTCACCGCTGCCACTACGCACATGCGCAGATCGCCACCACCCACTCTCCCTCACCCTCCCGGATGTATAAGAGGGAAGGACATGGAGATGAAGGGTGTCCCAGCGTTCTCTGGCGACGGCTAAGGCTTCGGAGAAAGTGACGTATTTTTGGTTCTTGACTTCTTGCGAAGTCTTCCTAATGGCGAACTCAGGGCATTTTGGGTACGCGGCGGAGTGGTTCCCACAACAGTTTACGCAGAAAAGCTGCTTTTCCTGACAGTCCTGCGTGGGATGGCTTTTTCCACACCGAGCGCATCTGGGGGCTTTCCGTCTACAATCACCCTTGGAGTGTCCCAGGAGTTGACATCTGGTACATCTCTGCACGGTGGGCAATGTAGGGGACCACCTGGTGGAGAGTGTAGCCTAGTTTGACTGTGGAGGGGAGGGAGGCCATGAGGAAGGCCACGCATACTGACCCAGTCAGAGACCCGTCCCTGGACGTGAGTCGTTTTATGGAGTCGACTGGGAGGTCCTGAACTTCCATGTCGGCTTTAAGGAGTTGTTCAGCGTTCTCGTCGAGAGATACTCCTTTGATTACTCCGACGACGATGGTCTTTGAAATTCTTGTTTCTATCCGTAGAGGTGGTTGTCTCTCTGCTTCGAGTAAGGCTGTGCGCAGTAGCTTCCCCTGTTGCTGCTCCGAGATACAACTGACCAGCCATTCTCCTTTTGGTGTTTGGCGAATACCTTCGACTGGCCCAACTGCATTTTTTAACATTTGGGCCTGCCGCCAAGAGCCCATCTTTGTGAAGCGGGCGGGGTCGTCGGAGGATTTAATGATGACCGGAAATCTTGAGGGACCTGATACTGGCCGGGGCTTCCTGGGTCGTATACGCCTGTTGGAGACGACTTGCCATTTCTCTTCGGGCGAGCCGCGGTGGGAAGTTACAGCTGCTGCGTAAGATACGCGGGCTGGAGCGCGATCCCCTTCCCCTTCTTCAGGTGCGAGAGGGGTAGCGTTGGCATGTGGGGGAGGCGGGGGGGGGGGCTGGTCGGCGATAAGTCCGGCGGGCGGGATACAGTTTTCCGCAGGTAAAACTGGGTCCTCATCCATGTCTTCCGGAAGGTCCCAGTCAGGATTCCCTGAGCGGCGGGCGCCGCGGAGGCGCTTTCGACGGTGAAGGTCTTGAGGAGAAGTATTTTCGTCTTCACTGCAGGAGAAAATGCTCTTTGGGTTTGAAGGTTCTTCCATTTGGACAAGGTGGGTGGGGAGAAATTTCTCCCACGGTGCGCGCACTCTCACAGTGAGCCAGGCCAATGTGTGCTGTGTGCTCTCTCTGGATAATGTGATGTCAGCCAGCACACCTGACCCAGCTCCAAACCTTCATCTCGAGCCGAATCACGTGGTCAGCGGGGGACGAAACGTCCGCGCTGACATTCTTCCAAGCTTCGTCATGTGACCCACGTGACATTCTTCCAATGACGGAAACAACTCGCGGGCGGATCGCAAGTTGAAAAGTGTGCCTATTTAGCCTTGCTACCTCGATCTTAAACTACTCCTACAGCTCTGACTGGCTGACAAACGTGAAGTCATGCTTAGCTTCCAGTGCTGCCAACTGTCCCAAGTACGAGGTCACCGCTGCCGCTACGCGCATGCGCAGATCGCCACCACCCACTCTCCCTCACCCTCCCGGATGTATAAGAGGGAAGGACATGGAGATGAAGTGAAGGGTACACACTTTACGGCCGTCTGCCGTTGAGGGCGGACCCCCCCCCTCCCCTCCCAGTTCCACGGAGGGAGGCACCAGGACGCAGGAGACCACGAAGAGATAGAGTCGTAGGACACTTTACGGCCGCCGCCGTTAAGGGCGGACCCCCCTCCTCCCCTCCCAGTTCCACGGAGGGAGGGCACCAGGACGAAGGAGATCGTCGGAGCAGGAGACCAAGGAAGAGACGTGCGCCCGTCCGCCAAGGAGAAGGACACAGGGGACTCGTCTGAAGAAGGAATCGACGCTCGAGGAGAATTCATCCTCGCGCTCGCAGAGCCGAGGAGTGGTTTGTTATTTATAATTTTGTACATATTGAGTAGGCCATGCGATATATCACACAGGTGATATTTCTATTGTATGTGTTCAGTTAGCTTAGTGTGTTGGTGTTATCCAATAAAAACACATGTTAGTGTTACCTTGGTGTTTTTTTTTTTTTTCTCTCACGCCCAATTTCTCAATAATACCGAATATATGCCTAATTTGTACCCCCCTGACATATATATATATATATATATATATATATAAAGCAATGTTACAGATATACTGGATAAGTTGTTGACAAGGTTAGCATTTTAAATCTAAATTTGTCCAATTTAAATCCATTACTGAGACACCTACCCTGTTGTCTTAATATGATGACTTTACATCACTAACACCTTTATTAGATCGCGTCTTTCCAGACGCAACATAAATTAGATAAGATGGGATTACCAGCACTACGAGGAAAAAAGAAACATGATTTAGAACCATGAAAGTCGTGGAAAGAAAGATAACGGGAAGGACGTGGTAGTATGGAATGGTAGAATATCGAGAGATCGTTCCATAAATCTAGAAAGAATGTTTGAAGGATGTTAAGAAGTATGGTTTTCATAGGTGTGTCGATATGTGAAGAAAAAAAACACAGATAACATAGATGATCTAAAAAAAAAAAAAAAAAAAAAACAGTGGCGACACAAAGATCTCCACAAGAATTGATTAAGCCCTATATATTTAATCAACTAACCACTTGGAGTCCACTGCTGAATAAAGGACTCTCAACCTTTTCCATAAGTCGTGTGATTGCACCAATCTCTGCTACGTCATTTTTGCAAACTTCTTATCGCCTCTCCTGTCTGGTCTTCCACGTTTTCTGTAACGTAACACTCTATCTCCAAATCTCCTTTCTGGCTGCTTTCTTTGCCCAATTCCATTTTTTCCTCTTTACCTCACCGATAAACTCTTCTACCCTGTCTGCTGTCTTATCCTACATGCCATCATCCTGTCTGTCAGCGTTATTCTCAGCATTTATGTGTCCACTTCTCTCTATGTGTAACAAAACAAATGTGTTTTGCTACATGTAATGGTGGTTTAGCGGGTGAGGTAAAGTGTCTGCTGGTTTTTACTGGTTTTATTCAGGTACGAAGATTATGTACAACTATGCCCTTGGTCTAAGCACTCCTCGTGTCGAGCCTTAACCTCGGCACTGTCTCCTGCCAGGTACGTTACTTTGGCTGTCCTCCTGCCACGTCGGTGACCTCGGCATTCCTATCTCTCGGCGGCAAAAATGTCGTAATTGCAAAGGTTTACAAAGTAGGGTGGCCAGACGTCCTCCTTTAGGCCGGACAGTCCTCCTTTTGAGCACTTTGTCCTCCATCCGGCGCAACCTCACGCCGGACGTGCATTTGTCCTCCTTTCTTGGGGCGTGACAAAAATAAATGAATAAGCAATTGAATAAATAAATAAAGAATAAATAGATAAATGAATAAATAAATAATTCTAGGTATACAATGACGCCGTACAATTAAATTGTGTAGGAGTACCCAGGCCAAGATCAACGTCGAAACTCGGCAGCCGTAAACAGGAACTACACAGGAACAATATTGTGAACGTGTGATTGCATGATTCACATCTCAATGGGCTGCAGTCCTGATGTGGACACGGTGCAGTGTGGTTTGGCAACTAATTTATGAGGGTAAGGAGTCTGAAAATGCCGAAAAGAAAGAGGGCAGAAATACAAAAAGAAATAAACCTCCAGGCAACCAATGTGAGGATACAACTAGGTTTTGTTTGTGTTGTAACTTGGTAGGAAATACAGGTATTTGTTTTTTGTCGGTTTCATTAGAAGTGAAAAATATTATTTACTTTCAGTTTTTTATTATATATATATATATATATATATATATATATATATATATATATATATATATATATATTACTGTATACTATATGCAGTGTCCTTTTTGGACATGGCCACCCTATTACAAAGGCGGATCATGCCGACAGAGACCTTTTGATCCATAACTCGGTTGGATGAGGAAAAAATATGTATATAATAATGATAAATAAAAAATTAACAATATGAATAAATAAATAGATGCATAGGTATAGTTAAATAATAAACAGGTAAATAGTAAATAATAATAAATTGACAGATAACTAATAATGAATGAAAAGCAAATAATAAACAGACAATAAACAAATAAACAACATAGAATAAATGGCAGTCATTATAGCATCTTGCTTAGGAATTTATCAAAATGATTCTTAAAGCTTCGAACTGAACTACATTGCACTGCCTCTGCAGGAAGTTTATTCCATTCATTAACTACACGGTTGGCGTTGTTTCTACCCACTTCCAAATTAAATATATTTCCTGACAGTTTGAGACCATTATTTCTTGTCGGATTCTCATTCAGTTTGAAAATTTTGTCACTTTTGATGTTGTCAATTCCCTTTAGAATCTTAAAGACCTGTATCAAATCACCTCTGAGTCTACGCTTTTTTAGGGAAAACAGATTCATGTTTTAGTCGATTTTCGTATGATTTATTTTTGATATTTGGAACCAGTTTTGTGGCTCGCCGTTGTACTTTTTCCAGTCTGTCAATGTCTTTAATGAGATTCGATGACAATACGGAAACAGCATATTTCAAATGTGGACGAACTAACGATTTATATAGTTTGTTAATGAGAGATGGAATTTTGAAGTCAAAAGATCGCGCAATCAGTCTTAGAAGCTTATTTGCTTTCTCAGAGGCTGAAATACACTATTTAGATGATTTGAAATCGTTACTGATAATTACGACGAAATCCTTTTCACTATCCACTTATGTTAACGAATTTCCAAATAACTTGTAATCGTACTTACTGTTATCTTTACCTATGTGTATAACCTTGCATTTACTTGTGTTAAATTTCATTAGCCACTTTTCAGACCATTGCTGTAACTTATCTAAATCTTCTTGAATATCTAATTGATTTAAGTGATCATTTGCCATTCCGCAGAATTTAGCCCGTGGTGTATATCATTTATATATACTATGAATAGAAGTCTTGATTGAGAGGATTAGGAGAGGAACAGAGGGAGTAATTGGTGAGGAACAGTGTGGGTTTAGGACAGGTAGGGGTTGTGTAGATCAGATTTTTGTGGTAAGACAGATATGTGATAAAGCTATAGGAAAAGGTAAGGATGTTTTTGGGGCATTTGTGGATCTGGAAAACGCTTACGACAGGGTAGACAGGAAGGCACTGTGGGAGGTACTGCATATGTACGGGATAGGAGGAAAGCTGTTAAGAGCAGTCAAGAGTTTTTACGAGAGTAGTAGAGCTTGTGTTAGGATTAGAAATGGAGAGAGTGAACGTTCAATCTTTACATGGATGGGGTGGTGCGAGAGGTGAATGCAAGGGTAGTGGGTCAGGAGTTGGAGATGATTAAAGAAAATGGAGAAGAAAAGTGGGAGGTGAGCCAGTTGTTGTTTGCTGACGACATTGTGCTTGTAGCAGCATTAGAGGAGGGATTGAGGAAGTTAGTGACAGAGTTTGACAAGGTGTGTGAAAGAAGGAAGCTGAAGATAAATGTGGGTAAAAGTAAGATGATGAGATGTACAAGGGGAGAGAGTGACAGCAGGCTGGAAGTGGATACTTTTAGATACTTGGGTGCGAATGTGGCAGGAACGGGAGGAGTGGAGGTGGAGATAGAATGTAGATTGAGAGAAGCGAGTAAATGCCTTGGTGGATTGAAAAGTGAAATGAGAAATAGACATCTGGGAATGGATGCTAAGAAGAGATTATATGAAGGAGTGATTGTGCCAACAGCAATGTACGGGGCAGAAACATGGAACATGAGAGAGGAAGAGAGAAGGAGTTTGAATGTGTTTGAGATGAAATGTCTGAGAAGTATGATAGGGGTTACTAGGCTAGATAGAGTAAGAAATGAGGAGGTGAGGAGGAGAACAGGGATGGAAAGGGAACTGGGAGATAGGGTTGATGAAAGAGTATTAAGATGGTTTGGACACATGGAAAGAATGAGTGAAGAAAGATTAGTAAAAGAAGTGTGGAGGGCGGAGGTGGAAGGAGTGAATATGAGGGGACGTCCTAGGATGAGATGGATGGATGGGGTGAAAGGGACATTAAAAAGAGAAGGTTGTCTGTTGAGGAAGGACGGGAGAGGACAGAAGATAGGGGTGAATGGAGAGAGGTTGTGTATAGATGATGCTGTGATGCATGAGGGGGAGTGGGTGGGGGATGGGGGGTGAGGAAGTATGTATGAAAAAAAAAAGAATAAATAAATAAATGAAGCAGCCCGAAGAGATTTCTCCCCGTCTTCTCCTTTTCTGCATGGGGGGACGGAGAGGGGTCGCCGAATTTATGAAGCGTCCTTGCTGTGTATGTGCTATGTCTTGCGACACTGCTTCTGACCCAGGGCAGTGGACAGGATGCAGGGATGACCCATCATCCAGGAGGTGCCAAGATAAGAGGGAGGGAGGAGGGTGGAGGGGAGTGGAATATATATGAAATGGAATGGGTGGGAGTGGTTTCTATGCCTTTTTCTTTTTGGCTACCCCCCGTGTAGGGGGAAAAAGCCTTTGGTATATGTATGTATTAATAGAAGTGGCCCAAGAACGGAACCCTAAGGAACTCATCTCGTAACATTTTTCCATCTAGAAGTTTTGCTATTTAAAACAACTCTGTTTTCGATCATTCAACCAAAATCTAGTCGAACTTAATAGGCTACCACTTACTCCGTGTGAAGCTAATCTAGTAAGTAGCCTTTCGTGGGGGACGGTATCAAAAGCTTTTGCAAAGTCTAGATATATTAAATCTATATTGTTTCTTTTGTTATAATTCGAGATGACTGTGTTGTAGAGTTCGAGTAAGTCACGCAAGAACGTTTCCGTCTGAATCCATGCTGGCTATCATTTATCATACAGTTACTTTCTAAATGGTGTTCGATAGTATCTGATTATAATTTCCATCATTTTTTCTACGATTAAAGTCGGGCTTATAGGCTTGTAGTTATTTGGTTTCTTTTTGTCACCTTTTTTGAATATGAGAGTAACGTTAGCTTCCATTCTCTTGGGACATCTCCGGATATGATGTATTTCTTGAAAATAATTTCTAATGGAACGAAAATCTCATTTTTCATTTCCTTTAAGATTCTTGGATGCCAACCGTCAGGCCCTTGTGTTTTACTAAATTTGAGTTTCTCTATACACCTTTTAATTTTTTCTTTTGTTATATTTACCGTAGTGAGTAGGTTCACCCTAGATTTTTCACACGTTTCAGTTTGGAGTTCTCTTTGAGGTGTTTCGTTTACGAACACTGAAATAAAATAGTTGTTTAAAATATCACACATTCCTCCATTTGAATATTCAAGTTGACCGTCAGCAGAAAATAGTGGGCCAATGTTATTCCTAACCCCTACAGCATCAGCGGCATACGTCGTATGTAGCAAATTAAAAAACTCGACAAAAAATAGGCATTACGTCGAGGGTCAAATCTGTGGTAATGACCAAGTAGCTCTATCCTTTGGCTATAAAAGATTATATATATATATATATATATATATATATATATATATATATATATATATATATATATATATATATATATACATATATTGACAAAACTGGCAACCCCGGCAGCAATTTTTCGGGGGTAACTTGGGGTAGAAAATCGGCCATTTGGACGTGATTTAGGCGACTGGTGTCCGAAACGAAGTATTAGGAGGTAAAGTTGTACTTCTACAGTTAGACAGGTGCTATTTAGTACGTATTTAGACGTATAGAACTGGCAATTTCGCACTGCCAATTTTCGTAATAAATGCGTAATACAAAATGTGGCCGGACAATATTGGTGTAATGGATCCTTACTAAAACATTTACCAATCACCTATCCTCCATAAAATTATAATAAAAAAGGTACCGAAAAATCAATTTACCACATAACAAAATTATAAATATTTGCCAAAAAATCCACAAAAAATATTCATAAACACGTTTTCCGTGTCAGACTTATGGGTGACTGTACATTGGTTTGAAACAACATTAAGGTAAAATTCCTTCACTCTCTGAAATTCTAACGAAGCTTCTCCGAAAAATACGACTTTCTTCAACTTTCGCTCGCATATCTCGACAAAATCGACCCAGTTTCTCCACTTCTAGACTAAGGTTAATCAAAATAAGCAAGATTTGTTGGTTTTACATCATTTTGAGTTTATTTAAACAATAAAAGGGCCGATTTTGGCTCCGACGCTGTACGGGTTAATAACCTTTTTATCTTTAATGTAACTATAGAATTCTTTGGATTTGGATTTATCAGTGATATTCATTTCGTATTGCCGTTTTCGTTTTTTTTTCCATTTTTTAAATCTCTCTGTATTATTACATAACTTTGATAGTCATTAGGTGAACCCGAGCACTTATATTTCTTATAAGCTTGTTTCTTTTTAGCAATACTTTTTTTTTTTTTTTTTTTTTTTTTTATTTATTTTTTTTTTTTTTACCATTTTGGGTGGGTCTATCCATAAACGGAATGTAAATATGAATTATCTTAATAAACGTATTTTGAAATATTTCCTACATCTGATCTACAGGGGCCGTATACACAAAACTTGTTAGCACTAACAAATAGCTGTTAAGGGTAACAAATTCCTGTTAAGGCTAACATTTAGCTGTTAAGCACTAACAGTGATACAGAAAACTTGTTAGGGCCTTAAAAGTACTGTTAAGATAAAAGTGCTGAGGAGGACTATTATGCTCTTAACAAGTTCCTGTTAGTAGAGAAGATGGCGGAGCAACAACAACTAAAAAGATGACTGCGAGTTTATCGACAGCGACGGGACATATTTAACGAGTACAATGATGACGAACTCATCAAACGCTTCAGAATGAACCGTGCTGGTATAATAAAAATGGCTGATTTAGTGAGGGACAAACTTCAATCCCGAACAGAACGGAATCGACCACTGAGTCCTGAGACGAAGGTGGCAATTACCCTATGATATTTAGCCACAGGTAAAATGCAGCAGTGGCGAATTTGGGACCTCGCAAGCATCAATCAGCCGTGTCATTACTCAAACAATTGATGCACTATCAGAACCAGATATTGTAACTCAGTTTGTAAAATTCCCATTGACTCGCCAAGAAGTGCAAGTAAAACAAGCAGAGTTCATGGAAAACTGTAGGTTTCTCGGTGTTGTGGGTACCATAGATGGCACAAACATTAGAATTGGGGCTCCAAGTGTCGATGAACATTTATATGTAAACAGAAAACAATACCATAGCATCAACGTGCTTTGTCATGCCTCCCTCTTATCCTTGTGGTTTAATCGCCCATTTATTATTATTTTTTCTCCATAATCACGTTGATCAAGAGGAGTGTTTCCTCTTGTGACCAGTTTGGCTTCCTTTTCTTTTTCTGTGTTTCTTCTGCCATGTCTATGTCCTCTGAAATTATTGTTGAGTCTTCTGTCGGAAGATTTGTCTGTGGCACGGCCGCCTGTACAATGCGCCTTCGTCCAAAAATATCTGTCGTTGGTTAATAAGTACTTCTAAAAACCCATACATACGATATCTATGTGCTATCATGATACTTTATTAATAAATTCTGAACAACTGTATTAATAATACTGTTTTATGTGTGCAATTTTTGATAATACGTCCATTTACATGTTCATAAGCTGCTAACTTCAGCGCTGTTTAGCGGTACTTGACAAACAACTGTTTGCTAGCTAACAGTTGTTAGTTAAGCATTGGTGTATAACTTTTAGTGGTTTTCTGTTAGCTAGCAGAGATTGTTAAGGCTAACAAAAAAGTTTTGTGTATACGGCCCCAGGTCTTTCGTTTAATTTTTCCTCCCAATCTGTAAGCTGAAGCTCTTGACGTAGTCCTATGAACTGAACTTTACTAAGATCGGGTATTTTAGATACACAATTATATATTCTAAAATTTTAGCAGTTTGAATCTAAGTTGTGATCGCTATTTACAATAGTTTCACCAACTTCTACATCGGTTATCATGCTTTCACGGCTAGTGATCAATAGATCGAGTAAGTTTCCATGTCTTGTGGGCTGAACTAAGTAATTGTCACCGAGAAAATCTATCAAGCGACTACCTATACGGACATGTTCAAGGGTCATCCAATCAATGTCAGTAAAATTGAAATCGCCCATTATCAACAAGTCCTGGTTGCAGAAACTAGACATTTCTTGAAACAACAGTTTGTCGTCTGTTATGATAATGTTTTTGGCCTACGTTATATATTACACCTACATTGATATTTTGTCCATTTGTTTTTGGGTTAATTTTACCCACAAACTATCATATGCATCCTGTTTCCATTTCTCTAAAGCACAGGCATGTACATTGCTTTTAACGTACAACAGAAGCATCCCCCCCCCACCTTTCTTGTGGTTTCTATCCTGATGAAAGTGTTTGAATCCCGCAATATTAAATTCAGCTTCAAATTCTTTACCATGTCTCGGTTATTCCTATCGTATCGAGATATTTGCTTTTGACATACGCCTGTATTTCTTGGAATTTATTCCTAATACTACGAGCATTAAAGTACATGTTATTAAGAAACTCGTGATTATTTCTTTTTGACGCGTTTTGTATTTCAACATCATGCCTTACATTGTAATTTTGTTCGTTATTGACACCTTGCTCTATATTGACATTTGGTCCTTCATTGACATTCAATGCCTCATGGACATTTGCCCTATCACGGACATCTGGTCCCTCACACTCATTCGATTTCTTATGTATACCTTGCCCCTCTACGTCACCGCGTTCCGTACCGGCCACCCGTCGTTCACTGACATCTGTCCGGCAACCCTTCCTAAAATGATATTCTGTCCTCCACTGACATTATATCCTACCGTGATATTTTGTCCTCCACTATCATTATATCCTATCGTGATATTTTGTCCTCCACTATTATTACATCCCATCGTGATATTTTGTCCTTTGACATTATATCTTAATGTAATATTTCGTCCTCTACCGACATTATATCCTAAAATGATATTTTGTCCTACACTGATATATTGCTCTAGTTTATTGCTATACCCTACTCCGTATGTGAGATGTGTTAGTTATCAAATATAGGTACGAGTGTTAGTTCCGTTATATAGGGGTTAGTTGTATGGTTGGTGGGTGTGGTTACATATGGTATATATGTATTAACTTATGGTAATATAATTGGGGTTCAATGGATCTGGTGACATTAGGCATCTCGTGTGGTGACACCGTAGGATCATCCTGTTATGATCTTACGTAGCATTTAGTCAGGTGTTTGAGATTTGGAAATCGTTGATGTCTGCAATATTAGAGGTCTTGCCAAAGACGAGTACCATGTCGCATGTGTGTGGATCATGTGTGTGGTTGGTGATGGTCAGTGACGGTTACAATATACACACAGCTTTGTTTTCGTAAATTTTCAAGTTTCACATGCATAGATTATCAATATTAGCCCCAAATCCATGACTTTCACATCAATAAGTTGAGACTACAGTGATTATGAAATTTGTTTCTCATATAATTGTCCAAATGTGATACTTTTTTTCCCCATTATATTTGGTCAGTTTAATAATTTGGCTTAAATAATTATACTTTCAAATTCAATATTACCACCACACTTCTGATCTGTAGGGGAAAAAAATGAAACAGGATTCAAAGAGGGATATTGATTGCCCGATGTTTTGGCAATTTTTAGGACTGTCTTGAAGTGTATCATGGGATACGGAAAGCACAAGTTGCTTATAGTGCCCACAGCTGAACCTGGAACAGGAACTGTACCACCGGGGTGTGCCGTGCTCCTCTCGTGTCACATGCCTATTGACATATTTAAATTTATGTACGTGTATATATATCTAAGTCTAAATAAAAATATTCTTCTAAAAAACACTGTGGAAGTCGGGGACAAGTGGTATTACGGTGACACTTTGTCCTAAAAATATTCTTGAAAAAGCGCTTGGGTAAGTCGGGGTCAGGTGGTATTCTTCTTCTTCTTCTTCTTCTTCTTCTTCTTCGCGTTCCTCTTCTTCTTCTTCTTCTTCTTCTTCTTCTTCTTCTTCATCGCGTTCTTCTTCTTCTTCTTCTTCTTCTTCTTCTTCTTCGCGTTCTTCTTCTTCTTTGTGTTCTTCTTCTTCTTCTTCTTCTTCTTCTTCTTCTTCTTCTTCTTCCTCGCGTTCTTCTTTGCGTTTTTCTTCGCGTTCTTCTTCGCGTTCTTCTTCGCATTCTTCTTCGCGTTCTTCTTCTCGTTCTTCTTCGCGTTCTTCTTCCTCGCGTTCTTCTTCCTCGCATTCTTCTTCGCGTTCTTCTTCGCATTCTACTTCGTGTTCTTCTTCGCGTTCTTCTTCGCGTTCTTTGTGCCGGGGATCCCGTGTTGGGGTTCCGCCCCGAGGCCGAGGCCGAAGGGGAAAACGAGGGATTAGTATATATAGATCTATATATATATATATATATATATATATATATATATATATATATATACAAGCCGCGGGCTTCGCCCTCCCCGGCTTCGCCGGAAGCTTGGCTGCGCAAACAGCGGCCTACGGCCGCAGCTTTCCGCGCTCTAATCCCTCGTTTTCCCCTTCGGCTTAGGCCTCGGCCTCGGGGCGGAACCCCAACACGGGATCCCCAGCACAAAGGAGAACGCGAAGAAGAACGCGAAGAAGAACACGAAGTAGAATGCGAAGAAGAACGCGAAGAAGAACGCGAGGAAGAAGAACGCGAAGAAGAACACGTGTCACATGCCTATTGACACATTTAAATTTATGTACGTGTATATATATCTAAGTCTAAATAAAAATATTCTTCTAAAAAACACTGTGGAAGTCGGGGACAAGTGGTATTACGGTGACACTTTGTCCTAAAAATATTCTTGAAAAAGCGCTTGGGTAAGTCGGGGTCAGGTGGTATTCTTCTTCTTCTTCTTCTTCTTCTTCTTCTTCGCGTTCCTCTTCTTCTTCTTCTTCTTCTTCTTCTTCTTCTTCTTCTTCTTCTTCTTCCTCGCGTTCTTCTTCGCGTTTTTCTTCGCGTTCTTCTTCGCGTTCTTCTTCGCATTCTTCTTCGCGTTCTTCTTCTCGTTCTTCTTCGCGTTCTTCTTCCTCGCGT
>NC_134780.1:32796569-32804069 GCF_046742065.1 Oratosquilla oratoria
GTTTATATGATTCTCAGGGGACATATTCATAATAATGACCCCCAGGTCCTCATTATCTACTTTTTTTATTTCTTCCTCTCCCACATTATATTATCCCAAAATTATTTTTTTGCTTCTTCCAAATTCCATTATACTACATTTCTTAATATTGAATTACATCTCCCACTTTCTACTCCATTCCCATACTTTATTGAGATCACTCTGCAGCGACTCGCAATCTTCTACAGTGTTCACTTTTTTTCAACAATTTTACATCGTCCGCAAAGAGGCTCATATAACTTTAAATTCCTTTATCCATATCATTAATATATATAGCAAACATTATTGGGGCCAGAACTGTTCCTTGTGGAACTCCAGTAATCACTTCATCCCAATTGGTATGTTTGTTTCTTATCACCACTCTCATTTTTCTTTCATGCAAGAAGTCTTCCATCAACTTCAGCAGTTTGCCCTGTATTCTTCCTGCAGTTTCTAATTTCTTGATCAATTTCTTATGTGGCACCTTATCAAAAGCTTTTTTCAGGTCTAGAAATGCACAATCAGCCCATCCATCTCTTTCTTGTGTTACATCTTTTAGCTTTGAATAGTGTCATGTAAAACGACCTTGACTTATAAAAAAAAAAGAGATGATTTATCTACGGACATAGTCGTGATAGATGTACTACTTCAAAACAATTAGGTTATTTGCCAGGTCCGGCGTAGTACGGTGACAGAAAAATTAAAATGAAACATTTATACACTCTATTAAACTATACATTTAACAACTTTGGCCTATTCAAACAACGTAAACGGAATTATAAATGATGAGAATATGCAAATCAAAGGTACAGTAAAAGGAAAATACAAATCTAAATATTTCGAAAGCGAATTAAAAACTCCGTACATTTAATTATTGCTAAAACAACTCCTAAGTAGATAAAAAGTCTGGTCACCACGCGTAGCACTGTAGTATAACAAAAGATTACCTAGAACAACACTTAAACAAAGGGGTTTACCTTAAACTTACGGAAGGCGGCAGCTTCCTCTTCGGGGAAAAGAAGATGGAAAAAAAGTATCGAGAAACGGGTTGACCCTCTCTATATAGGCTCGCCAATTGACCTGATGGTCACTGGAGCCAGTGGCCGAAAGGTCAGATAGGAAGTGCTTTCCTATCCCACTTTAAAGATCGGCATATAAGCCTAAACCACTATACGGCCTTTAAAGAACCCACACAAAACTACTATGCAAATACATATACATAATAAATCTTAATACTAACACATAAAAGAAAATGTACCCCAAAAAGGACAATCGTGTGGCCACTCATCACATATGGGTCCAGCCAGCCGGCCGGGCGATTGAGTGTTGCCATACGTGGGCAAATTAAGATTACAAAAATTAAAAGGTCAAGAATAGTACGGAGCAGCGTACGTCTTGACAAAGGTAAAGAGATACCGCCATACACCAAGAGATTAGTTGTAAGAAATCTGGTTACATTATAGAATAAAATTGTAAATTACAAAGAAAGAAATATAACCACAATTAAATTAAATCATACATCTTGGCAAGATGTGCCGCGATGCCCAACGTTCCCGGGTCATGACCTGAGCAAGGGTAATCACAAAAGACCGCCGCTGCTTTGACCATTGTTAACGAACTGGGTATGTCAACTTGGACGCAGTTGTACGATAGAAAGGGTGTGTGTGTGAAAACTGTGTGCAAGCCGATTACTTGCGACCACCACTATCAAGAAAGAAAACACGTGACATCGGGATACGTGACAATAGAAACACATTAAGTTTGTGACGCATGATGGTCCTTGTCTAAATCCAAATTTCCTTGGTTTTATTATTTTTTTCCAAATGCCTTACCCATCTAATTTTGATAAAAAAAAATTCACAAATTTTAGCTATCGTACTTGTAAGAGGTTTATAGTTAGTAGGGTCTTCCTTGTTTTCCCCTTTATATATTGGTACTGTATTTACTCTTTTCCAATCTTCTGGAACTTTTCCTTCTTTCAATGAACTGCTTATTAGACTATGTATTTTGTCTGTTAGTTCGTTCCTGCATACTCTCAAATCCAGTTTGCCATTTCATCTGGTCCATGCGATTTTCTGACATCGAGATTACTCAAGTGATTCGTTATTTCTTTCCTTGTTACTTCTATCTCCTTCATAGGGGGGCTTTCTCCTCCCACTCGACATCTCTAAGTTGTATGTTCTCCCCCCCTTGTTCATAATTTCTGCCATTTCTATTTCCTCTGTGTATTTAACTCCTCCTTGTCGTCGTACATACATATACCAATTTTTTTTCCCTCTTACAAGGGAGGTAGCCAAAAAGAAAAAGGCATAAAATCATTCCCACTCATTCCATCCCTAAATACACTCCACTCCCCTCCACCCTCCCTCCCATCTTAGCACCTCCTGGATGACTGGTCATCCCTGCACCTTGTCCACTGCTCTGGATCATAGGCAGTGTCGCAAGGTAAAGCACATCCACAGCAAGGCCGCTTCATCAAATCGGCGACCCCCCTCTCCGCCCCCCCCCCCTGCATAAAAGGAGAAGACGGGGAGAAATCCCTTCGGGCTGCGTCAAATTTTGCTCATACATCCTACCTCATCCCCCATCCTCCCACCCATTCCACCTCATGCATCACATCACCCATATATAACCACTCTCCATTCACCCGTCTTCTGTCCTCTCCCGTCCTTCCTCAACAGACATTCCCCTCTTCCCCAAAGCCTCCTTCACCCCATCCATCCATCTCATCCTAGGACGTCCCCTCATGTTCACTCCCTCCACATCTGCTTTCCATACCTATTTTACTAGTCTTTCTTCACTCATTCTTTCCATGTGTCCAAACCATCCAAATACTCTTTCATCAACCCTATCTCCCAGCTCCTTTTCCACCGCTGTTCTCCTCCTCACCTCCTCATTTCTCACTCTATCCAGCCTAGTAACCTCCATCATACTTCTCAGACACCTCATCTCAAACACATTCAAACTCCTTCTTTCTTCTTCTCTTATGTTCCATGTTTCTTCCCCATACAGTGCTGTTGGCACAATCACTCCTTCATACAATCTCCTCTTAGCATCCATTCCCAAATGTCTATTCCTCAGACACTTCATCTCAAACACATTCAAACTCCTTCTTTCTTCTTCTCTTATGTTCCATGTTTCTGCCCCATACAGTGCTGTTGGCACAATCACTCCTTCATACAGTCTTCTCTTAGCATCCATTCCCAAATGTCTATTCCTCATTACACTTTTTAATCCACCAAGGCATTTACTCGCTTCTCTCAATCTACATTCTACCTCCACCTCCACTCCACCTTTTACTGTCACATTTGCACCCAAATATCTAAAACTATCCACTTCCTCCAGTCGCTCTCTCTTAATGCTCACTTCCAGTCTGCTGCCACTTTCACCCCCTGTATATCTCATCACCTTACTTTTACCCACATTTATCTTCAGCTTTCTTCTTTCACACACTCTCTCAAACTCTGTCACCAACTTCCTCAATCCCTCCTCCGATCCTGCTACAAGCGCAGTGTCGTCCGCAAACAACAGCTGGCTCACCTCCCACTTTTCTCCATTTTCTTTAACCATCTCCAATCCCTGACCCACCACCCTTGCATTTACCTCTCGCACCACCCCATCCATGTACAAGTTGAACAGCTAGGGCGACATAACGCATCCCTGAAGAAGTCCCACCTTTACCTCGAACCACTCACTTTCTCCATTTCTAATCCTGACACATGCTCTACTACTCTCATAAAAACTCTTGACAGCTCCTAGAAGCTTTCCTCCTATCCCGTATATCCACAAAACCTCCCACAGTGCCTTTCTGTCTACCCTGTCGTAAGCCTTTTCCAGATCCATAAAAGCCCAAAAAACATCCTTCCCCTTTCCTATAGCTATCTCATATATCTGTCTTACTACAAAAATCTGATCTACACCTCTACCCGTCCTAAATCCACACTGTTCCTCACCAATTACTCCCTCTGTTCCTCTCCTAATCCTCTCAATCAAGATCCTCCCATAAACCTTCCCAACTACACTTAACAAGCTAATCCCTCTGAAACTACTACACTCACACTTGTCCCCTTTTCCCTTGTAAAGTGGAACTATACAGGTACTCCTCCAGTCCTCCGGCACTACACTAATAAGACCACAAATATCTGATCTACACAACCTCTTCCTGTCCTAAATCCACACTGTTCCTCACCAATTACTCCCTCTGTTCCTCTCCTAATCCTCTCAATCAAGATCCTCCCATAAGCCTTCCCAACTACACTTAACAAGCTAATCCCTCTGAAAGTACAACACTCACACTTGTCCCTTTTTCCCTTGTAAAGTGGAACTATACAGGCACTCCTCCAGTCCTCCGGCACTCTACCCTCTCTCCAGCAAACATTGAATAGCCTCACCAGCCACTCCACCATCAATGTACCTCCTTTTTTTTAGATATTCTGCATGGCATACATCCACACCAGGTGCTTTACTTGCTTTCATCATCTTAACTGCCTTCACTTCATCCTTCCTTATTTCTCCTCCATTTTCCTCACTCATCACGGTCATTTTCTTAGCGCTTCCCACTGCAATTACCTTTCACTCCCTATCCTCCTTCACATTTAACAACTCCCTAAAATATTCTGCCCATCTTCCCCTTACTGCCTTCTCTTCCGTTACCATCTCTCCATCTGCACCTTTTACCTTTTCTTCTCTCCTTGATTCGCCTCCTCATCCTCTCTTAATTTCTTTCCAATCAAACTAGTTACATCTTTTTTGGAGCTCCCTGTATGTATACACACAAACACACACACACTCACACACACACACACACACACACACACACACACACACACACACACACACACACACACACACACACACACACACACACACACACACACACACATATATATATATATATATATATATATATACACACACACACACACACACACACACACACACACACACACACACACACACACACACACACACACACACACACACACACACACACATATATATATACATATATATATATATATATATATATATATATATATATATATATATATATATATATATATATATATATATATCCTCATAGTTATATTTTTAGTCTGTTGGGAGGATGTAATAATGAGGTACGATATTTAGATATATTTCTTCCGATGAAGCAAAGTTTAGACATTTGGTGTTTATTTGAAGCATGTACAGTATAACGCTAATATTGGTCGAAGCCTTGAAAAATCAACTGAGTTCATCTTGTGTTTGGAATACTTAGGTTTATCAGATATCATTATTCTACAAGTGAGAAGATTCATTTCGTACCCTTCTCCGAGAGAGTGTGATACAGGCAGCATACAAACCACGCAACGCCTTGCATCACAAGCAAACGAGGATCAATGACAAGGAAACACTACAGGCAGGCGTGGTGTACCACTGTGGTTGTTTGGGTGTGCAGGTGACATGAAAAAAAACAACAACAAGGAACTCACAAGACTTTTCTTAGAGGCCTGGTTGAGTAAGGAGACTAGCATCAATGGACGCATGAATATAAATCCAGTTGACCTTGGAGCAAGGATCACGATAAAAATAACTCGATAGATGACGTGTATACGCATGCATGTATGATTATGAGGATACGTTCGTATGTGTGTATACGTGAATACGTTAATACATATATGGTCATACACGTTTGCATATCTGATTTGAATTGAATCATGTTAATAGGCCCTTGGCAGGGAATGCACGCGGCATGCCCCGGCCGATTACTTTCTGTCCCAGATTTAGCCGTTAACTTCAACACCCGAAAATTAATTCCAAGTAACAAATTATATCTTAGTTATTTCCTCTTTAGACATACATGCATATATTTGCAGGTGTGCACATGTGGATGAGTTGGAATATGAATATTTAGGTTTGTAGTATGAATGTAAAGAGAACATATGGATGCAAATGCTTGTAGATTTTATACATTTAGGTACGTCATTAGCCACATGACTGGAGGAACACAGCGTGCTCCATCGCACAGTTCCTGTCCTAGGTTCAGCTGCGGGCAATATTAGAACTTGTGTTGTTGTTGTTGTTGTCGTTCCCTAGACTGTCTGTCCGAGCAGTCCCGTCTCCCCAAGGAATGCCACAACCGATACTGGGTTTTCCCACAAGTCCTTTATAGAGTGTATGTTGTGTTGTTTGCTTGTTTGTTTTCTTTGCTTCGCATAAAATGGCCGAAAACGCCGGGCAATCAAGCTCTTTCATCGAGTTTGGTGTTTACGTTTCTCCACGATATTGTTCCCAGACACCAGATATTTACGCGCGCGCACACACACACACACACACACACACACACACACACACACACACACACTGAACGAACTCAATGATTATCTGTTAGAAGCAAAACCAGACATAATGGGAATTGTAGAGACTAAACTAAGAGGTGAAATACCATCCACTGTTATCGGACAAGGTTTATACAACTACTGGATAAAAAACAGGGACAAGAAACAGGGAGGGGGAATCATGTTCTTGGCCAAGAAAGACCTAAAGGTGACAAAAATTGCAGAGGGCAAAGGTAATGCTGAATTGATCATGATAAAAGTCGAAGGCAAGAATATGAAAAGTAGAAAGTTTGTGGTGACTTATGTGCCTCCAAAAACAAGCGCTTGGAAAGAAATTGAACATAAAAAAATGCTAGATGACACAAGAAAATCACTCAATGAGATACTAATGGGTAAGGGTAATCTGGTAGTTATGGGGGACTTCAATTGCAAAGAAATTTGTTGGGACAGCATGACAGTGCAAGGAGATGACTCGTGGGGCAATGTACTGCTAGATATGACCATGGAGTACACAATGACCCAATGGGTCCATGAAAACACAAGGTACAGAAATAATGAAGAGCCATCGAAACTAGATCTAATATTTACAACAGAGCCTGAAATAGTGCATAAAGTCCAGTATGAGACACCAATTGGAAAGAGTGACCATGTACTCATCGAAACTATACTAAAGGAAGAAATAGACATAGAGAGGAACGAAAAGCATAGGAAAGGAAGACTGAGGTACAACAAAACAGACTTTACAAAACTAAAGACATTCTTCCGGAATGCAAACTGGGAAATATTTTACAGGGAAGAAACAGCAGTGGAAGAGAAATGGAATATATTGATGGAAAACTACAATGAAGGGGTAAACAGGCATGTACCAAGACAAAAGCGAGAGAGAGAGTACATTAAATGTTGGTTCAACAAAAGATGCAGTGAGGCAAAAGACAGAAGGGACAAAGCTTGGAAAAAGTGGAGAAAAGACAAAAAACAAAGCAAATGGCAAATTTATGTTAACTATAGAAATGAGTATGTTAATGTGAGAAGAGAGGAGAAAAGGAACCATGAGAAGGATATTATAGACAAATGCAAAGAGCAACCCAAACTATTCTATCGGTATGTGAATGGTAAACTTAAAAACAAACAGGAATTGGTGAAACTATGCCAAGGAAACATA
>NC_134780.1:32809069-32849069 GCF_046742065.1 Oratosquilla oratoria
TATTATTATTATGATTATTATTATTATCATTATTATTATTATTATTATTATTATTATTATCATTATTATTATTATTATTGTTATTATCATCATTATTGTTATTATCATCATTATTATTATTATCATTATTATTGTTATTATTATTATTATTATTACTATTATTATTATTATTATAATTATTATTATTATTATTACACACACACACACACTCATAGACATATACTCGGTGGCGCAGTTGGTAGAGTGATGAACTATGAGCATGGTGGTGCCCGTAGTGCTTGGTTCGTATCCTGCCGAGGGCCGAAAGAATCTCGGTACAGCTGCGCTTCGGGTCGTTACTCTGACTCTCGTGGGCGTGGAGTTGTATGTGTGTGTGTGTGTAAGGTCATAGCATTACCCATAGATCGGACCTACGAGCTCTGAGCTCTCTTCCAGGAGGGAAATAGCTGTCGATCACGAGTCCAACACGTGATCCAAAGACCAAGTGAATACACACACACACACACAAACACAGATGCTCGAATGGATTACGAAGGAGGAGCATGCCGACTGGAAGCCTTTTGGTCCATAACTAGGACGGATGCGAAAAAATTATAATAACGATCTCACTTCTCACCAGACGCAAGGTAGGCTATGCCTGTCCTTGTCCGGCCTCTACGAATTTTCGCCAAAGGTCTCCTCTGTTCCGGAAGTCCTAAATCTCTAATAATTTCTTGGAATTTCCTTCCTCTTTGTTCAGCAGCTTCTTCCACTCCCCTGTGTCCATCGTTTCCTAGGTCGTTCTATCGGCCTCGTACCAGGATGAAACCACTCCAAGAATTTCTTTGCGTGTCTTGTGTCCTCCATTCTTAACATGCTCATACCATCTCAATTTGTTCTTTACAATTATCTTCAGCACTGATGTAACTCTTAATCTCTCCTTAATTTCTTAATTTCTAATTCACGTCTAGTCATTACTCGGATCATTCTCAGGATTAATACTGTTGTAAATATGACGAGTTAAACACCATATTAGGACGGAGCCTTTATTTGTACGACGTTTCGCTTATTACAGCTTTTTCAAGTACCTGAAAAAGCTGTAATAAGCGAAACGTCGTACAAATAAAGGCTCCGTCCTCATATGGTGTTTAACTCCTCAGTCTTGTCGGCAACTGCTACTTTCATGAAAAAAAAAGAATGTTGTAAATATAATGGTTTTGGCCTTTGTTGGGATGTTTCTATCCTTAAGTATGGGATATAATGCATTGATATTTGTATTTTATTTCTTAATTCTACTTTATATTTCTACGAAGATAATAATGTGTTAAATAAACAAATAAAAATATAAATGATAATGAATAAAATAAGATAGGTAAAGTTAAATAATAAACAAACAGGTAAATAGTAAATAATAATAAACGGACAGGTAAATAATATTAAATAATAATAATCAAATAAATAATCATAAACAGACAAATAATATATATATATATATATACATAAATATATACATAAATATATGTATATATATATATATATATGTTGGTACATTGTGACAAGTTGATGAAGGTGGAAAAAGAAGTCACGGGTCTAGTTCCGAGTTACTGAGTTTATTCCTGACCGGTTTCGCTCTATGCTTCTTCAGAGGAATGTGACTCTGGAGTGAAGCTGGCGGTATACATTATATATTTTTACTATATATTTCTTTGGCATTTATTTATCTATTCATTGTTATATATGTATGTATATTTTTTGATAACATTCTGTCACACAATGATATGCGATGAGATGTCATGTCACTTTAAATAAGCACATTTTTACTTATTTATTTATTTATATTTATTTTTATTTATATTTGTATTTGTATTTTCATTTTATTTCATTCATTTTATCTGGATATTTATCTTTATATTATTATATTATTTAATACTATAAGTTATCATATGACACTTTTTAGGATTCACACATTTCTACACCACTCACTTCACTTACAATGTTACACCCTCGATCAACATTCCACACACACCGGAGCTGTTTTGTAATAACATCACAACAATTTATTGTATTATTATCACTATTGTTCATTGTATTAAAAACCATTGTACAACCAAACGTAACCCACCTCCAAGGAGGGAACGCGGTCTTACTCAGACTATGTATACCGCCAGCTTCACTCCAGAGTCACATTCCTCTGAAGAAGCATAGAGCGAAACCGGTCAGGAATAAACTCAGTAACTCGGAACTAGACCCGTGACTTCTTTTTCCACCTTCATCATATATATATATATATATATATATATAAATATATATATATATATATATATATATATATATATATATATATATATCTATCAAATCAAGTAGCGTAGGTGTCGTAACACACGAATAAAATAAAAATTAAACCCACTCTCGGAGAAAGATAAGCTGAGATACAGAGTAAAACCGTATATTTCGACCACTGACTGTGGTCCTCTTCAGCAGTTACAATTATAGGGTACATAGACAAGAGGTTATAAACAGAGGTGGAAGGAGTATTGGGGGACTCAGTAAGCCTCAGGTCACTTGCCCCGAGTGAGGTCGGACGTTACGTCCTGTAGAGATGAACTTGTCAACCTCCTCACTAATAAAAAAGTTTCCTAATTATAATACATCCAAAGGTCAATGGTCACCTGATGCTATAACTAGTATGGCGGTTGACAAGTTCATCTCTACAGGACGTAACGTCCGACCTCACTCGGGGCAAGTGACCTGAGGCTTACTGAGTCCCCCAATGCTCCATCCTCCTCTTGTCTATGTACCCTATAATTGTAACTGCTGAAGAGGACCACAGTCAGTGGTCGAAATATACGGTTTTACTCTGTATCTCAGCTTATCTTTCTCCGAGAGTGGGTTTAAGTTTTATATGTATATATATATATATATATATATATATATATATATGTATATATATGTATATATATATATATATATAATAATAATAATAATAATAATAATAATAATAATAATAATAAATGGCAGGCATTACATCTTGCATGCGCTGCCTCTGCAGGAAGTTTATTCCATTCTATTTCCTGACAATTTGAAACCATTATTTCTTGTCTGATTCTCATTCAGTGTGAAAATTTTGTCACATGATGTTGCCAATTCCTTTTAGAATATTAAAGACCTGTATCAGTCATCTCAAAGTCTACGCTTTTTAAGGGAAAATAGATTCATATACTTTAGTCTATTTTAGTATGATTTATTTTTTATATTTTGAAACAGTTTTGTGGCTCGCCGTTACACTTTTTCCAAAATGTCAATGTCTTTAATGAGATTCGGTGACTATATGGAAACAGCATATTCCAGATGTGGACGAACTAACGATTTATAGCTTGTTAATGAGAGATGGAATTTTGAAGTCAAAAGATCGCGCAATCAGTCCTAGAATCTTATTTGCTTTCTCAGAGGCTGAAATACATTGCTTAGATGATTTGAGATCGTTACTGATAATTACGCCGAGATCCTTTTCACTTTCCACTTTTGTTGACGAATTTCCAAATAACTTGTAATCGTACTTACTGTTATTTCTACCTAGGTGCATAACTTGTGTTAAATTTTACTACTTTTCAAACCTATGTGCATAACTTGTGTTAGATTTCACAACTTTTCAGACCATTTCTAAATACCACCAGAGCAGGTGTGAAACCCTCGAAATCTCATTTACGAAGCTGAAGGTCATACTGCAACTGCTATCTCCCTCTGTACCGACCAAAGTGCATTGTTGTTGTGACCAGTAGGCCTACATATCGTGCGCGAGACAAGTGCACACAGGTTGTGAAACTTTGCGTTTATGAACATTGTGCAACATGGGACTTAAAAAAAATCAATAAATTGATGGCAGCATTTACGATAGTGAGATGGATGGATGGGGTAAAAGGGGCATTGGGAGAGAAGGGAATGTTTGTTTAGTAAGGAAGGGAGAAGGCAGAAGATAGGGGTGAGTGGAGAATGGTTGTGTATGTATGATGCTGAGATCCATAAAAGAGAGTGGGTGAGGGATTATGTGTGAATGATATTTTGACGCAGCCCGAAGGGATTTCATCTCATCTCTTTTTCTGCATGAGGGGACGGAATTGAATTGTATTTAGAATTTATTGATAATTTACATCAAAAGGATGTAGGCAGTATACTGTTCTTCACCCACAACTAGTTATTTATGTTTGACACAGTATATTGTTGCTCAAAGAGCATTACAATCGTGGTGCAAATTGTTTATAGTGTTTAAGAATCTTCTTTACTACATCATTATTCAATATCCAACATACCTGTTCTTTAACAGATGTTAGAGAGTTGTTTCTATAAGTTCGTATAAGTTCACATTCCAAAATGTAGTGTTCTAATGTGTACGCATTTCTCTTCTGATATAGCTGACAGCTCTCCTAATTCCTTCCAATTATCTGCCAGTAATATTTATACTCCAGTCTCATCCTCATTATGACCGTATCTACATATGATAAATTTTCCCATAGGTCACTTTACTATTTTGTAAGACATATAGGTAATGCTGCAAGCTTTCATCATGTACAACAGCCTCATTCAGTTTTATTTGTACTATTGCTTTCTCTTCTTTCTCATCTCACTCTTTATCATCCTCATGCTGGTAATACTTACTGTCTACATGTGGTTGTTTCAATGCATTTCTAGCCAATTCATCAGCCATTTCATTCAAGTGGATTTCCACATGCGAAGGTATCCATATAAATCGTACATGACAATTCCTTTCTTGTAATCCTATAATGACCTGATAATTTTTATGGCCGTCGCGCATAGGACTCGAATCTACCGCTCTGACGCCATAAAAATGATCTGATTGATGTCGCTGTTCACTAGCGAATTTCTCATACTACAACCTGTTTATATGCGTTTATTACATGGTCATCATATTGTTTACTTCGAAGAGCTTCTAAAGAACTTCTAATATCTACAAGTACATATATGTCTTTAACCATAATTTTTACAAATTCTAATCCTTCATGGGTAGCATGTAACTCAGCCTGCGTGGATGATATACTCGTGTTGTCACCAAGTCTTCCGGTAACTGTTTCATCAATATAACTGCCATCACAAGAGTAGTCTCTGATAAACAGCTCCACTTCCTGCTCGCCCATCATTCAAGATAGACCCATCGCAGTAGATTTGTACAGAATTCGTTTTAGGGAGTTCATCAGTCTTCTGTAGAACATCTGCTTTAGATATTCCGGATGCCAATCATCTTTCTTTCTACTAAGTTGTACAATATCTACTGTGATGCAGCTTTTCTGCCAGGGTTTAAACCTTTTATTTGCATGTGGACGTTCGCAATATGATAGAACCCCATATTCCAACATTAATACAGTGTTCTTGCAAATTTAGATACATTTCTTTTTCTTACACTAAAGTGTTGCAATGCAATAGTTAATGCGTAAGGGCAGCAGCTATTGTGAGTTCTTTGATTCCGTCCTCAGTACTGGGTAGATTCAGCTCTATTCTCATAATACCAATTCTAACGTTTCTTTGGAAACCCAATATAATCCTTTTTGCTTCGTTTTGAATGACTCCAAGCTTATGTATTTGCTTTTTTACTGTACATTAGTAGAACTGGTGCCGAATAGTCAATCAATGAACTAATTGAGCTAATGTATACCGCCCTTAGAACAGGAATTCCTGCTCCGTTTCCTTTCCATGCCAGAGCATTTAAAGGTCTTCAGCGCCCTTTGCAGGCATTTCTTAAGCTGTTTATTTCGCGCACTTTGCTGTGTGATGTGTATCCTATATACATACCTAAGTGTTTGTATGCATAAACTTTTTCTAGATTAGTTTGGTTCAAAACTAAGTCAAACTGCTTATTATTTTGAATTTTGGTTTTCTCATTACAGATTACTAAACCCATCTTATATATGATAACCTGAGTGCCACTGGGAAACTCATAAAGTCCACAAGACTATAAATTTAACCGAGCAAGTGGGTCTGCCCCATACCTATCATAGATCTATCTTCCTTCCATTTCGTTCTTTCCTTCCACTAAACCCCCAATTCCCCCTCCCTCCCTCTCCCCCATCTTATCTATCCTGCCCTCTAACTAAAAACTCATGTTTTGCTATGACGTTCATTAATATACTAAACAGAGCAGGAATTCCCAACTCGAGCTCTTTTTTTTATAGAATATGACCCTTGTAGCCTATCTATCACTCGAATAATTTTGTATCAACAGTAGTTTCCCAGTGACTCCCAAGTTCACAGGTTCTTCTAATATCACCTCTTTATTTGCCCAGTCAAAGGCTCCTTTTATATCTATGAAAGCCCTGCAGGTAGCCTCAGGATTATTTATGCAGTGTTTTTTCTTGCATAAAACCATACAAGTTCGGCGACAGTAACCCTTCAATCTTGTATAACAATCTGTTTAGTATTACCCTTTCCATAGTTTTACAGAAGCAGGATGTCATAGATATTGGATGAAAGTCACCATTGCTCTTTGGAACCGTTACAATTTCCATTCCTAGTGTAAATAATCTGCTTTATATGACGTAATGATCAGATCTAATAGCGGTCCATTCTTGATTCTAGCCAAGCAATTAACGATATCATTTCCTGGTGCTGTTGATATTCCATATTTTAAAACATTAAGTAATTCTTCGTGTGTTATAGGTACACACGTATCAGCGGGTAGTGTAATCTGACACTGTAGGCTACAATATCTTTTCTAAAACTGCTCCTTTCTTTTAACGAAATCTGCACTTCTGATGGTAGTTCACAGACTGGTAGATTTAGACCATTTCATGATGAGTTTATTAGCTTTCTCTCTAGCATCGGGGAAGGAACGAATTCCCCTAACTTTATTTACCTCTTTCCATATATACCCTAAATTTCTTGTTTTGCCTATTTTCCATAAAAAATCCATCCGATATCTATTTCTCACTTCTTGTTTGTTTTCTGTACACATTTTCGCAGTTTCTACCAGTGCTGCTTTAATGCTCTGATTGTTTTGATCCGCACTCCAGTCTTTATGCGCCTTTTTAAGTAGTTTGTTCCATCCTTGAACAATCTTATTAGCATAATTGTGTTTTCTTCGGCTCACCCCTTTTAAACTACATCTTGCACAGCATACTCTAACCTTCCTCCACGTGAGTAGGTTGTTCATTATTACCCAACATATTGATATCATCCAGTTCCTCTAAAAAGTGTAACCATCTTCGACCATTAAGGTTTCTGACACCCATCGTACAAAGTCGTTTATGGCTAGCATTGATATCACCAACTAGTAAACATGTATCATTTAAATAAGAACTGTATCATTAAATAAGAACTGTCATTTTTTGCGGGTTGCAAATACATGTTGACAATGAGTATTGTATTTCCTTCAGTATGGATCTTAACAATTAGAGTTTTTATTCAATTTCTTAAACCATAGGATCAGGTCCGTGGCTAGGAATTAGAAATTTGATAGCGAGGCCTAAACTTACAAAAGTTCGAAATTGAGGTTTTATTTTCGTGTAATATGATAGTCTTCTCTGATAAATCCCTCAAATTGTGAGGCCTACAGGATTATTATTTTCTTAACAGTTTAAACGAAATCCGTCACTGTTCTCTGCTCAAAACCTGAGCTGCACTTCCGCACGGGGCCCCCTTGAGATGCGGGGCCCAATTTGATCAAATCTGTCAAACAGGCTTAAAACAGGCCCTCCATAGGATATCAGTTCAGTTGATATGTCTTACTATATGTTGATAGACCTCTAATGTTATTCTATCTGCTGCTAAGTAGTAGCTTTAATAATTTCGTAGTTTTAATATACAGTAGTATCATCCTCGGTACCCGTTACCTGGAGGGCTATAACATACAGTATATATCGTATAACATCAGGTAAGCATGTACATCAATGGTTCCAGAGCGTAGACCATTCACATTCCAAGTTGATTATCTAAATTCTTAGCACCCGTTATTTATTACCGCCATTTAACTTTGTATTTTCATTTACACTGTAGCAACATCACGCCGTAAGAAATCGTATTATCTAAACTCGTAGCTCCCGTTATTTATGACCCCCATCTACCTTCGTATTCTTATTTACACTGTAGCAACACGCCTTAAGAAATCGTTTTCTTTAGTTACGCACAACGTATATAATTTCCCGTATAACAATTATGTAAATATATTTTAAATAATCGTTATACGTTGCCAATATTAATATGTAAATATGTACAAATGTATATACTAATATTCTGCATAGTAATAATTGTATCTTATAAACCAATTTGTTCACTATTCTACTAAATGTGTCATATGCCCTTTTTACGTTTTCCCAGCTAAGACAGCAGCCTGATACAGAAATACTTGGGTTGTGCTATCATATGTGAGTATGTGGGTCTGCCCCGCAGTGACCATAACCTGTCCGTTCTCCACTTCGTTCTTTAATTCTGCTAAATCATTTCAATTCTCTATCGTTCACTTTTACGGTTGTTACTTATGCTGAGCCTGTAAACCTATTTTCAGTATCGAAAATATTGGTGAACAACAATACAGTTAACGATATTGCCGTCAGTTGACCGGTAAAAGAGGTGTGAGGTATTAGTGACGTCACAAGTTCGAGTCGAGCTCGAAAAATCAATGTTTTTGTCCGTTAATAAGCTATATCGCTGGTTCTATTTAACATATTGTTTTTATTGTTATATCATTGTAAAGGGAAGAGGTAATACTTTAACTGGTGCTACTGTAGTCTGCAATCTACCGCGCGAGTAAGTGAATGGAGGGTGGGTGTGGTGTATACATTTTCGTTCGCGTGTCTGCATGCATGGGTTCATGTTTGGAGGTGGTAGTGGTAGGCAGCTACCGGTAAAGTTACAGGTTTTATCCAACAACCTTAACGATAGGTTACCGGCAAACATTCTGCTACCGTTAAAGCTTCGTTAACCGATAACTCGATAAGCTATACCATAACATTCAGAGAGCGGTAAGCACGTCTCGGCTTGGTGGTACTGAGTGACGGGCCCAGTGACCCACTAATTTTACCGGTTAAACTTTTACCATTAAGCAAGAAATATAAGTGCTCGGGTGCATCTAATGACTATGAAAGTTATGTATCAATACAGAGAGATTTAAAAAAGACAATAAGAAAAAGAAAACGACAATACGAAATGAACATCGCTGATAAATCCAAAGATAATCCCAAAGAATTCTATAGTTACATTAGAGATAAAAAGGTTGTTAGGAATCACATTGGTCCACTATTATCTGCTGACGGTCAACTTGAATATTCAAGTGAAGGAATGTGTAATATCTTAAACAATTATTTTAGCTCGGTATTCGTAAACGAAACACCTCAAAGTGAATTCCAAACTGAAACCTGTGAAAAGTCTGGGGTAAACTTACTACGGTAAATATAACAAAAGAAAAAATTAAAATGTGTATAGACAAACTCAAAGTTAATAAAACACCAGGGCCTGACGGTTGGCATCCAAGAATCTTAAAGGAAATGAAAAATGAGATTGTTGTTCCATTAGAAATTATTTTCAAGAAATCCATCATATCCGGAGATGTCCCAAGAGAATGGAAGATAGCTAACGTTACTCCCATATTAAAAAAAGGTGACAAAAAGAAACCAAATAACTATAGGCCTATAAGTTTGACTTCAATCGTAGGAAAAATAATGGAAACTATCATCAGAGATGCTATCGAACATCATTTAGAAAGTAACCGTTTGATAAATGATAGCCAGCATGGTTTCAGACGGAAACGTTCTTGCGTGACTAACTTACTCGAATTCTACAACACAGTTATCTCGAATTATGACAAAAGAAACAATATAGATTTGATATATCTAGACTTTGCAAAAGCTTTTGATACCGTCCCACACGAAAGACTACTTACTAAATTAGCTTTGCATGGAATAAGTGGTAGCCTATTAAGTTGGACTAGTAATTGGTTGAATGGTCGAAAACAGAGAGTTGTTTTAAATGGAAAAACTTCTGGATGGAAAAGTGTTGCAAGTGGAGTTCCTCAGGGTTCCGTTCTTGGGCCACTTCTATTCATAGTATATATAAATGATATAGACCATGGACTAAAATCTACTGTTTCCAAATTTGCTGATGGTACAAAACTGTGCGGAGTGGCAAATGATCACTCAAACCAATTAGATATTCAAGAAGATTTAGATCAATTACAGCAATGGTCTGAAAAGTGGCTAATGAAATTTAACACAAGTAAATGCAAGGTAATGCACATAGGTAAAAATAACAGTAAGTACGATTACAAGTTATTTGGAAATTCGTTAACAAAAGTGGATAGTGAAAAAGATCTCGGCGTAATTATCAGTAACGACCTCAAATCATCCAAGCAATGTATTTCAGCCTCTGAGAAAGCAAATAAGATTCTGGGACTGATTGCGCGATCTTTTGATTTCAAAAGTCCATCACTCATTAACAAGCTATATAAATCGTTAGTTCGTCCACATCTGGAATATGCTGTTTCCGTATGGTCACCGAATCTCATTAAAGACATTGACAGACTGGAAAAAGTACAACGGCGAGCCACAAAACTGATTCCAAATATCAAAAATAAATCATACGAAAATCGACTAAAACACATGAATCTGTTTTCCCTAAAAAAGCGTAGACTCAGAGGTGACTTGATACAGGTCTTTAAGATTTTAAAGGGAATTGACAACATCAAAAGTGACAAAATTTTCACATTGAATGAGAATCAGACAAGAAACAATGGTCTCAAACTGTCCGGAAATAGATTCAATTTGGAAGTAGGTAGAAACAACTTTGCCAACCGTGTAGTTAATGAATGGAATAAACTTCCTGCACAGGTAGTGCAATGTAGTTCAGTTCGAAGCTTTAAGAATCAGTTAGATAAATACCTAAGTAAGATGCTGTAATGATTATAATTTATCTTATATTATTTGTTTTTGTTTTGTTATAATTTGTCTGTCTGATTTTCATTTATTATTAGTTATATGTCAATTTATTATTATTTACTATTTACCTGTTTGTTTATTATTCAACTATACCTATGCATTTATTTATGTATTATATTTGCTATTTACATTATTATAGTTTTTATTTATTATTTTATTATTAATGTTATTTTTTTTTTCGCATCCGACCTAGATATGGATCAAAAGGTCTCCTATCGGCATGCTCCGCCTTTGTAATCCTTTGCAAGTATGTACCGCTAAGGTCTCGGTATAAACTTACCGAGACCTTAGCGGTACATACTTGCTTAATGATAAAAGTTTAACCGGTCAAATTAGCGGGGCACTGGGCCTGTCACCACCGTCACTCAGTACCACCAAGCCGAGACGTGCTTACTGCTCTCTGGGTGTGGTATAGCTTATCGAGTTACGGTTAACGAAGCTTTACCGGTAGCAGAATTTTTGTCGGTAAGCTATCATTAAGTTTGTTGCCGATAAAACCGGTAATTTCACCGGTAGCTGCCCACCACTAGTTATTACCCTATTTTAGGGCAATCAAGCCTAACCGTTAAACCATTACATTTCTAGTTCGTCCACAAATAAGGTTATTACCCTGTTTTAGGGCAATCAATCCTAAGCTGCGATAGACCTTAGGATTGGGCAAATTTTGGGGTACAATCTAGGGCAATCAGACACATTCACATTCCTTTAGAACATAACCAATTTATAATTTTATCTTTATTTTTTCGACATTGATAAATAACGAATATATATGATGGACAGGTATGATAATATCTGTCCAGTAACTCCTTGGCCTTTTAAAATTGTGGAGCTTATTCCTAAATCTCTTGTGGATGTAATTAATGCTTTACCACAAATATCAAAATTTGTAGACAAGCAAAAGCTAGATGATGAGTGGAGATCTCACTGTTTAGTACATGGGTTATCCAAACATATGTCTTGTGATGAGTACGGGAACATGGTTTTCAACAAAAGAAATGCAGCTGGAATTATATGCTTTCCCAACCTAAAAACTGTGATCAGTAGCTTACTGTCGCTGCCCTTTTCAAATGCAACTGTTGAATTTTTTTTTTAGCAAACTAAATTTAACCAAAACATCCCAGAGGAACAGTCTGAAAAATGAGACAATCTGTGGGCTCATGCACGCAATTTACCACAATCATGAAGAACAACAATGCAAAAGCAAATACCTTAATTATTGACGAAAGTTTACTTAAAGCTGTTAGAAATGTGAAAAGCAATGCTACTTGCAAAGACTCTGCTCCTCTAAGAGGAGAACCTAGCTCCAGTACTTAATGAAATAGCATGTTGCACCTATTTGGAACCAGGAGTTCTGTCTTTATTTTCTGGATTATGGTCTCCAGTACTTCATAAAATAACATGTTGCACCTATTTGGAAGCAGGAGTTCTGTTTTATTTTCTGGATTACGCTCAGTATTGTACTTGTTATTTTTATAGAAATTCCTAAATCTTTACATAAAGGTGACTTTGACTTACATAATACTGTTTTTATGCAGTTCTATTATTTGCCAGCAAAATATATATATATATATATATATATATATATATATATATATATATATATATATATATATATATATATAAAATAAATTTATAATTTAGGGTACTTGACTCAACTGTCTGGTGTAACGAAAGTATATATATATATATATATATATATATATATATATATATATATATATATATATACATATATATTAAATAAAGTTATAATTTAGGGTAATTGACTCAACTGTCTGGTGTAACGAAATTCTTTGCTGTGGAAGCACTGGAAATCTCCCATCCCTCCCTCTCCCCCATCGTATCTATACTGACCTCTAACTAAAAATAAATAGTTCAAATAAAAGTCCAAAATACTATAAATTTAGCCGAGGAAGTAGGTTAGCCCCACACCTATCGTAACCCCAAATTCCTTCCATGTCATTCTTTCCTTACACTAAACCCCTTAATCCCCTCCTCCCTCCCTCTCCCCCATCTTATCTATCCTGGCTTCTAATAAATAATTCAAAAAGAAAACTGCCTTTATCTTATCCATATCACATGGAATTACACCCTTATTACGACACAAGCATTTTATACACATCTCTCTTTCATTATATTGCCGTGCAATGTTTCAGGAATACTGGCCCACTTGAGAATCATTTCATCTCTCACATCCGATTTTTCAGGGCCCCATAACGAAGTTGCCGTGTTATTCTTTCCATCTACAGTATTTCTCACTTCACTAGTTTGTGTTGTACCTTCGCTGTGCTTTTCATATCGTTCAGTCATGGTCCTTTATTTTCCTCTACCATCTTCTGCAGTGTGCGAATTTCCTGTTATAGTTGTTGTACTACGTCGGCAATATCCCACAGTTTTCCTGGCACCTTAGCACTTTCCGTTGTCATCGGAATAACACCCGATGTAGTTCTATTTCTATTCGTTGGCAATTTTCCATTTTGTTTCATCCTTTTCTTCCGTGCGTTTTCGGGCGATGGTGGTGGTTCCTCAACTGGTCGTAGTTCTTTTCTTTTACCAGGTTGCTCTTCCCCTGTACTTTGGAGTTGCTCTGTGCGCAGCTGTGGTTTCTTTTCGCATAGCACGTGGCCGGCATTATGTTCGCTAGAACAGTTGCAGCACCGCGGAGTAACACTGCCCATTTTTTTTTTTTTTTTTTTTTTTTTTTTTTTTTTTTGGTACCACATTCATGCCATTTCATATCCGCTGCATCTACAGGTGTTGGCCATTGCACTTCCATATCCGATTCGCTATAAGTAAGATGCAAGTCATGTTTCAATAATGCTATTGCAGTTCTTTCTTCCTCTAAATTGTTTCCAAGTTCCTGACCACCACTCGCTCCAGCCATAATGAAAGGCGTGGGCCGCTATGCCCAACGATCGTCATAACTGCTCGTTTGGTTACCAGGGGTTCACAGTTCGTTAGTCACCACTAAGCACTATGTCGTAGCGACAATTTCACACCTCCAGGTGTAGGTCCGTATTCATTGAGAGCCAAGCACGGAACCGAGGGCACGGAGAATGGGGGTCACCGATTAAATGAAGCGGCCTTGCTGTGGATGTGCTTTGTCTTGCTACATTGCTTCTGACCCAGGACAATGGGCGAGATGCAGGGATGACCCGTAATTCAGGAGGAGCCAAGATAAGGGGGAGGGAGGGTGGTGAATGAGAATGGAGTATGTGGGGACGGAATGGGTGGGAGTGAATTTGTAAGAGGCCGGTAGATAGAGGGGTAGGTGAAAAAATATGCAAATTTTATGACTTGTATGTTTTGAAACAATGGCCGAGAGCAAGTGCAGAGTTGCACATTCTCGCTTGCCGTCTGGTGTCTTGTAAAAATAGAGTGCTGATATGATGAAATGTAAACATTTTAAGCCACGTTCCGCTTGCGACAGAATGCTTACGTAAACAGTATTGCTTGAGACAGTATAACAGTCTTCTGATTGGAGAAAAGGGTGGAGGAGGAGAGAAATTATTGGTGCACGAAGGTAAAGGCACGCCCTTAAAGGGTGGCACTTATTTGTAACGTTCAAAGTTATCGGATGAATTAAATAGTGACGTCGGAGCAGGCTTGGCCTGGTGGATGTACAAGGATCCCAAGCGGGGAGTCCCTTGGTGTAGCTTGAAAAACCAAGTGTAATTATTCAGAAGAAAAGAAGAAAACTATATCTCCGTTTTAATTCACCCCATCAAGAAACTTTAATGACTGGTGACCGAAGCTTTGGTGGAAACATACTTAAGAGAAGGAAGAGGCACGGGGCCTACAGATGAATAACATAAGTGACTAAGTGTTAGTGGCAGTGGAGCTAAAAAAAAACCACATGGCTTTGTTTTTGGCTACCTCCCTTGTAAGGGGGAAAAACCGTTGGTATATATATATATATATATATATTGAGACATTCTGACAGGTTGATGTAAGCGGAATAGGAAACACAGGAGTCTTAGTCTTGAGTTTATTCCTGACTAGTTTCGCAGGTATGCTTTTTCAAAGGAATATGTGTACAAACGGGCTGTGGGCATTATATACATGGGGTGGACCTCACCACCTCTCCGAGTTACCATAGTTGGTGGCGAATGTGAACATCACATTGTGTCTCACGTAACAATGAAGACATTTTTACAATTAAATATGATAACACTAATACAAAAGAAATTATTAATAGAAAATGTAACAATAGTAATGATAACGATGAAGATAAATATTCAAATAATAATATTGACAATAATAACAAAAATGATAGTAGCAATACAGGAAATAATAACAATAAAATAAAAGTAATAATAATAAAAACAATAATAAAGATAAAAATGATAATACTAATAACCAAGAAATAAAAATTATTAATAGTAATTATGACAATAATAGTGAAAACAATGATAATAAAAACGAAAAAATATTTAAATAGTAACAATAATAATAACAATAATAATAATAAAGAAAAAGAAAGTAATAATAATAAAGATGGTAATAATAAAAATAAAAATGTAATGATAAAATTATAAATATATAATGATAGAAATAATAAATAAAAAATAAATAAGTTATAATAACAATGATAATAATAATAGTGTTGAAAATAAATAGTAACAAATAGCATTAAAAGAATAAATCATGATAAAAAGTTGGGGCAAGGTAGCATGGAGGAACTTCAGAGTGAAAGGAAGAAAGCTGGAGAGGGTAGGCCGAAGTGGGAAAAAGGTATCTACTTAGGGTCTGGGAAGCCATTCTTGGAGGGCAAGTGTCGCGGTAGATTTTGTCCATTTCGAGTCACCAGTTCTCTTGTTTGTGTTTTTGTGGTTGGCAATGTAAAGTGATTCAATTATTTTCCGTTGTTTCTTGTGTAGTCCTTTAGCTAGAATGGTGGAACCCTCCCAGTTAGGCAAATGTCCCTCTGTGTCAATGTGGTTAACTAGAGCGTTGGTTTCTCGGTGGTGTCTAATACTTCTTTGTCGCGGCTAGTGCCGCTTAAATTGTTTTTATCGGCTTAAGAAACCTGCACAGCGAAGCTATAGCGGTAATCCCCTACCACACTCCTGGCCAAATGGCCACTTCCGGAAGGGAGTGTGTGGTTTGACATTCCGCATAAATCATCGGAAATTTAAAATTCCCGGCTCTGTGCAGGTGGCGCAAGCGTCTACAACCCCACCTCCCCCTCCCTATCCCCTCCCTTCTTACTCGGCTGCACGGATTGAGCCGTCACTTCAATGAGAAATGAAGGCTTCGCCTGTGGGAGGAGGGAGGGACCCTAAATCTGTGCAGGTTTCTTAAGCCGATAAAAACAATTTAAGCGGCACTAGCCGCGACAAAGAAGTATTATCGGCTGAGAAGAAACCTGCACAGCGAAGCTAAGCATGAGACGAGGATAGGTGGGAGGAGAAGGTGAAGCCCAAATTGTAGTCGAGGACAGGGCTCAAGCCGTTATTACGTGTGTCTCGTATGGGAGACTATTCATCTTATCATTCAGTAGAGGGGAGACAAAAAGCATCAAGTACTTATATCGATATCAATATCAATATATATATATATTCATTTGTTTATTTTTTATAAAAATAATATTGTACAATTTACATAGTGCATAAATTCTATGTAGAATATTGTATCTTGCTCAGCGGTTCCTGGGCCTTCCCCTACCCCTCGGTCGCCCTTTGCCCCCCTTCTTTTGCGAAGAGAGGGGTGGAGCCGTTCCCATGGCGACACATGGGACAGGGGTGATCGAGTGGTAGAGATACCGTGTCTTGAAGGAAGTTGCTGATGCCCAGCCCCCGAGGTCCTGCACCCGTTCCACAGAGTGGGTGCGGAGAAATGCCAGCGATGCCGCGAGGCCTCTGATGTTGTGGGCGTGGGGGGCATGGCCCGGGTCGGCCTTCTCTATAACGCGGCAAAGTAGACGCGCCAGGGACCTCGGGGTTAGGGGGTTCCGAGATTTCGAATTGTAGAAGAGATGATCCTCGGACACCCCTTCCGTGCGTTCCACGTAGTCTTTAAACGCACGGACCGGGCACAGCGGGTGCGGGTTTCCTTCCTCCAGGAAGGATGGTATTCTGATAGGGCCAATCATGTCGTCCGCCTGCTCATTCTTGGCTAGGAATGTAGGTGATGGAGCGAGAGTTAGGGCAGAGCAGTCCTCCTCCAGTTTGGAGAAGGACTGGTGGCGGGTGATCGCCGCCAGCTGTGACGCCCTGTAACCCGTAGCCAGGGCGAGCAGAAAGACGGCACGTTGAAGGAAGTGTTCCCCCTCCATGATGGTCCCTTCGAACGTCAGGTACTGCAGAACACGATGCAAGGACCAGGCTAGGACCGGCTGACGTCTCGGCTCTCTCGAGGCGCGGATCCCCTTCATTAGAAGGTTTCGCTCCCTTTGTGGCACTCTGATGTTCATGCCGAAGCAGAGTGGATCAGCGAGGGCTGCGTAGTGAGCCGAGATCGTCGCCGGTGCCCTGTTGGTGGTGTCAGCTAGCCAAGACAGGAAGTCCAGAACTGTGCTAGCGGAGATGGTCACTATCGCGTGTCTCCGAAGGTTGGGAGGGTTGTTGGATCTGGATGACGGTCGGGACCGTAGCGAAGACGCGGTCTGTCGCTTCCTGGTCGAACAGACCACGGGAAAGGGGAGCTGCTCTCACCACGCCCCGGCGAGCTATCTCCGGGGCCGACCGCGTTGCAGACTGACGAGCTGCCAAACGAGCCGCGGTGAAGGCCCTCGCTGCTGGGGGTAGGGCTGATGACGCCATGTTGGCTGTACCCTCTGCCACGGTAGAGAGTGCCGCCAGGGTGTCTCTGCATACAGAAAACACGCGAATCAAATTAGTAGGGCGAGAAGGATCCCGATCCCCGGAGGGTGTAATAAAGTCACATCGCTCAATTGTAGAACGTATAACATATGCGAGGCCGAGGTCGTTTCCGAACGACCTCGTCCTCGGGCGCTAGTCAAGAGGCTCCGTCCTGGGTGAAGACGCTACCTGAGCGTCTCTCGCCAGGACAGGTCTGGACCCTCTGTATAGATTGAAATATCCCACTCACCTCAATTCTTCCCGCGGGAAGTCCTCAAAGCTCGTGGCGAGCGTCGTCAGCCAGTTCCTCATCATCGCGATTGCCGTGACGGTCGAGATGGTAGAGGCAAGGTCTTGTCTGGTCGAGGCCTCCGTCGTCAGCAACTTAGCCTCCGGTTCACTAAGTTGATGGGGGAGGGCGGGGTCCCTGCCCGAGTGCCATAAGCAATCGCGCAGGCCCTCCGGCGCGAAGGGTGGTGGCAGGACGACGGGGAATGATGAAGGGATATGCCGTCGAGGAGGAACCGTCTTGGGTTGGTCTTGGGCCCGCTCGAAGAGAGCAGGGATGTCTAAGGCCTTCTCCCCTTTCTCCTGCGGGAACCAGGCGTTTGGGGAGAGTGCTACCGCCGGCGAGTCCCCCGACCTGTCGACAAACATATGCCCATCAGGGTTTAAACGAGGGTTCTCCAGGAGAGCACCTAATGCGTCCAGAGTGTTAGAGGTGGAAATCCTGGAGGGCGTGGAGGCCGGGGCGGAGAGGGGTCGAATCTTATATAGAACCTTAGCCCCCTCCTCGTCGTTGGCCCACTTTAGGATAACGTCATCTCTCCTCCTCCAGCCCTCCGGTAGCGAGTAGTCGGGAGACCAGGCCACTAGCTTGTGGCCTTCTCCAAACGAGTACTCCCAGGACCGGGGAAGGTCACACCATGAGAAGGGGCGGAACTCAAAAGAGTCCGTCATGGTAGGAGGATAAGGTAAAGAAGAACTGTAGTGGTCCTCCACCCCGTCCAACCCGACGGACGTCTGATTGGGGGGTTCCTCCTGAGAGGGGCATTTAGTCCTATACCTGTCGCCGGCACGGAGGGGCGGAGGGAAGGACCAGGAGGGAGAGTGGGAGGGGGGGCTAGAGCCGTAGGTTCAATAGGAGGTTGCTCTGGAGAGGGGTGCGTTATGATTTGCGCGGCCTGAAAGGCCGGATAATGTGATAGGGCCGATTCAAGGACGGGGCCTATCAGGGACGGAAGGAGGGCAGCCACTTGGGCAGCCAGAGTTCCCTCTCCCCTCGTTTCGTCCTCCGGCTCCCTGCCCTTGTGGGATTTACGGCGAGGAAAAGGAGAGCGAGGAAGGGAGGGTGAGTTGGGGGGAGAGGCTGTGGAGGGTGGGGACAAGCTGAGCGTCCTGGACCTCGGTGAGGCAGACCTCTTTTTCGAGCGAGATTTCCTGCCGGGTTCACGCGAGTGAACTAGGGAGGAAGACGAGTTCGTGGGGGTGCTTGACAAAGCAAGCCGTAAGGGTTTTAAGGACCCTTGATGGTCGGATGTATGGGGCTGCCGAGAGGCCTGAGGACGCTCGGGGACACCATACTCCGCAACATCAGACTCGTCCCCTTGTACTCCGAGAGGCCCAGGTTGTGCACCAACGGAAGTCTCGGAGACATAGGGAGACGGATGGCGAGGGCGAACGAGGCCCAATTCCACGCCTAACGCCGGATCCGCCCACACTAGGGGGGGGGTCGTCAGCGGATTTCAATTTCCGAGCTCTGCGCCATGCCTCCCGAAGGAGTTCGAGGGCAGCTAGCTTGGAACGGGTTTTGGGAGGAGCAGCACGAATCTCCTCAACCCGCGCTTTGCACACAACGCCAGCTTGTGAGAAACAAGGGGTATGGCGGGAGCAGAGGTCGTGGTGGCCGTCTGACGAGATCCTGGCTGTGCAGCCGGATTCCACACACAAGCGTTTGGTCTGAAAATAGAATAATGGTAATCATAGACGGGGTGTCCCAAAGGTGTCTGGACACAACACCGAAGGGGAAAAACTGCAGGAGAACAGGTAGGGCTCCCTACGAGAACACGAGCACGAGCAGGAACCAGACTTACCTGCATGAAAAGAAGGTGGGTTGTTGAGTGACCGACTCGTCTGGTTCCGCGATGCTAAGTAACGGCTCAATCCGTGCAGCCGAGTAAGAAGGGAGGGGATAGGGAGGGGGAGGTGGGGTTGTAGACGCTTGCGCCACCTGCACAGAGCCGGGAATTTTAAATTTCCGATGATTTATGCGGAATGTCAAACCACACACTCCCTTCCGGAAGTGGCCATTTGGCCAGGAGTGTGGTAGGGGATTACCGCTATAGCTTCGCTGTGCAGGTTTCTTCTCAGCCGATAATGTCCGCTTTGTGTTCCTTGAGTCTGTTGTTAAGTCCTCTGTATGTCTCTCCGTAGTATGCACAGTCACATCCTTTGCAGGGAATTTTGTAAACGATGCTATTGTCACGGTTCGTCTTGGTTCTGTTGGTGGTCAAGTGTCCTATTTTCTTCCCTGTGTCATTTACTATGATGAGTCCTGTCTGTCTCAACGTTTTGGAAAGCATGTGAGAGAGGCCAGAGTTAGGAACCACAAGGTATCGTAAATTTGTCCTCTCTTCACATCCTTTCCTCTGTCTGATTTTAATGGCTTTCCGTAGTGACGTCCCTAACATGCCCTCTGGGTACCTTAGGTTCCTGAACGCAGCGGTTACGTATTCAATTTCCTCTTGTAAATACTCTTCGCTGCATATTCTAAGAGCCCTAAGGTAAAACCCAATGATAACCCAATTTCTTTTGTATTAGTGTTATCATATTTAATTGTAAAAATGTCTTCATTGTTACGTGAGCCACAATGTGATGTTCACATTCGCCACCAACTATGGTAACTCGGAGAGGTGGTGAGGTCCACCCCATGTATATAATGCCCACAGCCCGTTTGTACACATATTCCTTTGAAAAAGCATACCTGCGAAACTAGTCAGGAATAAACTCAAGACTAAGACTCCTGTGTTTCCTATTCCGCTTACATATATATATATATATATATATATATATATATATATATATATATATATATATATGTGTGTGTATGTATGTATTATTATTCTCATTATCATCATCATCATCATCTTCATCATCATTATCATTATTATTATTATTATTATTATTAGCATTATTATTATTATTATTATTATTATTATTATTATTATTATTATTATTATTATTATTATTACTATTATTATCATTATTATTATTATTTTGTTATTATTGTTATTATTATTATTATTATTATTATTATTATTATTATTATTATTATTATTATTATTATTATTATTATTATTATTAATATTATTATCATTGTTATTATTACAATTATTATTATTATCATTATTGTTGTTGTTGTTGTCGTTGGATGCAGCGTTTGATGTGGCTCAGCAGTCCGATCCTGGCACGACAGTCTCTATCACAGATGTGGCACACAAAGTCGGTCGGTCATACGAAAGTAAGGTCTTGTGTGTGAGGAATGTGGACCTCGCACACAAGACCTTAGTTTCGTATGATGTAACGAGTCTGTTCACAAATGTTTCTATTGAAGGTGCGTTGAAGGCAGCTAGGGAGGTGGTTTCCAACATGAGAGATGAGGATTTACCTCGAGGTAAGGAAGACTTTTTGAAATTAATTTCCCTGTGTGTGAGGTTTGGCTCCTTCGTCTTCAATGACGAAGAATTTTTTCCAGTGCCGTGGGCTCGCAATGGGGAGTCCCCTCAGTGCAGTGTTAGCCTCATTGTATATGGAATTGTTAGAAAGAAATAATTTTGTGAACGTAATGGGCCAGGATACCACTTGGATGCGATACGTAGATGACGTACTTGTCGTTGCCCCGAGGGAAACCGATCTTAACGAAAATTTGAATAGGTTAAACGGGATAGAAGAGGACATTCAGTCCACAATGGAACATGAAGAGAGTAATAGATTGGCCTTCATGGACACGGTGGTTTGGAGAAAAGGGAATAAGACCGCATTTTCAGTTTCCAGGAAAAGCACCAATAAGGATGACATCGTGCATTATTACTCGGCCCTCAACGACAGAATTAAAAGTGGAATTGTCATTGGTTTCTTCCTGAGAGCTTTCCGAATATGTAGTGAGGAATTCCTCCAGGAAGAGATCAATCACATTTTTTATATTTTCAAAAAACTACGGTATCTAGAAGGTCTGTTACACAGATTGAGGGAGAAGGCCCATAAGAATAAATAAAAGAAGCAGAGGGGATAAAGGAGGAGAGAGTGAGGTTGACAGTGGTGGGTTTTTGTCCGTCCCCAACTTAAGACGCACGAGTGAAATGGAACAGTTGTTTTCCCGGGCAGGGTTGAAAAAAAAAAAAAAAAAGAAAAAAAAAAAAAAAAACCGTACCTATGAACACAAAAGCGACGTCAGAGCTCACAGAACTTCAAATTCGTTAGTGGTCCACCTTGACAATGTTGGCCACCTACCAGATTGGGAGAGAACAGAGGTGCTACATAAAGGTCTAACGAAACAGAGAAGAAAAGTAATTGAGGCAGCCTAGATCATGTAGCAACCACCGTGATGTATTTGTCAAATTGGCGAGAGTAACGGCCAGCTTGGTTCTTCGTGATGCCGAACGGAGGTGCATGAGGAGCGAAGACGAACGGGGAGGAACGGGGTAAGCTGGGAGTATATAAGCTGCCAATGATTTGTTTATGTACACTGAGAAAAGATTTTCCGCTCTGTATGGACACTCTCGCTTCGTCGTCTCGCCACGTGATTCTCAAGATTTCAGCCGCAAATACCCGAGTCACTCGCTCTGTTTGTCGTGCTGCCGCTCATAATACGTTTGCCCTGCTACCCGAGCTAATTCCCTCTTCCTTCGCGGAATCTCGCTCTGGCAGGTTATGCCCCATATAACTCTCCCTGCACGGTTAGCGTAGCCCTTGTGGTTCTTTTAAAAATCGTTTTCACGGCGGGAGAGGGGGGACCCTTCGTCAAGCATTAGCCCGGTCTCGCGCACCCTCGCGCAACCGAGCCTCGTAATTTCGTTAACTGCTTACAGATAGACAGGATAAGACACGGTACGAACGCGCTAGGTAACGCCCGCGATCTCTTGCCTTTAAATTGCGATTTTTTTTTTTTTTTTTTTCCCGTTCAAGTTGTTGAGGATACGTAGGATTCACACGCGTTAGCATATCAGTGCCGCCATGGCGGCATCTGATACCGTTACTGGCGTGGTGAAGCGTAGGCGCTGCGCTCCAGGATCAGAGCCTCCATCTGATGATGAGGCTGCCGTGGTGATGGCCCCTCCTCACAATAGGGGTGGCAAGCTCCCCACTTTCAAGGTCGTACCCTCAGCAGGGTACGACACGGCTTTTGAAGTGGTACGAGCTCTTGAGAGGGGTCCCCTCCACGGTAAACTGATTTCCCTCCGGCCCCTCGGCGACGGTAACTTGTTGCTGTTACCGAGCAGTTACCAGCTTGTCGAGGAGCTTGAGGCGGTCACTTCGTTGAATGGACAGCCTCTGACCCTGGAGCGTCTTAATCCCGAAGACAAGCGACAAAGACTCGTGGTACACGACTACCCGACCTCATACATGACCGAGGCCATTGAGGACCATCCTCAGGTGATCGGGGCCATGAGAATGCGTCGCTGGGATAAGACGCCCACCCGCCAGGTTATCATCACCATTAAAGGAGAACCATTCTCACGTATCGACCTGGGGATGTATGGCAGCTATGATGTACGAACGTACATTCCTGATCCTCTCCATTGTTTCAGATGTCAGCGCTATGGTCATCACCAGGCGAGGTGCTCAGCGAAGCAACCCAAGTGCGGTATTTGCAGCTCGCCTCACGCCACCGAGACTTGCCTCGACAAGTTCAAGGCTGGCGCTGAGACAGTTGCCAAATGCCCGAATTGTAGCAAGAAGCACCACGCTTGGAATACCGGGTGCGCAGTGCGTAAAGTTCAGGCCATTGCCTCTAAGGAGAGGACAGAGAAGCGACAGGACTTCATACCTGCCCCCCCAGGAACATTTGTATGGGGCAGCAGGAAACACTCTCCCACCACAGTAACACAACCACCTACACATAACGCTCCTGATTTAAACAATCAGGAGCAATTTCCGTCACTAAACCCAGACCCCACACAGACACAACCAGCTCCCAAGAAAGCTAGCGCACCCCAACCCACGTCAACCTCTAAAACCGCACCCACTTCCAAACCCGCTACCAAATCCGCACCCACTTCCAAACCCGCTTCCAAATCCGCACCCACTTCCAAAACCACACCCGCCTCCAAACCCAACTCTAAAGCCAAACCCACGCCCCCTGTACCAACCCCACGAGCACAGGACAGACGGTCCCCTCCACCTCAATATCCGTCCGATATCATCCCCCTTAGGGAGGATGATATCGACCTGATTGTGACTGGTGTCGTTGCTGCAGTAGCTACCACCCTTGGAGAAACTGATCCAGACAGGACACTAGTCATCGTGGACAGGGCCGTCAAGAACGTGCTCAAACTCCTTAAAGAGAAGAGGAACCCTAGACGAAAGGAGAGGACTCCCTCCCCCTCCCCCTCCCCCTCCACCTCCTCCTCTCCTGCCTCCTCCCCCGCCTCTTCCACTACCTCTTCCTCAACCTCCTCCTCTTCCTCCTCCTCCCCTTCCAATTCCCCCGAGCCAGCCAAACCCACTTTCACCATTGGGAAATCGACACCCACAACATCCAAGACGAGGAGAGTGTCTTCTGCCAGGCCCCAACGCCAACTTGCATTGAGGCTTGAAGACTCCTCTTCTGATGAGGAGGAAAAGGCGTCCACTGTTCTAAAGTCGCAACCCATCTTGTCGTCTGACCGGGGACAACAAGATGAGACCTTCATGGAAACTGACAGGGAAGAACATCGCCCTGTTCAATAATCACTTGAGGTTGCTACAGTGGAACCTTAACGGGTTCCGCAGTAAAAGTTCGTATCTCCTTGCGCTTGCGCAAGAGCATGATTACGATATCATGCTTCTCCAAGAGACATTGGTGAGCGACGAGGTGCGATTTCCGGGATATCGCATCTTTTCCCTCCCTCGTTCACTCGCTGCTAGGGGGGTGCATGATCTTAGTCAAATCATCCATCCCCTGCAGTGAAATCACGGACCCTGTATCATGTGGGGATGGTGTGGAAGTTCTTGCGGTTCGACTTCATCGGGCCCACGAAACGTACACCATCTACAACATATACAGGGGCCTGAGAGCGGAACTGGACCTTGGAGAAGTATGTACTCTTGCTGCGGACAGGCTCCTCATCATAGGAGGGGACTTCAACGCCCACCATGATATTTTGATGTCGACCCAAGGGCCCAATGTCGCTGGGCGCCACTTAAGTTCAGTATTAGATGAATGCCCTGACATTGCGTTGTTGAATGATGGAAATCCGACGCACGTGCAAGGTGGACGACTTGATCTGACCTTGGCGACGGCCACTCTCCTCCCTAGGGTAACCTGGGAGGTGCATCCTATTGTCACTAGCGATCACTTCGGTGTCTCTGTGCACATACGGGATTCACCACCCATACCAGCTGTATTACCTGTTCCCAGGTGGAAGACAGCTTTGGCAAACTGGCCAGTGTTTGAGAAGTCTGTTGAAGAATGGGCAGCGTCCTACGTCCCACCACAAGACGTGGAAACGTTGGAAGCTGACTTTTCTGCAGCCATTCAGGTGGCTGCCAACAGAGCCATCCCAAAGACTCGCCAGTCCCCCAGAGAACATAAGAACAGCTGGTATTATACCCCCGAGGTGAGAGAGGCCAACCATCGGGTGAACATGCTTAGGCGTGTTTTCCGACGACACCGAACTCAGACCAATTTGGCCAACTTGCGCGCTGCAGTACATGACGCTCACGTCATAGCTGCAGATGCCAGAAGAGCTAAATTTCTTGAATGGTGTGAGGGCTTTACTGCTCACACCTCCCTAGCAGAGCTGTGGTCTAAGCTCCGTAGGGCTACTGGCAGGACTCAACCACGACGCACTCATCATGCCCCTGATGCTGAGGCGAAGCGGCTGGTGCAGGAGTTTGTCTCTCGCTCCAGCAGCACCTCACTCCCGCAGTGTGTTCAAGACACATTGCAGGACCTCCAAGGAGTGAGGCGCCATGGTGTGAGGAGCTACGGGTCACGCACAAGACCAGCTCAGACACGGCACCTGGAGAGGACCTCATCACCTACTCCATGCTGGCCCACCTTGGACCAGCGGGTGACGAGGCACTTCTAAGGGTGATAAACGCGTCTTGGAGGACTGGCAAGCTACCAACAGCCTGGAAGACGGCAATCATAACGCCAATTCCAAAGCCAAAGGAACCAAGTGCTTACCGCCCCATCAGCCTGACAAGCTGCATGGGAAAGACAGCGGAGAGGATGGTGCTAAACAGGCTGCTGTGGAAACTGGGCCCATTGCATGAGCATATCCATGCTTACTGCAAGGGCACTGGCACAGGAAACAGTATAGCAACACTCCTCAATGCTGTCAGTGGAACACCGTCCATTGTGGTCTTTTTGGATTTGGAAAAGGCGTTTGAGCTGGCCAGTCCACTTGTGATATTAGACACCCTTGCTCGCAAGGGCGTAAAAGGCAAGCTGCTTTCTTGGATTGCTGACTATCTCAGTCACCGGTCTGCGAAAGTACGCTTTCAAGGTCACATATCAGAGGCCAGAATGTTGGAGAATGGCACTCCACAGGGGGGGGGTTCTCAGCCCCACTCTGTTCAATGTGCTCGTCTCCAACATTCTGGAACTACCTCTACCACAGGGGTGCAAGGTCATCTGCTATGCAGATGACATTGCGCTCTTAATTACTGGGAAACGGCAGTGCTTCAACAGGGCCCAACGCTGTTTAAGCACTGTGGCGACGGAATGTAGCAGGTTGGGGTTAAAGATCTCCCCTACAAAGTCGAAAGCTATGGCACTGAGACTCAGGATAGAGGGGAAGCACCTCACCATCCAGGACCTTGGGCTGGACTGGGTTCACCAGTATCAGTACCTGGGGGTCTGGATTGATGAGAGGCTCACCTTTCAGAGGGAACTTACCTATCTCAAGGAGAGACTGAAGGCAAGAACCACAGTTATGAGAGCAATGACGGGGAAGGCACTCGGTGCCACGCATCGGGTCCTTCGTCCGCAGTCTGGTGGACTACGCTGCCCCAGCTCTCATAAATGTGGCGACTGCCAAGCTTGAAGACCTGGAGCCTTGCCAAAATGCCGCAGCAAGGATTATCCTAGGAGCTCAACCTTGGACTAAGATCGTTAACCTCCGAATGGAGGCTTCGTTGCCTTCATTAACATCACGGGTCAGAAGGCTGGAGGTCGACTTTCTTGCCAAGTTGGTCCAGAGCCCCAGGATAACTGAGCTGAGTCAGAGCCTTGTGACAGCTCTGGGACGGTTGGGTACTTTTATCCATTCCGATACCTGGCTGGCACAGGCGGCAGGGATCCTGGACTCCTTCAAGCTCACTAGCACTCTCCTTGAGAAAAGTAGGGACTCTCCACATCCAGAGTTCGAGCCCCCACCACCATGGCTGTCGATACCTGCAACTTTCGTTGTCACAAAGCTTCCCAATAAGAAGAAGTTATGTGACCAGGAGAGAGTACGAGCGCAGGCCCTACAAGGCGTCCGCGCACTGTCGAGACCTGGAACGGCGGTCTATTACACGGATGGCTCCGTAGACCCCAACAGGCCTCGCAGTGCGGGATCTGCTTTTGTGACGGATGGTTTGACCTACGGCAGGAGAGTATCTGATCATGCGTCCACTCTCCAAGCTGAGGCCATAGCGGTCCAAGGAGCGTTAGAGCATGCTCTAATATCTCGAGCTGGTCCTGTGGTGATCCACACGGATTCACAGTCCTTGCTAGGCAGTTTAGAATCGATACAGCCCAGCGACAATGTACGCCTACTGACCTCCATCCTAGCACTCCTGCTGAAGCTGCATCAGCAAGGCAGGAGTGTTACGCTCAACTGGGTGCCAAGCCACGTAGGCGTCCCAGGAAATGAGCTAGCCGACGCCGCGGCTGAAGCGGCGCGCAAAAGACCCGAAATCGATGTTGTCGTCCCTCTCAGCAGAAATCAGTTGCGCCTACGCACCAGGGCTCTGAATCAGGTACAACGGTTCCTTCAGCACAGACTGGAGGCAGAGGTGTCAGAGAGGGCGAGGTGGTACAGGGCAGTCACAGACTATGAGCCCCTTGTACTTCCTCGCTCCACACCAAGAAAAGTGGAAACTCTGCTCTTCCGTGTGCCGCTGGAGGACCGTTGTTTCTGGGAAATAAAGACCAACTCCACTCCTGAAGAAAGAAGATGCAGTCACTGCCGCCACCCCGAAGCCACCCTGAACCACTACCTCAAGCATTGCCCCGCAACTGCTTTTCTGAGGAGAGGGCCTCCGACAACATCTGAGGGTCTTGTGCGTCGCCTATGCCGCCACCTTAGCGATTACGAACTGCGTCGGCTGGTGGAGTGTCAGCCCCCCCTTTAATTATTATATATACATGTCTCTGTTCGGAAGGGTGAATTCATAGCGATGTACATACGTATATTGCATACGTATGCACATCTAATGTATGTATGAGTGTGTGTGACCAAGGACACACACGCTCATACATTGAATCACCCCCCCTTTTATTTCAATATATATATGCTCATTGTCCGGAAGGGTGTATTCATGGTGATGTGCATACGCATATTGCATGCGTATGCACATCCAATGTATGTATGAGTGTGTGTGGCCAAGGTCACACACACTCATACATTGGATCACCTTCCTCCCCTTTTCTTACATTATATATACGAAGATGTCACCACCTACCATCAAATTTAGTTACATTAAGAAGGGTGCATTCACGGAGATGTGCATGCGCATTCTTATGCGTGTGCACATCTTGTGAATGTATGAGTGTGTGTGGCGGGCCCACACACACTCGTATGTACAATCACCCACCAAACGGGCTCACACTCAAAGCCCGTGGGAGCTCTCCCAAATTAAACACACACACTTGTTTATGTACACTACTTGCCCAACCTCCGTAACGTAAAGAACGTCGTTCCGCAAAGTTTACCATCAAAGAAGAAATCCCGGTACCCGAGAAATTCTCAGTTCTCGAGAAACTCGCTCTGCCGAATGCATGTGTCCCCCTTAACTCTATTGTAGACAATCCATAGCCCCTGCGGTCTTAAAACTTGGATTGTTCTGCAATAGAGGCGGGGAACCTCCCTCCCGGTTTCGTGCCTCTTCGGCATTCCCGGCATAGACGCGAGCCGTGCTTGACCAGTATCACCAACGATAGTAGTCGTTCCCTACGACCTCCCGCACCAAGAAGCACTTCCCCACGTACGCTCACGTAACTGTCAGTGTAATCGCTCGTGATTTATCCTAATAATTAACCGATTACTAACGTTTCCTGGCCCCGTTACCCCCCCCCCAACAACCGCCGTACATCATACCCCCTTCTTTTTTCCGTCACACTTAACAAACAACACCAAGACACAGAAATTACGCCTAACCCATTGCGCCTAGCCCAATGGGTCGTGTTAGGATCCGAGACTTACGTCCCCAAGATAACCGGCAACGAACCAAGGACCTCTGGGACACTGGCCAAACAGAACATTTACATACACAGACTAATACCACAACAGACTGCATACATCTTACTCACAGACGACACAACCACAGAAAAACTATGCCACAAAGAAACCAAAACCTTCTCAAACAACGGATTCGACATACAAGACCCTCCTGAACTCAACGCAAACAGAACACCAGTCATAACCAACATAGACCCATACGTCACTGAATATTCAACAGAAGAAATTAAACACGAGATAGAAAGACTGAACCCAAACACAAACGTCACACAGGTCATCACAATTCCACGCACTAGAACAGTTCTGAAAATAGAATTCTAATCCACGCAAATGGTAAAAGACTGCCTCCTGAAGGGACTTAAGATGTTCTCACAATCATTCCCCAGACATACACTCAAACAAGAAACATACACATACGTCCCCCAATGTACAAACTGTTACTCACTGGAACACGTACGCAAACATTCCCCACACCCATCTCCATACATGGCCTGCTCTAACTGCGCATCCAAAGAACACCGAAGGGACAAATGCACATGTGTACTGACGAAATGCCTACTGTGCCAAGGAGACCATCCAGCAGTAGCACACCGCTGCCCAAAGAGAAAAGAGAAAGAAAGGGAAATCAACAAACAGAAACAACAACAGACACACAAATCCACAAACATATGCCTCTGTCACATCATCAAAACCTGCGCTCCTCCCTACACCAACAAACACGACCACATCACTTCACCACCTAACAACAATAAACACAGCCAACACTAGCTACCATCATGGACACACAGGAACCAGGAACATTCCAAAAAACATTTAATGCAGTATACCAAGCCAATGGCCTACCCACAGTTATCATCCCTCCCCAAGCCATTAACACACAATTATTAGCCAAAGCACTGAATAACCACACCAAACCCATCATAATACCTACTAACACACATACCACAGAACCAATGGAGACAACAGAACAATCATTAAAAAGACCTGCACCAAACACCGAAGACATCAACCCCCCACAAAAACAACGAGCATCCGACCAGAAAAACAGCCTAAGACTTCAACTAGTAACATCAGAAATAGAACAGTTACCATCAGACCCCACACATAACACCCTCAAAACACTTATCACCAACCACAGAATAAAAATAATATACACAGCACAACATCAAGAAAAGGACATAATTGAGAAAATAACCACAGACAAAATAAACTTAACTAACTACAACATCGTAGGAGTAAACGAAACAAAATTCAACAGACTCAAACAAGGACACTTCGACCTCCATGACATGAACACAGAACACGAACACCACTGGACACACAACGCCGAATAAACAATTACAACACACTTCTACCTCAACACTATGGAACAAATACACATCATCCAACACAACATAATACAGTGGACATTCGACAGAAGAAACGAACTTTGTAACATGTACAACATAACAACACCAGACATCATACTTTTAAAATCAATAGGTACACCCGACAGACTCAAAATATACAATTACACAGTACACCGAAGAAACGACTCTAACCAAACACAAGCAGGCATAGCAATAGTCATTAAACATAACATCCAACACAAAATACTAGACGACTTTCAGGACGAAATATTAGCAATCAAGATTGACACAAACCAAGGACCCATTGTAATAGCAACCTTATACTTACCCCCCAGACGCCCCCTCTTCCCTATAGATGACATATTAAGACTGACGAGAAAAAGACTACCTATATACATAATAGGAGACATGAACGCTAAACACCTCACACTAGGACACAACAACGCAAACATCACAGGAAGACAAATAGCACAATTAATACGAAGAGGACACTTAACACACTTAGGACCAGACTTTCCTACCTTCATTACACACAATGGACAAGGAACACCAGACATAATACTAACAAACCGACATCATCCCTTAAACTACAAAATCACACCAGGCCAACTAACTACATCAGATCACATTCCAATACACTTAACACTAGCAACCAAACCCATAACAATACCTACACCAGCTTGATACATATTCAACAAAGAAAACAAAGAAAAAACAAAATATGACAAACAAAGACAAAGAACAACACGTAACAAACAATACATAGACGACAAACTTAACACATGGTACACTATGATACAACAAGCCATGGGCAAACACATTCCCCAAACAAAACACAAAATACTACCACACCCAAGACAATCAAACACACTGAAACTACTACAATGGCAATACCAACAACTACAAACGCGAGCACACAACAACAGCGGCACATGGACACCACAAGCAAAACGAACACTACGCGACATACAAAATAAACTACTAGAAGAAAACAAACAACTATACAGCGAACACTGGAACAATGAAATACGAAAAATAAACCTAAAATACAATGACACCAAATATTTCTGGACACAAATAATTTTTTTTAAAAGGAACACCTACTAGCACCACCCCTTACATCATACACAATAACCACAAGATACATAAAGACAAAGACAAAGAACACATTTTCAGACAACACTGGAGAAACATATTCAGAATCACACCAACAGAAAATGCAACATTTGACATGGAACATAAAAGAACAATCACAGCACATGTACAAGAAATACAAGACGACATCACACCTTTTAACTTAGCTGACATGAGACGACTTGACCCAGACAACACATTCACAAAACCCTTTACACTAACTAACATCAAACACATAATAAAAAACTTTAAAGACAAAACACCTGGACAATCATAAATAAACAAAATAACACTAACATACCAGACTCAACACTACAATTACTCACAGAAATATTCAATGAAACATTCAGCATGGGATACTTCCCCGACACATTCAAAACAGCTACACTAACATTCATACCCAAACACGGAAAAAAACTCACAAACATAAACAACTACAGACCGATATCACTACTTGAAGTCCCAGGCAAAATACTAGAAAAACTCATACAACAAAGACTACTCAAACACTTACATAATAACAACCTAATAAACGAACACCAACATGGATTCACAAGACGAAGAGGAACACACACAGCCATAGCCACACTATACGAAACAATAGCCATAAGCCAAAGACACAACCACGGATGCAACATAAAATCACGAGACATAACAAAAGCATTTGACAAAATATGGCACACAGGACTTAAATACAAAATACACCCCCCCCCCGACATACAAGAATACTTTGCAACTACATCGACAACAGACAAGCACAAATACGAATACACCATTACATAGGAAGACCCTTCAACATACACAGCGGAGTCCCCCAAGGAAGCATTATTTCACCAACACTATTCAACCTCTACACACACGACACCCCCAACCCGACACACGGAGTCACACACATACAATTTGCAGACGACCTAACACAAATAATCACATATCCAAGTAAAAAAGGCAAAAACATGTTAGCACTAAAAACAAGCAGAACAATAGAAACAATAAACACATATGAACAACAATGGAAAATACAAACACAGCAAAGTTCCAATTACTTAACATTTCAACACAGAAACCAGCAGAAATATGGATAGAAGACACACACATACAAAAACAAAGAAACATAAAAATACTAGGATTAACACTTGGAAACAGAGGTCTACAAACACACACAAAAAACAGAAAACATCAAGCAGAAAAAACACTACAAACACTAAGACGATTCAGAAACCTAGACACCAAACTAATATTAAGACTATACATAGTACTCGTACGACCACAACTAGAATACATACCAATAACAACTATCACACTAAAACAAAACCAACTCCAAAAACTACAATCAGTACAAAACAAAACACTACGATTCGCCACACACTCCATACCACCATACCTTAACACAATAGAAGAACTACACACACAACATAAACTCGAACCACTGAACACAAGACTCTACAGACTAGCTTACAGAACATGGAACAGACTTACAATCACAAACCCAGAAATAGTACAACTCAGTGAAAACATAGACACAGAAGGACACGATCACAGCTGGTGGCCTAGTGTCCCCGATCATCAACGGACCCCCACCTCAACCTAAATACATTATATAACACTCAATACACCACTTTTTTCATTGTTCTACTAACAATACTAACCCAACTAACACTATCACTATTATTACTAACATAATTATTATTGTTATTGTAAAAAAAAAATGATAACACGTGCGAATACTCACACGTGATATCATAAAAAAAAAACAATGAGTAAGACAATAAGAATCACTACCCTTCATTAATCCACTAACCATCATCCCTAAAGGGAAAATAAAAGTCATACTCATTGGAAAGAAAAAAAGAAAAAAGAATGTATACGACATGAAGATTCAACCCCCACCCCTCACCATCACAACATAAAATGAAAGTCAATAAGTAATTAATAAAATAACCCCCATAGATTCAACACCTAAACAAAACTAGGCAAAAAGAATAGTCATATACATAAAAAAAAACTAACAGCCAACCAACAATAATAACACTGATAACAAACAACAACAACAACATCTCAAGCAAGAAGATAAGGAGAACAAACAAATAGGAGATGGACCAACCTCCAACCGAACACCATAAGTGGCAGAAGCTTCACGACAACCATCAACGTTTTTAAAATATATATATATATATATGTATATATATATATATATATATATATATATATATATATGCATGAGAAATCACATAAACTCGTGATTCTAAATATGCGGAAAAACCACCAAGGAAAAAGAAAAACTGATGACCAAGCGCTTTCGTCTATTCAGACATCCTCAGGGTACATAGAAAAGAAGTTAGTTAGTTTATTATTTAACATTAGTACATGAATATATACACAATCACATACACGTATGTATATATACTCGTGCATACACATACTTATAACTATATACATATACATATAAAAATGCGCGGGCCACAAGCCCGCCGCTGGGGCTTACGCCCCGATATTTTGCTACCATGTTTCAGCGAGGGGGCGGAATGTCTCGCATGATGGTTAGCAATTTGCTAGGTGTGTTAAGAGCCCGCCTGACCAAATGGGCGGCCAAAGCTTCCTCATCCTGTGGGCCCTCGATGGGTTGCTGTCTTAGTTGAGCTGTGGCGGGGCAGTGAACCAGGTAGTGTATCAGCGGTCGACGGCTCTGGAGGCCGCAGTGTTCGCACTCCTGACCACTGAACTCGGGCCGTAGCTGCTCCAGCGTGCCGTACCCGAGCCGGAGCCTGTGCAACCGAACTTGGTCGGCTCTAGTTAGCGGACGGCCGCATTGTAGCGGCTGGTAATTTGTGGTGGCAGCGTACCATGCTGCCTGCCGCGAGGTTCTCTCCATGGTGCGATGGTGGTGATGAGCGGAGTGCCAGGTGCTCCGCTTAGCCTGCGTCTTGATCTGCTGCAGGCTGGGGAGGACGTAGCAGGATACTGCGGGCATGGTGCTAGCTGCTCGGGCTGCTGCATCCGCCAACTCGTTCCCTCGGAGCCCCACGTGACTGGGTACCCAGTTCATCCGTAGGTGCCGGCCTTCACCGGCAAGTCTCTGCGCGCTGAGCTGAATGGATGTTACCAGCTGGATGTTGTCGGTGGGGCTGGCTTGCTGGAGTGTCTGGAGGGAAGATTTGGAGTCTGTGTGTATAATTACCGCACCTTCACGATGGTGAAGGGCGTGCTCCAGGGCTTGCTGTATGGCAACTAACTCCGTCTGCAGGGTAGAGCAGTGGTCGGGGGTCCTCCATGACAGCGTCTCCCCGCCGGTGACTGCCGCCGCTCCGGTCGTGCCTCGAACAGGGTCCACAGATCCGTCTGTGTAGTACACGGCTCCCCCTGGGATGCTGGCCTGTGTCACAGATGCCAGCGCGTGTAACCACAGCTCGTGTTGTGTGCACTGTGCCTTCCTTGCTGGCGGGTTGTTGATGATGATTTCGACGGGTGGGGGCTGCCATGGGGCCGGTACAACGTAGTTTGCAACGGCCAGATCCGGACTCCACATGGCTATTTGACCGTCGTCGAACAGTGCATTGGTGGCGTCAGCTATCCTCCGTAGCCAGGTGTTTGTGCTGAAGAGGTCCCGTCGCTGCGGTAGGGTCCTTTTGATTTTGGTTCGTGCTATGGTCTCCCTGTCTTGTCGGAGGATCTTAGCCACCCGGCAAGTCGCAATATGTTGAACCCTGGAGGCCAGAGGTACCAGTCGAGTCTCACTTTGCATTATGGACATACTGGTCCAGCGAGGTGCCCCGAGCATGGTCCTCATGGCCTGGTTCTGGATGCACTCGATCCTCCTTTGTTGGGTGGGTGACAGGGAAACCAGCACGACAGCGCTGTAGTCAATCAACGAGCGGACGGCCTGTATGTAGTACAGGCGCAGCACGGCATGTGAGGCTCCAGAGTGTGTCCTTGTCATCGCCCTCATGACATTGATTCTCGTCCTCGTCCTCTCCCTTAGGTAGGTGACCTGGGTGTTGAAGGATAAGCCTTGGTCAACCCATACTCCCAGGTACTGGTACGAGCTGGTCCAAGCCAGCTGGATACCCTGAATGTGGAGGTGGGTGTCCGGGGTGGTGGCCTTAAGCATCAAGGCCTTGGACTTCTCAGCTGAGATCTTGAGGCCCAGTTCTTCACACTTGTTAGAGATAAGATCAAGGCCCTCTTGTGCTCTGGTGATCCTATTGCCTCGGGTTTTGCCCGAGACGACAAGAACCAGGTCGTCGGCATAGCTGAGAAGCGCCGTGCCACCCCGGAAGGGTAGGCTCACCAACTGTTCCATTAGGAGGTTGAAGAGGACGGGGCTGAGAACCCCACCCTGCGGAGTGCCGTTCTCTAGGTCCCGGTAGGCTGAAAGGTGGCCTTGGAACCTGACCCGGGCGCGTCGGTGTAGCAGGTAGTCCTCTATCCAGGAGAGGAGTCGTCCCTGGACACCCCGCTGTACCGGGGTGCCGGGGACTTGGAGAGAGCTGAACAGAATTCAGTGACGAAGGGAGGAAGTCCAGGGCAGAAAACAGTGAAGTCTTGGAAGTAGCGCGTGGTATCCATTTTGCATGAGAAATCACATAAACTCGTGATTCTAAATATGCGGAAAAACCACCAAGGAAAAAAAGAAAAACTGATGACCAAGCGCTTTCGTCTTTCAACGAGAATTTCGTCAAACTACCACATATTCTTAAGACTTTCAACATTCAAGTAGCATTTAAGAACTCCAATACAGTTAGAAGTCTTTTAATTAAAAACTCTCCATATAAGGAAGAAGGATGTATATATTCAATTCCATGTAAAAATTGCGACAAATGCTATATTGGTCAGACTGGAAAAGAATTAAAAGTAAGGTTAAAACAACATCAGTATAGCGTCAAGAGTGGGCAAATGTCTAATGCCTTATTTATTCACCTAAGGGATTTTAATCATTGTATAAATTGGGAGGGTGCTAAAGAAATTGTTAAAGATAAGTCATATTTGACGAGAAATATAATAGAATCCAGTCTGATCAAAGATACATTTGTCAATAACTTAAATTTAAGTCATGGTATGTATAAGTTAGACAATTTTATTGTGAAAAAAGTAGTAGCCCAAACGTCCGCTGCCGCGAACGGGTCAGGTTGACATTAGATCCTCGCAACCTCTCCTGGTTCCTTCCCTGACCTCATACTCATTGTATATATTCTTGTGTACTTTTTCTTTTCTATGTACCCTGAGGATGTCTGAATAGACGAAAGCGCTTGGTCATCAGTTTTTCTTTTTCCTTGGTGGTTTTTCCGCATATATATATATATATATATATATATATATATATATGTGTGTGTGTGTGTGTGTGTGTGTGTGTGTGTGTGTGTGTGTGTGTGTGTGTGTGTGTGTGTGTGTGTGTGTGTGTGTGTGTGTGTGATTAAAGTAGCAAGTGGGTCTGCCCCACACCTGTCACAATTCCAACTTCCTTCCATTTCCTTCTTTCCTTACACTAAACCCCTATCCCCCCTCCCCCCTCTTCCCCAACTAACTATCCTATCTAGTAGTAGTAGTAGTACTTCTGTACACTCTGAGGAAGTCCTTTGAGGACGAAACGTTAGCAATAAAAATCCAACGGTTCCTGGTGTTTACCTCACCACCCTTCCAATCATTCTGTCTTACGCACTTCAACATATATATATATACACATATATATATGTATATGTATATATATATATACATATATATATATATGTATATGCATATATATATATATATATATATGTGTGTGTGTGTGTGTGTGTGTGTGTGTGTGTGTGTGTGTGTGTGTGTGTGTGTGTGTGTGTGTGTGTGTGTGTTAGTTGTTGGTTGTGGTGCTTGGGTCTATTGACAATGTCGACGGCGATAGATATTACCCTCTGTGGAGAGGGTAGGTAATTGCTCTGGTGCTACCATTGTGCATTATTCTTGAGTTCTGGAGCTGGTACAGTTTCATCATATGTGCTCCTATAGGAGCCTCCCTATCCATTCTAGTTTAACAATAATATATTAAATTGTTATAATTCTGAAATGGCTCATCTTACCCGTACTCTGGAGTGAGGTGAGTCATTTGTGAACCAGTTGAGTATATAAAGAACCGACTTGTTATGAGCCAGTTGATTAGATAAATAGCCTTGGCACTTTACAATTGTTATATTATATATATATATATATTTTTTTTTTGGGGGGGGGGGGTTGATGCAGTGGCTGAACAAACTAAAGCTCTGGTATCCGAGGTCAAGGCATGGCGTCTATAAGAGGATACGATCTTAAATCATCGATCTGCGAATAAAGATATTCGTGCCTTGCTACCTTACACAACAGGTAACGGCCGAAAAGTTGCTGTGGCCCAGCTGTTGATGTACTCTGGATGACTCTTCATCCACGAGGAGCTAAGAAGAGAGTGCATTGGGTGGAGTGGGTGCGTGCCTTGGCTGGCTGCCTCCCTTATAAAGGGGAGGTTTAAGGAGAGCAGTAGAGAGTGGGTGTAAATACAAATTAAAAGTGATCAGCATTATTTTTTCGAGTGAAACCTAGGCTCAAAAATAGTGTTTGTTTTGCAATTTGTCTTTGTACGTGTTTATGTATGGAAGGTGTGGTGTGCTAGGAAGATTCCGGAGGATTTGTGAGTGATATGTTACGTCCTATGCTGTGGTGATACGACGTGGTTGATGCATGCATCCGAGAGCTCTTACTCATTGCCATTTGGCCACATGCGCTGTTCTGTAATACATTTCAATAATCCCCAACTTTTCCTCTTCTTTTCCAAAGCTGCTGAACCTGTTACTACGGGGCTTGCTGCAGCGATGATGCCGTCGCTGAGAGTCCTGAAGGTGTTCTGGCGTTCCTACGTCGTTGTTTTGGCGCCAACTCTCCTCGCTCCGCTCGCCGCCTCCAGCAGCACGGTAAGCAAATACAGATGCCTTGAACTTTATGACATGATGCCCTGAAGTACCAGTGTTTTCTCAGTTCCCACTGAGTGCATTATAAACTTATTAACCAGGAAAGAAGTACCGATGACCCTGAATTGTTATGTTCATCTTACTCTTCCAGAGGTGGAGAAAAGTATTATGGGTGATGAAACGTGCCACACACACACACACACACACACACACACACACACACACACACACACACACACACACACACACACACACACACACACACACACACACACACACACGTCGGATACACGGCGAAGATTGGAACTCCGGAAAAGAAGGGCAATTTTCGTGAATCTCAACGACGAGGGAGTACCTTGTTGTATTAGTAGGGAAGGGAAAAAGCTCGTGGTGTAGTGGGAAGGTGAAGAAATAGGAGAAAGAGAGGGATTATTGAGGAAAATGGAAGGAAATGAGGAAGGGGACGAACGGGCCCCGGATCTTAGGAGAGGTGTAAACCAACGGGGGATAGAATACACAAACGGGGAACAACAAGGAAGCAGAGGTGTCAAGAGCAGAAATATAGATAATAGCAGCTCAATGGAAAGAGAAGATAACTGCTTTTATGGATTTAATGAGGGAGGAGGTGACAACGTCCCCCGACTAGTAAAACTAGAGGGAAAAATGAAAGAAAAAAAATGGACGAAGAATGGGAGGTTAGGTTTGACTAATTATCACAGGTTACCGAAAGAGTTGATAAACTGAAAGAACTAAAGGAAGAGAATCAAAATATAACTAAAGAAATAGAAGAATTAAAAAGACAGTTAAGAGAAGTAAAGGAAAACAATGAGGAATTAAAGAGGAATAATAAAGAGAATAAAGAGTCCATAGCAAAAGAGGTAAGTGGTTGGAAAAAAATACAAGAGAACAATAAGATTGAATTTAAAGGTATAATGGAACAGCAGATGAAAGAACAAATTAAAGGCAGTTATTAAAGTGATGAGGGAGAAGGAGAATATAGTAAGAGACTTAGCGGACAAAAAGAAATGTATAATTATATTATGGATGGAAGAGAAGTATAATCTAAATAGGACTACAAGAATAAAGGAAGAAAAGGAAAAAGTATATATGATGTTAGAAGTAGCTCAAGAAGATGAACCTGAAATAGGGAAACAAATAGAAGAAATGTCTAGGCTCGGAAAATGCAATACAGATAAGACCAGACCAATTAAGGTTAAATTCAGGTCACAAACGACAGCAGAG